>NC_083107.1:11775533-12471783 GCF_949774975.1 Lagenorhynchus albirostris | reverse complement strand
AGCCTAATTCCTCCAGCTCCATGTTTTTCTTTCTGAAGGTTGCTTTGGCTATTTGGGGTCTTTTATGTTTGTTAAACTTATAATTAATAATTAAAGTTATAAGACAATTATGGTAGATCAGAAAATATGTTACTCTGATTGAGACTGCAGTCTAATTCATCATGTCTTGAATCAAGTTGGGTCTAGGGTCTCACTTTGACAAACAGAATGTGATGACAGGAACCCTGTGCCAGTTCTGGAGTCTAGGTCTCAAGTGCCTTGCAGCTTCCACCTTCCCTCTTGGATATAAGAAAGCTGATCTAGCCTATTGGAGGATGAGAGGCCATGTGGAAGAGAACTGAGGCCCCTCAGCCAACAGCCAACACTGACCACCAGATATGAGGTCAGTGAACCAAGCTCACTGCTCTGAGACTACCAGCCCTGCAGGGAATGGGACAGGCTCTGCGGGACACAGGAAAGGAGGGTGAAGGCTGGGTTTACACACAGTGCCTGTGGTCTGGTGACAGCTCCTCAGTAATTATCCCCTTCTTGATAAGAAATGCCCTGAGCACTGGAAACTGAGATTCTCATCTATCTAAATTTAGGAATTCCCTAGCATTCAAAACAGAGTCAGACTTTTTCCAAAGTTTGGGAAAGCCTAGAAAACAGAGGCATAAAAAGGGAGTTCAGTCTGCCCCTTGGGTGATTCTTGTGGGAGCCTCACCCCTGGCTCTGGAGACGAGGGGAAGAAGGATCCTGTGATGCTCTAGGGAAGAGGGAAGTAGCATGAGCAGTGAACACTGGCCCATCTGCTGCCTGGGAAAGCTAATAGTCTTCCCCACCTCCTTCCCTCAAAATCCCTTTTCCTCATGAAAAATAAAGAAAAGAAAAATCTCTGGAAAAGAGATTTTACGGTAGAAAAAATGCACATGAAACGTCACAGGCTACAGTGAGGGATGTATTTATTTTGTGGAATAATATTGATGACTTTCAGTAGAAATGATACTATATGGCTAGTAATATCTTCCATAGCATCCTCATTCTAAAATATTCAAGGGTGCATAAAATAGACCACCTGGGTACTCTTCACACAATATACACACACACACACACACACACACACTTCGTGGTGCATCATCTGGTTAACCTCACAACACCCCTTTACATGTGTAGTGATCTATTTCACAGATAAGAGAAGAGTTCATCAGAGCGCATGTGTGGTTTGGCCAATGTCACATGGTCAGTGGGTGCTGGGCTGGGATTCAAAGTCAGATCTGTGTGGCATTAAATCTGTTCCTTCCATGAGGCCACATCCATCCCATAAATGAGCTCATGGTCTATAAAGTAGGAGAAAAGACAAAACCAGAAGGACCTTGTTACATTACAGCTCCCTGGGGCTCCTGCCCCACACCATGCTGACCTTCACCTTAAACTCAGCCCTCAGCGGTTTCTCCTGTAAAGCACACTCTCTCCAAACCTTTGCAAACGCTCAGTGACATTATTCCAGTGAGAAGAGGCACTTCTTGCATTGCCTCGATTGCTTCCTCATCTCCGCGTGTCCTTCCCATTTCTCCACCTCTGTCTCTCCCTGCTAAGGTTGTGTCCTATAAAGAAATTCAACCTCCCCAGATAATCCAGCGTAATATAAAAATATTATAAATATAAAATATAAATATAAAATATATTTATAAATATATAAATATAAAATATAAAAAACCTCCCCAGATAATCCAGCGTAATATAAAAATATTATAAATATAAAAATATTTATAAATATATAAATATAAATATATTTATAAATATATAAATATAAAATATAAAAATATAAAAATCCTCCCCAGATAATCCAGCGTAATATAAAAATAAAGAAAAAAGATAACAACAACCTCCCCCTTTTCACATGTGCTTTGGGAGCTAACCCCAGGCTCTCAGATACCCAGGTTGTACAAGAGCTAAGCAACAATCTTTATTTATTTATTTGCGGTACACGGGCCTCTCACCGTTGTGGCCTCTCCCGTTGCGGAGCACAGGCTCCGGACGCGCAGACTCAGCGGCCATGGCTCACGGGCCTAGCCGCTCCGCGGCATGTGGGATCCTCCCGGACCAGGGCACGAACCCGCGTCCCCTGCATCGGCAGGCGGACTCTCAACCACTGCGCCACCAGGGAAGCCCTAAGCAAGGCGTCTTATCCAAGAGACTTTTCTCCCTAAGAGAAATTCTGCTTCTCCTGCAGTAAAATGTTCTCCGTCTCTTATCAAAATTGACACCAAATTATAAAAAGTCAGAAATTTTGGGGAGAACAGAGAATATCTATCCACCCAGAGAGGCAGTAGATGTTTCCTCTCCTCATATAACTTCCCTGCTATAAAAAATTACCACGACCTTATTGGCTTCAAATAATTGAAGCTTATTACCTTGCAGTTCTGTGAGTGGGAAGTCTGGGTGGGTTTCCCTGGTTGGCAATCAGGGGCCGACAGCACTATGTTCCTTGTGGCAGCGAAATGGAATGACTTGTTCCCAGCCTTTTCCAGCTTTTAGATGCCACTCTCTTTCCTTGGCCCGTGGCCTTTTCCTCACATCCCTCTGGCCTTTCTTTCCATCATCATTTCTCCTCTCTATAACTCTAACCCTCCAACATCCCTATTATAAAGACCCCTGTGATGACTTAGCACCACCTCACCAGGTAATGCAGCGTAATATCCCCTTAGATCTTTAACTTAATCACAGCTGCGAAGATCCTTGTGCCATAGAAGGTGACATTCACAAGTTCCAGAGATTTGGATGTGGACATCTTTGGCCACTGCGGGGTGACATAATTCAGATTATCAACCCCTCTAATATCGCTAGAACATAAATTAGTTCTCCCCTAAATGAACGTCGTAAAGCATATGGCTAGGAGGAAGAGAGAACGGGGAGCAATACACAGATATGTGAAGCCATGAAGCTGGGAGGCATCTGAGACTCAGGGGCCCTCTGGTCTGCGGGTCTTAGGGATTGAGAGACTCCTCTAATGAGGAATTCATAGGGCCTAACTGTCTGTGCAGAGGTCCCTCTGATTTAGTGCCACAGAAGAAAAAATTTGCTGCTTAAATCTAATCTAAGAGAGATTGGTAAGGGGAAATTAAATGTTTCCTTAATTTTCCTATTCATCAGTAAAGGAGAAATGGAAAAAATTCAGAGCAGAGATGCCTTCCAAGAATAAGAACTTGCCTCTGGTCAGGTTGAGTCGCCAGTGGCAAGGATGTCCATGCAGGCAGCATACGTGAGAGGTGCAGGGAGCACTGCCAGGGGAGGAGGGAAGAGAAGATGGACCGTGACAGCACACATCAGCAGGCCTGTTGCTGTTGAGGTTGACTGGACCTCAACCCCACCGTGGAAACAAGGTGAATGTCCCTGAGTTATTCCACCTGAGATGTGAGGGCGCTGAGGTATTTACGCACCTCCTTCTGTTGAGGGCTGTCCTAGGAGATGCTCATTCCAGGCCCTCTGGCCTGCAACACATGCAGGCACAGCTGTTTCCCCCTTATTCAGAGTGAGCAGTGAGGAACAGATGGGGGTTTAGGAAGTCAGCAGAGGCGCACGGAAGTGGAAAGCCTGAGGGTACCAACAGCAACCGCTACATCCACCTGGAAAAGAATGTGTATTTTCACTCAGGAGCTCCACATGAGCTGCATCTCTCTGGTACAGGATACTGGCTGCCTAGTGGCAAGCAGGTTCCTTAGAAACTCAGGCCCTAAGGCAGCAGGAGTTTTTTTGCACAGGCTGCACCACTGTGGTTTGGCTACCTGCAGTCATGCCTGCAGTAACACTGCCCAGAGTCCCCAGGCTCCAGGGCGATGATGCTGAAGGCTTAGTAGGTTCTACTTCCCCTGCTGCTTTGCTGGGCTGGGACAGCAGGGGCCAAGGTAGAGATGTGAGATATAAAGGGCTCAAACTTTTGTCCAAGTTTTATTCGGATCCAGATATTTCTCTGTGTACATTGGCACTGGCTTGATAGGAAATGGTGACTCTCTGTCCTGATGTCTGGGCATCTGGGTCAGGATGATGTCTCCACCCACTGCTAAAAATTAAAATAATAAAGTGGCATTCATGGTGCACAGCAGGGGACATGCACAGAGCATGCATGTTCACTTAAGAGAGAGGGTTTACTAATCTGGTCTTGCCCCACAGCCTCCCTGCTGACCTGCTATCCAGAAAGCCAGGCTCCAGAGGAGCTGCCCCTGAGTCTGCAGTAACATCCTGGTAGGAAGTGCTCAGAGACTGGGGAGTGCATCAGACCCATACAGAGAGACTGGGCAGAGGGTGTGCTGGTGCAGCAGACAGGGGAGGGATGCAAAAGAAGAGGCATTAAAGAAATGATTCAGGTAGCCCTCTGTGGCTGTGGGGTTTCTGATCTGAGATGGGGTCTGCAACCCTTGTAAAGAAAACAAATATTTAGGAGGGAACTTTTCTATCCTAACCACACTTGGAGAAAAAGGCAAGAACTAGCTCTCCTGTGATACTTTTCTTCTTAGCCAGCCCAGAATCACACAAGATGTTAGATTTCAACAGCTACAGAGTAGATTGACTATAAGTGGGAAACTCCTGAAGTTTAGAAGATGTTAGTACAATGGGTATAAACTCTTCAGGAATTCCTATGCTCATCTGTTATTTTATTCTATTGATCACCAACCCATCTGCTTTCTGAATGGGGTCTCACTTTCAAGCTCACACACACCCCTGGGTAAAGCCTATTTCATCCAGAGGGATCCATCCAACCTCCACTGAGGGACCTGACAGCCATTGTTTTGGGGACCACGTGGAGACATCGATCAAGAGAGACAAGCAGGCATGTCCACTGTTGAAATGGACTTCCTGATGAGAACCAACTCAGATCCCCGAGGCTCTTTGACCAGTGGCCTCACCTTCCAGCTCCTAAGGCTGTGGCCGTAGGTCTGGGGTCTAAGTTCTTTCTTCCCACACGCATAGCCCCTCTCAGAATTCACTCTGGACTCCTCCATGCTGTGAATCCTGAATCCAGAACCATCTTCCTGCTTCCCATCCCAGGAATCGAGCATTAATTTTTCTTTGTATATCCTCAGATGGCACCCTGATAGGAGATGGCAGGATGAGTCAGCGTCTCCCCTGCAGGAACAGCTGAGAATGGAGGGAAAACCTGGGACACAATTTTGGTGTTGAGGAGACTCATATATTCCACAGACTTGGTCTTTTCCAACTTTTCCTGTTTCTTGACCACAATTCTTTTTTTTTTTTTTTTTTTTTTTTTTTTGCGGTACGCAGGCCTCTCACTGTCATGGCCTCTCCTGCTGCGGAGCACAAGCTCCGGACGCGCAGGCTCAGCGGCCATGGCTCACGGGCCCAGCCACTCCGCGGCATGTGGGATCTTCCCAGACCGGGGCACGAACCCGTGTCCCCTGCATTGGCAGGCGGACTCCCAACCACTGCGCCACCAGGGAAGCCCCACAATTCTATTTGAATGACCCCTGGAGGATGGAGGGATTAAGGAGAACAAGAGGCTGTTTCATCCTAAAGATATAAAAAGAGAAGTAAAGATAGGGAAAGAGTAGAATTCGTGAACTCTCCAAGGTGGTTTGGGTTTCTCTAGCCATGGGCATAGCATGACATGCCTGGGAGAGCATTACTTATTATGTTTCCTGCCTTTATGCCTCCAAATCCCCACCAGCACTCACACACATGTTGATAATGACTCTCCTCTACTAAAGAGTAGATCTAAGTTCCCGCCAGCCTCTTCCTTTCACCTGCCTTTTCTGTATAAATTAGAATAAATTTAGAAGCAAATTAAAAAATGATAACAAAAGTTTAAGCAATAATAAGAAGCCTGAGGTTTGGAGCTTGTAGAGTTGCTGCAGCAGCTCAGTGACAGCAGAAACGTCCTGGTTTCTTTCCATATATTTGCTTGGCCACCTTCACCTCATTGGTTTTTTGATCTTGGGCTTAATGCCTCATGGACTCAAGAGGGCTGCAATGGCTCTGAGCATCATGTTCTCTCATAACTCTTCCAGGATTAAAGGCAGGGCTTTGCTCTTCACCTCTCATCTTTTTATGAGGGTTCACAATTCTTTAGGGAAACACTGACTGCACCCTCACTCACCTTATATCTCACAGATCAAGCTGATCACAGGTCTCCCCACCCCCAATCCCTGCTCCTCCCCTGAGGCTGAGAGAGTTCCCCTGTCCTCACCTGGCACAGCACTCTCCCCAGTGAACCTGATAGGAAATAAAACTAACTAAGTAACTAACTAACTAACTAAGATTCTCTCCTTGTCCAAACTCTACTCAGGCTCCCCTGAACCCTTCTTCAACCCTGATTTTTTGTTTTGTTTTTGTTTTTCTGCAAAAACTCTTTTTTGATTGAAGTATAGTTAATTTACAATGTTGTTAGTTTCAGATGTACAGCAAAGTGATTCAGTTATACATATATATATTCTTTTTCAGATTCTTTTCCATCATAGGTTATTACACGGTATTGAGTATAGTTCCCTGTGCTATACAGACTTTCGGATTCCATGTTTGTCTCTGCATTATCCAATTTTAGCAAGAATCCTGTTAAGTCAATTTAGCAAGAATTCCCCATCCTCCATCCCCAATACCTAATCAGGTTCCTCATCTTCCACCGTCCCCCAGGTGATGTCTTCATCAAGACTCCTTCAACAAGACTTCTGTTAGGGTGATTTAGCCAGACCATCCCATCCCCTTACCCCTGATGTTTCCTCTTAGTAATTTTTCATCCACAGAGTTTGTAGCCACACTTCTTGTCCATGCTGTCTATATTCAGAACTGAACCTCTGTACTGAGGTCTCTTTTCCCCTATTGCAATTGTCCTGGACAAAACCTGTTTACACCACTTAACTACTGCCCAGTTCTGATTCTTCTTTAACAAAACATGTGTGATGAAAGAAAAATTCATGAAAACAAGACATGCGTGATAAAGGAAAATTGGTGAAACTTATAAATCCAACTGTCAGGAGTGTGCCTCTTGTAGAAGTGAGAATTTCCAGGTCCAAAGTGATTTTGAGGTAATAATCTGAACCCCAGGGCTATCCTTCTATTGGAGCAGTTCTCGTAACCACATAGGTTGTGTGAACCCACATACAGACAGAGAAAGGAAAGCAACTCTTGGGTCCCCAGACCAAGGTTGTATGAGAACTGTCCCCTGTCCCCATGCCATCAAGTGACAGAAATCTGTCCAGAAGCCAATAGTCAGAGTTCAAACCTTAACTTAGAAAGGAAGGAATGATCCTGATATAACAGAAAGGGATTCAAGAAGATTTGCTGCCTCAGAGCCAAGAGAGTCATTAGAAAGAGCTATACCAGGTTTCTTTTTAAAAAATAGGAAGTGTAGGGCTTCCCTGGTGGTGCAGTGGTTGAGAGTCCGCCTGCCGATGCAGGGGACACGGGTTCGTGCCCCGGTCCGGGAAGATCCCACATGCTGCGGAGCGGCTGGGCCCGTGGGCCATGGCCACTGAGCCTGCACGTCCGGAGCCTGTGCTCCACGGCGGGAGAGGCCACAGCAGTGAGAGGCCTGCGTACTGCAAAAAATAATAATAATAAAAAAATAATAATAAAAATAAATAGGAAGTGTAATATACATGTATGTATATGTGTATATATATATATTTAATTTTTATTGGAGTATAGTTGCTTTACAATGTTGTGTTAGTTTCTACTGTACAGCAAAGTGAATCAGCTATACATATACCTATATCCCCTCTTTTTTGGATTTCTTTCCTGTTTAGGCCACCACAAAGCATTGAGTAGAGTTCCCTGAGTTATACTGTAGGTTCTCTAGTTATTTTATACGTAGTATCAATAGTGTATTTATGTCAATACCAATCTCCCAATTCATCCCACCCTCCCTTTTTCCCTTGGTATCCATAAGTTTGTTCTCTACATCTGTGTCTCTATTTCTTCCTTGCAAATAAGGTCATCTATACCATTTTTCTAGATTCCACATATATTCGTTAATATATGATATTTGATTTTTTCTTTCTGACTTACTTCACTCTATGCCAGTTTTTTAAATGCAACTTTGAAACATACTGTAAGAAAAGAAGGATGCTTACCAAATACAGATAGAACATATTCTGGAAGAAAGCATCACCTGAAAAATAGAATGATATCCCTCACCAACATGCTGACCTGTGAAAGTACTTAATAAAGATAAATTCCATACAATGAGACCCCCAAAGTTGAGGTGAATTAGTTAATAGAATTGAGTGGAAATGGAGATTTCACAGCTGAGGAGACAAATTGAACCTAAACCAGCAGGATCAAAGAACGATTTCTTTAGTCTACACAATTCACACCCAACTAGAAGCTAAGGGGTAGGGGAAGGGCTGTTTGGTTTCCTCCTACTCATCCTTACTGGCCCAGCTGGCCAGGTATCAGCCTCAGGCACATAACAGCACAGACGTGGAGACTCAGATGAGCTTCCTGTATCCTGCTGCTCTGGGTCCTGCGTGAGGAAAGTGAATATGGAAGATTCTAGAGAAGAGGAAGTGCCCCAACCATTCTCTGGTCCCACAAGAAGGCTGTCCCTCCACCGTTGCCCCTCCAGGTCTACCTTATCCACTGTCCCCCTTTTTGCAGCATCTCCAACCTTCCCCTCACTGACCTCTCCTCCTAAGCTAATCAAAATGCTCAAATATCAGCCTGCTTGCCTTGGATTTGTGATTCCCTGTGGCTACCACACTTTTCTTTCCTTCTCTCCCTTTACTTTCTAAGTTAAGAGCATTGCTCAACATCACTAATTATCAGAGAAATGTAAATCAAAACTACAGTGAGATATCACCTCACATGGTCAGAATGGCCATCATCAAAAAATCTACAGACGATAAATGCTGGAGAGGGTGTGGAGAAAAGGGAACCCTCCTAAACCGTTGGTGGGAATGTAAATTAGTACAGCCACTATGGAGATAGGGAGACTCCTTAAAAAAATAAATATAGAGCTACCATAGGATCCAGCAATCCCACTCTTGGGCATATATCCGGAGAAAACCATAATTCAAAGAGATACATGCACCACAGTGTTCATTGCAGCACCATTGAATGTGGAAGCAACCTCAATGTCTATTGACAGAGGAATCGGTAAAGAAGATGTGGTACACATATACAACGAAATATTACCCATCCATAAAAAAGAACGAAACAATGCCATTTGCAGCAACATGGATGGACCTAGAGATTGTCATACTGAATGAAGTAAGTCAGACAAAGACAAATATCATGTGATATCACTTATGTGTGAAATCCAAAAAAAAGTGGTGCAAATGAAACTATTTACAAAACAGAAATAGATCCACAGATAGAGAAAACAAACTTATAGTTACCAAGGGGGAAAGGGGAGGGGAGGGATACATTGGGAGATTGGGATGGACATATACACACTACTGTACATAAAATAGATAATGGATAAGGACCTGCTGTACAGCACAGGGAGCTCTACTCAATACGCTGTAATGACCTATATGGGAAAAGAATCTAAAAAAGAGTGGATGTAACTGATTCACTTTGCTGTACAGCAGAAACTAGCACAACATTGTAAACAAACTATGCTCCAATAAAAATTAATTTAAATATATATATATATATATAAACTGGAAAAAAAGAGCATTTTTTGAAAGCGTTGTCTACACTGACTGCCTCCAATCCCTCACCATCCTCTCACTCCTCAAGCTGCTACTGAATGCCGCCCTCACCACGTCACTGAAACTGCAAAATCACCATTGCCAAATCCTCAATGGCCACGCAACCACCAATTCCAACGTCTTAGCCCTTCTCTTACCTGCTCCGCTTGCAGCATCAGACACTGTTGCTCATCCCCCCTTCAAATCCTCTCCTTTTGTTTGGGTGAGTCTCTTCTCTCTTAACTCTCCTACTTCCTCTCTGATGGCTCTAGCTGTCTTTTACTGAATACATTTTTCTGCTCTCCCTTTAAATGTTGGCACTTCTGGACTCTCTCCTCAGCTCTCTTTCTTTCTTCCTCTGCCCAGTCGACTTGCATACGTGAAAGCTCCGTTAAATATAGAGTGTGCTTGTGCTTGTGTAGGAACCCATGATCCTCCAAAATTAACCTCAGCCCTGCTGTTCCCAGGGAAACTGCGGCCTGGGAAAAGTCTCCCATTATGATTTATTAATACCCAATAGAAACGATCTTTGTGAAGAATAAGATTCTGGTCCTCTAGAATCCTGTCTTGCCAGAAGTTACGTGAGCTCTTCAGAGTTTAAAGGTATGAGAAATGAACGCACAACTCATTTTGTGAGACCCTACCTCTGGGGAGCACCTCTGCAGCCCAGGTGAGAATGAGGCATCAGGAGCCCCGCTGAGGTTTCCTCATGCTGGTGGAAGCGGGGGGGGGGGGGGGGGGGGAGGGCCTGGTGCTCAGGTCATATTCCGTGGGAAGGACCATAAGACTCTGGGGCAACATTTGTTTTCAGATTGTATGAGAGTCCCAATACAATATCAGGAGAAGAAGTTGCGTTGGGGGAAGTTGTGGGTGGGGTGTAGCTAGGAAAACTGCATATATGCAGGTAGCAGCTTATTTATACGATGCTCAGATTGTTGACAAGGAAGGACTCCTAATGCCTACCCTCCTTGCTACACACACACACACTCACACACACACCCCTCAGGTCCAGAAAGTGTGGTGAGGAGGAAACCAGACAGAGTTGCAGCATCTGGAGTAGGGCTGGACCGTCCGGAAGCATCAACCACGGCATTTGGAAACGAGAGTTCTGTTCTAAATTCAGTTCCTAACGTCTGTATGGCCTTGCTCAAGTCACTTCCTTCTTACGAAACTTGCTTTGCTCCTTTGTAAATGAGGAAATTGAACTATGTACTCGCTAGGATTCCTCCTAATTCTTCATCTCATGAGTCTGTAAATATAAATTAAGCAATATTAGTGCTTGTGTTTGGAGAAGTTGCACTTACCCACTTTGACCACTAGAGGAAGACATGCGATCGTTACAGAGGCTGGGGTTTTAATTTATTTTTTTATTTTCTATTTGGTCACTGTAAGGTACTCTTTCCCTGCACTTAAAGGCAAAGAATTTCTTGGATTTTTCCATTTTCCTCATCAGTTGTGATTATCAGAGAAGGTCAGAAAGAGTCACCTTTTCAATTTAACAATAATTTATCAGGAAAACCTCCTAGAGAACACATTTAAGAAGGAATGTTCAAAAATAATCCCTTTAGGCCTTGTATTGGCTAATTATGACTATAAGATTCTTTAAACATTACTTACATGACATTCACTTAAAATGACTAGAAATCTGCATATTCTGTTTATCTCAGCATTATTTATATTAGGGAAAAATTAAATACTAGCCAAGAATTCAAAAAAAGAATGGTGAGGGGAAAGCATATGGTTCTTTTAAACAGTAATACTCACTAAAATTGATAATAGTAACTAAAAATAATGACATAAGAAAAACGTATATTGTTGAGTGAAAAAATCAAGATAACTTTAAAATTATTATTACATTTCAATATTGACTATAAACATATAAAGAAAGATAGGAAAGAAATCAACCAAAATTTGAGAGAGTTTATCCTTGTTAATAGGATTATCAGTTGTTGTCATTTTTCTCTTTTTAATGATTTTCAAATTCTTCAGTATGGACTGGTATTACTCTTGTATTTTAAAACAAATATGAAAAAAACCCAAAAAACCTGCCATGAACTGCCCAGTAGATTTAACTGATCAACCATAACTGTGTTTCTGGCATCAGCAAACATTGAGCACACCCTTGGCGCCATCCATTTCTTGGCTTTACTTTAAAAATGCCTGTGATGAAAGACTTCTACTTCCCTCGTACATCCTACTGTAGAGTTGGTTAGCTCTGATTATGACAACATTCCAGATACAAAGGCAAACTCTGCCTTTTTGAACTTCCACCCATCAGTTTGATTCTGCCTCCTGCCGCAAAGCCCATGACAGGACTTCACAAGTTTCAGGCAAGCTCACATGACTCCTTGGTCCTGCAAGGGTTCTGTTGTCCAAG
This sequence comes from Lagenorhynchus albirostris, assembly GCF_949774975.1. Classification (NCBI taxonomy): domain Eukaryota; kingdom Metazoa; phylum Chordata; class Mammalia; order Artiodactyla; family Delphinidae; genus Lagenorhynchus; species Lagenorhynchus albirostris. The sequence goes on along the minus strand of NC_083107.1, from coordinate 12,459,780 downwards.
CTGAAGAGCCACCATTGATTCCTTCATTCTGTTAATATTTAAGGGTCAGAAATTGTGCCAGATCCTGACATGTAGCAAAGAGCAGAGCTCAGGGTCTAACATAATAAACCATAAACCAGCTGTGTTACCGTCAGTGCCGTGTGTTTGATAGGAGTAAGTAGGGGGCCCTGGGCCACACGTGAAAAGACATCTCCTTGGACTTGAGAGGTTAGGAAGGCTGCTTCAAAGAAACATCTTCTCAACTGAGAGCTGAAAGGAGTGAGATAGGAAAACAGTAAGAGGTGGGATGTGGGGAGGAGAGCTCTAGGGCTTTAGGAGAACATAGCAGGAAGAGGATGTGCAGGGGTCCAGAGGGGAGAGAGCTGGCGCCTTGGGAGAACATACTTCTCCATCCCCTCAGTCTTCATGAAGTCTCTGCTTTCTCAGGGTTATCCCATCTTATAAGCTATTTGAGGACAAAGATTGTTTTATTAAAATTTTTATTCTCTCTTTTGTCTATCCTAAACACCCAGCCCAGTGCACGGCACATAGTAAACCACAACGAGTTTCTGTTGGATGAGTGAATAAATGAACATGATAACACTCGTGCAATCTGATAAGCACAGAGTAGCACAACAATGTCATCTGCCTCCGTCAAAATATGGGTCTTCAAATTTTTATTTCTTTTTTACTATAGAGGTCAACACTCAGTGATCTATTAGACCTTTGAGATGCCATAAAAGGTACAAGTCACCCTCATGGACTTAGTTTTCACCCATTAAGTCACTATTGATCAACCCATGATCTAATTCTCCATCTTTCTTTCTTTTCTTCCCTCTCAATTAATTCATTTATGTGTCCCAGGGAAAGGAGCGCATGATGTAAAATTCACAGGGGTTCCCAAGCCTCCAGCTTCTCTCCCTAGAGTCAGCCACTGCTTCTAGTTTCATGAGTAACCTTCCGGAAAGAGCCTATGTCCCCGCAAATGTGTATGCAGGTACACTTTCTGTCCACAAATAATAGCAGAGTAGGCCTGTGTACCATGCAAGAATTCAAAGCAGTTGGGAAAATGGATGAGTTGTGAGTTCCAAGTGTACAGGGCAGTTCCCACACTGATGGACCCAGCAAAAGCAGGGGATACCCGATGCAACCATCACAGCAAATGAAAGGTAGTGAACATTCATTCTTGGTGTGTTCCTAGTGACTGTGGAACAGATAAAGGGCTTGCTTGCTTGGCAGATACTAAACGTTCCAGTTCTGCATTCAGCAGCAGTGATGGAAAATTTCACTCTGGACCTAAATGTTCACCTGCCCAGGAGTTTTTCACTAGTTAGGAACAAGGGGGTGAGATATACACAATGCAGTGATTTCTTTTTTGAATCATTTTTAATATTGCCACAAGTACTAGTTCTATAATGAGCTAGACAATAATGACCCTCAGAGAAATAAGAGACATAAGTGGAAATTAACTAATTAATTTTAACTAATTATGGATCATACATCATGAACAAGGGGGAATTATCCCTGTGATGCAAGGATGGTTCAACATATGAAAGTCAATCAATGTGATACACCAGGTTAATAGAATGAAGGATAAAAATTTCAGGATCAACTCAATAGATGCTAGAAATGCATTTGACAAAATTCAACACACTTTAATAAAAAAAATTCTCAATAAGTTACATATAGAAGGAATGTACCTCAATACAACAAAAGCCATTTTGAAAAGCCCACAACTAATATTATATTCAAGGGTAAAAAGCTGAAAACTTTTCCTCTAAGATCCAAAGCAAAGCAATTATTTCTACTCTTACCACTAGTATTCAACATAGTACTGGAAGTTCTCCTCAGAGTAATTCGGAAAGAAAAAGAAAAAAAAAAAGGCTTTCAATTAGAAAGGAAGAAATAAATTTATTTGTTTGTAGATGACTTTATCTTATAGATCATCTAGAAAACCCTAAAAATTCCATCAGAAAACTGTTAGGACTCATAAACAAATTCAGTAAAGTTACAGGATACAAATTTCAGCTATGTTTCTATGCACTAACAATGAACAATCCAAAAAGGAAATCAAGAAAACAATCTCATTTACATTAGCATCAAAAAGAATAAAGTACTTAGGAATAAACTTGATCAAGGTCTGTTAATATTTAAGGGTCAGAAATTGTGCCAGATCCTGACATGTAGCAAAGAGCAGAGCTCAGGGTCTAACATAATAAACCATAAACCAGCTGTGTTACCATCAGTGCCGTGTGTTTGATAGGAGTAAGACTTGTATACTGAAAAGTATGAAACGTTGCTGAAAGAAATTTTCAAAGCTATAAATGGAAAGATATCCTGTGTTCATGGATTGGAAGAATTAATATTGTCAAAATGCCATACTACCCAAAGCAATCAACAGATTCAGTGCAATTCCTGTCAAAAAGCCAAGGAAATTCTTTACAAAAATAGGGGGAAAACCCCTAAAATTCATATATGAAAACAAGGAAGACTAAAAACAGCCAAAGGAATTTTGAGCAAAAAGAACAAAGCTGGAGGCATCCCACTTCCTGACTTCAAATTTTATTGCAAAGCTACAGTCATCAAAACAGTATGGTTCTGGCATAAAGACAAACAAATCAAACAATGAAATAGGATCGAGAGACCAGAAATAAACCCCAACATATACAGTCAACTAATATTTGAAAAGGAGCCATACTCAATGGAGAGAAGACAGTCTTTTCAACAAATGGTGCTGGGAAAACTGGATATTCACATGTAAAAGAATAAAAACCCCTATTGTACATCACTCACAAAAAATAACTCAATACGGATTAGGGACAAATGGACAAATGTAAGACCTGAAACCATGAAACTCCTAGAAGAAAATATAAGAAAAAAGCCCCTCGACATGGGTCTTAGTAACGATTTTTCGGAAATCACACCTAAAACATAAGCAACAAAATAAAAAGTAAATTAGTGGAACTATACCAAACTGAAAAGCTTCTGCGCGGTAAGAGAAACCATCAACAAAGTGAAAAGACAACCTATGAAATGGGAAAAAAATACGTGCAAACCATATATCTGATAAGGGGTTAATATCTAAAATATATAAAGAACTCATACAATAAGAGTTAAAAATAAATAATCCATTTTAAAAAGCAGCAAAGGACCTGAAGAGACATTTTTCCAAAGAAGATATACAAACGGCTCAACATCATTTGTCATTAAGGAAATGCGAATTAAAACCACAGTGAAATATCACCTCACACCTGTTAGAATGGCCATCGTCAAAAAGATGAGAGATAATAAATGCTAGTCATGATATGGAGAAAAGGAAACCCTTGTGTATTGTTGGTGGCATTGTAAATTGTCACGTCCACTGTGGAAAACAGTATGGAGGTTCCTCAAAATATTAAAATACAGCCACCATGTGATCCAGCAATTCCACCTCTGGGAATATATCCAAAGGAAACAAAAGCAATAACTCAAAAATATATCTGCACCCCCATGCTCATAATAGCATTATATACAATAGTCAAGACATGAAAACAACTTGAATGTCCATCAATAAATGAACGGATAAATAAGTTGTGGTATGTACATAAAAAAAAATATTATTCAGCCATTAAAAACTACCATTTGCGACAACATGGATGGACGTTGAAGGCATAATGCTAAGTGAAATAAGTGAGACAAAGAAAGACAAATACTGTATGATCTCATTCATGTGGAATCTAAAAGAACAAAAAATCACCAAATCAGAGAGATCAGATTTGTGGTTACCAGGAGCAAAAGGTGGAAGGAGGAGAAATTGGAAGAAGATGGTCAAAAGATACAAACTTCCAGTTACAGGATAAATAAATACTAGCAGCGTAATGTACAACATAATAACTGTAGTTAACACTGCTGTATGATATATGGGAAGACGGTTAAGAGAGCAAATCCCAAAAGTTCTTATCACAAGGAGACTTTTTTTCTCTTTTCTTTTTATTGTATCTCTATGAGATGGTGGATATTAACTAAACCTATTATGGTAATCATTTCACAATATAAGTAAGTCAAACCATCATGCTGTATAGCTTGAACCTTATGCAATGATGTATGTCAATTATTGCTCAGTAAAACTGGGAAGAAAAACAAACACAGAGACAAATGAAAAAATAGAGCCCAGAAATAAACCCACATGTAAACAGTCAACTAATCTTCAACAAGGGCACCAAGAATATAATGGGAAAGGGATAAATGGTGCTGGGAAGACTGGATATCCACATGCAAAAGAATGAATTGGATCCATGTCTTACACTATACACAAAAATAAACTCGAAATGGATTGAAGACTTACATAAATCCAGAAACTGTAAAACTCCTAGAAGAAAGCAAAGGAGAAAATATCTTCTTGACATTGGCCTTGATAATGATTTCTTGAATATGACACCAAAAGCACAGGGAACAGAAGGAAAAGAATGTGATTATATCAAACTAAAAAGCTTCTGAACAGCAAAGAAAACAGTAAAGTGAATGGGCATTCTGTAATATGGGAGGAAATATTTGCAAACCATATATCAGATAAAGAGTTAAAACCTAAAATGAATAATGAACTCCTACAACTCCATAGCAAAAAAAAAAGAAAAAAAAAAAAGGTAAATGTTGGTGAGGATGTGAAGAATAGGGAACACTTGTACACTGTTGGTCAGAATATAAATTGGTGCAGCCACTATGGAAAACAATATGGGGGTTTCTTTAAAAATAAATAATAGAACTACCATATAATCCAGAAATCCCACTTCTGGGTTTATATCCAAAGGCATTTGACTCAGGATCTCAAAAAGATGTATGCATTCCCATGTTCTCTGCAGCATTATTGACAATAGCCAGGACATGGAACTTAAATGTCCATCAATGGATGAAGGGATTGAGAAAATGTGATATTTGCTTACATACAACCTTAAAAAAGAATGAAATCCTGTCATTTGTGAAAATATCAATGAACCTAGAAGATATTATGCTAAGCCAGTCACAGAAGAACAAATACTACCTGATCCCACTTATATAAAGAATCTAAAACAGTTTTACTCCTAGGAACAGAGTAAAATGGTGGTTACCAGGGGCTGAGAGGAAGGGAAATGTGGAGGTAATGGTAAAGGATACAAAATTTCCATTATGCAAAGCAATTAAGTCCTAGAGCATAATGCCTATAATTGATAATATTGTATTGTATACTTAAAAATTTGTTAAGAGTGTAAATCTTATGCTAAGTGTTAAGACAAAAAATAGATAGATGGGAAGATAGTTAGATAGATAGATAGAGAACAGGAGGAAACTTTTGGAGGTGATGGATAAGCTTATGGCATTGATGGTGTGATGGTTACATGGGTATATACTTATCTCTAAACTCATCAAATTGTATACGCAAAATAAATACAGCTCTGCGTATGTCAATCATACATCAATAAAGTGATTTTTAAAATGGCCACAAGTAAAGAGGTAAGTCAAAAGACAAATGAGAAAGTGGGAAAATATATTGCAGCTTATATCACAGACAAAGGACTACTCTCTCTAATATACAAATAGCACTTAGAAATTGATTGAGGAACAGGCCAACAATCCAATAGAAAAAATTTAAAACATAAGAACACAGAGTTCATAGGGAAATAATTGAAAATAGATCTCAGACATAAGAATAGTTGCTCAACATATCTCATAATAAGTGTAAATTAAAGCTACAATGAAACGCCACTTCTCACCTATTAAATTCAACAATATATTCTGTTGGTGAGGCTGAATGGGAACAGATACTCTTATACATTCTTAGAAGTGATACAAATGGTGCAACCCTTATGGAGGGAAATTTGACAATGTCTAAAACATTATACATGTATTTCTGTCTGTCTATCTCTCTTTCTCCCTCTCAATAGTGAACTCATACATTTCATAGAGTCAATTGTTTTAATCAATTGCTTTCATTATCCTTTTTTGATATTCATGTTGTTCTCTTTTTGGTTAATAAGAACCCCTTCATATGTATGTCTATGTCTTTTGACCCAAGCCATTACTCTTTAACTTCCTAGCTTTCTAGCATGAAAAATATGCCAGGATCATCTTGTATATTTCCCGCTCCAGACCCGGAATCAGCCATTCTTTTAAGAAATTCTGATTCCTTTTAGTAAAGACTAGTATTAAGAGGATCACATGCTGGTTCTGGGCACACTCATTGTTATCAGATTGTTATTGCTTCTAAGATTTTCAGGAGAGCTAGAGGAAAAGGAGAACAATTCACTGGATAGCAATGAAAGCAACTCCCATGACAACTATTTAATATGAAAACTGGCAATGCAAAGGAAAACGTCAGCATTTATCCTATCTTATTTATATAAACTATATGAGCAAACTCGTTCTAAATGATGAGGAAAACTACTGTGACAAGAATGAACGAGGTAGAAAAATCACCATTTTCAAAGCCTAATGAAAAAAATTTTTCCAGGCAACAATTACTAAGGCATTAAATCATTATCTGTCACTACCCGAATGTAATGATTAATCTTAGCATCATGAAAATCGGAACAACAGACATTGGGAGCTTCCTTTGTGATGTGACATGAGGCACACTGCACCTCTATAAAGTATTTTTGCCACAGAAGTCAAACATGAATTTATTAAGCCTGTGGAGCTAACTTCCTTTTATAAGAAATATAGTAAACAGAGAAAGAAGGTAAATGACACCACAAAGAAACAAATAGACAAGTCCAAGTAGGAAGACAGCCAACCCAGTTAGGGCAGTTAATCTGATGTCTGCAACAAGTCATTGGCAAGGGGGTTAAAGGACAGAGGGGCCATTGTAGATTACAGACTCAAGCGTCATGACAACCAAACTTAATTGTTAAACTTATTTGGATCCAAGCTCAGAAGCTTGCTATAAAACAACAGTTATGATATAGTTGGAGAAATTCAATTATGAACAACGTAATAAACGATATTAAGGAATGAATGTTTATTTTGTTAGTTATGAAAATCAGGGTCACATTATAACTTTTATGTGTCCTAGAAACTTTTGTGTCTGTGAGCCCCTTCCTCCATAGAAAAAATATTAAAAAGTGTATTTTATGACCACAATGGTGTAAAGACTATTTAAGTCCAAGGTGAATTCAATATTATGTATTCAATATTATTATATTTATTTTTTCTGATTTTAAAAGGAATAAAAATTAATACATTCCTCTGGGCTCCTAAAAGTACTGTGGGTCCTGGGCACTGTGCCCACTGTGCTGGATGGATCACTTAGCCGCAATGATAATGCCACAAAGAACTGAAGGAAGTTCTTCACAATTGTTTTACACCATAGAGTGAGTCAATAGGAATTTAATTCAACAAAATAAGAGCCCAAAGATGAGAACATAAACAAAACAGAATAAGACTGAAAGAGAGTGCAATTCTAAGGAGAAAAAATGAGAACCCACATAAATAAAATCGTTAAAAATTAACACATAGGGACTTCCCTGGTGGTCCAGTGGTAAAGAATCTGCCTTACAATGCAGGGGACGTGGGTTCGATCCCTGGTCAGGGAACTAAGATCCCACGCGTCGCAGGCAAATATAAAAAAAAAAAAAAATAACACATAAATTAGAAACAGCAAGGAAAAGAATAGTTATTATCTTAGTCCATTTGTGTTGCTATAATGAAAACCACAGACCGGGTGGCTTAAAAACAGCTGACGTGTATTGCTCACAGTTCTGAAGAATGAAAGTCTGAAATCAGGGTGCCAATTAATCAGGTGAGGGCCCTCTTCTGAGTCACACACTTCTCATTGTAACCTCACACTGTGGAAAGGACTAGGGAGCTCTCTGGGCTTCTTTTATAAGGGCACTAATCCCATTCATGAGGCTCCACCCTCATGACCTAATCACCTCCCAAAGGCCCCCATTTTCTTTTTTTTTTTTTTAACATCTTTGCTGGAGTATAATTGCTTTACAATGCTGTGTTATTTTCTGCTTTGTCCCGCATTTTCTAATACCATCATCTTGGGGTTTAGATTTTCAACATATGGATTTTCAACATTTCTGAACATTCAGACCATAGCAGTCATCTTTCAAAATATTCTGTTGACTGAATAAAGACTGGTGATAATCACAATGAATTCATAAAACAAAGACTAAGATTAAAGAAATTAGTCTACATATCCCCAGTTTTATTTACAGATCCCCAAGAGAATGAAACACATGCAGGGTCCTAGCCATTTACCTCTTGATGAGGTCTGGGTGACCTATGACCCTCTAAAAGTGTGGTGCCCAGAGTGGCATATAGTTTCCCAATTATGGTCAAATCAACAGAGAGTAGGGCAAAGCTCTGATATTATTTGTCTCCAATCAGTACAAACCAAGGATGATAACTGACATATCTGGATCAATGTAAGGAAACAGATCTCATCTAGGAATCTCAAAGAAGGATGCACTGTTGTGCTTGGGAATTCCACTGTACTATTGTAGCTGGAGATGCGGTACCAGGTGCCTATTCCTGTGTATTCGTAGTACCATGGGAATGGGGTCACCACAGAGCCACCCTCCTTCAGAGAAAGCTTCCTGGCCAATATGGGGACTTAGACCAGCAGCCATCAGACAGGAAGGGATAGTGGTCAACAGCACCCTCTGTGGTGGGTGGGAGGGAATGGTAGCAATGGTAGTACAGTAAGTACCCTACATACAAACGAGTTCCATTCCTGGAGCGCGTTTGTAAGTCTAGTTTGTCCGTAAGTCCAACAAAGCCTAGGTACCCAACTAATACAATCAGCTATATAGTACTGTACTTGTAATAGGTTTATAATACTTTTCACACAAATAATCCATTAAAAAACACAAAAAATAAAGAAAACAATTTTAATCTTATAGTACAGTACAGTCCCTTGAAAAGTACAGTAGTCCAGTACAACAGCTGGCATACAGGGCTGGCATCGAGTGAACAGGCAAGAATTACTGACTGGAGGAGGGAGGGGAGGTGGGAGATGGTAGAACTGCAGGATCGTCAGCCATAGGAGATGGAGGGCAAGTTGCAGTTTCACTCACACCTGACGTGATTGGACAGGTGAACATACGTTCGCATCTTTGAAAGCTCTCAACTTGAAGGTTCGTATGTAGGGGATCTACTGTAGTGGTCCCCCAGGCATGGTCTCACCTGCCCTTGGAACCTCCTAGTTTGGACAGCATAAGTCTTCCTTGTGACCCAAGGGCTAGACTTTCTGAAAGTTTGGATTCTCAAACAGTTTAATTTAATTTGCATAGTAGTTTGTAGCTATTACGGTTACATGAACTGATGTATAACATTTAAGAAAAATATGGGTTTTCTATGATGATAATTGCCTTTTTAAATGATGGTAATTGCCTTTTTAAAACAAGTTAATATTCTCATAATATTCTTTCTCTTTTTTGTTGGTTGCTCAAGCCAGCCTCTTTTAGTCATGTTTTTAAATAAAGAATCAAATCTTGGTTTTTCATTCTTGGGTTAATATGTCTTCCAGTTTCAATTTTTTTTCACTGTTACAATTAGCTTTTAGCAAGGGCTGACTGATTTCTTGATTTTCTAACTATTTTAATTACTTAGGTAGGTGTTCCATGGAGGATTTTATTTTTCTTTTTAAAGTCTGGATTAATGTTACGTATTTTATACTTGCTGCTACTTTCCCTGAATCCTGTATAGTCACTGCTTTCATCTCTGGTATATCCGTCACCTGCAAATAGTTGTTTCATGTCTCCTTTTTGTTCGTGACTATGGAGTCACTGGATACGCATTCTCCTCGTCTGTCTGTGTATTGTGTGTGTGTGTGTGTGCGCTAGAATTTGATATTGCACTATGCCCACATCTGAAACAAATAAACAAGCAAGCCAACAAAAACAGTTGCCCAAGCTTCTGCCTGCAGGAATTCACAGTGAGGACCCTCAGTGGGAGGTGAGAGACTGTTCCTCAGCCCACTAGGATGAGACCCCTTTGAGTTGTAATGAAAGGAAGCGCCTCTCCACACATCTTCAGACAAAGCCCTCAAAAAACTCCACCGAAGTTCCTGAACTTCGCCAATTGTGAACTAAAAGGACTAGATTTCCTCCGGGGACCTGAAAAGTTCTCAAACCTCAGTGCCCATTAGAACCACATGGTAGGCTTCCTTGAACAGATTAGTGCCTGGGTCCCATTAGAGATCACAAGAATCAGATCTCTGGGAGTGGGACCAGCTCCCACAGGTGACCCTAACCTGTGATTTGCTGTCACTTGCAACCACTAAGACTTGGGAGCCACCACGCCAGGCTACCCAGAGTCAATTTAGGAGCTACAACTGCTGGGGAACTCCTTCCCCACAGCTGGGCCCATGGGGCAAGAAACACTGGCAGCTGTGGCAGAACAGACCGTAGAAAAAAACGCCCGTGGAGAACCCACTAGATGAACAGCAAGAGTGAAGGTAAGAAGAGGTAGATGGCACGTGCTAACACCCATTGGTCCAGCGGCTTTATCGGACTTCTCTCCTACGTGTGACAAATCGGCAAGGAAGATGGTTTTGCAAACTGATTACTTTGAAAAAGTTAATTTTTTTTTCAAAAACAAAATTATTTTGTTCTTCTTTCCATTTTTCCTGTCCTTAGGGGTTCTTACAACTTAGGGGTTATTGCTCCCTGACAAACGTTCGAGGCTGTCAATAGGTTGTTAAATTGCACTGCTGTCTAAACTATGGAAATTAAGTTAGCTGGTTTCTGCTTGGTCTCTTTTCCTAATTCTGTAAGTCTGTTCCCTGTTACCTTTATTCAGCTCTTAATGACTCCCAGCGTGCCTCTGAGGGTCTAATTGTATCACGTACCTTACTGAGAAACGAATTCTTTAAAGCTTTAGAGCTTTTAAGTAGAAGAGGTGAGAGCACAAATGCCTTGAGCTAGTTGTAGTCTCTAGCAAAGCTCTCCTCTCCCTCGGCCTCTTTTCCTTCCCCAGGCAAGTGCGGGGGTGAGAGAGCAACCCTAAGCCAGTGTGGGGTGGTGAGGAAATGGAGCGGCGGGGGGGGGGGCTTCTAGGTTTCCCACTGTGCTCTCCTGCCTACTTTATTTTTTTTATTTTTTAAAATAAATTTATTTTTGGCTGTGTTGGGTCTTTGTTGCCGCGCGGGCTTTCTCTAGTTGCGGCGAGCGGGGACTCCTCTTCATTTTGGTGCGTGGGCTTCTCATTGCGGTGGCTTCTCTTGTTGCGGAGCACGGGCTCTAGGTGCGCGGGCTCAGTAGTTGTGGCTCGCGGGCTCTAGGTGCGCGGGCTCAGTAGTTCTGGTGCACGGGCTTAGTTGCTCTGTGCATGTGGGATCTTCCGGGACCAGGGCTCGAACCCCTGCCCCTCCATTGGCAGGCAGATTCTTAACCACTGCGCCACCAGGGAAGTCCTCTCCTGTCTACTTTAATTTTAAATTATACACTGCTGCATCTGGAAAAACCTGCTATGACAACCTTTCTTCCTTTCTTACATTCCTGCTTGCTTGATTTCCTTCCACTCTCCTTTCAATTGTTCTTTCTTTCCCTTCTTTTTCTCCTTCCCTCCCTCCCTTCCTTCCTCCCTTCCTTCTTCCCTCCCCCACTTACCCACCTTCTCCTCCTCCTCCTCCTTTGTGACCGCCCTCCCCCCTTCCTTCTCCTCCCCCTCCCCTCCCCCTCCCCTCCCCACTCCTCCCTCATCTTCTTCTTCCTCCTCCTCTTGTTCCTGTTTCTTCTCCTTCCCTTCCTCTTCTTGTTCTCTCTCTTCCTCTCCCTCTGCCTTCCCCCCTTCCTTCCTTCCTTCTTTCCTTCCTATCTTTCTGTCTTTTTTTCTTTCTCTGCCTATTATTACCTGGAGAACCTGAGCTGAGGAATCTACTGCTTGCTCGGGCCCTCACTAGGTCCAAGTTGAAATCTCTCAATGTTAATTATTTTCTTGATCTCTAATCACAGTTTTCTGGATTCGTAGATACGAGTAGTAGAAGTGTAGGCGTTTTCTTCCCAATTTAGTCAGGACCAAGAGCATTTCAGAGGCGTTCCATTATTGTCAATAATGATGGCTTGAGCGTCACTGCATGACAACCCCTGTGCCAATGTTCTTCCTGCCTTAACTCAGACCCTGCCCAGCCGGGGCCCCCGAGCTTCCACCTCCATCAGCTGTTCTTGCTTCTAACCTTGAGAGTGCTTTTCAATCTGATGAGTCTAGTTGCTGGTACTGAACCAAGCCTTGCTTCCCCTTCTGTATAACATTTCTAATTTAGTCACTGGGCTCTCAGTCTGATTTTAGTTCCTTGCCTGCATCATATCCCCATTACCATTTACAACGAGGCACTAGTCCAGCTTACATAACAGGTGCCTATAAATCACCTCAACCATGTTGGGGAAGGGGAATCCTTCTTCCTCTTTCTCCTTGTCACTGTGGGTGGGCATAGCTCTCCCCTAAGGAATACTGTACTGGGGCGTGGGCTGAGGTAGGAAGAAACAGACAAGTCATTTTCCACTCTACATCTGGTCTGTTACTGGAGAACAGTCAAATCATCTGTTATGTTCAATGACAAGTATCTTTTACCATCTGTCAATCAAGATGAGGTTACATCCTCAGTGTTTCTCCAAATTTCCAAGCCCAGTCCACAGTTACCCAGATGATCAATGCACAAGACAGGTTATAAACTCCATATTCCTCTACCATTTTATGGGAGGGAATATTGGCTTCATTGGATCACATAAGCATCCACTGCCCCTGATTCTGGAATAACAGCACCTGGTAGCTTTCTTCTAGGGAACTGTTCTCTCCCAACTCTCAGCCCTTTTCTTCTGATGATGGTACTGAGTCCATCCCCCGCTCCCAGGATGGGACCATGAGTCATAACAAACTGACCAGAGCCTTGCATTCCCTTAGCCATACTGATTGGTTCTGGGATCAAGCCACATTTGAAGTCACACCCCTAAACTCTCACCTGAACTGACAAACTCCATCTTCGTTTTAGCAGCCCTGGGTCGGCTTTCTGTCCCTTGCGACCATTAGAGCGCTGATGATTCATCCATCGGAGCCTGGCACCTGCAAGGGTGTTCCCAGATAAGACCAGGTGCCGGAATGCAGGAACGTGGCCTTGGGTCTGTGAGCAGCTTCTCTGACTGAGACTTCTGGGGAGAGAAGAGGCATCTGGGAGACAAGGTGAAGTGGGATGCGTGAAGACAGGATGAGTGTACAAGGGGCCACCGGAGTCCACTGTCAACCCTGCCCAGGGCCACCCGTCCCCAGGCCTCTGCTCTGGCTCCCTTCCAGTCTGGGCCTTTTTGTGCCGCTCCTTCCTCCATTGTAATGAATTCAATCGTGCAGTCATTGCGCGTCACTTTGTCACTTTTCAAGTCCAGTCCAGACTAGCCTCTAATCTTTCCCGTCAATACCCAGGGCTCATAAACAAGAAGGTAATCTTGCATTTGTGAAAACATGGTGAACTTTGAGGCTTTATGCTAAGTCAAATAAGTCAGATAGAGACAGACAAATACCATCTGATCTCACTTACATGTGGAATCTTGAAATAAAAAAAAACAACAAGATCATAGAAACAGAACAGTTTGCTGGTTGCCAGAGGCTGTGGTGGAGGTGGGGGATGAAATGGGTGAAGGGGGTCAAAAAAGTACAGACTTCCAGTTACGAAATACCTAAGTGATGGGGATGAAATGCACGTATGGTGATAAGCGTTAACAATATTGTATTGCATATTTAAAAGTTGCTGAGAGAGTAGATCTTAAAAGTCCTCATCATAAGAAAAAAATGTTTTGAAACTACGGTGACAGATGTTAACTAGACTTATCGTGATGATCGTTTCACAATATATACAAATATTGAATCATTACATTGTACACCTGAAACTAATATAATGTTATATGTCAATTACACTTCAATTTTTTAAAAAAAGAAAAAAATACCCAGGGCTCTGAAGCCTGTTTTCTTCTCCTTCTCCTTTCACAGTCCATGGGAGTGGTCGTCAGCTGTCTCAGAAACCCCACAGACCCTCTTGAGCCCTCACCTTAACAGCCAGGCTCTCATTGACCACCTTCGGCCAAGGCCAAGTTTCCCCAACACACAGTAGTTCTGAACTCTCGTGGTGCATAGCATCACTGGAAAAGATTGGAGGACACACCCAGGCCTGGGCCACACCTGCAGCTCTTCTGATGCAATTGCCCATGGGTTGTATCAGTATTTTGTAAGATTCCCCTCGTGATCCAGATGTACACCTATACAGCATGGGTCTCTTTACAGTTTCTGGGGAAGGTCTGAGCATGGCCTTTGTACTTGCTTGTTCAGTTTAATGGATAGTCCGGGCAGAAGCACGCAAAGCCTCCCGTGGCTTTGCAAATGATGTCAGCCTTTTCTTAAAACCTTCCCGTGGGTCCCACTGCACAAGGAATGGCCCGGAAGACCCTGCGTGATGTGACCTCTCCCCACCTCTCCACCCTCCCCTGAAAGCCCTCTCTGTGTCACACACCGTGATCCAGCCCCACGGGCCTTCATTCTGCTCCCTCTGCCTGGGAACCACCCTCACGGGCCTGACTGCTGCTCATCACACAGTTCTCGGCATCCCTGTCCCCTCCTTGGAGTGGCCTTCCCTGATCCCCACCACCCACCCCGGCTGAAGTCGTTCTCCTTCCCTGTCGCCGCATTGCATCGTCTTGATCCATTTTAGAGCACTTAACACTAAAGTCATCTTGGGTTTTTTCTGTATTTATTTATTTCCCACCCCCCAACACATACCCCAGAATGTAAGCCCCAATAAGAAAACAATTCTTTCTTTTCTTTCACTTCTACATCCCCAACATTGAGTACGTGACGGTGCAACTGGCCATCAGCAAATAACATGCTAGTTGGATGCATGGCCCCTAGTGGGAGGTGCAGATGCAGTGAGACCAGAAGATATCAAATTCTACCACATGGTGGCAGCACATACCTGGCCAACTGAGGTTCTTCTATAATACCTTACACGGAGAATATGCAGAAAGCCTGGAGAAATCGTCAGCCATTAGGCCTTCCTGGCTTTCCAAGCTTCCACACCTGTTTGAAGAACCTACATGCAGTGAAGACCAGCCATCAAACCATTGTAAAGGAGTCTAAAACTTTACATTGTTCCTAATTGTTCTGTCTTTATAATGGGCACATTAATATTCTTCCAAAATATTGTTTAATAATAATAAATTGCGATTGTAAGGTCCTTTATTTTTTACAAATTTTTGCCATGTGTTTGGGTACAGAAAATTAATATGTGAAACATGCAGCGATGAAGTGCTAAAACTTGGTCGTTTAGCCGGTTAAAAATAAAGAGGGCAGTGTGGAAAGGGAAAAGAAAACATGGCTTGGAGAAAGAAGACCTGAGTCTGAATCCTGGTTAGGTCTCTGTCAGTCACTCAATCTTGAAGTAAGTGTCCGGTTTCAGCACATGACTGGCGCTCCGTGCATGTTTGTACAAATGCATTTGTAAAGTGGGAGTGATCGTAATAATACTAGTTTCTGTGGTGGTGAGAATTAAATGGAGTCATGAATTCAAACGGGCTTTGTAATTCATAAAATGCTATGATATATTATGTGTTATTATTATTAGAACCTAACTGTGTGGTCGAATAATAAGAGAGCCTGTAGTCGGAACAGAGGGGTTATTGTACACCAGAGGTCCCAGGGAAGGCTTCCCAGAGATGGGGAGGGAAGACAAAGTGCTACAAGGCATCCTTCTCCATCACGACCAGCAGATGTGCCCCCAGGGGAAGCTCTCCAGGCAGCAGGAGCACAGTTTACCCTTACTACGGTGGGAGGTGAGTTCTTCTTCAGGAGCAGAGCCCACATACAGTTCCCTCACGGCTACATCCTCTCAAGGCTAACGGTTATTTTCCACCAAACTGGATCTGATCATATTTCTGGTAGGACTCCTTCCACCCCACCTCACACAAATTAGCATCCTCGGGAAAAAGGCTCTCGATCGATTCAGCATGTTATTATTGCCTCCGTAATTGTTATAGTTATGACTATGACAGTCACTCTAAGGAAAATCATCCGTATGTGGAAAGCAGAGGGAGGAAGAGGCTCTATGGCTCTGAGCAAAGTTAGAAGGCCAGCAAAATTGAGCGAGGTGTCAACGACTGTACGCTTCCCAGCATACGGGGGAAGCTGGCTGTGAGCCGCAGGGGTGGAGAGTAACTATACTATGTCAAAAAAGGCCCTTTCTTTCTCCTCCCTGCCCAAGCGTTGTACACCTCCTCTTCCAATGTCTTCAGTGCCCCTCACCTCCTCTCCATCCCCTCTGAGACTGCCCTCGCTCAGGTCCTCGTCACCCCATGCCTAGATTTTTGCAGTGTTCCCATCACCCACCTCCCAGCCTCTAGTGAAACCCCAAAAGGGTCTTCCCCAAATAGATGGTATCATGTCACTCCCCTGTTCAAAGTCAGCAAGAGCTTCTCATTTATTCGAATGTACATGTTGAAGTCTTCATCATGGCTTGAAAACCTTCATAGACTGGCCACTGCTTTATCCTATCAGCCCAGAGACAGACAGACAGACTCATGGTGCCTGTACACACACCACCCGTTCACGTCTCGTGTCCCCACTCCTCTTAGCCTGATGATCTGGAAGTACCTTATCATCCTCCCTTCAAAGCCCTGGCTCAGACTGCGTCCTCCAAATATTTCCCAGTATTGGGATTATTTTCTCCTCCACCTCTCCTAAGCATTTTATTTGAGTTCAGGATACTCTGCCTTGGATCTGAGCTACTGAGTTCATACTGTTAGTTCCCCCAAATCGACAGGTCAGGATCTGTGCCTGAGTCACTTCCTGCATTACTATTTAGCACCCAGATTGGAGCTGAATAAATGCCTGGTGAGTTGCAAGTGTATTTCATCACCTTCCTTTGACTTATTCTCGCAAAGACTCTGAGGGATGAGTCCTTGCGGGTAATGACCGTGGGCGTTACACATGGGCAGACCAGAGGCCAGATAACTTGGCCCTGGCCAGACACCAACCGATGGAACCTTACACAGAACCAAGCTCCGTGCAAAAAAGCAAGAGGGCCCATCCTGGGAGGGCGCCTCCTCTGTGGGGACGTGCCCCTGGTGACTCTGATGAGTCATAATACTGTAAGTTAATGATTAAGAGTCCAGACCCTGTGTCTGGATCCTGGTTTCATCATTTCTACCTCTACGATTCTGGGGACGTTTCTTGACCTCTCTGATTCCTCATGTAATAGCAACCTCTTAGAATTGCAGATAAATTAGACAGCATGGAATACCTCGCACTGAATCAGGCACACACTGATACACAACTAGAGGTTTGTGGTTATTAAACCAGCACTAAGAGCATTAAAAAACAGCATCAGATTTCTCTTTTGTGCCTGGGAATAGCGGTGAAGAGTCCAAAGTACCACCCTAGGAACGGGGAGGAGAAGGAGAGGCTGGAAAAACATCCCCTGGTCGCCAGAGCACATTCCCAAGATACCAAGCCACGCATCGGCATTTCCCAAGCAACAAGTCACTGTCATTTCCTCCCCAATGCCCTGGGAAAGTGCGCAAATTGAGTTCATTCCACGAGACGCTGTCTCCTGTTCTCAGGCCCAGTCGTGACCCTCACCAGCTATTTGATACTCAAGAGCCAGGTATCCACCATATTGAATGTGGTCCCAGGCTTAAAGCAGTTTGCTCAGAGTCGGTGTACACAGGGAGATCTGCTCGGTGCTTTGTGACCATCTAGAGGGGTGGGATAGGGAGAGTGGGAGGGAGACGCAAGAGGGAGGGGATATGGGGTTGTATGTATACATATAGCTGATTCAGTTTGTTATAAAGCAGAAACTGACACACTATTGTAAAGCAATTATACTCCAATAAAGATGTTAAAAAAAAAAAAAGTAGGTGCACGGAAGAGATGCCACCTTGCTTCTCTGAATCCAGAGAAGTATTAACTGAATCCAGTCAGCCAAATGGAAGGCAGAAGACAGAAAAACATGAGACGATTCAACAGTGACTGGGAATCAGGAAAAGGCCGCTTCCTAGGAAGCAGTACAGAGGCTTACGAGTTCAGTCCCTAAAGTCAGCCAGCCTGGGTTCAAATTCCTACCCTATCACGTCTAGCTGCATGGCTTTGAGCAAGTTATCTAAGCATTTTGCAATTCATTTCCTCGCTTAAAAAAGTAAAATTACTGCCAGCATCTGTATCAGAATTGTGAGGGTTAAATGAGATAATGCACATAAATGCTGCCTCGGCCAGGGCCAACGTTCACTTGGGTAAGAGGGTTGGTGGTGATGCTAATTTGACCCTAACACAGCCTGGCTGAATATTTTTATTCCCGTTTCACAGTTGAGTAAACTCTGACTCGAGAAGTTAAGTGCCTTGCTTGAAGTCCCACGGACAGTACACAGCAGATCTTCTAACTCAAATTCTTCTCTGTTTCTGCCCAGGATTCCAGCAAGGGATCCAGATGCCTTAGGGTGGAGGAGCTGGGACCAGAATGGACATCTTCTTGGGAAATCAGAGGATAATGAAGGTGCACACCAAGAACCAACGGAGCCTCATGGCTAGGTAAAATGTCCACGCACTCCAGATCACTACATAGGACCAGGTAAGAGCACACCTGCCGAGAAAGTCTCTCTCCAGATCACTACACAGGACCGGGTAAGAGCACACCTGCCGAGAAAGTCTCTCTCCTCTATTTGCCTAAATAGCCCAACTTGTGCAAGAGTTAACTATTCTTCCCCTGCCAGGTTTGTACACCTGAGGTCATTTAAGTCATGGGAAGTCTTATTACAAGGGGCAGATGTGAGGTTTCTTCTAGAAGGAGCGCGAAGTCAGTGGGTATCAGCAGGAAAGGCAGGGAGGCCCCAGGCTTGCCCCCAGGGCTATTTCAGGGTGGCCTGAGCTACAGAAAAAGACCACCTCTCGAGGACCCCCATCTATGGATGGTTGATCCCAGGTAAAATCAGCTTAATCGAAGAATCGAGGCAGTATCGATTGGTCAGGAACTGCGACTGGAGTGTGTTAGGACGAGGAGGACGGGGTGACCTCAAGGATTACGAATGACTTGAGGGAGTCATGAACTGTGGCATCCGTCACCCTTTGCCTATTGTTGTGATGTCACTGGGAATTCGCCTTTGACTTATTGCTCTGGCCCCAGCACTCATAGGATGGCTTGACAGGTGGTCCATAGACACCTGTCAGATGAACAAATACAAGCCACCATCATTCGAATTGAGGGAGGGGATATGGGGTTGTATGGGGTTAGTCACACCCTCAAGCAGCCTCTCTTTCCTTTGGTCCTCATGGCATCACTGAGGGTTCCGCGTGGCACACGCGGTTATCCAAGATATGCAAAAGGCTCATCTGGGAGCATCTAGCTTCTGAGCACAATCGTGTGAGCTCTCTGCGCTGCCACACTTGGAGTGATGGGGATGCAGGGGAATGGGGAGGGGCTCTGCCTGATGCATTCTGGGACAAGTGCCAGCTCTTTGCTCCCTCCTTCCTTTCTCCTGCACGGGTTGCAGGAAGAACCGAAAGTTTGGGCCCATGTGGCATCCGCCTTAGGCTGTCCTAGCTGTCACTCTCACTAGCTTCTCTGAGCAGAAGAGCCAGGGGAGATATTTTCAGAAGAGCTGTGGCTTTTCAGTGGACAGAACTGGAGTCTAGGACCAGCTCAGCTCTCTGCTGGCTGTGGCCCCTTGACAAGTCACAAAACGTTTCTGTTCCTCACTTTCCACATCTGTCACCTGGGGTGTCGTAACGTGGACTAAATGGCAATGGGGATGTGAAGGACCTTGGGTGGCATCCGGCACATTACGGGTCCTGGAAAAATTGTCATGAGCGGTAAATGAGAAAATACATGCCAAGTGCTTATCACAGGGTAATTTGCTACCTGGGTTCAATGAACGTTGCTACCACAGTTATCGTTTCCGACCAGCTCTCATCCCTGGGGTGTAACGTCTGTGCAGCAGCCTTACCCCGAGAGCTCCCTCACTCTGGCCACCGTGCTTTCCTCCTCCCAGCCTCACTGACAACCACCCACTGCCTCTCCACCCTCACTGGGCTCCCCGACCACTCTAGGCCACCCATCACCCAGTCCTCTGGGCTTGAGTCTTGTCCAGCCGGGCCCTCAGGGTCAGGCCCGTCACCATCCTCCCTGACCTGCTGGAACCCCTGCCTCCCGAAAATCCATAGACTCTGTCTGAAAACCCTGGGTCACGTCACGTCACCAAATGCCCCATCATGCCTTTTCTGTTTCCCTCCTCAGTTGGGCAGTTTTAATCGTCTCGTGTCCATTTTGAGCACGTTCTTCACCTGAGTTGCCCCAAACCTTCTCCAGCCTCCCAGGGTGCCTGATTCTACCCCAGCCTTCCTTTCTGGCAGGTGACTTTGCCTTCCTCGATGAGCCCCTCCCCACATCCCATGAGGGATGACCCACAGACCACATGGCACAGCTGTGGGCAGTCGAGAGGGAGGGGGACGGAAAGGGTAGAGGTGGAGGATGTGGGCATCACGGGAGTAGAAGTGGGCCTGAGTGTAGGCCTGCAGACCCACTGACCCAGAGCCCTGATCGGGAGAGACAAGGCCTATCGTGTAGCCTGGCACAGCATAGCTGCTCAGTAAACACCCCCTTACTCATGCCCTGTGTTGACGCGGAATATTTTTTATTGTTTTCAAAACCACCTCAGGAATGCTGGTGTCCGGGATCGAGCTGCCCACAGCTCTGCCATCTTTTGGACTCCATGTCTGGGCAGGGATTGAAGAGGGGGAGGCCTACTCAGCTCCTATAACCCAAGGTAATATACTAGTGATGATCCAGAGCCCTGGGGAGGAGACCGGGGGGACTCTGCTGGGTCCGTGGGAAGCGCTGGAGTCTAGGGGAAAAGATCAAAGGAGGCCCAGGAGCAGGTGGGAATGTATATGCTGATTTTCAGGAATCAGGTGTCCTCAGAGGTTGTGATTTTCAACGTCCCATGCCATCCAGGGCAGTAAGGTTGCGGGCCATGAGCCTGGTAAGAAGCACCGGTGTCTGATGTCGTGGGGGACACTGGTTACCAGCCTGGCTCATCTTCTGTGCACACAGACGTGGAGTGGGAAGCAGGCTGCAGGGACCGCTCTGTGGAGGGGACGGCCCAGAGCTCCACAGAGGGCCCGTGACGGCAGGGCAACAGGTGCAGGATGGAGCTTGGGAATCAGCTTCTCATTTGGGCTCCGTAGCTGACTGCGTGTGGGGCAAGGAAAGTGGCCCTTCTGCCCACAGGACCTCCATTTGAAATTTGGAAATTGGTCAGGACCAGTGGTCTTAAACTTGGGTGGGTACCAGAGTCATCACCTAGTGGGCTTGTTAAAACACAGATGGCCGTCAACAGGTAGGGGTGGGGCCTGAGTCTGTATTTCGAACAAGTTCCCAGATGGGACGGGTGCTGCTGACCCAGGGACCACACTCTGAGAACTGCTGGTCTAGGTGATGACTACCAGAGCTTCTTCCAGCTCTGAGGTTTTAAGATCTGATTTCCAAGAAGTACGTAAATGGGAAGAAGACATTTTAAAATAAAGGAGAATTTTTGAAGAAGTAAGGGGAGATATTTCCAAACAGATGACCTAGCTGTGGCCACAGGCAGGCACCCAGTCATGGCCCAGGCCTAGCAGGAATGGGGCAGCAGGCCTGGTGAACCTGCTCTCTCCTCCCTTCTGCTCTCAGGATTTCTTTTCATTGGATTTTCATTGGATTCTACGTCCGAGACCATATTTCATGACGCCAGCTGCTTGAGTCTGTAATGAAATACTTTACGTGAAGGCAGTTTGAAAATATAAAGTATAAGGCAGGGGCTGATTTTTAACATATGTTTATATTTTCTGTTTTATCTCCTTCAAAACAGCAAATGATGATTGCAATAAAAGACAGACGTGTAGTTGACGGGAGAGAGTTGAATGGGATGGAATGGAAGTGATTTGAATTAAATAAGAGTTGCATTATCCCTACTCATAGAAACCAAACACTGAATGTAGGTGGGAGGGGAAGCCCAGTGACTCCAAAGATGAAAGAGAAAGGCTGTCCCCAGGGACTGAGAAGTGGACGGCACAGTAGTGTAGGGCGTGGGTGTCATGCCGAGGGCTGTGTGTGGAGAATATGTGCTTTCAGGAGACCTGGAGCCACGTGGAGACGTGGTCTTCTGTACCCGGGAGCCTAGACTCTGGTGAGCCAAAATGCCTTGGGGCTGCAGTCAGAACATTTGGTGACCAAGTCCCAGAATGAGAGCTCAGGCTTCCTGACCCCTGGCCAACGTCTTTCCCACCATCTCAACATCCTTCCATGGCCTTGCAGTTTCCCCGCTATCGGTACGGCAGAGCACCTTAGATGTGGACCCAGCCCCTTCCCGTTTGGGCTTTCTGTCTACACTTGTGCAACTACTCCTTCCAGCCATCTACCCAGGTGTGCCCTCCACACACACAAGCACAGACATCTACAGGGACTGAAGAGCTGGTTGAATGCCGTTCACCCACGAGCAATACCGCCTTCGACCCCAGGACAACCAAGGCCCCTGACCTAAGCCCTTTGACTCCGAGGGCCTTGCGTCCTAAGCCATGGGTCTTCCCATGAGAGGAAGAGTCTGAGGGGCTAAGGAGACAAGCCCACCGGGAGCCCCCTGCCCACCTGGACCACGCTCCAATACACATGCCTACGCCTGGTGGGTGGCCAAACAGCGGCTGTTACGGGGAAGGGCTGCAACGGAACCAGGCCAGCCACACATCGGTGTGCAAAGCCCCTGGGGGTTCAGGTCAGAGCTGGGATGGGAGGGCAAGTTGGGCCCCAGGCCTGCCCATAAACCTGAGGAATTATATTCTATTTGTACTGGGAAAGAGGCGAAAGAGAGGCAAAGCCAGAGTCGTGGCCAAGTCTCAGCCTCTAGATCTGGCGAGAGAAGCCCAGCCAGGTGGGTGCCCCACCTGCAGAGCCCCGTGGCCCCCAAGGAGGGCCCACCCTGCTGGTGGAATCACCCAGCATCACTCGAGAGTCCTTCTCCGAGGGATCAGCTGCACTCTTCATGAGAGTTGTTTCAAGCCAAGATCCCAGTTACCCTTGAGAACGCTCGCAAGTGGACTGCCGGCCAGGATGGCGCCAGGCAGCCCAGACCTCAACAAGCCCACGACCTTCTCCTGACCTCTGCATAGGAACAGGGCCAGCAGAAGCCCTAGATGGAGTCCAGTGGGCAATGTGTTTTGGAAACACAGCTGAGGCACGAAGGACCTGCTTTCTGTGGGCAGCATTGGAATTTAAACAGGCTGGGGCACTGAACGCTCACCAGTCGGATAAATGTAAGTCCTGGATTAGGCTCAAGAGCTCAGCTAAACAAGAATCAAGCGGAAGAGACCCCAGTAATCAGATCATCGAGACCGCAAACTGTCAGCTTGCCACGAACTTATCTGAGCCAACAGCCGGCTAAAAGAAAAACAGAAAACAAATGCAACCTTAGATTGCATTAAGTATAAAAGCCCAAATACAGCAGGTAGAAATGGGTCAGGCCATATGTGGTGTGTTGTGCTCTGTTTTCAGGCCCTTTTTTTTTTTTTTTTTTTTTGCGGTATGCGGGCCTCTCACTGTTGCGGCCTCTCCCGTTGCGGAGCACAGGCTCCGGACGCGCAGGCTCAGCAGCCATGGCTCACGGGCCCAGCCACTCCGCGGCATGTGGGATCTTCCCGGACCGGGGCACGAACGCGCGTCCCCTGCATCGGCAGGCGGACTCTCAACCACCGCGCCACCAGGGAAGCCCCTAGGTAGCCCATTTTTAAGACTATAATCACAAACCAGAATATTCTCTAATCAGTAGAACGATATGGTGAGGAGCTTAGAAAGTAGCCTTGAAAGAATTTTTAAGGAAAGGGCTGTTTAACCTAGAAGAGCCAGGAATCCCGGAGATTTGACAGCTACCTTCTGATATCGCGGAGTCTTAGGGAAGAATGCTTGCTCCAACCCGGGTGTGAGAGCGGATGCTGAGAAACACACCCCGTCTATAGAAATTGACACGCTTTTTGGAGAACAGCACGGCCTTCCATACCAAGGCCCCTAAAAATCCTCATGCTCTTTGGTCCAGGATTTCTATTGCTAGGAATTTAGCTCAAAGAAGTACTTAGAACGTGGCAAAGATTTTCCTACAATGATGTTTACTGCCATGTTATTTATAATATCGACAATTTAGAAACAACCTAAGTGTCCAACAGTAAGGAAATGGTCACACACATTGTGATACAGCCATGCCACAGACAATTTGGCAACCGTTAAAAATATGTCTTCGAAGACTATTCAGTGCTATGAGAAATGTTCACAGTGTTAGGGAAAAGAATGAGCGGGATACAAAACCTATAATGAAATACAAATTTTGTAAAACACATGCATATTTCTTCCACAAGTAGGAAGAAATACACCAAAGTACTAGCAGTGCTTATCACTGCATGTTATATTTATCAGTGATCTTTCTTTCATATCCATTTTTTTATGCTTTTCAAGTTTTCTGCAATGCGTATGCATCATCTTTATAATCAGAAAAAGAAGTATTAAAAATGTTTGGGGGCTTCCTTGGTGGCGCAGTGGTTGAGAGTCCGCCTGCCGATGCAGGGGACGTGGGTTCATGCCCCGGTCCGGGAGGATCCCACATGCCGTGGAGCGGCTGCGGCCGTGAGCCATGGCCGCTGAGCCTGCGCGTCCGGAGCCTGTGCTCCGCAACGGGAGAGGCCACAACAGTGAGAGGCCCGCGTACCGCAAAAAAAAAAAAAAAAAAAGAAATTTGAAGAGCGAGGATTTCCCTGTCTGTCCAGTGGTTAAGGGCCCCCGCTTCCACTGCAGGGGTCTCAGGTTCGATCCCTGCTCAGGGAACTAAGATCCCTCATACTGCACAGCGTGACACACACCCCTCCCACCCCAAAAATTTGAAGAGCAGTTGTGGGCTGAATAGGCGATAGACTCACGTATGAAGTAGCAGCTAGAACTGCTCAGTACCAGCTTCCCCATGAGGTGGAGGCCTCCCTGTCACTGAGTATCAGGGACAGGGTGGGAGGTTGAACAAGAGGGCTGCTAAGTGTGGGAACCAACAGGGTGAAAAGGGAAAACGACATTTACTGTGGTCCTGCTATAGTCAGGGTGCTCCAAGTCTGAGATCTACCAACAATATAACTCCCGTAATGAGGTAAAGCTGGTAACAGTTAGAGCTGGGATCTCAATCCAGGACTTCCTGCCTCTTCAGCCCATGTTTGAAAGAGCCTTTTCCCTCTGCAAGAGCCAGGCCTGCTCTAGTCACCTGTTTATACGCCCAGCCTGCATCCCTTCTTGGGATCAAGGAGCAGGTAGGAAATCTTGCAATTACAGAGACTTTTCTCCCATAGATTTGTGAAGTCCTAGGGTGGAGATCTCTCTGGTACAGGAGTTGCTCAGCGAGTAGCTGGAACCCAGATGGATTCTCAGACTGCAGTTCTCCCCCCACCCCATCACCAGGCATCTTGGGGGGCACTCATGTGGATCAAAACTCCAGCTGATGGACTCCCTTTTAAAGTATGTAGAATAGTTTCCTTTTCTATCCATGAAGCATGAAGTTACCCTCAGAGGCAATTCATCCACATGTGAAATATCCTATTTTCTCCCCTCATCTTTGCTGCCTCAGTCACCTGAAGCCATTTGGCTAAGGTGTCAAAGAGCACAGAGCCCAGTTCCCTTTCACAGAGGGCAATACGGAGTCTGCTGTCAAAAGTTCTAGACACGAAATCTGGGACAGCTATGTGTCTGTCTCCGCTCAAGGCTTTGGACTTCTAGAGGGTTACTTGAGTGAGTTATTTTCATGAGAGACCTTCAACGGGCCCTAGGAAAAAAAACAAGCCACAAATGTAATAGTGGCTTTCTGAGCACAGATGCATTCTTGTGTTATCAGCCGCTGCTCATTTCCCTCCCTCCCCCCACCAGCTACACACACACACACACACACACACACACACACACACACACACACACACAGAGTCTTCCCCATAAGGGCTCTGAGGGTCATCTAATTCAGGCAGTTCCTGACTCTTGCCAACAGAGCATGGAGAGCAGGGGCTGTTTTCAGGAAAGTCTGGTCCAAATGTGAGAGGGTAATGTTTTCAGGGGGACAGGCCCCACCAGGAACACCCGTCGACCAAAGGGAGGTCAATTACAACCTCCATTTACAGACACCAGTCTATCAAGGGACTCGGCTCTGAGGGTCAATGTCACTTGCATAGTCTGTCAAGAAATAAAATGTCTTCCCATCTCAGAACCAGGGGAGTAGGAGAGGGGGAAGGAGTATCTCGTTTTCTGAGTTCCAAGAATTTAACAGTAGCCTTTAGTTGAAAACAGTATAGCAGTTTCTTAAAAACTAAAAAAAGAACTATCATATGACCCAGCAATTCCACCCCTGGGTATATATATGAAAAAAATGAAAACACTAATTAGAAAAGATACATGCACCCCAATGTTCATAGCAACACTATTTACAATTGCCAAGATATGGAAGCCACCTAAGAATCCATCAGCCGATGAATGGATAAAGAAGATGTGGTACATGTATACGATGGAATACTACTCAGCTAAGAAAAAAACCATGAAATTTTACCATTTGCAACACCATGGATAGACTTGGAATGTATTGTGCTAAATGAAATAAGTCAGGCAGAGAAAGACAAATACTGTTTGATTTCACTCATATGTGGAATCTAAAAAATACAACAAACTAGTGAATATAACAAAAAAGAAGCAGACTTACAGATATAGAGAACAAACTAGTGGTTACCAGTGGGGAGAGGGCAGTGGGGAGGGGCAAGATAGGGGTAGGGGGTTAAAAGATACAAACTACTATGTATAAAATAAGCTACAAGGGGCTTCCCTGGTGGTGCAGTGGTTGAGAGTCCGCCTGCCGATGCAGGGACGCAGGTTCGTGCCCCGGTCCGGGAAGATCCCACATGCTGCGGAGCAGCTGGGCCCGTGAGCCATGGCTGCTGAGCTTGCACGTCCGGAGCCTGTGCTCCGCAATGGGAGAGGCCACAACAGTGAGAGGCCCGTGTACCGCAAAAAAAAGAAAAAAAAAATCCTACAAGAATACAACACAGGAAATATAGCCAATATTTTATAATAACTGTAAATGGAGCATAACCTTTGAAAATTGTGAGTCACTATATTGTACAACTATAACTTATATGATATTGTATATCAACTGTACTTCAATTAAAAAATAAATAAAAGTAGCCTTTAGTTTTCTTAAGGTAAACTATATTTCCAGATCCTCCTACATCTGAAACATTTTCTAAGAAAAGGCAGTCTTTGACCATGAATACATACTTAATGAGAATCAGAAATGCCAAATTGGACCATTGTATCCAGCAGGAGAACACTTCACTGCCAGCCTCAATAACATCATCTCCAGAGGATATAAATATATTCCCCTAGAACAACCAAAGAACCCTAATAGCCCACTATGGGTACCTAGCTGTATGACTTGGGGAGCTCATTTGACATCTCTTGATGTCACTCTTCTGCTCTATAAAGTGAGAGTGTGGTCCCCAAAATTCCTCCCAGTTCTAAATTGTATAATTTGACCCACCTGTGAATTTTATGAATTTACCTAGACCCAGGGTTAGCAAACTACAGCTGGCGGGTCAAATTCAGCTCGCTGCCTATTTGTGTAAATAAAGTTTTATTAGCACAGAGTCAAGCCCATTTATACCTATTATCTATGGCTACTTTTGGACTACATTGGCAAAGTTGAGTAATTGGGACAGGGTTGCCACAAAGCCAAAAAAAATTACTGTCTGCTCTTTTACAGAAAAAGTTTGCCAACTCCTGGTCTAGACCATTAGAAACTGAGGTAGTCCGAGTCAGACAATGGGAAACCAGATGTTCTGTAGGAAACACACAACAGTACATCCATAGGCTGGGAACCTATTTATGTTTTGAGCCTGTGCCATCTCTTGGGATAGCACAGCAGGCAGCAAACCTATGGAACGTGTTAAGTAGATCTTTCTTGTTGTCCCCAAACCGCTGCGTCTGAGCTGCAGTGAGTGTGCCCTTGGCAAGCTCACCTGTCTCCTCCTGCTTCGTTCCCTCCACTACCCACTGATTCCCATCACGTCCCTGATCACCCTTCCTCTTTCCAAACTTCACTGATTGGTTTTTCTAAGTCTGTCCTCAAACAGAAGGCTCTCCTTCCCCTTGAGCATTTTAATTGCGCTTCTCTGGACCATGTCCAGGTTCATCATGTCTCCCATAAGCCTTGCGGGCTTATGACCAAAACGGCACTCTTTCAGGAGCAAACCGTGGCGTCAAGCAAGGAGGGAAGTTTGGGCCATGGGGCTCAGGGGTGGGGGGCCAAGCTCTGTGGTTGGACCTGGATTGAAATCCTGACTCCCAAACCTCCTAGTTAGGAGGTCTTTATCAGTAACCTCCAGGCTGCCTCCAGAACCTCTAAGGTGGTTGTAGGCATGAGCTGATGAGACACGGGACTCAGAACAGAACCTGCAAGAATGCACACCTGGGATGGAGAGTTGGCTGACGGTGCTGTGTGGATTCCCCTCCTCCGAGAAGTCGGCCGTGATTTCAACTGTATATTTGTACATGTTATGTGTGTGTATATAGATATACAGCTGAAATCATAACTGACTTATCTGAAGATAAGAATCTCTCTCTCTCTCTATATATATGTATATACATACATCCATATTTATATATATATTTATATAGTTGTTTTGATATTAAGTGTGTATATACATACAGTTGTATGTTACTGTTATACATACAGTTGTATGTATTGATATTGTGTATATACATACAGTTGTATAATATATAATACAATATATATATACATATTTACTTACCTATATTTATACCATATTTTTTAAACTAACAGAATGTTTCCAAGCCGAGCACTAAGCTCCTTGCAGGCACTCAGCCTCACCCATCTTTCTGCACATCCAGGGGCCAGCGTGGCACATGTGACATATCAGACTGCCTTGGTGAAGGGACCCCAAAGGCCACAATGCGGCCCAGAAAAATAAATTCCGATAGAATTTAAAGCTATCAATGAGGAGCTATAATTGCTCCATAAATATTTGGGAATTCATGTTTTAAGTGGAATGGCTCTCAGAGCCTGCGTGTAAAAAGTTGTTTAGCCAACCTTGATTGAACACCGACTACGAGGCAAATCCCTTCAAATAGGACATGTTCTTTGCACCACTAAGTATTGGTTTACAACTCATTAGCCATTTGACAGGGCAGCTGGGAGCGCAGGGGTGGAAGAGAAATGTAACCCTGGAGGGTCCCGAGCCATTGTCACCTGGAGATAATGCATCTCTGTGATGTGAAGGAAAAGCCCGTGAGAACCCATTTCCAGTCACAAGCACTTAGTGGCTACCCAGACATTTGGGAAATACAGAATATCCCAACTCTTTGGGTCTCTGACCTTGGTGCCCTGCATCCTGTGAATACAGTTGGACAGATTTCCCTCTGAACTGCTTACCTTGCAAGTGGCTCCTTTGTCCCTTCCCTGCTGGGCCACAACAGCAGAGACGGGCCTCAAGAGGCCCTTGTCCCTAACCTCAGAGTCGACCATCTCAAACACTGACAGCCAGAGGAAGATTACCTGAGAGCTGAGAGGAACGCAGAGCATCTCCCGCCCCACCTGGATTTGCCCTGGGTAAACTTGAGTGTTTCAAAAAAGCAAAAGCGTTTCCAAAGGCCTCCGCTCGAGGCTCCCATTACTCCAAGCAGACCGCTATCTCTAATCGGGATCATGCATTAATGACAGAGACAAGTCCTCAGGAAGATGAAAGGCCTTGTATAATTAAAAAGATAAGAGCGGTCCTGGGAGAAGGAAATTGGGATTCAATTAACACAGCGCTCTGCCCCTACCCTCCCCCGCTATCAAATGTTCCACTGAGAAGTACCCTCTCTGCTGCCCGAGAGTGAAAGGCTGAAGGGCTCTTATTTATGGCCTGGCTGGAGTGGGGCCTGGGGCCTTCCTCGGCTGGGGAGTTTGTTTACTTAGAGCTTGAGAGGGGAGGGGAAGAGCAACACGAATCCTGAAAAAGGAGGTAACAAGCTGCTTTTGACTCCTTTTCTTTCCTCGTCTCAGCTCCTCTGATCTTCTTGACAGGGGAAGAAAAATACTCAATAGAAGGTCTATTTCCTTCCTCCTTCAGCCTGAGGCTGACACAACAGGCTAAGGGTCACTGCTGAGAAAGCTCTGCGGGGTTATTTGTGTTGGGAAACCAGGCCACTTCCCCCTTTCCGTCTTTCTCAGGTTTCCGTGGAGGCAGAGGGAAGATAAGGTTGGAGACGCAGCTGCTCGAAGGGTCTGTGGGACTGGACATGTGGGGAGACCGGCCTCGGGGAACCCTACTTCTGGGGATCCTCTGAAGAGTTCTAAAGGCAGGAGCAGAGTTCACTGGGGTCTGTGGTCTAAGCCGGGGTTGACAGGGTGGGGACAGCTTAGGGTGCTCCAGTACCCTAAGATTCACAGCTTAGGGTGCTCCAGCAAAGGGCAGCAGCTGACACCAGGTCTGTGGGAGTTGGTCCCAAGGTGCCTTTACTTGCAATTCTTCTACTTCGCAGCTAACTTAGCGGTAAAGGCAGACCTGGGCCCCAGGACCTTACAGAAATATTAGAACATGGTGGTCCACATGGATGGATGAGCTATGTGTTGAAAACTGCTTTGGCTGAAGGTTGGTGAAGCTTCTTTCTGCCTCTCTTTTCAAGGGGCTCGTGGAACCCTCAGTCAGAACCGTCCCCACTAGAAGGTATCTCCCAGTCACCCTGCAGGGCCCTCGAGGCTATGCGCCACCAGGCCAATGGGGTCCATGAAGCTAAGGAGGATGGCTTTGAGGAAACCAACCCAGGACATCTGGGACCAAGAAGACAGAGAATAGTAGAACAGCTGGAAGGAGTGGAGAAATCTGCAGACAAAGCAGAATAATCAGGATATTAGATCTTGTTCTATGCCCAGTTGATCATCTGGAAGCTCTATTCAAGGTTGTACATTAACCTCACTTAGCACACTGCAGACACCTCAAGTTCAAGACATTTAAAGCCAGACTCCACATTTTAACCATCCAGTATCTTTTCCTCCCATGTTCCCTATTTCAGCGAATGACTCAATTAGGACTCTCTAAGCCTCAGTTGTTCAATCTACAACATGGAAGAAACAACGCCAGCTCTGTCTCCCTCAGAGTTGACAGAATCAAGTAGAGAGCCCAGAAACAAACACATTTTGGAAAATATAAAATGTAAGGCAGATCGCCAAAGCTGGAGACCTTGACTCTCCTCTCCCTCACTGTCCACACTGGTCACCTCCTTACTGACTCTCAAAGAAGGGGCTCCGTGTCACATGAAATGAGGATGCAACTGCACTCTGGAAACTGCGGTGGGCTGCACCTGTGAGCGGGTGACAAACCAGTGCAACCCAGCTCCAGAGAACTCCCTCAGGTGCAATGAACATCCATTTCTGCAGAACCTTACTGAAGACTGAAAGTGAATTTTTAGCGTGGAACAAGGGGTTGACAGTGTAGCAGGAATTCTAAGCTAGATGGGAGAGGAGAGTGGTTGCATAGCGGGTTTGAAGGAGAGCTATCTGGACCAAGTTATAATGTGAAGACCTTAGAGACAGTCAGCCATAATCTCTTCATTTTTCAGGCGAACCGTGTAAACTGAGAGAGGGTGTGGATGTCAGCCTCCAAGATGATCTCCTGGAATTCATGCCCTTGTGCAGTGCCCTCCCAGGCTGACGGGGGCTGGCCTGTATAACCATTAGGATATTGAGGAAATCACAGCTTGTGACTTCTGAGCCTAGCTCACAAAGCACATTGTGGCTTCTGCCCTGGATCACTCACTCTGGGAAGCCAGCTGCCACGTCATGAGGACACCCAAGGAGTCTTTTGGAGAAGCCCATGTGCTGAGGAATTGCAGCCTCCTTCCAACATCCACATGAGCAAACCATCTGGGAAGCAGATTCTCCAGCCCCAGTCAAGCCTTCAGATGAGTGCAGCCCTAGACAATGGCTCTACAGACTGTGAGCCAGAACTTCCCAGTTATGCCACTCCCCGATTCCTAATCCACGAAAATGTGAGATAACAGACGTTTGTTATTTGAATTCACGAAGTTGTGGGATATCTATACAGCAGTAGATAACTAATACAGAGAGTGTATGTTACCTACTTATGTTCTATATTTTCACAATGTATCCGGATCATTATCTCATTTTATTCTTATACTTATTTGTTCTCTCAAAAGGAGAGAAGCTGAGGCTTGGAGAAGTTAAGTAGCCTTTCCAAGTTTACATTATGCATAGTGGCAGAAACAGGTAAAGAAGCCAAGCATTGCAACTTGCTTTCTCTGTGCACACAATCCAGCTTCTGAAATCACATTATGTAGGCATCTGAATCCTTTGTCATTGTCTAGGGCCTGCTCTGTTTTCTAAGAACTGCTTGCCTCATGCTCTAGGGCACAGGTGGGGACAGCATCACCGGTAGATTAAGAAGTCACCTCAACTTCAGCACAACCTGCTAAGCTAGTCTGAGTATTCCCAGCCATCATCTGACAAGCCTCAACGGAGTGCCTGTGTATGACAAGTGTCAGCGAAGCCACATCTACAGGATGCACTTCCTAGAGGCACAGTTCAATAGAGAGCCAGGGGGTGAAATAAAAGAGAAAAGAAAAAATAAGAAAGCTATAACATTTGAGCTTGAAATGTCACAGGGAGCCAAGGAAGTTGTCTGATGGATTGCCCTGTCATCTCCAAGCCAAAAGAAAAAAAATTTCAGATCCATCAATGTGTTCCTGCCCTTTTAATCCAAACAATATTTTACAGCATCAGAATGCAAAGGTGTTATTGTCTTAAACATCCAGCAATGTGTGAGGATTGCCGAGCACTTCATCAGAAAACAGCAAGTGAGAACCACAGGTTGTTCTAACGTCTGCACCTCTTCTTGACCCAGATTATATGTAAAAATATACTATAACATACACGAGAGCCTACATGGTGCTGCATGTTCATTTATTCATTCATTCACTCACTCATTCATGGGGAGCCCACTGTCCACGTGGCTCTGCCCTAGACAATGAACATGAGGGACACCTGTGTACCTATGCTCCAGCTGCCCAGGTCAAGGACATCTCCTGCCTGCCCTGGACCTGCTCCTTCCTCTGGTTGGCTTCCTGGTCAGTAGGCATGCTCTCCACTGTCCTCTCCTCAGGCTTTTCCCCCTACTCTTCTACCATCTGCCCCGTGGATCAAATGTTTGGCTTTTGGGATCAGGTAATATGGGAACAAAGATTTATTTGCAGGGTAGGTTGAAAAACTCCTAACTTGATATGCAAATCTGACTGGCAGCATGAGGTATATGCTGAAGCTTTGAGAAGGACAAGCACGAAAGTACTGGCTTCGTAGCAAAGGCTTCCAAGTGAGGTGCAATTTGATGGGGTATTTGCCAGTCCTCAAACAAGTCCTGCCTTCTCTCATCCCCAGGTCTTAACTCACACTGCTTCCGCCTCCTCCAAGCAATCCTTCCTGATCCCCTCAGGCAGTGTGATCTTCCCCTTTCTCATCAGGTTTTGTTCCTCTATCTCAGTGATCTGCTTTGTATTTTAATTACCCACGTGTGCACCTACCTTTCCCAATAGATTGTGAGTCATCAGTGGGCACGATTGTATCCATATCCCTATACAATAACTAGCACAGCGAATAATAAATCTTTGTTCCAATGACTATCATTATCTACTCTCATTATACAGATGATGAAATGAAGGCACAGAGAAATGAAATAGATTTCTCAGGATCATACAGAGAAGAAGTGGTAGAACTGGGATTTGAACCCATATCATCTGACTGCAGAGCCTGTGCTCTTAACATCTTCACAGGACCAGAAGGCATTGCTTGCTAGTGATTCCGTACCTACTGTCTTCAACTTCTCTGTTTTCTGTGGGAAACCAAGTCAGTAGACAAAAACCTTTTCTACCTCCTTTCAAATGTTTTAGGACAGCAAGGAGTGTTTCCGCTGAATTTTCTCTTTTGAGGTTTAAATATCCCTTCTCTCAAGTGCTCTATAAGGTGAGCTGTTTCTAGCTCCCTCACCATCTTGGTCATCCTGCTGAATAAATCTGAGTTTGTAATAATTCTCATAGAAGATGATACTAGAAGTAAAGGCAATATTGCACATGTGGTTAAACCAGCATGGAGTAAGAAGAGATGATGATTCCCTGTTTGAGGCGGAGCAGAAGACAGACACCTAGGCTTAAGGAAAAGCCACTTATAAGGGGACAAGGGTGATACTGAGTCAGAAAAGGAGACAGGAAACCATGAAGTGGTAAAGCGTTAGGGAGGATACAAGAAGAGTACATTCTAGTAAAAGTTTAAAGTGCTATGAAAACCTAGAGAAGAAGGAGTTTAAAGACACAGGAAGATGGCTTGCAATGTGAGATTTTGAAGAGGGGTTAAGGATGATAAGAACAGAAAAGATGGACAAATCTGCTGGCTTGGGGAGAGCAGTTGGGAAAAAAATGCAGGAGTCATGGAAAGAGCAGGCAATGAGCAGTGTGACTTCATGTTACAAAAGGAAAGGGAGGAGGACAGTGGCTTGTGGGAATAGGGGCAGGCAACAGGGTCACGTGAAACATTGTTTACTTGCCGTGGAGGTGGGAAGAGGGGTGTTTTTCAGTAGAGAGGATGAAGAGGGGAAGATTGAATCTGCTGGAACCAGGATAAGATGAAGGGAGCAGGCAAGATGAAAGGTAAACAGAACAATTTGCTGGTAGAGGCAGAAATATTGGAAGGTCTGAAGGTGCAGAGAAGGCGGGTCTGGTAGTGACCCTCACTTCGTGCTTTATGGGGTGCAAAACTTATCCATGTTTATTATCTCATTGAATTGTACACCAATCCTGAGAGGGAGGTATTACTATTTCTGGTTTACATGTAAGACAAGGGAGGCTCATAAAAGGTAAGTGACTTTCCCAAGGTCCAAGATTTTCTGACTTCTAAGCCCTTTTTCTGACCCTAGGACTGCAGCCTATTGCTCTGTGTATCAGTGTGTTCAGTAAGGCATGAATCAAGGCCATGTTCTAAAAGGGAAGCAACAGAAGTGGGTTGCTAAGTAGTGTTAGAGGCTAAGGAGAGCTGAGAAGATTGAGCACACAGTTGCAGAAAAGGGGTCAATGAGAAATGAATAGGAAGTTTGTCTGAAAGCATCAAGGTAGCCAGCCTAAGTTTGCACTGGTCCAAAGGAGCCCAGCTCCAGTCTTCTCCCGTACCCTGAGAAACAATAGCCCACCCATTGATTCCTCTGAGCTTAATGAGTACCACTGTGTCAAAGAACCAGTAGGCTACTCAGGACAGGAGTTTTATGTGGCCAGAGACAGGGTAGATGGCACAAGATATACATGAATCATGACAGTGCCCAAATATGGCAGAATGTGACCAAAGAATGAAGAGTCTTCTTGGACACCCATAGGAAATGGAGGCAATTCCATGGGAGTGGGTAGGCTGAGAAGGTTCCTGTGGAGGGTTAAACACAAACCTTTACAGATGCTCAAGCATGGTGGTGAAAGTAGCTACAGAAACTGAGAAACCTTGGTGTTAATGAATGTAGGTAAAGTCAAGTCCTGTTACTTAGAAGGGCTGGAAAATTCCTCCAGAAGGCCTGGAAAGGGACTTGGAATTATTTCAGTGGAGAATACTTTTCCTCAAGAAGGAGAATTATAAAGCATCAGAAATTACTTAAAGTTACTTAAAGATTCACTAACAGCCACTAAGGAGAGCCTCAGAAACTTGGGATTCTCTTAGGCAACTGCTAAACTCTCTTCGCTCCCAGAATGCTACTCTCAAGGTGCTGCCAGGGTAGGACTCAAGGGCCAGGAGACCTAGGCTACATCCTTTTTTTTCTCTGCCCAGTTCTCTATATCCATCTTCAACAAGTGATTCTGGGAAGAGCCCAGTACTGTGGGCAGAAAGTATGAGGGCAGGCTTGCTTGGGCAGGAGCCCCACAGCTGAGGCAAAGTGGCCACACAGAGTCACAGGCCAGGTCCAGCTTCTTCTGCATCGCCACCAGCTTGTCCTGCAGCCTCTTCCTTCTCCAGTCCAGGTAGCGCCACCGCAGCCAGTGTGCCTGCCAGTCCAGGAGCACTCCAGAGGTGAAGGCCACCAACACAGACGTCTACAGCAGCCTCTCGAGCACGTCCACCATTGGCTGCCGGGCATGCAGTGCCCAGACACATCCTTGAGGTTACTAAAGCCTGGCCAGGGTCTCCTGGTGCCATGTTGTCATGTGAATAGGTGTCTTACCAATCTCACCATTGTCCCCCAATCAATACACCCCTGGAGGACCTTGGCCCTCGCTAGAACTTTACAGTAAATGCATGAGGGGGAATCCGTTAGAAAACATTTCTGTGTAAAAAAAAAAGAACCAAACAAACTTTAAAAGCTTCTCTCATTTTTGAGAGTGGAGACAGTTTGTCAGTTGCCGGGAAGAATGCCCACCCTCAGTTCTGCTAGAAATCTGGGCTCAGTTAGTAACAATGGTTTCTGAACCCCAAATTGAACTGTGCAATCTCATCTACAATTGTATCTATGAGGATGATGGGACAACGTGTTTGAAACTGGTTCAGCACATACAGGCAGTCACCATTGTGTACCAATAAGAGTTCCAGTTGGCCAACCCGAGTCTGAGTCCTGGGAACCTCACTTGCTCTGTGAACTTGAGCAAGTCTCAGACTCCCAGAGTCAACACCCAACCTCAGAGCGCCTCATGGTGTTACAAGAATAAAACAGACCAATCTTCTAAAATGGCCAAATGATATATTATTGTTATTATGTTGCCAGTAAATAGTAAGAAAGTCTTTAAGTTAGACTACAGAGCCTAGAGTTTAAACATTTGATGATGACTATCCCAGCATGACATTTTTCCTCCTCTGCCATTCTCAGCTCAGTAACACATAGCAAGTCTCCTTCTGCCAGTTACCCTCAATCGTTTTTAGCAGAGAAACTTCACAGCCCCTTGCCCTCTAAAATGAGTTTGGAACTAAATCAGGAGGTTTGAGGAAGAGCGCTTCGTGAACTAAAACTGATGATTCATTTGGGAGCCTACGTCTTATTTTCATGTAGCGTACTTCCGAGATTTGACTCACTTTGGGCTGGAGCTATTAGAAAATATCCATAGGGCCTTAGTTTGGGAGTGCTCCCAAAGCACATCCTCTGGGACCATCCTGACGCCAGGCACTTTCACATCCTTTAAAATACACAGTTTAATCCAATCCTCAATGAAACTTCTACGGTTGAAATAAGTATTCCCATTTAACAGACAAGGAGACTGAGGCTCAGGAAAAAATGAGAATGTACCCAAAGTCATACAAATAACTATCAGGGCTGGAATTTTAACTCTGTTCTTCAAGCCCCATATTCTTTTCACTATACCACCCCTGTAAAGAAAAGTCTCAGTGAACCAAATGAATTATTTGGGGCTCCTTCTCATAGTATATTGACTCAAGAGCTTCACTGAGTCTTCTAGTCCGTCGGCAGGGCTGAGACAGACAAAGTATCCAGTGAAATAGACTACAGAACCCAGAGACAGACCTGCATGTGGACGGACACCGCTTCATATAGAATACAACTGGTGTTGCAGATCAACAAAGAGAGAATAGACAGTTCAACAAATCTTGCTGGGACAACTGGTAAACCATAAAGAAAAACTAAATTTTAATCTACTTCACAGCATATATAAAATCAATTTGGGCTTCCCTGGTGGTGCAGTGGTTGGGAGTCCGCCTGCCGATGCAGGGGACACGGGTTCGTGCCCCAGTCCGGGAAGATCCCACATGCCGCGGAGCGGCTGGGTCTCTGAGCCATGGCCGCTGAGCCTGCACGTCCGAAGCCTGTGCTCTGCAACGGGAGAGGCCACAGCAGTGAGAGGCCCACGTACCGCAAAAAAAAAAAAAATCAATTTAAGATAGCTTAATATCTGTGGAGAGTAAAATTTAAAGCTTTAGAAGAAACTGGGGGGGGGACTATCTTTATGACCTCAGGAGACGAAATACTTTTATCTGCAAACACAATATAAAAAATAAAGCTCATAAAGAAAAGATTGTTAACTTTGAATAAGTTGAAATTAAGAACGTGGGTTCATCGAAATACACTATAAAGAAAATAAAAAGACAAGCCACAAACTGGGAGAAAATATTTGCAACACATAATCAACAACAGATTTTCAGAAGAGAACTTCTGCAAATCACTGAGGAAAAGCCAAACAATTTGACAAAAATGGTCAAAAGAAATCATGGATAATCATTTTACAGAAGAGGAAACGCAAGTCGCCAATAAACATACAAAACTTCACTCAACCTCACTGGTAATCAGGAAAATTAAAATTCAGACAACAATGAGAAACAATTTTGCACCCCAAAATTTAAAAGTCTGATAATACCAAGTGTTGGTGGAAAAAGTGAAGCAAGCAAAGTCTTATTACTGGTGGGAGTGTACCCTGATACAGCCACATCAGAAAAAAATTCGCCATCATCCATTACATTGGAAGATAAGCGTTCCCTGTGACCCTGAAGTTATACTCGTGGATATATAGCCCAAAAGGCACTTGGCCCTTGCAGCAAGAGACAGTGAAAAGAATGTCCATGGCAGCATTACTGTAATAGAAAAATATACTGGAAACAGGTCAGCCAAGCAAATGTTCATTAACAGGAAGATGGTTGAATAACTTTTGACATAGTCCTGCACTGCAGTAGCATACGGCCATGAAAAGAAAGTACACATGCCAACATCAACACACAGGAACCTCACAAGCATCTGCTGAACAAAATGAGAACAAACTCAGCTGCACAAGAATATACATATGGCATGATACCACTTATATAAAATTCAAAACTATGAAATATTAAGCAATCTATTGTTTGGAATACATAGATTCAGGGCCAACTACAAAGAAAAGTAAGAGGAATAATGGACCCAGAATTTAGGATACTGGTCACCCCTGCTGGGAGAAAGGGGTCTGGGGTCTCCAGTGGTTCCACAGGTGATGTTCTAACTCTCAAGCTGTGTGATGTTTATGTTGGTGTTCATTATGCAAGTCTTTCCACCTTATATATTCTATAAAGGCTATATTGTGAGTATGAGTTTGGTAGAGGACCCAGACAAGGAATATTAATATTTGTAATTCAGAGTGGACAACCATCTAGTGCTCTGGACACACCTCAGCCCAGTACCAACACTACGTTCTTCTTATTGAAGTCTATACAGCCAGCGCCTGGCACATAGATCATTACAGATGCATAATGATAACTTGATGAGGGAATAAACGGTATAGGATTGATTAGATGGATGGGTGGGTGGACAGATGGAAGACTGAATGAAGTGGCCAGCTCAGGGCCTAAATAACATGAAGGTATTTAATAGAAGTTTGAGGGTAAATGGGAGAAAGAAGCAGGACGCTAAACAAGACTTGAGAACCACAACCAGAACTTCCTTTCTCTCATCTCTTGAATGCACTCAATAAGATAAAATTAGAATCATCTAATTTAACCTAAGCCTGATTAAATCCCTCTTTATTAAATGGAAAGAAGACTGACTATTAATTCTACACAGTCCTCTCGCCACTACCCCACCCTCACTAGTCGGCTTGGAGAATTGCCTCTTCTTTCCCAACTCACTCTTGCTTTGCCCTGACCCTTGTTCGGTCTTTCAAACGCACTTTGATTATGGACATTCTTTACTGATTTGCAAGCGTGATGCCCTTCTCGGCCCTTCTAGGCTGTAGGCTTGATGAAGGGAAGTGTGTCCTATTCATCTGTTCATCCTGCACCTATCACAGCACTTGACAGATCACATGTTGGACACATACTTCTTTTGAAATGAACAGATCCTGATATGCGTTAAGAGCAGTGAACCTAAGTCAATGACTCCAAAACTCAAGTATCAATAGATTAGCAGAGTAGGGATCTCAAAGTCAGAAGGAAGGGTAAAAATACAAAGTAGACGCTAGGCTGATTATGGCTAGGATGTAAAAAAGCAATTTAAACTGAAGTCTCGCTGGGTCCTCTCAAGCCAAGCAAATCTGATGCACATAATACACCTAGCCTGGGCCACACACAGCTCAGGGGATAAAGTGGGTCCATAAAGTTTGGGCTGAGATATCTTGAGAAGGTTGAATAG
The DNA here is from genome assembly GCF_949774975.1 of Lagenorhynchus albirostris. Lineage (NCBI taxonomy): Eukaryota > Metazoa > Chordata > Mammalia > Artiodactyla > Delphinidae > Lagenorhynchus > Lagenorhynchus albirostris. The sequence goes on along the minus strand of NC_083107.1, from coordinate 12,419,655 downwards.
AAGCCAGCTTTGTGAAAATACGGCATTTGAAATGAAAATTCTTTCGGGTATTGATCCCTGGAAAACACATTAGGGCGCCCTGCAAATTAAAACAGGCAGGTGACAAGGCCAGGAAGACGTGCAGAAATACAGCGAGGTGAGTGAGGCGGGTGGAAAGTCATGCACGGAGAAGTGTGAACCTTGGGTGGAATTAATCACACCTCCAATCGCTCAGGCCACAGTCTGCATTGATCCTATAGTAATTCTGGTGCAGTAGGCAAAGCTCAGTTGAAATTCTTCCAGCACACACTGCTGGAAACTCCTCTTTGAAAAATCTATCCAAGTTGCTTGATTTTGTTTATACACTAAATGCTTCTTTGCATCCAAATGGAAAGGCAAAACTCGAGGAAGAGATAGGTTAGAACTCATAATTGGATCTGATGATTATTTCCTTCTTCCTTCCAGGACTATTTTCAAATATTGGTAGTTGAGCCTGATTGGTGAAAGCTGTTATTGTTCAGATACTGGATGACGTGCCTCACAACAGCAAACAGGGCGGTTACAACTTGTTGACCAGTTGACTACTCACTACGTGCAGGCACTATCTTAATCCACGAACGTGTGTTATCCTTGTAGCAGGCATAATAGTGCCCTCAGGTCGGGATTACTACCCGATTTTCTATATGAGAAAACTGAGTCTTGAGAGATAAAGTAGAATGAGCAGCACTTTGTCTCCAGGCATCTAGTTTAATCTCCTTCCAGCTGATATTCATAAAAAGACAACTCTAAGGAGCACTGGGCTCTCTACAAGTATTGTCAGATATTTCTACCCACATTGAGGGCAAAAAACAACCACTACTAAATCATGGGAAACTTGCGGGCAGGAATCAGCACAGAACTGGGTATCATGAAACTCAATACATCTACTGACTGAATTTTGTTTGGGGACCGCGTGAAGCCTCAGGGCTTTGAGAATGTCAGCCGATGAGAACTTCCCATTGTCAGTGGTCCTTCTTTCCTTTTCCTCTTTTCTCCCTTCTTCCCTTTTCCTTCCTTTCTCTCCTGCCTGCCTTCCATTAAATGAGTATTTTCAAGCACCTACTACGTATAAGCTTTGCACTTGAGGTGGGATACAGAGATAAAGAAACGTGGACCCCGCACTCGGGTACCTTGAAGGATAGACATGGGAACACACCACAGCACAGTGCGAGAGAGGCTACACAAACTCCAGGGAATAGAGGACAGGCAGAGTCAGGTTCATGTCCTTCTCTTCATGTTCAACTAGTAGGGTACAGGGCCATGCTTCCAAGTGGGAGAAGACCTGGCATGCGAAGGCAGGTCTGCAAATGAAGCAAACCACACATTACGTACGGGAAGGACAGTGCAATCACATGAAGGAAGAGCCATCTGCCAGGGATGGAGAGAAAGAGGGGACAGGGGAGAGAAATAATTGTCCTGAGCCCTAGGAAGAGGGGAAATCAGCGAAATTCCCTCCTGACCAGTCACACACTCACTCCCACTCTCACCCCTTCTGTCTCCCAAGGAGGACTTTGACTTCTCTCCATACTTGATCTCGTAAATAAGAATGGGGAATGTACATTTCATCAACACTGAAGAGAGCAGGACAGAGCTGGAGCCCGCGTGGCAAGTGGAGGGGGAAGATCAATTCCAATATTTATTATTATTATTATTTCGAGGAGAGGGAGAAAAGGCAGAAATATTTCCAAAATGTCAACACTATTAAGGAAATTGGAACACCTTAATCCATTTAAATGTCAGCTAGAATCAGGCGTAGGTTTTCAGGAGGGGAGAACGAGAAAGTAAGGAGGGGCAGAGGGAATTAATGCCAGATTCCACATAATCTATCAAAGTTTCTTTCTTTTCTTAATATATTAAATATTAAATGCTTCTTTGCATCCGAGTGAGAGAGGAGAGAGAAAGGGACCAGTGTGGAACTCATAAATGCCTAGATAATTGGTTTTGAGGGTTTTTTTCTTCTTTCTTTCTTTCTTCTTGGCGGATTCTCAATTTCCCTATAAAAGAGAAAATTCATTTCCAGCCGCTAATGTAATGTCAGCGTGCTGTTTACTAAGCATGGATGATGTATAGGGGGACACTACTTTCAGAGGACTACTTAATGATGCATAGAATTAAATCCTGAGCTCCTCAGCTGAGCCTCCTCCCTCCCTCCTGGTTCCCAGGCTCCCAGTGCATCCTGGGAGAAGCAGGATTGGCCTAACCTGCCTCCCTGGTCACGAGAATTCTGGGGTCTCTGCCGGGGAAGCTTGAAGATAGCCCCTTAGCCTCAGCAGACACATTTGCCCCTGGCATAGCCTGGGATGACCTCCTGGGCAGAAAGAAACTGATGGACAAGGGGAAAGATGGCTGCTCAGTGCTGGGGAGACAGAAGAAGGGCATTAATGGGAGGCACTGGTTGGGGGGTGAGGGGGATGTGGGGGATGGGAGGGCAGAGGGCAGGGTGAAGTTGGAGAGCCTTGGGAGGGACAGGGCTGACCAGGAGGAGCTGGAGGTGGAGCTTCTCTGAGCTCACCCTCTGCCCTCTGGAAACTGCAGCATTTGGTTGTCTAGGAAAATAGATGCGGGCAGTTCAGCTGCATCCCTGGGGGCCTACGAGGCTATCATTGCCAGAGCAGCACCTTAGTTCTTCTCCTGCACCAGCAGCTCATGCTGCTTTCACAGCGGGGCTCGGCAGCCTGAGGGGCAGCACCCCACAGTGGGACAGCCCAGCTTCCTGCCCTGTGGAAGTGACCCAGCCATGCCACCTAAGAATCTGCTGGTGGGCCGGCATGGAAACTGGGAGAGAAGGCAGGAAGGTAGACAAAGGGGCTGGTGGTGAGCTGAGGGTAGTTGGGGAAATGCACGTCTAAATATGACGGTGTGAGGAGGGGGTAACCACCCAGTCCGTTCTGCATCTCCTCCAGGGCTGCTCTGCCCCCCTCCATCCTACTGAGGCTTGTCCCCCTTCTCCCCCTGGGTAAGACGGGTGGCCTCATTTTCTTTGTCCTCCTGGGCATTTGATCTCACTGACCACTTCTTCTTTCTGGAAGCCTTCTACGCCTCTGGCATCGTTGACACTGCTCTACTTCTGACAGCTCATTGCCTGTATCCCTCCTGTGTGTCTTTTTTCCCTCCCATCTACACACCGTAGACTTTCTATGGGCGCTTTCTTGGGAGCTCACTCCTTCTCTGTGTTTTCACTCCCTATACAGGTCCTGCCTTTCATGACTCCAAACTGCTATCTCTAGTCTGACCACACTCCTGGGCTCCCAGGACACATTGGCAACCACTTCTAAGCACCTCAGTATAAGTGCCCAGCTCTTGAGGCACATTCAGTTTCGTCCCTACAGTCAGCCGCCCTTCCTCCACCCCATTTCTGCCCATGCATTTGCCATTTTCCCAAGCTCTCAGATCAGGAAACTTAGAGTCATCATTGTCTCTTCTCCCATTTATCAGTTTTGAAATGTCCCCTGGCTTCACTCTTTCCTATTCATCCCCTGACCCAGCATCACCCTGATCTAGCTCTTATGCCTGGACTCCTGCCAAGATCCCCCAGGTTTCACCTGCCCCCAACCCTGAACTCTGAGGCCAGACTCATCTTCACAAAACAACATTTCCACTAAGTCATTTGACAGAGGCTGGTCACCACCTACTCAATTGTGTCCAGACTGCACAGCACCGAGCAGACCCCACCTGAAGGAAGAATCAGCCCTGGGGGAACAGCATCATGTACCAGCCCAAACTGGGAGGAGACCCCAGGCTCCAGCCTCCCTGTGGAAGAGTGATTGAAGAAACTGAGAGTTTCCAAACTGGAAGAAGGGAGGTTAAACATTTGAGCTTAATTTGAAAATCCTCAAGGAGGATCAGAAGCTGATTGACACAGAGGGACATGTCTGGAACCAGAGGACACAAGAGATCATGAGCTAGGACTTCCCTGGTGGCCCAGTGGTTAAGACTCCATGCTTCCAATTCAGGGGGCACTGATTCGAGCCCTGGTTGGAGACCTAGGATCCTGCATGCCATGTGGTGGAAAGGAAGGAAGGAAGGAAGGAAAGAAGGAAGGAAGGAAGGAAGGAAGGAAGGAAGGAAGGAAGGAAGGAAGGATGGAAGAGAGAGAGAGAGAGAGAGAGAGAGAAAGAAAGAAAGAAAGAAAGAAAGAAAGAAAGGAAGGAAGGAAGGAAGGAAGGAAGGAAGGAAGAAAGAAAGAAAGAAAGAAAGAAAGGAAGGAAGGAAGGAAGAAAGAAAGAAAGAAAGAAAGAAAGAAAGAAAGAAAGAAAGAAAGAAAGGAAGGAAGGAAGGAAGGAAGAAAGAAAGAAAGAAAGAAAGAAAGAAAGAAAGAAAGAAAGGAAGGAAGGAAGGAAGAAAGAAAGAAAGAAAGGGAAAGAAAGAAAAGAAATCATGAGCTAGATTTTAGAAGACCTTTCCAACAGTCAGAGACATCTAAGGATGAAATTGTCTGCTCCTGTCTCTCTATATATTTCAACAAAGATTGATGATCACAGGTAGGGTTATCATAAAAGAGACCCACGTGTGAGATTAGCAAGGTAGGAAGAGTTTTTCTAGAAGGCTTTAAAAAGTTCCTCCTCACCCAGAGGTTCTAGACTATTCTACCTGACTTCAAGGCCCTCCTTCACCTGACCTCATGTCTGTATCCATCTTCTTTCCAAGTCTGTGTCCAGACAGGCCAGATTCTGCACTGTCCACACCATGCTCCATGCATCTCTCCGCCCATGTGGCTTCTGGAGTGAAGAATGGCCTCTTGTTGATCCTTCAAACCCACTCAGTCTTCTCTGCTCTCTCCCGCCCTTGACTCACAGCCATTCAACCACATGATCTCATACTGTACTCCTTCTTCTTACCCTCAAAGTTGTCTAAGTGTGAACCCCTCATGACCTCATGATCTAATCATGATGCTTCTTTTGTACTTCCACAGTATCTAACACAGACCCTGGTGCACACTGACCATCAATAAATATTCGATCAGTTAATTGATTAACCACTAGTATATACACATTTTCATTGCCCATCTTGAGTCTGGCTCTGTCAGCCTTGTCAGACCAAAAAATGTCCTGGAAAGAACGATCCTGTGCCTGGCTTTCTGTCACATACTGGATAAAATACCATTTCTTCAGCATGATACTCAGAGCCCATCACACCCCGATCATCAGCTATCTTTTCAAAATGTTTCTCAAACCCTCAAACCCAATCCACACGCTTTGCTCTGGCCATGACAGACTCTCACTGTTCCCCCTGCCTGATATATGCCCTTCCCGTCTTTGTTCATCTGGAAAATTCCTATTCACTCCTCAAAAGGCAACTCAGAAATCACCCTCTCTGTGAAGCTTTTCCTGCTGACCTCTAAGGCGGCTCCTTCACTCCCTCCTCTGTGCTCCCATGACACTTTGGGCAGGACTCCATTATATCACTCAACGTATTTTATTATAGTTAATTGTGTACACATCTGCCTTCCCCACCGTATGATGTGCTTGCCCTTCAAGGGCAAGGACAATGTCTTACCCATCTCTCATCCTTCTAGTATCCAGCAGAGTGTATGGTATATAGTAAGTATTTAATTAGTAGGAAAGGGGAGAGGAAAGGGAGGGATGGAGGAAGGGATACAGGAAGGAAGGAAAAGAGAGGAAAAATCATGGGCAGTGAGGGTATTACGACAAGAAACTGATGAGGGACATATGCATGGCCTGCAAGTAGTAAGTGACCAAGAAGAAGGCACTTTGTGAGACTTCATGGGTCTTAGACAGGGATCTTTGCCTTATCTTAGGAACATCCACTCTGGAACATGGTTACAGCTTCCTTGCATTCTAGGTCATGCTGATTGAAGCAAAAATCTCTCTCGCTTCTGGGACCCTGAGGTCCTCTTCTGTATAAGAGAGAAGAGAGTATTTCCATGAAGGCTGGAGATCTTGAGTGACGGGATAACTTGGTACAGGGACCTGGGAGAGTGTATTGCCTGGCATTGTGATTCATTAAGCCCATGGGTAGAGAAGGTGGTCCTGGGCCTCACAGTGGTGTCAGGATAAGTCAGAGTAACTCTCCTTGGTGTCAGTTCTCAGCAGAGTTGGTCCTCAGGAAAGCTCTGACCCTGGGCTATCTGCCTCGTCAATGCTGTTAACTGGAATAACAGGGTCTCCCAGTTAAGACAGAGCAGAGACTCTGGTACAATCTGGTAGATGGACTTGAGAAATAAATCTCTCCCAAGAATCTCTCTGGGTCCTTGCTTAGAGCAGAGCTGAGATGGTTCCCAGAAAAATCTTGAACTGAGTCTGTAGGAGTCTGTATATAAACAAACATGTCTGATGAGCTCTTGGGTGGTTCCCCCTGGAAGCCCACTTGTAGGAAGGAATGACAGGGACCTCGTAAGATAATTCACCATCAGGAAGAAAATCTTTCAAAGCAAGCCGGACTCAATGGCAGCACCAAGGGTTAGAGGGTCATGGTATCGTGTGCAGCATGAGTTACTTCAGGAACTTGTCCCAAATCAGCTACCTTGAGGACACAAGGGAAAAAATAGCTCTGTGTGTCTATAAATTGAAAGAGGTGTTCCAGTAAATTTTGATTCTTTGGGGGTATAGGCAGCCCTGCTTGGAGATTTCCCCCAACTGAGCACAGAGGGTACAATGTTCTCACTTCCTAAGAGCATTAGTGGTTGAGCAGTGGCTTCAGATGACAGAGCCCCCAGTGTTGGCATTTCTGGGAAGAGCAAAGGCTCTTGCTGACCACCGGAGATGACAGACCAAAATAACAGAAGTCAGCACCATAGCAGCCCAAACTAAAATGCCTATAGACACCACCCCTTGGGTAGTACAGAAATGTTTGAGAGAAGGAAAAGACACGGAGAAGTGGGAGTCCAAGTTAGCAAGCTCCAAAATTATTATTAAGGTGTCATCACCTGAACCCACAGACAGGTGAGAGTCAAGACACTGAGAATACTCTCTTTAGTTGTTGTAGTTGTCATCGTCCTTCTAACTTCTTTTGTTTGTTTAAACACAGAGGGTGATCGTGCAGGCCAGGAGAGGAGAAAATAAAATAACACTGGCAGATGCAAGTCATGACACCCACAGCCGTGTTGTTCTCTAAGTTCAGGCTCTGCATGAGGGGCATCCACTCCCTAAAGGCGAGAGGTTCCAACTGGAAGACTTGGCTTCAGCCCTGAGAGTCACGTATACTGAGGATGAGTTGGTGAGAGTGGGAGGCAGAGCTCAAAGTCTGCCTCAAGGGTGTCTGAACTGTTCTTCCTTCCTGGAAGGCCCCTCAGCATCAACAGAAAGAGATTTCAAAGGATCTCGAAGAAGGCAGACCCCTTGTCGCTGGTTAGTCCAGCCAAGAACTCGGCTTGGCACCAGTTTTGTGTGTATGAGTGTCTGTTCCTATGGCCTGGGCACAGCCAGTATTTCTTTGTCTTTGTGCTATTTCTGGAACCCTTGACTTTTCACTATCAAATATGAGTTCCTTCGGATTATGTCTTCTAGATTTTGCCTTTTAACATACTGACCTTTGTAGAATATCCTGATTTCTCTCCCTTCTCATCTCTTTCACAATCCAACCCACCTCCGTTTCCAGGCCTTTGGTCTTAAAAAAAAATGGACTGGCCCAAGGAGGACGTGAAGACCATACAAAATCTGTCCATCCAATAGTTCAGCATTCCTCTCCTCCAAGTCGTTGGGTCACCAGTGCCTCCAAACCTGGTCCTGGACTGGGCCCCGTCTCTTTCCTCAGCTCCGCTGCTTCCTGCTCGTCTCAGACTCCAATATCCTGGGTTCTGTAAACTCTTCTGGGTTGAAATGTTAATGGCTAATATGAGTAAATGGGTTACATTTTCCTGGGGTCTTTTGAAGTCACCAAGGCAGGAGAGTTCCACTCAAATTTTTCACTAGGAGGTACTTGAGACATGCACATTTCAGTTCTGGGGAAAGTACCATGACCAAGCTGCTGGAAGATCTGTGCCCCTGAGAGACACACCCCACCTACTCCATGCCTCTTTTGTTATGTCCTGACCAGTCTCAGGTTTGGGTCAGTGTCTCAGCCTCACGGCTCCTGGGGGTTCCCCACATTGGGGCCAGTCACCACCCCCAGAGGACTTTGACTCTAATCCATAGTGTCTGGTTGTTCTGGGTACATCAACCAAGAAAGAAACTTACTTACTTGGAAATTCCCTGGTGGTCCAGTGGTTAAGACTCTGCGCTTCCACTGCAGGAGGCATGGGTTCAATCCCTGGTCAGGGAATTAAGATCCCACATGCCAAGCAGAGCAGCAAAAAAATAAATAAAAACTTACGTATCCCTCCACCTCTCTCTCTCTCTCTCTGTCATAGGCCCTCATTCATGTTTCCCTGCCTCAAAAATAGTTCCATGGATTTTTTTCAAAGTTAAAGGTAGAAAGACTTTAAAGATCCTATCTGGGGGCTGTGATGAAATAAGGGACATTTCATCCCTCTGGATAACTTTTGAGATGGTTATAAATGACTAAAATTAGAAATTTGGGATGGAAAAAATTTCCCAGCTGTTAGTCTCAAAGCTAAGTGTAGAAACAGACCCTTCACAAAGGGAGAGGGCAGGGAGGACTTCAGGGGGACACTGAGAAAAGTGAGGAGTAGAATAAATGTTTCTGGACTAGGAAATGAGACCTGGGGATGGGAAACACTACTCCAAACCCTCCTCAGGCCATAAAGACTCACTCACATGCCCTCCCACAATGACACTTCCCACACAACATGTGTAAACAACAGAAGGGGCTCCAATGAGCTGGGCCATAAGCAGGGGAGGAAGGAGGGTGTGGATCAGTCTGTACTCCAAGGATCTCAGTCCAAAGTCTGCTGAAGCATCCCTCTCCCAGGTTGGGAGAGTGTGCCTCAGTTTCCCCATTTGTAAACGATAATAACCAAAGCTAACAGCCACTGAGACTTCTCGATATGATAGACACCGCAAAGTTCTTTACATGCGTTCACTGACTTACTCCTCACTACAACCCCACGAGGTGGGTCCTATTATAGATCGCATTATACAGATGTAAAACTAAGGCTTGGAGAGATTAAGCAGGCAGCCAGAGGTATACACTGCACCTGCGATTCAAACCCGAGTCTGCCTATCTTTCTACACTGCTGGTCTGGAGGCTCGTAGAGGAGCCCTTGCATCTTATTATTCCCTGGGGCTAGAGACATCACCCTGGGCCTTCTCCCTTCCATGGTTCGTTCTCCTAATCATCAGACTAGAGGCAGAAAGAGGGTGAGTGAGTTTCCTTAAGTTGGTCAACTAGAAGGTTAGCCAGTGCCAACAACCCACACACATGGACAGCACTTCTGGTTTGTAACGTTCTCTTACATGTGTTCTCTTTTGGCTGTCACAGTAACTAAATCTATAAACAGAGGCATGTTGCCTTGCCTATAGAATGAGACTAAAATCACCTACCTTGCAGAGCTGGTACAAAGATGAGACAGTTATGGGAAAGCCCCTGGAACAGAGTCAGGCCCAGAATTTGCTCTTTCAACAAACGTTGAGGTCTTTTCCAACTCTCTCCAAAGACTTCCTCTCTGGAAGCAAGCATGTCTTGGCACCCTGTGTCTCTTCTCTGGGCTACATTCCTCCTTTTCCCTTTCTGCTCCTCCCGCCCCACCTCAAATGCCCCTTAACTGCAAGTCCTAAATGGATTTACAATGTGATACTGTGTTTTAGGCCAAGAATCTAAAAGAAGACCCAGGTTTCAAATGGGTAAGGGCTCAGGTCACGGAGGGGAGAAAAGGCACATGGCACTGAGAGATGGACAGGTGAGTGCACACAAGTCAGTTGGGCATGAGTAGCATGCATGTACACATGTGTACACACACACACACACCAGTAGGGGCCTGGGTAGAGCACACCTCTGGCAGTAGTGGTCTCAGCAAATGAGCCCCTGCTTACTCTAGAAAAGAGCTGCTCAGGCAATCTGATCTCCAGGAAACACTCCTTTTTCAGGGCATGTGTCAAATATGTCTAATCATATATCATTGTTTATGTGGCCAAGTGTGTGTGAGGACCAGCGCCCTCTGCTGCCCCTGAGGTACCTCCAAATTTCCTTAGGGCTCCACGGAATATACTTTGAAAAACACAGCCTTAAACCAGAGAAGGAAGAAATATAGAGTTTTGAAGTTGGAGACAGAGGGACCATGGTTGACCTTCAGATCACATGATGTGGGCAGTTACCAACATGGCTTTGGAGGGGTGGGTTGCCTGGGTCTTTAGTAACTTGGTGGAGTCTTTTGGTGACAGTGCTTCGCTGTCACATCCACATTCCTTGCTTTGGGAGAGACCGATACGCCCCTGCTTTATTTAGGCCACTTTATTTGGATTTCATGTTACATGTGGGTCAGCTCTGGCCTCACCTGATCCATCATGCTATTCATTCCTCTCCTGGCCTCCTGCGTCACAGGCTGACCTCTCAGTCTGATGCTCGCTCTTTCCCCTGGAGTCGACATCTCTTACTCTCTTCATCTACACAAATCATTCAAGATGCCTGCCCTGCCGGATTCATTGCAACATCCCCAGGTCTCAGATCCATGCTTAGCACACAGTAGGCACCCAGGGAATATTTCTTAAGCAGAGAAATGAATGATCTAAGCAGCTCTGCCCTGTTCCCATTATCCTACGGCCGTTCAACGTCCATCTCAAGCCCTGACCCCTTGGCCCTCTCCCATCTCATATTTCTTATTGTCCATGGAAGATCTCTATTTGTTTGACCTTCCAACCCCTGCAACAAAACTTGTCTAAAGCAGAGCTTGTTATCTTTCCTTCCAAACCAGAGCCCCTTTCCACTTTCCCTATTACTGCTGGCAGCTCAATTAGCCTTAGGACGGCACAGTCATCGCTCTTCATTTTTCTCTTTTCTTGGCATTTACTCCCTCTCTGGGTCCTGTCTGTTCTTTCTCAGCAAGGACTCCAGACTCCGAGTTCTCCGTTCTCTCACACCACTCCTGATCCAGGCGCACCCTCTGTGCTGGGAGCCCCAGAAGGTTTCCTTCACGACACCATCAGGCACCTCCATTGCCAGTTCCCTGATCCAGGTGTGTTCCAGAGTGAGTGTTGGGTGCCGGATGGATGATCCCCACACTGGCTTCTCCTTGGGGAGAGGGGTCTTCTCTGTCCTATCTTCCCAAGGTGGACACAGTAATTTCGAGGCTTTTCTTAATTCTTCAAGTTTCTTTCATCCTCAAAACCAATCTGAAAACATATCCCTGCTCCCCTACCTTCACACCATCCACTCTCTGTCCCTTTCTCCTGATTCTGGACCACTGTCCTTCACGGAGTAGCATCCACATGACAGCTGCAGAAGGGGCCGTGATGGGGAACCACTGGTGATCTCCACAGCCTGCTTGTGGGAACAGGTGGTCTGGTTCATTCACCTTCTCCTGCTACTGGACTTCCCAGCTTTTTCCTTCACCTCTGTCTAGAAAACACTCCAGAGTTCCTGTTCCCTTCAATGTTCATCCTATGATGCTATCTTCCAAATAAATAAACAAAAAGAAAGGAAAAATTCTCCCCAGAGGCAAGGCCAGCTCATTTTCCCACCACCCACCCACAAACTCCAACCCAAACCTACCTAAAAACGCTCCTCACACGAAGAATGGGAGAGAGGATTTTTGCCCACTTTAGCGTGCTTTTTGGGTATAACTGTACATCCAGGATGAGGCTTTGGGTTCCCTGCACTCTCCCCTTCCATACCACTCAGAGTCTATCTATGTTGACTGACGTATGCAGGGCTAAGACTCTTCCTGAGAAAACACTTTGGGATTTGGACGTACACAGGTGACATTGATGGGGTCTTCATGGAAGCCAGATTGTGGTGAGGAACTCCAGGCACCATTGAATCAATCTGGACATGGGACCTGAGCAGCTGATGGAAAGGACTCTGCACAGGGCGAGACCTCCACTCTGTGCACTCAGTCTGCCCAGCCTTGCTGGTGGCTGGGATGTTCTTCCACAGAGAAAGGGCTGTGTATATGCACAGTTAAGTGAGCAGCAAAGTCTCAGGGTTCAAGCAACTCTGCGCCAACATGCTGTAAGGGAATCACAGAAGAGAGGGGCCTTTTCCTTTCCTGTTTTGCAGATGCTCAGCAAATAGTCATCCAGAGCAACGGGTGGTGGCCACACTTCAACAAGCCACCTGAGCAGAGTGACAACGGGAGCGCCGCCAAGAAGCGAGCAGCGTCAGCAGATGACGAGAGCAAAGAGATTCATGAGAGCATCATGACACCCCAGGCACTGCCTGAGATGGATGGGAGGAGCCATGGGAAGGTGAGGGGGTGGCGGAGGGGGGATGATGGCCTCAAGTTCCCAGAAATGATCTCGCCAGTACCAGGAACCAGGCACACGGATCACTGTGACCTCGTTGCACCCACAGGCAGTGTGGCGAAGGAGCATTCAGATTACATAAGGACTCCTCCAGGTCAAAGTACATCAAACAAGTCCAAAGAATGAAGTAGGGAGAAAAGAAAAACAAGACGACAGGGCTTCCAAAGCACTGAGCACATTTGAGACAGCTGAGTACAGACAGTGCTTGGTCAGAGGCTCAGTTTGGTTGGAGTTGGATGGGAGAGGAAGGATGCAGCAGTCAGTCCCTGGTTCTCCCCCAGCCCACCCGGAGCCATCACTGTGCTCAGAGTCATGGGGAGCTCAGGGTGGTCCAAAAACAGTGAACGCCTTGGAGACTGGTGACTCCAATTCCTCCTTTTCATCGATGGGCAAATGGGCTTTGCACAAAAGGAAATAATTAAAAGTATCATTTGGATAGCACATCACACGAGGTCCCCACTAGTCCACATAACTCTCACAATATCCTCAAGAGATATGGCTGTCATCGCTTTAAAGCTAAGAAATAAAGGTTCAGCAACATTAAATAATACCCAAGGTGCCTTGGCTTCCCTGCACACCTGTTAACGTGGAATTGGTGGGGGTGGGGAGTGGTGGTGGTTATGAGAATGTGGTGAAATACTGAGCCAGCCCCTTTCTCAGTAAATATGATGCATATGAAAACATATTCAATATTTTTAAAAATTATCAAACACAAATTGGGCAGATTTTTAACAACTGGAAAGTGCCGTAAAATACTGAGAAAATATGAGATTCAGAGCAATTCGGGAAATACCTGCTCCAGTGCTTGGCATGCCTTAGAATTCGTTTAAAAATATATACCCGGGACTTCCCTGGTGGCGCAGTGGTTAAGAATCCATCTGCTAATGCAGGGGACATAGGTTCGACCTCTGGTCCAGGAAGATCCCACACGCTGCAGAGCAACGAAGCCCGTGCACCACAACTACTGAGCATGCGCTCTAGAGCCCGCGAGCCACAACTACTGAGCCCGTGCGCCACAACTACTGAAGCCCGCGTGCCTAGAGCCCGTGCTCCACAACAGGAGAAGCCACCACAATGAGAAGCCCACGCACCGCAATGAAGAGTAGCCCCCGCTCGCCACAACTAAAGAAAGCCCCTGCACAGCAACGAAGACCTAATGCAGCCAAAAATAAATAAATAAAGTAAATAAACTTATAAAAAATATATATATATACGTGTGTGGGCCCCATCCATAAACTACTGAATCGGGATTTCTGGGGGCGCCTCCCTATACCCACCAAGCTGCCCAAGTGATTCTGCTGTATGTGGAAGTCTGAGAACTAATGATCTAGTTTATAGTTTACCTTAGTTTATAATTATCAAGACAAAAAATTAACTAGTTTGTAAAAGTCACGTTTCTTGATTACTGTCACGTTTCACTCTGATAATGAAAGTGGATCTTCATGGGGACTTACTCTCTGCCATGTATGTCTACTCTGATTTCATTTTCATAAAGAACTCCGCAGGGTGAGTAGTAGTATCCTCACTTTATAAAGGTAGGACCTGAAGTTCAGGGAGATGGAGTGATTTGGTTGCTCTTAGGCATCCTGTTAATATGTGGCAAAGCTGGGCTCTGCCTCCAAGCCCGGGTGGGTTCGTTTCATTGTACCCAAGACATGCCTCCTCCTTTGCCAGAGGCCAGGCTGGGAAGAGCAGGAAGAATGTCACGTGACTCCAAAAAGAAACTGATGCGTTCTATTCTCAGCACAGGTGCGGACAGTTGTCACAGCCACAGATAAAGCCTTTTGAGAAGAAGCTGGTGAGGAAATACGAGGAGCGTGTATGGCCTCAATAATGTCCAGAAGGAACAGGGAGCTTGTCTGCGAAAGAATGATGAGAGATTCGAGAGGGAGTTTGAGGTGAAGGAGATAAGAGCGGATGAGAAAGGGAGGCAAGCTTGAGGAATGTAAGTAGTTTGGACCTGGAATCTGGGGAAAGTGAAGGAGTGAGGTGCTGTGAAAGGGAAATTGGGTAGAAGGGAGAAGAAGGAAACTTCCAGAAGGAGGGAAGGGGTTCAAGGATAGGGCTGCTGTGAATGAAGGGGGTGGAGTATGAGAGCAAGAGAGGGGTGAGGGGGCGGGGAAGGGGGAGTCAAGGAGTGGGCTCACTATTTCTAAGCCAAACTCAATCAAACGGATAAATAATAAATTTCAGAGACAATCTCTGTTCCAACAGTTCTCAAAAGTTTGCTCTCAGGGTCTCTTTACACTCTAAACAATTACTGAGCAGCCCAAGAGCCTTGTTTATGTGGGTTACAGGTATCAATATTTGTCGTCTTATAAGTTAAAACGGGCACATTTTAAAAAGATATATTTATTAATTCATTTCAAAGTAATAATAAACTCATTCATGTTAATATAGGTAATACATTTTTATGGAAAATATATATTGAAAACCGAGTGAGCCAAAGGTCGTTAGTATCCACATTTGCACATCTCTTTAGTGTTTGATTTAACAGGAGACGGCTGTCTCCTCACACCTGCTTTGACGCTCAGTGTTGCCATATGTTGTTTTGGCTGAAGAGTATCGAACAAACTCTGGCCTCACCCAGACATGTAGTTGAAAACGGGGGGGGGGAGTATTTATTAACTCCTTTTCAGATAATTGTGGGCATTCTTCTTTTTTTTTTTTTTTTTTTTGCGGTACGCGGGCCTCTCACTGTTGCGGCCTCTCCCGTTGCGGAGCGCAGGCTCCAGATGCGCAGGCTCAGCGACCATGGCTCACGGGCCCAGCCGCTTCGCGGCATGTGGGATCTTCCCGGACCGGGGCACGAACCTGCGCCCCCTGGATCGGCAGACGGACTCTCAACCACTGCGCCACCAGGGAAGCCCGTGGGCATTCTTCTTTGACACGACCTCACAATTCAACAAATGGCACCTTCTTAAAGGTGATTTGCAGTGTGGAGTCTGAAACCCTATCAACGAGGTTTTTATTCCCTCCTACTTTTAAATGCATCGATCTGATTTGCATCCTGAGTGGATGTTTCACCCAAGCGTGATTTGTAACATCACGCATTGGTCACTTGGAAAATGTTAGCTCACTGATCTCTGCAGATCTTCCAAATGTACAATAGAAAACCCATTGTACACTCGGGAACAAGTGAGCAAGGCAGAAGCAAACGATTCTGAAGTAGTGTGGACCTCACAGGCCCCCTGGGAGGGTCTCAGGTAGTCCCGGAGTCCCAGTCCACACTGTGAGAATCACTGCTGTTGTATATATATATATATATATTTTTTTTTTTTGCGGCATGCGGGCCTCTCACTGTTGCGGCCTCTCCCATTGCGGAGCACAGGCTCCGGACGCGCAGGCTCAGCGGCCATGGCTCACAGGCCCAGCCGCTCTGCGGCATGTGGGATCTTCCCGGACCGGGGCATGAACCCGTGTCCCCTGCATCGGCAGGCGGACTCTCAACCACTGCGCCACCAGGGAAGCCCTGCTGTTGTATATTGAAAAGTGTCCTGAACTGGGAATCAGACAACCCCAGGTACTAGATCGTACTGTACTTCTCATTAGCTTGGACATACCCCTGAACTTCTCTGAGCCTCTTCAACCAAACTGGGTGACTCACTATCTCTTAAAAATTCCCCATGAATCCCTCCCACCAAGCCTTTCTTCGCTCTGTCTGAAATATACTCTTCTCCACCCAGTTCTCCAATCGCCACCTGTCACCCTCATCCCCTCTGGAGGCGCAGCTGCTCAGCCAACCCTTCTGTGACGTATTTCTGATTTTCCCTCCTTAGGTCCTCTGCTGCTTTTGTTTGGACGTCTCTTGGGGATCTTACCTCATTTTGCTCCAAATGAGACTGTCATATTGAGTAAAGTAGTCAGAGAAAGACAAATATCATATGATATCACTTATATGTGGAATCTTAAAAAAGGGTACAAATGAACCTATTTCCAAAACAGAAATTGTCACAGATGCAGAAAACAAACTTACAGTTACCAAGGGGGTAAGGGGGGGGTGATTCATTGGGAGATTGGAATTGACGTATGCACACTATATATAAAATAGATAACTAATAAAAACCTACCGTATAGCACAGGGCACTCTATTTGGTGCTCTGTAATGACCTATACGGGAATGGAGTCTAGACGAGAGTAGATATAGGTATATGTATGGCTGGTTCACTTTGCTGTGCAGCAGAAACTAACACAACATTGTAAATTAACAATAAAAAATTTTAATTAAAAAAAAAGAAAATGACCAGAGTGCTTGTCTGGCCCCTCCCGCCCCACTCCCAACCGCACTGTGTGTCCCTGGAGAGCGGAGACCACCAGTCATTCATGTTTGTGTCTCCTTCAGCTACAAGCCCAGTGCCTGATGAGAAGTAGGTGCCCTGTGGAAGTGAAATTAATTGGTTAGCATGTTTCAGAAAGATCTATCTGTAAGACTGAATGGATATTTATGGGAGAAGAGGCAGGGACGAGGTGACTGGGAGGTGAAGGAAGAGGAATGACAGTAAATGGAAATAATGAGAAGACTGATGGAAGGAGACAGAGAGAAGAGGTCAAAGTACGCACCTAGAAGCTAGCTGAAGAGAGGGGATGGGACCAGGGCATGGTGAGAAGATAAGAAGAGCATTTTAGGGTGGATTTAGACGATTGAGGCGGGTGGGATGCTTGGGAAATGGCATTCCACTGGATTAAGAAAACTAAAGGATGCCTGGAATGACAATCCTGAGATGCTGGTGGACGGAGAGGGCTGAGTCCTGAGCAGGACCGGGATGGACGCCTGCGTGAGAGAGGGGCGTGAACAGCGGGTGTGGGAAGCCGGTCCACGTGGCCATGTTTCTAATTCTCTCTGCTATCAATTTCAAGGATGCTGCTGGCTCCCAGGCACCCAGAAACCCCTGCCAGCTCCCACACATCTGGTGAGGAATGAGCCCGCGCGAGGCATAAGTGGAAAAGGGCAAGACACTCAAAAACTCTAGTTTTTTCTCTTCAAATATTTGCAGAGAGGGAGTGTGGCATAGGCACGGGAAATACGGTGCTTATTGCTCACACTACATTAAAATTCAGATTGGCTTGTGCAATATCCCCGGCATAACCGCTCTGCACCGATATTTTTATAACTCTTAATATCAAACAAATTGCCTCTTCAATGAGACAGTTTAATGTGACGGGGGCTGTGCCCACCACCTTCCTCACGCCGGCCCCATAAAGATCACCGTTCTGTTACTGGGGACAGAGGAGCCATGAATTTCTTATCAAAAATATGGCTGGATTATGCAGAGTAAATCTTGGACCGTATTAAAGGGACCACGGTGTTTTAATTTCTTTTCTCTCCCCCACCCCCATATCCCCCATTGCATCTCTTCCTACTAATAAAATCAAGTGAGGGGCCTCCAGATTGAATCAGCCATGAATCATCTTTTTTGGCTGAGGTCCCTGTTTTTGTCACATTCATGCCTCTTCCCCAGTCATCAATGGATGGCTTCCGCCCCACCCACCCTCCATAGATGTCATCTCTCTCTTTCATGATCTAAGAGTTGAATGGATTTTCCTAGGAAATCCCCACCATGCCGTCAACTGCAGCGTCAAGAGTATCTTCTTGTGTTGGCAGGTTTTGCCTCAATGGCAGTGGCACAGAGAACCCCAGATGACATTGTACTCTGCATCCCAAGCTCGTTACCTCAGAGACTCCCTTTATTACCCACCGTGAACTCCTAAGTGGTTTGCGAAAACAGATCGAGTTTATTAAACAATTGGCTTTCCCTTCCATGTATTAATCAAAGACCTAGAGAAAGGTCAATCAGAGCAATCCGTTTGAGATAATACGTGGAAGTATCATAAGCTGGTAGAAATCAACCCAAAGAGAAATTGACATTGTATTAGCCCGAGATGCTTTATAGTAAGTAATCCACATATCTTTTCAAATATTGAAAATAGTTCATGGACTCCTCCCTCCTCACATTTCTGCCTCAGAGAGCCACTCAGGGCACTGAAGTTTATAACAAGTGATGTAAAGTGTCCTCAAAGGCCCCAAGAAGTAGATTGATTGGAAGTGTTGCATCCGTAAACATGTCACTACAGGACATGTAAATTTTTATTTGTTTATAATAAAAGTGCTGGTGACAGCACGAACTCAAAGAGCAAATGATCAGATTGTTTTGCCTCAAAACAGCCTTCCACGCTCCAGGCTGACCGACGGACATAAAGATGGACACCTTGTTTTCCAAGGAAAGGTGATGAACCTTCACCTCAAAAGTGCCTGATCACTTGGGTCACCTGTGTGGGGTCACTGAATTCCAAATTTTTCTGCAACATCTTTACACCTCAAATTCCTTTCTTCTTCTCCACTCATATGCTACTAGACCGTCTTCATACTAGACTCTTAGCATGATCCCACCATTTTCAAGTTTTACGTTTTAGGACATTTTGAAATTAGTAGGTTTTTAAATTACGTAATTAATTTGGCTCACATTTTATTTGCAAATGTCTTTTTTGCAAATCTTGCAAAAAGATTCAAGCTAAACAACCCTTTTTCTTCAAATACTGTGTCTTTGTTGGTTCTTAGAGAAGCTGGAGACTTGTTTGTCTGTCTTGCTGGCAGAACATTCTCAGATCGCCCTGGTTTGTAGATTCCGGTGGTCTTTGAAACCCTATAAAGTTCTAGAAGGGCCGATCCAGGGTGAGCTCTCAGATCAGGCCCAGTGGAGTTGTCCACTTCTAAGATATGTCACATCTTATTCTCATGAAGCCAGGAAGGAGCAGAGGTCATTGCTTTTCTCACTGACTATTATAAAAATAGGGTAATTTGGATCATGCTAAGGTTGACATATCTTTATAATAGCAAAAATTTAGAAATAATCGAAATGAACAAAAACGTGTGCCTTGGTAAAGAAGTCGTACACAGAACATACAAACATAAAATCAATAAACTGTATCCATTTAAAATTATATCTTAGAATATTTAATATCATAAAAAGGCAGGTATCACAATATTCAGTGGATAAACAACATGACCTTTCTTTTCAAACTAGGATAGATACCAAACTGTAGAATTAACAAGTGATTTTTATTTTCTTGCCCCTGCTTATCTCTATTTTCTTAATGTTTGACAGACTAATAAGTGTATTGTTTTTAAAATAAGGGAAAACATCGTCTGAAAAACTGGCCCCAGTGCACATGCCATGGGAGTTGAAAATGGAGGCTTGAGTTTGCAAGACATCCTTGTGTTGGTGCAATCACTTCCTCCATAGATAGTACTTGGGCACTACCATGAGGCAGCCCTAAGGTAGGGCAGGAAAACCCAGGACCTACCACCTGCCCTCAGGGATCTTACAGTCGGCTGCGCAGACAACCAGAGGAGTTAACCCCCTGCCTTGGAGGTGAAGCCGTGGTCTTGCCGCAGCCAAAACCTCCCACTGCCTCCTATCCTGTCCCGAGTGGTGCCTGTGACCAGGACATGAAGCTGTTTGAGCTCCCGTGGGATCTGGGTATGACTGAAGTAGCCCGGACCTCAGTTGCGAGTGGCCACGTGCACACCCACCCATCCAAGGCCGCCCGTGCCCTCGGACAGCCACCTGCCACCCATGCTCTTGCATCTCCTCCCACCCCTTCCGCCTTTGTCCGGTTTCTTCCCAGGCACCCCCAGGGACCTGCTGCTCCAGCCCCAATCTGTTGCTTGTGCCCTTCTGGGAAGGTTTCTGCCCTTTTCAGCGCCACATCCTGGGGGGAGAAAGAAAGGCACCCCGAGGCTGAAAGTTCTTCTGGGGGAGGGAGTTCCCTGGAGTCTGCGGCAGATGGGGGAGGCCCCAGTGGGGCGCACGTGGATGAATTTCTGGGAGGAAACCACGTACCATCCGCTCTCGCTCGCCGCCATCCAGTGTTTTCTTCCCCCAGTGAGTCTCTTAATTTTGCTCATTTATCTTAAAGAGCTCCGTAAGCGCCGTGGGCTCCGGTGGGGGGCCCCGCACGGGGGCTCCGACACACGACCCCCACGCCTGCCTTCCAGAGGAGCCATCCAGCGCGGACCAAATCTCATTTTCCTACAAATAGTTTGTCAGAAGCAGCAGGGCAGGTAATAAATCACCGAGAGCGGGAGCGTTGAGGGAAGGGGGGAGGCTGGGCGAGGGGAGGGCGGGGCCGAGGGCGGAGGGAGGGCTGCGGGCGCAGATGCAGGCAGCCTGGCGTGGGGCGGGGGGGTGCAGAGGGAGGGGTGGGTGGGGATGGGGGCACCCGGGGAAGAAAAACAAACAGAAAAGGAGGGGTGGGGGAGAAGGGAGGGAAGGAAAAGAGAGAGCAAGGGATGAATAGAAAATGAATTTCCAAAGGAGTCATGAGATGTCTGGTCAAGAGTTAGACCAGAAAAAGGATGGCGAGCAGAGACGCCCCTTGCCCTCCTCCACATTCTGTGTCCTGCGCTGTCGGGGAGCCTGCGGTCTCCCTCCTTGTCCTTCTTCCCACCTCTGTCCCTGCTGCCTGCTCCAGGTGGACAGATGCAGGATGCAGGTCACGTGAGGTCATCCTGGGGTCCACTATGTTAGCCAGCCTAGAGAGAAAGTCTCCAGTCACTGCATTGAGTGTGGGGTGTGTGTGTGTGTGGTGTGTGTGTGTGTGTGTGTGTGTGTGTGTGTGTGTGTGTGTGTTATAGAGAGGAGAGGGGAACCTGCATCCCGACTTATGATGATGCTATGTGGCCTCAAGCAAGCCGCTTGACTCCTATGCGCCTCGGTTTCCTAATCTAGAAAATGGGAACGCTAATCCCTATTTCCAGGCTTGGGAGGACTGGCAAATGTTACCCATGTGGAAGAGCATCTAACACACAGTACAGGCTGTTGATTAGGAAAAGGAGCCTCCCTTGAGTGTCTGTGGTCGGTGAACTTGGCCTGGTGGGGCCTTCAGATTCTGCAGTGCCTTGCCACCCCCACAGTCTGTGATCCCCAGCCAGGCACTCTGATCCTTCAGCTGTCAACACAAGCACACTCCAGTGCTTTCTGCTTTGCCTTTGGTCTCCCCTGGGAAGCTTTGAACACTAGTGAGATCATCATTGTCAAGCTCTCTGGGCTTCTGGTGCAAGGGCAGCCAGATAAGGAAGACCACGGAGCTGCCTGCCCTCCACAGCATCCCCAACGCCAGTGCAGCCTCGGGGAGAACTCTCCGCGTACCTTTACAGACGGGAAGAGGGAAGTGGTACCTATGGGGGTCCACACTGTGAAGGCTGGGCTCTTGTCTGTGTGGATCACAGAACTACCCCCAGCCCCTAGCACAGCAGGGCACATAGTAGGCTCATAAAATGAATGAAATTCATCTAATATCGTGAATATGTATTCACTCATTCACGCTTTATGGCAGTAAAGAAGCTGTTGTTATTGCATTTTATGGAAAGGGCAACTAAGACACAAAATCACCTCTCCGGGAAGAGGCAGAGCTGGGGTTTGACCCCCAAGCAGTCTGTCTCCAAAGCACGCATTCCTTCCACTGCAGCCCAGCGCTGGGCCTTCTGCCCATCAACATTACTCTTCAAACAGCCCATGTTGATCAAGGGCCTCCTGATACCCGAGGTCAGAGATGGCAGACAGCCCCAAACCTGTGGTACCTGCCTTGTCTTCTCCTTTCCCTTGGGATCCTGGAGACGGGACCCCACAGGGAACTCCATTTGGGGATGAATCTTTCCTTTCTGGAACCTGTGCCATTGGTGTCGTCTTCTAGCCCTGGGCATCAGGCTATGCCACTCTCAGACAGACACTGAGACCCCAGGCCTCTGCCCAGCTTGGGGCTTTGAGGATGAGGTCATGTAATCCAGAACCTCTCTGCCCTCAGCTCTTAGGACCTGGGTCACGGTTGCTCTGCTCCCGTGCCCTCTAACCCTCCAGCAAAGTAGGCATCCTCTGGGGACCTCACATCCAACCCTGACAAGGAGCACAGCCCAGGGAAAAGAGAACCGGGGTCTGCCGTCTGCCATTTACCAGCTAGATGACCCTGGTCAATTATTTTTGCCTCTCCAGGCCTCAGGTTCCTTAACTGGAAAATGGGGATTGCAAAAAAAAAATCCATGCCTGACTCCCAGAGCTGTCATGAGAATCCCTTAAGGCAAAAACTGGAAAGCACTTTACAAATGAGAAGGCCTCTTACTCTCCACCTCCTCCTGATGGCAGATCCCCAGCTCTCCTTCCCGATGGCCCTGCCCTCCCAGCCCGATGTGCACACGGTCCTCAATTCCATGGTCTGAGCCCTGAGGACCACGATGCCTCCCAGCCTGCCCCTCATGAGGAATCATGACACGACACCATTTAAAAACCCAGATGAAGCCTCGTAAGTGAATCAACTTAAAGAAGGCAGATTAAAGCAGTGGCTAAGAGCTCTGGTAGGATGAAAAAACCAAGTTTTAAAATTCCAGCTCTACCGCTTATTAACAGTGTTAACCTTAGACAATCATTTTCCCTCTCTAAGCCTCAGCTTCCCCATCTGTAAAATGGGTTAATAATAATAACCACCTTATAAGGTAGATAAGGTATATTAAGCACCCAGTAAAGGGCTACGATTGTCATTTCCCCTTATTTTTGTCTTGACTCCTCAACAGTAAGTCAGTTGCCACACTTTGTAGCTTCTGGCCTCTTTCTCAGTTGTTCCAGTGCTGGTACCTTAGTCCAAATCCTTCTTCTCTCCTCCTTCAGCTGTGCCTCTCCTCCCAGCCTGCAAACCACCCACTCAACTTTGGTCTGGCCTCGTGACCAAGGTGAAAAGCCACCTCGGATTCCCAGGGTGCCCGACAACAGAAAAGGAGGAGGTGAACACAGCAGCCATCCACAATGATGGGGCGGTGAACAAGGTGGGAGAGGAGAGGTGACCTGCCCAAGGTCATGGGGGTGCTACCATCAGAGCCACTGCTAGACTTCCAGACTCCTGGGGCCCATCCTTTCCATTATCCCCACCCAAAGCCCTGGTAGGCTATTAAATTCCTCACAGCCCACAACTGGCTTCCCATCTTATAGAACCCTCTGCCTCAAAGCTCTTAGCAAGGTGCCCCCAAAGCCTGGCTCTATCCCAGACCATCTTCTCAGCCCCTTTCACTCACCCTCACTCTCAGCTTCCTCTAATATGCTGCCCAGCTTTCACCTGTCACCCACACAATTAGTTCATGGTTCATTCACGACTGTGCCGGACCTCCCACTGGCCGCAGGAACCAGGAATGTGTGCATGGTCTCTGCCCTCCAGGAGCTCCGGTGTAGTGCGTGAGCACCCAGCCTTCCAGCCCAAACCCGCTCCTTCAGTCCCTAAAGCCCGCTTCCTCCAGGAAGCTCTCCCACTGATGGAAGACTGCTTCCTAAACCCTCCCAAATGGTGCTGTTCCTGTCTGGAAATTCTCTATGTGGGACATATTTTTATCTCCTATTTAAAATCGGACTTTTCTCCCTGTTACTATGGCTCACACTTTTTATTAAAGTTTTTTTCTGTGTCAGTATTTTAATTGCATTTGATAGGATGTCTTTCTTTATAAAAGGCAAACATTTGTAATAAAATTTTTATTATCTAAAAAAAAATTAAAGTTCTTAAAATGCTATCTTGTCTATGCTTCCGTAATATAGAATTCCACGTCGCTGTCGGACTGCATTTTAGGCACTGAGGCAGATCTCAGTTCCCTGTGACTCGTGGGGAATCAAGACTCAGAAGGCCACCGGTGGCAGGGGCAGGGGTGGGCAGCCAGACCTGCCTCGGGAAGAAGGGGAAAGGTACCCACAGAGCCGGCTCCAGAATCCCGCTGATGCCATCAGAGAGACGAGACAAAGCACAGTGGAGAAGGAAAAGACCATTTCTGGAATATTACTCAGCCATAAAAAAGGAATGAAATAATGCCATTTGCAGCAACATGGATGGACCTAAAGATGATCATACTAAGTGAAGTAAGTCAGACAGAGAAAGACAAACGTACTATGATATCACTTCTATGTGGAATCTAAAAAAAATGATACAAATGAACTTATTTACAAAATAGACATAGACTCACAGACATAGAAAACAAACTTATGGTTACCAAAGGGGAAAGCGGGGGTGGGAGGAATAAATTAGGAGCTTGGGATTAAGAGACACACACTACTACTATATATTAAATAGATAAACAACAAGGGCCTACTGTATAGCACAGGGAACTATACTCAATATCTTATAGCAACTTTTAATGGAAAAGAATCTGAAAAAGAATATATATATATATGTATGCATGTGTGTGTGTGTGTAACTGAATAACTTTGCTGTACACCAGAAACTAACACAACATTGTAAATCAACTATACTTCAGTTTTTTAAAAAAGGCTATTTCTGGATGTGGAGAATCCGGAGAGAAACCACCGTCAATTCTGCTCACCTTCAACCTGCCTGACCTTGGAGGAGCAGCTAAAATTCCATGCCCCACCCGATAGCTGCTCTGATACCCACCTGCAATGGCGCACCTCCTACGGAAACGCCCCACTCTGGGTACACCTGCCAGGGGTGCTTTGTGGATTCTGTGCTAGAGTTTTCCACACCTACTTCTGTGCACGGCTTTGCTTTCTCTCTGCAGTTCAGTTGTGCAAATTCTTCCCGAAGAGAGGCCAGTGTCTATCAACCTTTGTAGCCCCCTCTCTCCACAACATCCACCTTGACTTAACCCCGGTACTTAGGAGGTGCTCCGTAAATGTTTGTTGAAGGGAAGAAAGGGAGAAGGGAAAGAGAGAAAGAAAGAAGGAAGAGAGAAGAGAGAGAGAGGAAGGAGGGAAGGAAGGAGGATTTGGATACGTTCTCAGGTGGAAACAGTACTCTATCAACAAAGCCGGGGGCTCTCTGTACCTCACCTCTCCCTCCCAAGTGCCGACAAGGGGACCTGGGGAACAGATTGAATTTTCGATTGTCACCCTCGGGGTAGATCCCCTGTCTCCCAGCACCCTGTGTGGAACCCAACACTTTAGGGATAGCACTGAATATGTGTTTCTGATGAGAAGTAACAGGTGCAAACTCATTTGGATGTTTAAGATTCTCTGCTCTATTTACAATAGCCCGGAGATGGAAGCAACCTAAGTGTCCATCATCGGATGAATGGATAAAGAAGATGTGGCACATATATACAATGGAATATTACTCAGCCATAAAAAGAAACGAAATTGAGTTATTTGTAGGGAGGTGGATGGACCTAGAGTCTGTCATACAGAGTGAAGTAAGTTAGAAAGAGAGAGACAAATACCGTATGCTAACACATATATTTATGGAATTTAAGAGAAAAAAAAAGGTCATGAAGTACCTAGGGGTAAGACGGGAAAAAAGACACAGACCTACTAGAGAATGGACTTGAGGATATGGGGAGGGGGAAGGGTAAGCTGTGACAAAGTGAGAGTGGCATGGACATATATACACTACCAAACGTAAAATAGATAGCTAGTGGGAAGCAGCCGCATAGCACAGGGAGATCAGCTTGGTGGTTTGTGACCACCTAGAGGGGTGGGATAGGGAGGGTGGGAGGGAGGGAGATGCAAGAGGGAAGAGATATGGGAACATATGTATATGTATAACTGATTCACTTTGTTATAAAGCAGAAACTAACACACCATTGTAAAGCAATTATACTCCAATAAAGATGTTAAAAAAAAAAAAAAGATGCTCAGATCAGCAACCTTGAACAGGATCCAGCGAGACAGAAGAAATCCATCAGCACAACCTCCTTCAGGAACAGGAGGTTGCTGGGCAGAGGGGCAGTGCCAGGGGCCAGGGTCCTCTGGCCAAGAGGCCAGTGGGGCTTCCAGGTGAGGACAGAGCCAGGTGATGGCTGGAAGGTGGGGCCTCTGAGTCTAGAGCCGGAGGTATTAAGCACGGAGTCTGCTGAAGTGCAATTGAATGGAAATGGACTCCCACATTTCTCTTTCTGTTTCTGAGAACTGGGGGACCTCATATTCCCATGGTCATTTCTCCCAAGCAGAGGAGGAATTCGCCGCACAATGCAGAGGTGAGTGGCGCCCGGGAAGGGGCAGCAGACTTTGCCAGAGGCTTGGATTCTAGTGTCAGAGATGCTAAGAGCTGGCAGCATGGCCTTGGACCACTTAGTTAGCCAACCTCGTCCTCATCTGGAAAACTTGTTTTCCCACTCAAGGTGGTCCCATGTCCCATCTTTGGTCTTTTTTTGTTTGTTTGTTTTGTTTTGTTTTTGCGGTACGCGGGCCTCTCACTGTTGTAGCCTCTCCCGTTGCGGAGCACAGGCTCCGGACGCGCAGGCTCAGCGGCCATGGCTCACGGGCCCAGCCGCTCTGCGGCATGTGGGATCTTCCCGGACCGGGGCACGAACCCGCGTCCCCTGCATCGGCACGCGGACTCTCAACCACTGCGCCACCAGGAAAGCCCCCCATCTTCGGTCTTTACAGACTCTGTGAGCCAAGAAGCTTCAGTGGTATTTGAAAAGATGTGTTTTCTTTCTTTTTTTTTGCAGAAAAACCTCAGGCTGCACCCCTTATTTAAATTCAGAACTAATTCCACTTCCACTCCACATACTTCTGGTCTTTCCTCAAGTGTTGCCAACCAAACGAGAATATACTCTGCTCTCAAACTCACTCAAGAACCTGGTTACTCTTTGTCACACGTTCAAAATGTCTTCACCCATTCATTCGTTCATCAAATGTCTTATTGAGCACATACTGTAAGCAAGACTACAAGGGAAACAAAGATGGGTGACATAGCCCTGTCTTTAAGAAGCTTCTTTACGGGAGAAAGAAGTTAAGCAAATAAATCAATTATTATATATACAGCATCACGCATTCCATACAAAATAATGCCGTCTAATGTCGGAGTTGATCAAAATCTTAGAGGCCACCTAGCCTTTAAAATACACAGTTCCTCATGTATCAGCGTTACAAATACAATCACAGCATTATCTTTGCATCTAGCATTTGGAAGGCCTAAGTTCTGTGATTATAAGAAAGAGATCAGAGCTTCTTTATCAAATCATCTAAGAGAAAAGTCCGCCCTTCCTGGTGCTTCCACGACTCTCTCTATCTGGCTGGCCTTTTAAATCCAGAGTTTAACCTCTCCAGGCCTCACTTCCTTCCCCTGCTAAATGAGAGGGCTGAACTACATGACTTCTGAGACCCTTCCAGCTCTAACATTTTACGATCTACGATTAAGACTGAGATGACATTGCTCAACCCGCTGTCCAGAGGGTGACCCGCCACCTTTCATAAAAACAATCATCATTAACCTATCTTAATTGGTCAATAAAACCATCACAGTTTTATAGCATGAAACTTGGGACCTGCCCAGGCCAATGCTACTGAGGAGACAAGCGGAAGTTCAGTCCTCGAAACAAAAGGAGCTAACGAGTGACTGCCAGAGCCGTACTAGTCAAAGCGACACAGATTCAAACTTATTTGGGCTGAAATGAGAAGAGCTAAGGGAGAAACTGAGTGACGTGTGAAACGATCTCAGGGTTGGAAGAACCCGGGCCAATCAGATGGCGGAGGGGGATTTCTGGGATAGGGTTGGTACCCAGAGAGGAATCCCGAGGGCTTTTCCCTCCAATGCTACACAAAATCCACGCCTTCGTCATGAACCCAGTGGCCAACTCCTTGCCAAGACTCTGTATTCAAAAAACATTAGGAATCACTGAGGGTTTTTTGCTGTTGCTTTGTTTTGCTTTTTAATTTAGCCCCTGCCCCAAGACTGCTGGGGGTAGCTTTTTAAATAGAGGATGATTTTTAGCTTATCCTAGAACTTTCTACCTTCCCTACCAGGGAAGGGACATTGCAAATGAATTAAATCACCGAAGCGTGTTCCTGTCTGGCTACTCCTGGGTCCTTAAAAGACCACCACTGTCACCCCTGGGGCCAGGCAGTCTGTGGTCAGTGAATAGGGGCTGAGGTCTGCCTTCCATCCTCATCTGAAACCGCTCCCCACACTTCCTCAAGCAGCTTGATCTGCTCAGTATCTGCCTCACTTAGATTTGAGGACCATCTCTCAGCTCGGACTCTTCATTTGCCCCTTGGACTTGACAAGTGTCCAGGATTCTGCTGAACTCTCAGCTCACCCTCAAAATTGTCCTATTGTGTGCCACCCTGTTCCTAATAAAATGAGAGCTATCATGCGTTACCACCTACTATGGCTTTACATACTATATCTTGCTAAGTCCTGACAACACCCCTGTGAGGTCAGAACTGTCCTCACCGTTTTATAGCTAAGGAAACTGAGGCTCGGAGAAATGAAATAACTTGCCAAGGTCATATACAGGTAATGGGTGGAGCAAAGATTCAAACCCAGGTGGGCTTGCTGCCAGAGTGCTTTCTCCATCATCCGGACCCCGCCCCTTTCACACCCTGGCCCTCCCTCAAGGAGGAATGCGATAGGTACATTCACTGTAAATTATCAACAACTTCACCTTGTCCACGGGGAGAGACGAAATGGTGGCAAGAGGAAAGTGGAGGTTGATTGCTGTGAGAGACTGGCCCAGTGGCGAGTCAAAGGGCCCAGAAAAAACCCACAAGGGGACAGCAATGGGTTTGGAGGTCACGGAGGTAAGGAGCCACAGCAGCGCATATGAAACCAAGTGCAAGACACTGGAGGCTGCGCTGAGAGGTGGTTTTGGCACAAGGCACATCCTGCCAGGGGGAGGGCCGTTCATTACAGGTGCTGCGTGTGGCTGGACAGGAGGAGACCTTGAAGGTCAGCCACCCAGCTTCCATCATCCCATGTTAGCTCTGCCAAGAAGCCTCCCAGCTTAGCAAAGAACGCCAAAGTCACTCCATTCGTATAGATCATTAGATAGAGACCCTATATGGTAACTACCAGGTTAAAAAAGAAAAATGTATACCAGTAGGGAGAGGTGGGGGAGGGAGAATACAGGGAGAGGGGAGGGCGAGGTACAAACTATTGGGTGTAACATAGGCTACAAGGATGTGTTGTACAGCACAGAGAATATGGCCAATATTTTGTAATAACTGTAAATGGAGTGTAACCTTTAAAAATTGTATAAAATTTTTTTAATAAAAAAATAAATTGAAAAAGGAAAATATATAATTTAGACCTGCAATCTATACACCTACCATCTTCTCACATAAAGACAGTAAAATTGTTGGTATAATGTTCAACAATCAGCCCTGGAATACTCCAGGTAGGTCCCGCTTTAAGAAAACCTGTCATACAAAAAAAAGAAAGAAAGAAAGAAAGAAGCGTGTCATACAAACGTGTAAAAGCATGAAGCTGGGTTCTGGAAGAAGGGATTCTTCAGGCTTCCTGCAGGTTTTGAGTTGCCTGAGTTCAACTTAGAGATGAGTTGTCCAGAACACGTCTACTGTGTAGAGTGAGGAGGTCTGCAAATGTCCAACCTTACAAAGCATGGCAGGCAGTGGCTGCAATCTTCTGCCCATGCCCCTGGGGTGTGCTTTTCCACTTAACGGAGCCCTGCTGATTCTTCTGTTGTGGTATCATTAACCAGAAAGGTTCCAGTAACTTACGTTTGAACGTTAAGCGAGGATTTGACCGTTTATATATACATTTGCAATCAATGCTCATGTTAGTATAAGACATTACCACACGGTGTTGTATGTGGATTCTGGATGCTTGACTAGCAATACATAATACTGTTAACGTTTTAATGAGGGATAATAAGATGCATGGTCTTCCCCAAGTCCTCACCCTGAACAAAGTACCTAATATGTGAAAACGTTCGCCAAAGAGCGTTGACTTTCCAAGCCATGAGGATGGAATCCCAGGTCTGGTTCTTATGAGTTGGGACAGTTGTCAAACCGCTTACCCTCTCTGAGCCTCAGTTTCCTCCCCTGTAGCTCCTGCAATGGGCCCGCCTCCTAAGCCCTGTCCTCCCCACACTCTCCTCCTGTCCAACCCCAGCGGAGCTGACCTTCTTGGGGGGCCACGTCCCTCGCCCCGGGCTTCTTCCCGCCACGCGGCTGCTGTACCTGCTGCCCACTCTGCCCGTTCACTTCTTCTCAATTCTCAGCCCACTTGGCATCCGTCGTCCTTCAGATCTCAGTTCAAGCATCATTTCCTTAGAGAAGCCTCACTGCAGAAACAGCCGGGTCCAATGCTTCTGTTAAAGACCATATAGCACCGCATTTATCACTAATGCAGACGTATGTGCATCTGTGTGATGCTTTCATTCATGTTCCTCTCCTCCACTGGACTGTAAGCTCCTGAGAAGAGAGGCTGACTGTTTGTACTCATCACTGAACCCCAAGAAGTAGAATGTAGGGAAGGCTCAATTAATGTGTGTGGGGTGAAGGACTAAAGCCAGTCAACTGATATAAAATGGGATGACACCACCTAATAACTAATAATAATAATAATCGAAGAACAGTTTATGCCCACCACCGTATGCCCTTCCCCAACATACGACCCTTATTTTCAGGTACATATAAACTCATTATAAACACCTGACCTTACAAATATTTCATTCCTTCTGCCAGCTGCCCACTGCCCACCACTGATCTACCCAAACAGGATGTCCTGTGTGAACAGCACCCTAATGTCAGGCATGAATAATTGTCCACCACCTGCTTGTTTCTCCACCATTTCTTTTCTCTTCCTGAGCATGTTGTTTTCCTTACCTCTTTGCCCCTCTCCTTCAGGAGCTAGTGCAGAAGACCCTAAACCATTTGTTCAAATCAGCAATGCTTTAGCGTCTTTAAAGAAATCTGTGTTTCCCTCCTTCCCTCTCTCGTCTGAATTTCCTCCTCCTCAAACCTCCCTTTCTTACCCCCTTCCTCCTCTAGTCATTCTATTTGTGAGCCAAAAATTGACCTTAATCATGACTGATAAATGCAAGAGCGGTGCGCAAGTGAACCATCAGAATCAACAAAAAGGAGAGTGGAATTAGATGCCATAAAGAGACCAACCTGAAATTCCTTGAACATTCTCGCCTCCTTCCCCAGAGTTCGTACAAAAGTTTACACCTTCTGCTTTCCCCAGGACATTCTATTTCTTTCCGAGTTCAGTATTCAGGGCAAATGCAGATACAGTATATTCAACCTTCAGACGCGTTGTTTAGTTACTAACATGGCAATCATATTATATGATAGCTCCTTTCCTTGTAGATGTGCAGGGTCTCAGCTACACTGTGATTGACTGATGCGGGAGTTCGAAAGATGAACACTATTTCTTCTATGCAAAAGGTCCAGATGCCTGAACTCCTTCATAACTTTCATCCTCCCTTCTGAGAAGTTGGAAGCAATCTGGCGATCATGGGAAAGATTTGTTGAAGGTAAGACCACCCAAATTTTAAAAGAGTGCTGGTAATGTCGGGCCTCTGGTCCGGGATCTACACAGAGCTCCCAGCAGTGCAGGGCCTGAGGTCCATGACAGATGATGTTCATGAAAAGCCTCCGGCAGCAGCAGCAATGATACTTCCAGAACTCTGTCTCCACCCCCCTGAGGGCACCCCTGTCCCCGAGCCTTCTGTCTGTCTGTCTCCCGGGTAGAGGTGACTTCTTCTCTCTCACCACCTCTCCTTACCACCACCCAGTCCTCAAGGGAGCAGTCACAGTTTAATAAAAATCACAATGCAACGCAGCAACGGCAGCCCTCTTTCATTAAGCATCTCCGAAGCATGTGCCACATCTTTTGCAAACACCGCCAAGCAATCCATAAGGTAGGAATGACTGTCCCCACTTTGCAGGTGAGGAAACTCAAGTTAAATGACAGAGGCTGGGTAGGGGAGCTGAGGTCCCAATGTCTCCCCCATCCCTCTTCCCTCTAAGCCCCTGCATCTCCTGTCTCTCCCAGTCCTGGGGGCTGAGGTGCACATTTTTGGGTTCCTTATCCAAGGGGGTACTTTACAACAGAGTCCAGAGTAGACCAAGCCCAAATGGCGAGCACGGCACGCATACAGAAGGGAAGCCAAGGTGAGCCCTAGAGAAAAACTATCAGGGGTCCAGTCAGAGGGGGGACAGCCCATAACCAGGAAGCCAGCCAATAGGTCTGGAGCTAGAAGGCAGGGAAAGGTGTGGCACACATTTATTCGGTCATGTCACAGATTTCAGGGCAACTGGGACACCCAAGGAGGCAGAGCCCATGGCCCCTCCCAGGAAGAAGCAGCCAGCTTCTGAGCATGGAGGCGCACACACCTTTATACAGTTGTCAGGGCTCTGAGATGTTATATCAATGACCCAAGTTCAATGTTAAATGCACCGGGGAGATTCACTTGTTAAAGGTCCACAAGTGGAGCAAAGGAATTTAAGACGACTAAATAACCAGCTACCCCGAGGCATTCTGGGCTGCAAGCTTGTGTTCTGGGAAAGCAGGCCTTCTGGAAGTGGGATGCCTGGGCTGACCCCAGTCGATATTTTACTCAGCCCACCCTAGTTTCTGATGAGCAGCGAACCACTGATTATTGCCACCGATGGCTGCTGTGGCCTATTTGTCACGGTCTCTGGGGAAGGAGAGCCACAATCTTCTTTACAAACTCGTTTCAGCTCCTAAACTTTTTCTCCTCTGCCCCCAATCCCACACCCTCCCTTCAGGAGGGGGGTCACCATCCCCTACAGTCTCTTTGTGGGCTGACAAGCCATTTTAACTTCTCACAATCCTGCTTTTTCTGTTTCCACAGGATGCCCAGGTGCACCTTCTTTTCCCCCCAAAATAGGGAACCTCTGGCTAAAGAGGCGTTGGAGCACGGTGATGGCCCGAGGCTAGATGGGGGGGTCCCAGCTCTGCCACTTATGAGCTGGGTCAGCTTGGTCTTGTGGCTTGACCTCTCTGAGCCGCAGCTTCCTGATCTGCATAAGGTAGATAGAAAGAGCACCCACCATGTAGGGTTCTCAGGATTGAGGAAAATCAGATGCATTGGACCTGGCAAGGTAGCTGTGACCATCACTACATCACCCGCAGTGCCCCTCCACCGACTATAGTAACGTCTTCCATGTGGTTTGTAATTCACGATTGTCTGAGGGCTTTCAAGAGCCTGTTCACGGGGACTGCACTGAGCCCCTCAGCTCGCAGGAGGCTTACATATGTGTGGCCACATTGAGGTCTTATAATACCTGTGTGGTTGGATATTGTAGCCCTCAATCTACCATTTAAATCCCTTTCTCGTAAATATGTATGCTGTATAGCATGTTGTGAAGCAGATAAACAAAAAAGAGATTTAAATCTTGTTTACAAATGTCCACTGGGACCTGCAACACTAAGCTAAGGAATTACTTGGGAGATGAGCATGAAATAATAGAAATGATTCCTGTCCTGGGAGCTTGTAGGTAATCTGGCAGAGATGCCCAGACACCAGACACACACGTACACACACACACACACACACGTGTACGCACACGCACACCATTCCACGCCACACAGCAAGTAGTCCAGGCCAGGTTGTGGAATGGAAGCAGGTTCTCCAGTGAGGTGTCTGCCCTCTGGTCCTCTGAGGTCTCTGTGAGCTCTGTGGATTCTGCCCCCTGTAGATTTAGCTGGAAGACAGGCAGAGGGTCTGTAACCAAGCGAAAGAGGTTGGGGAAGGAGAAAGGACCTGATGTCAACTGGACACTTCCATTCTCACCCCTGTGCTATATGTATATCCCCATTATTTTATTTAGTCCTAGAACAGCACAGCAAAGTATTGCATTGCCCCGATCCCCCTTCAAGAGTGAAGGGCTCATTTGCCACAGATCTCTCTGGAATTACACTTGGCTGAAAAAAGCCAAATTCACCCAAGGTCAAGCCCCACATCCCATGAGTGGTCAATATGGGGCTTTAAAGCCCTGGACCCATCATCCCAACTCAGGACAGCTCTGCGGGGCTATCCCAGCTTTAGAGCTCTGCGTACAGTAGACCGCAGTCCGCTTCTGCCCAGGTCTGACCCTGCTCCCTTCCCTTCCACCTCAGATGATGATCCCAGAAACTCTCTGCAATAAACTTCCAACATGCTGGTTTCTGTATGAAGAAATAGAGGCTCAGAGAGGTTTAATAACTTTCTGCAGGTCACACAGCTTTCAAGTGGCAGAGCTGGTCTCAACCCCGTTAGTATGACAGTAAGACTCTAATTTTCAGCGCATAAGATGAAATGTCCTCCATCAGTCCTTGAACTCTAAAACTCCCTGAAAGAAACAGGGTGTCTACTTCAGGCCATGAGAAGTCCAAAGAAGATCAGGTCTTAAGGTTTTGTTTTGTTTTTTAATAGCAGCTATTTATTTATTTATTTTTGCTGTGTTGGGTCTTCGTTTCTGTGCAAGGGTTTTCTCTACTTGTGGCAAGCGGGGGCCACTCTTCATCACGGTATGTGGGCCTCTCACTATCGCGGCCTCTCTTGCAGAGCACAGGCTCCAGACGCGCAGGCTCAGCAGTTGTGGCTCACGGGGTCTAGTTGCTCCGCGGCATGTGGGATCTTCCCAGACCTGGGCTCGAACCCGTGTCCCCTGCCTTAGCAGGCAGATGCTCAACCACTGAGCCACCAGGGAAGCCCCAGGTCTTAAGGTTTAAAAGAGATTATAACCATTATCCCCCGACCCCATGGAGAAGCCATCATTGACCATCTATATAGGAAGTCTCATGCAACTGACAAGTGCAGGGGGACCTAGCTGGATGCCCTACAAGAGAGGAACAAGGCCGCATGGCTGGTTCCCACCTAGCTGCTCACTATTTGTGTGACTTTGAACAAGTTCCCATCTTTGGGCTTCAGTTTTCTCGTCTACAAAATAGAAGAAATAACTCTGCCCTAAAATTGTTTGAGGGTTTAAATGACATGATATATATTTGTAAACTATTTTGAAATGCACGAAATTTTCCAGTTCAGTAGGAATGCAGAGCCTTGAAAAGGTGACGATGAAGGGCATTTACCCAGAAATCCAAGGCCAATTCCAACAGCCTCACAGTTTGCCTGGCCCAACTTGAGTCCCCAGGGTTTCATAAGAGACTATAGATGCTCTCAAGAGAACCTCAAACGAACATTCACTGTCCTTCCTGGAGCAGCATGAAACCCTGGGACAAGCAGGGTTTCAGGACACCTGGATTACAGTCCTGGTTTTCTCAAAAATGAGCTCTGTAACTTCACATGCCACCTCCCCACTCTGGGTCTGGTTTCCTCTTTTTTGAAATGAGATGCTGGACTGGACACTCATTAGTATCCCTTTCCTCCGAGGTGTGTAGAATTCTATGATATCCAGTGCCTTCAAGAGAAAGTATTCTTCCTCTTCCACTCCACCCTCATGCCTACCAACTGTCGCCTCCACACTTCACCCTGGGGGATGACGTCCTTGCAACCCAGGTCGGGGGCCAGGGATGGCAAGAAAGGGAGGATGAAGACTGCCAGCAAACCCAGGGTCACTCAGAGTCTCTGGAACCCATGGGCAACGTTAGCCAACGCTGGTGACTCTCTCCAGGTGGATGTACGAATGCTGCTTACCTAGATGCGAAACCCTCACCAGGCAGGTCCAAGCGTGCGCTGAGGCAGTTGGCTCCCATGTGCCGGCTGGTGGTCCATTTGTATCAAGCCTCACAACACACTCAGTTGTTTCATCCTGCAGAGCATCTCAGGAGCTACACCCTGGTCCTACAACAAGTCAAAGCAAAGACAATTGGGAGAGAAAACATCCTGGGAAAGAGTTAAGTGAATACACGCCAAAGCTCAATAGACTACAGTGGTTCCAAAAGTCAGTTTGCAAAGCTAATGTCCCACATGTTCTGCCCTGGGTAGGGCCTCCCACCTCGTCCCCATGCACCTTGGCATGTGGGGCGACAGGGAGGTAAAGCAGCTGTAACTCTCACCTCTTGGGGGGTTGGCACCCTTCTTGCAAAGTCTCACCCTGAGAGAGATGTGCTTCCAGAAAAAGAGGGTGGTGGCTTGGTTTGCGGGGGTGGAAAATGTTTCCATGACAAAAACTCAGCACCTACATGTTGCAGCTTATAGAGAGAAGGCTTTCACTTGACAAAAGTTACCAAAGTTATTGTAAAGTTGCAGCAAGAAATACAGAGCATTGGTGACATTGAGAAAAACTGGAAGAGCTTTAATTTCATTCATTCTTCATTCATTCATGCATTCATTCACTCAAAAGTACTTGATAAGTACCTGCTATGTGCCATTTACTTGACTGTCAACCCAAATTGTAGGAATCCCGATGTGATTTTTCTTTTTTTTTTTTTTTTGTGGTACATGGGCCTCTCACTGTTGTGGCCTCTCCCGTTGCAGAGCACAGGCTCCGGATGCACAGGCCCAGCGGCCATGGCTCACGGGCCCAGCCGCTCCGCGGCATGTGGGATCTTCCCGGACCGGGGCACGAACCCGTGTCCCCTGCATTGGCAGGCGGACTCCCAACCACTGTGCCACCAGGGAAGCCCCTCCCTATGTGATTTTGAAATTAACTAGAAAGGTGATAATGAGTGACTTTTTGTAATCCATTTCTGAAGAAATTGTGAATTTACTTCGGTGCAGGTATCATGGCAGTGGGACCATCGGATATTTTATATTATCCATGCTGCGCCCATCCACCTGCAGAGGTGATATTTATAGATGATTCTGTGTGGTTGCCAGAGGAAACATATCCTGTAAGTAAACCCAAAGTCATTTGCCAGTTTCAGGATTAACCCTCTAGTCCAGAGATGGTCAAGTGTTCATTGAATGTGGCAATCCCATTGACTGGAGTCATGTGTTAAGACGTATTCTGGGGCCAATGCGGAGCAGTGGGAAAGAATGCCTTGGGACCCGGGAGGGAGAGAGGTGGGTGTTTGGCATCCTGGCTTTTCCATCTTGAAGGCTGCATCCTAGCATCCTTCAGGTCTGCTGATCAGCAGGTCTGCTGATCTCCAGCTATTCATTGCCTGCTAAGAACGCATTCATGTCGAGGTCTAGGCTCTTTTTCAGGGGTGAATATCTGAGCTGGAGAGATGAACACACGACCAGAGCAAAGGGCTGAAGTGCTGGAGCCCAGACTGTCTGCTCCATCCCTCCCTGGGCAATGGAGCCAGAAAAAGGAGCAAGCTCTGCCCTCCCAGCAGAGAGCAAGTGTACAGCACGGTGTGGGATGGACAAGCCCTGTGGATCTATTCCCCTGGGACTTGAAAAGCCAGCTCCCCACATGTGGCCGGGAGCCGATTGCAGAAACTGCAGCTCCTTTTGAGTTGGCTCTAAAGACAGCTGTTCTCTTCACCTTGTGTCTGTGTAATTAACCAGCAGTTGTTGCTGCTTTGTGGAACATGGGCCAGGCCACCCCGGGCAGCGTCCTGTGGGGACGTTCCAAGTCTGATTGGCAAATTGGCGGGCAGGCAAAGCTTCTGCAGTGCTTGGCTGGAGGGACTGAGGACAATGCACTGCTCTCTTCCCCATCTCACATCATCCTAATCGTCCTTTCCCCCTCTCTCTCTGGGCCCTCCCAGAGTACCCATGACCAGCACTGCTGGACACGGACCCCACCACTACCCTGAGGTGGTCCAGCTCAGCCTTGATTTCCAGTTCTGGATGGGAATTTGGACTGAATCCCTAAAACCACTGAATTCTAGTGTGTCTAAGCTAGAAGAAACCTTAAATATCTTGAGGGCAATCTCACCATCATGCAGAAGAGGAAGCTTACCCTTGGTATAACCAAGGACACACAGCTGGCTGGGGCAAGGCTGCGCTGACTCGCAAGGCTGGTCATGGCCACATTCCACTCCCGTTTGATCCTCCCCAAACCCTGCAAGACATTCAATCCACAGAAATCTGGACCCTCGTGATCTTCCTAGATAAGCCTCACTGCTGTCTTAACCCTCGTTTCTGTATGTTCAGCACCAACCTCTTTTTTTTTTTTTTTAATTGAAGCGTAGTTGATTTACAATATTGTGTTAGTTTCAGGTGTACAGCAAAGTGATTCGGTTTTATATATATATACACATAAAATTTATATATTAGGTTCTATATATTAAACATATATATTAAATATATATTAAAAAGAATATATATATTCAATTTAAAATTCTTTTTCATTATAGGTTATTACAAGATATTGAATATAATTCCCTGTTGTTTATCTATTTTATATTTGGTATTGTGTATCTGTTAATCACATACTCCTAATTTATCCCTCCCCCACCTTCCCCTTTAGTAACCATAAGTTTGTTTCCTATGTTTATGAGTCTGTTTTGTAAATAAGTTCATTTGTACTATTTTTTAGATTCCACATGTAAGTGATATCATATGATATTTGTCTTTGTCTGACTTACTTCACTTAGTATGATAATCTCTAGGTCCATCCATACTGATGGAAATGTCATTATTTCATTCATTTGTATGGCTGAGTAATATTCCATTGCATATATATACCTCATCTTCTTTATCCATTCATCTGGTGATGGATACTTAGGTTGCTTCCATGTCTTGGCTATTGTAAATTGTGCTGCTATGTACATTGGGGGGCATGTATCTTTTAGAATTAGAGTTTTCATCTTTTCTGGATATACGCCCAAGAGTGGTATTGCTGGATCAAATGGTAACTCTAGTTTTTTAAGGAACCTGCATACTGTTTTCCATAGTGGCTGTACCAATTTACATTCCCACCAACAGTGTAGGAGGGTTACCTTTTTTCCACACCCTCTCCAGCATTTGTTATTTGTAGACTTTTTAATGATGGCCATTCTGACAATGGTCTCATTGTCAGATACCTCATTGTGGTTTTGATTTGCATTTCTCTAATAATTAGCAATGTTCAGCATCTTTTCGTGTGCCTGTTGGCCATCTCTATATCTTCTATGGAGAAATGTCTAGGTCTTCTGCCCATTTTTTGACTGGGTTGTTTGTTTTTTATATTGAGTTGTATGAGCTGTTTGTATATTTTGGAAATTAATCCCTTGTCGGTCACATCATTTGTAAATATTTTCTCCCATTCCGTAGGTTGTCTTTTCATTTTGTTTATGGTTTCCTTTGCTGTGCAAAAGCTTATAAGTTTGAATAGGTCTTATTTGTTTATTTTTGCTTTTATTTCTTTTGCCTTGGGTGACTGACCTAAGAAAATACTGCTATAATTTATGTCAGAGAATGTTTTGCCTATGTTCTCTTTGAGGAATTTTATGGTGTCATGTCTTATATTTAAGTCTTTAAGTCATTTTAAGTTTATTTTTGTGTATGGTGTGAGTGTGTGTTCTAAATTCATTGATTTACATGCAGCTGTCCAGCTTTCCCAACACCACTTGCTGAGGAGACTGTCTTTTCCCATTGCATATTCTTGCCTCATTTGTTGAAGATTAGTTGACCATAGGTGTGTGGGTTTATTTCTGGGCCCTCTAGTCTGTTCCATTGATCTATATGTCTGTTTTTGTGTCGATACCACACTGTTTTGATTATTGTAGATTTGTAATATTGTCTGAAGTCTGGAAGGATTATGCCTCCAGTTTTGTTCTTTTTCCTCAGGATCAGCACCAACCTCTTATTTAAACTCCAGAGCTATTTTTTCAGATCCCTCAGATGCACATGATAGAACCCTGTTGTCTTCCTCTTTCCTAAAGCTATACTGTCATCTGTGTTCCTGCCTGTAACCGTTAAATTCTGGGTGTGGATCTATTCTGGGAGAAAATGGGTACCTGATCCTCTGGCCGCAGCCAGGTAGCCACAGGGGAATTGCTGTGCAGGCTGCACCTCAGACACAAAGATAGACATGAAGCCACCAGGATGACCGGCATCCCCTGGTGGAAGCTCAGGGAGTGGGCAGAGGAGCTTAGGTGTCTGACAGCTGTCCACATTCAGGGACTGAAGATCCCTTTCTCCCCATGTGGCTCCATCTATCTCAGGGGAGGGGTGTTAGAACCTAGTTTTGCCCAAGGGTGAAGTGAAACCCATATCTCTCCAAAGTCCACAGTACTAATTAACTCTACGTGATAGCCTTGCTAACGTTTAAATGTGACCCCAGGTACCTCCAGACCAAATATCTCCTCTCTTTGTGTCCAAGCATCCCCAGATCCCAGTACTCATGGGACCTAATCCCCAGACCACCTCCAGCACACACCCTGGTTAAGCTCCTGGAAGGGAAACTCCACGTACAGTGCTCGGAAGAAACGTGAATAGGGGAGAAGCATAGTGTCACCTTCCATGTCCCAGCAGTGATGACCATCCTGGCAGCCTGAGGTTATGCCAGCTGTCTGGGCAGCCAAGTCCACAGGACCTCTTCCCAATTTTCTTAGAAAATGGGGCTCAGTTTCCATCAGCAGTGTCTCCCTCCTACCCTCGGCCAGGACACCCCGCCTTGTCTTCTCACAGCCTCTTCTATACTTTTTTCAAAGT
This sequence comes from Lagenorhynchus albirostris, assembly GCF_949774975.1. Lineage (NCBI taxonomy): Eukaryota > Metazoa > Chordata > Mammalia > Artiodactyla > Delphinidae > Lagenorhynchus > Lagenorhynchus albirostris. The sequence continues at coordinate 12,379,146 of NC_083107.1, read as the reverse complement.
CCTTCCCAAATCCTTCCTCTTCCGTGAGGTCCATGCTATATGCTCCTCACTTGGGATTACGGGTGGGTGGCTTCTCCTAAACACTATTTGTAAAATAAGGGGCGATCACTCAGGTCTCTCCCAGTCCATCTATGCTGTTAATCAATTGTCTTCTGGGTTAACCAAATCACAGCTTCTGGTTTCTTTTCCTCCTTAAAGGTACGATCAGGTCTGGCCCAGTGATATTGCTTAATAAACACTTGCTCATTAAGTTGAATTGATGCATATCGAGCGATGGAATAGAATGGGGAAGGTAGATGTTGATAGGGAGTGGGTCTATCATTCAGAAAGAGACAGAGTAGGAGGGCTTTTCCCAGGAAAGTGACTCAAGGGCGTCCAGGGCTGGAAGGGGTGACAACACACAAAGGGAAAGAGGAGAGAGCCCTTATCATGGCTATGCCACTTGTTTGGGATTCAGGGTTTGGGTAGAGATAAAAAAGAGATTGGGAGACAAAGGGCATGATTGTCATTAGGCCAGGAGCTTTGAAACCAGGGTTTTCAAGGCACCCACATCCACACTCTGAGCCTCATCTGCAAAATGAGACACTTGCAACTGGTGTCTCAAATGGTGGGCCGGGCTTATTAAGAATGCAGAGTTCCAGGCCTACTCCCAGGACCGAATCAGCATTTAACCAGATCCCCAGGTGATGCTGTGTGTCCTGAAGCATGAGTAATGCTGCCCTGGACAACCTCTCTGTGACTCCAAAGCAGAAACTGTCAGAACATGAGTGTCAGGCCCGCAGCACTGCTCAAATGCTGCTGCACCCCAAAATCATCTGGGAAGGTCTTAAAGTCTCACATCCACAAGGGTTCTTTCTGGGATGACAACTTATTCTGTATCTTGATTGGGTCAGTGGTTCTATATGGGTACATATTTGTCTAAACTCATGAACTCTGTCCTTTGAATATGTATATTTTGTTAGATTCAAATTATGTCTCAGTAAAGTTGAATTAAAAAGGAAACTATCCCTAAACCTAAATCTTTTACTTACAGTAAAGCTGTAAGAAAGAACACTGTATTCAAGGATATCAAGAATGTCTCAGGACATCGTCCACGCCTTCCTCTAGAGAAGGGCTATGCTCAAGCATGAATGTGAGGTGGCATGTTTTCCAAGGGGACAAATCAGTGTTTCTTTACCTGTTTTTAAAAATATTCTCACCGGTCACATGCACCACACACACACACAGTCCCGATGCCCCAGCCCATACCAATTAGTTCAAATTTTCTGGGTATTTTTTAAACCTTTCCAGGTCATTGTAGTGGACAGCAGAGCTGAGAACCACTCTAGATCCTCTTGCATGTGTCAGCCGCCAATTCTTGTGGCTTCAGTGTGACCCCTACACCACCCTGAGTACCCAACACTGTGCAGACGGAAGAAGCGGGAGAGATGGGGGAAAAGCATGTGGAACTTCATGTCCCTGAGTGATTTACAATCTGGTTTGAGATGCAAGACAGGGGGCTGCATAAAAAAGAAGTGAAATTGTAACTGAGGCAGGGTCACTCCCACAACTGTCCCCCACAGGGGTGACAAGGGCGGGGCAGCCCCTGGATGTGGCAGGTACTCACCTGTCAGGTAACTTTTGAGCGCCCTCCCCTTGGCTCCCATCCCACTCCTGTTTTTAGAGATGAGTAAGTGGAGACTCAGAGAAGTTAAGCAGCTTCCCCAGGGTCATGCAGCTAGGAAGAGAGGAAGGAGGCCTTGAACCCAGGCCAGATGTCATGCTTCCCACCAGGTACAGGCTGAGATCTCCCAAACCTTATCAATTTGCCAGAACCAATCAATTGCTAAACTCTGTGGTGCCCTGACTCAGGACATGGGAGCAGCAAAATAAGCCAGAGCAGTGGTGGTGTATGTTGGGGTGTCTCCAGGGGACAGCTACCCAGCTTGCAATCACAGGGACATGCAGCTGATGGGAGGGCACAGGTGCCTGGTGCCTCCTCGGGAAGAGGAACTGCCATGTGCGAGGGGAATAATTCAGCTCCAGGAGGTGAGGGCACAGCGAGCCCCACTGCCCCTCCTCCTTTGCCAGGGCAACGTAGGATGTCAGACAACACTGTGGCCGCCTCATTATTGGGCTGCTCGGCCATTGTCCCCAGGACAATGGTTTCCGGCCCCGGCTTTGTGTGGGGCTGCCAGCCGAAGTTATTAACCACAGGAGCTGCCTTTGAGGGACATCCAAGGGAGGGGTGAAAGGTCACCCGGAGCAGCGAGGGGAGCGGAAGTGGGAGGAAAAGAGAGCACAAAAGACAGGGATGAGCCCCCATCCCTCTCCCCCTCCTCCTGAAGGAACCCCGAACAGAGCTGGGCCCAGAGGGAGGCATGGGGGTGTCAAGAGGAAGTTCCTGCTGCAGCTGCAGAGCAGAGAGGAGCCTGGGATGGCTGGCCATCCTGATGGGCCTTGGAGGTGGGAGCACAGAGGGGGACACAGGCTGCTGCAGCTGCAGAGCAGAGAGGAGCCTGGGATGGCTGGCCATCCTGATGGGCCTTGGAGGTGGGAGAACAGAGGGGGACATAGGCTGCACGGGGAGACCGGAAACAGGAGGAGGTGGCAGAGGCTGGGCCTAGGGCTTCCCCACTCCCTCCTAAAGCAGATGTCTGCTACCCAGGACCTCTGATATCCACGTTACCTGCCTGCCTTGCTCTGGGCGGTAGGGGAAAGGACACCATGGTTTAGGGCTGCCTGGGCAGGTGGCCATGGGAATTAGGCCATAGATAGAGCTGGTGACCACCTGCCTTTAACTGGACAGGGAATCTGGTATCCAGACAGGAAGAGGACTCCATGTAGGGTACAAACCCAGTGAGGGGCAGAACTGCAACTTCCTGCCCTGCGGAGAAGGCCTGGGGGCCTCTAGCATTCACCTGGGGCCTCCATCCTCGCCGCAGACTCCTCCAGGTTCCCAAGATCCCACGGCAGCCCCAGCTTCCTGGATGATGCCAAAAGGCATGAGCCCTGCTAAGATGCCAGGCCCAGGGAAGACAGCCTCTCAAAGGAGAGGAAAGCAGAGAGTGCTGCCCCCAGAGCTGCTACGGTCCGAGCCAGACCCCCGCTCTGCCGGCCCAGCAGAGAAACGTCTAAGAGTATGCGGAGTCCGCCTGGAGCTGGGAGGCACCAGAGTGCAGCCAGTTTGGGGCAACATGCAGTTGGAAAGGCCCCGGAAGGCCTGCATCCCGTCTCCTTTCTCCATTTCCTCGCCCAGATCCTGTTTCCGGTGCCCTGAATCAGACTCATCTCCCTCTCTTCTCCCCCTCAACCTGTGCCCCCTGCATGGAGACCTCCTGGTCCGGCCCCAACCCCATCAGCATCTCTCCAGCCTTCCTCCTCCCAAACTCCAGCTCCCCGCACACCCCACCCTGATTCCAGACTTCTGCATGGCGCCCCTGCCCTCAGGCCACCAAGGCCTGACAGCTCGCCCTTCCGTCCCCTCTCCCTCCCACCCAGCATACCCCAAGGAAGCCCAGATGAGACCACCCAGCTCTCCCCACATTCACCCCATTTCCAGATGCCCTCCCAAGCTCTGCTGACCTCTGGCATTCTCTCCCTGCCCTGTTCTTGGAGCTCCTGCTGGCTGGGTGAGGGCTGCCCAGTATATCCCATAATTGCCCTCTCAGAAGCCAGACAGTTGACCTTAGTGGGATAAACAGCCAGAGGGAGGCCTTCATTTTAACAAACCCATAGTGAGCAGATCAAACTAAGGTAAAAGTGGAGTCTCTCTCTCTCTTCTTACAAAGACTCATACATACTTGCACACGTTCACACATACTCTCTCACACACGTACACTCACACACAGCCACACCACAACCCCACAAACATTGCCAATGTTCCCGTGGTCATTCCAACCATCCTTTTTGTCTCTCCAGAGCCCAGGGCACTATCCCCCTGCCCTCTGCCCTGGGCCCACTTTGGCCCTCTCCTCACCAACACCCAAGAAGCCCAAACTTTCCAGAATTTGGCAACAGAGGAAAATCCAAGCCAACAGCTAGAGGAAGAAGTGGGGGGAATAGAAAGCAAATGAAATGTTAAAAAAAAAAAAATTAAGCAATACTTGCATTCTCATTAGTAGGAACATGTGAGATGAAGCACGCGATGTTATTAGGCATTCTCTCGATTCAGTAAACACAAGCTGAATAAATTTATAAGTATCAGCATTAAGTGAGATTTAACGGGGAGCTGTTTATCTTCCTCCTGTCAGGCAGGAGGTGACGCTCTCCATGTATCACTCGCAGGCCGTGCAGTCTCCACTTGCCTGCCCCGGGCGCCTGGGAGCTGCATCCCAGCCAGTGACTGGGTGACTTGAGGACACGCGACACCACTCTGAACTGCAGCGTTAAGAAACCTGGGCAGCCTCGTAAGGCTGTTGGAGGATCAAATGAGGTGCTGTTTAGCCAGCACCTGGTGTGCAGTAGGTCCACAGCCAGACAGCTTCCCTGCTTTCTCATCTCCAGCACAGAGCTGGAGGAAATGTCCCTGCGGCCACGGGCACTGCCAGCCTAGATGGGAAGGAGACAGGTGACAGGTGCAGGGGATGGCAAGGCAGCCCAGGGGAGGATGTGTACTTGGGGGGGCCTCAGTGTGTATTACCCTGGCTCTGCTGCATCCACGTGTGGGACTTTGTGTAGATGATTCCATCTGGCTAACCCTCCATTTCCTCCCTTGTATCCTGAAAGTCCCTCTGACGCCCCAGCCTAGGCGACAGTGGTCCAGTGAGGCCATATGCAGTGAGTACCAAGTGTCAGAGAACAAGGTCACTGAGACCAAGAAGGCTTCATGGAACAGGGGACCTGAATGTTGGCGACATGTGGTCCCCACTCCTCTGTGATGCCCGCAGCCTGCCTCCTCCTTGCCTGGACTCCACCTCTGCCCAAGCCTGTTTGCTGGCTCCCAGATTCCGAAGACCTTCCCAGACCACACAGCATCTCCTGGAGCCGTCAGCTTCCTGTGCAGAGCCTGGACATCAGGTCACGTCTAGGCACCCATCCCATACTCTCTCTCTCTCACTCTCATAAAATAAATCATATTACATCAGATAAAGCAAAACCTGCACTCCTGGTCTGTCTTGTTGTGTATGAACTGCTATGTCAAGAAAAGGCGCAGCAATAGGCCGCCAACAAAGAAGTGCTGAACATGTGACTGACCAAATTTTCAGCTATTGGGTGAGGCTTCCTTTACTGAAAGAAGCCATAAGGTCCCAGCAGAGTCCTTGAGAACAGAACATATACTTGGGCTCCTTATGAACCGGGACATGCTCAAAGGTTTATATTTCCCAACACCTGACAACCCCTGAACACTCCTTCCCTTCCCTCCTCCCTCTACTGAGCCCTCCAGACCCCAAGCATCCACCCCGGAACAATATCCCTAAAGTTATCCCGAGATGCTTTGCCGCCAGGCAGTATTTCCATGGTGCAGTGTGGGACAGCACCTCACCGCCCCCCACAACACACTGCAGGCAGGTGAGCTCATTTGAGGCCCCCTCTGCCCATCCCAGGAATGGTCAGCAGAGGTCAATGCTATCCTTTCTAAAAAGAAAGTAAGCATGTAAGGGGACCACACAGGGGGCCCCAGGGAAGTCCCTGAATGTCTCAGAACGTCTGCCTCCTTGTCGATGAAGCAAAGGTCTTCCAGTCTTCTCCAGCCCTGAATCTTAAACATCACCATTATTATGCTCCCTGGCTGTGCCTGGAATGAAGACTCTGGGGAGCTGAGCTGTAGAGAAGTAGCATCAGCTGCTTATTTACAGATCCTTGAGTGCAAGTGTATTGACTTTTATGGCTGAGATAAGCGCTCAGGCAGATTCCATCGTTCAACCACATTTATAGGAAGCGAGCAATGTGCGAGGTTCTCTACCAGAGATTCTGAAAACATTGCAGAATTAGTGTGGAAATCATATATCCCCAAACAAACAGCATATGAGAGGGTGCCCTTGGGCCTCACTGCATCTGCAACCAGGCCTAGAGTTATCTATATGCCTAGGTTGTCTGCTACACATGTTCTTGCTATTGTCGCCGTGAGAGTCCCAGCCTGCAGAATCAAGTGTAGACCAGACTTTCTCAGGCCTCGATAGCCTGAGTCTAAAGCTGGGGTCACAATAATGGCAATAAGGCACATGTCACTGGATGGGTCCCACCCACTCTTGTGGGAGCCTGTCCACATTCAAAGTGCCACAGTATTTCTGGAAACCTCAGAACAAGTTCACAGAAACTGACATGAATGCATGGAAAATAAAGACCAGGAGGGTGCTGTTATCATTACCAGCAACAGGGAAGCCAAGAAGAGAAACAGTTGTTTCTTTGATCAGGCGATGTGTGTGATTGTGTGTGTGATGTATGTGTGATTGTGTGTATGTGACGTGTGTGTGTAAAGAGAATGTGTTGTGCTTAGGATTTATTACCTTTGAGGCTCTTCAGTGATTTCCAAGCAACAATGCTTGCCCTGAGCTCGAGAGACAGTCGGGCCAGAGAGACATATTTGTTATCTACTTCGAAGAGTGCACTGAAGCATGAAGGTTGGGAGTAGGCCAGAAGAGAGAGTGAGTTGAAAGAAGAGAATACGACCAAGGCCCCAACATTAAAATGCACCTTGAATTGGAGATGGGGAGAGAAGGAAAAGACATAGAAGATGGTATACCTGCAAAGTAGGGAAGACAGAAGGAGCTGCAGGTGTGCACAGTACCCGGATGTCAGCTCAGCAGAGGGATTCAGGGAGGAGAGAAAAGGTAACCATGACAAATACTGCAGGGCAGTCAGAAGGATAGCGACTGAGAAAAGCCATTGAATTTGACATTGATGACCTTCAGGGGGACCATGTGAGTAACAAGGTGTGGAAAGAAACCGAACTACAAAAAGCCAAGGAATGAGTTGGCAGAGAGAACATTTGTGTCCCCACAAAATATATGTTGAAGTCCTAACCCTTGGTACCCGTGAATGTGACCTTATTTGGAAATAGGGTCTTTGCAGATGTAATCAAGTTAAGATGAGGTTAAGGTTAGGGTTAGGGTTTAGGGTTAGGGTTAGGATTAAGGTTAGGATTAGGGTTAGGGTTAGGGTTAGATGGGCCTTTAATCCAATATGACTGGTGCTCTTATAAGAGAGAGGAGAATGTCACGTGAAGACCCGGACACACAGAGGGCAGGCAGCCATGTGAATAAAGGCAGAGACTGGAGTTATGCCACCATAAGCCAAGGATTGCCTGAGTGACCCGAAGCTGAAAGAGGCAAAGAATCCTCCCCTAGAGGTTTCAGAGGAAGCATGGCCCTGCCAGTACTTGGATTTCAGACTTCTGGTCTCCAGAACCATGAGAAAGTAGACTTCTGTTGCCTTAAGCCACTCAATTTGCGGCACTTTGTATGGCAGCCTTAGAAGACAAATACAGGCAGTGAGTATAACTGTAAGAATCTGTTCATGAAGAGACGGAATTGAACACTTTTAGTAAAGGGAATGCTCATTTTTCATGGAAATCCTTGAGTGTGTTCACAGACTAAGAGAATGGAGTCCATAGAGAGGGAGAAGTTGGAAACTCAAAACAATGAAAGAATTAGTGTAACTATTATATCTCCAAAAAAAAGGAAGACTAGTTAATGAAGTGTAGAGGAGGCAGAAAGAGATTGAATTGAAAACCCAAGCGACAGAATTGGCCTTAAAAAGTGGGAGGGAGGCACTCTGTCTCTGAGGCCAACTGTCTTAGCCTCAATTCTATGGAAAGCAGAGCCTGAGGCAAAGATTGAAGTGCTCACACTTTATAGAGGAAAAATGTACAAGCCCAGGACAGTGAGGTTTAGGAAAAATCAGAAGGAAGGGAAGGGAAGATGTGAAGCACTTGATGAAATGCATTATTGTGCAATTTCACAACAAGCTGTGAAGACACACAGTGGGGCACCCATGAGGCATGTTTGCTTAACATGCTGAGCTTCTCCGTAAGAGTTACAAAGAGAAATCAAACCTTGAAATATCCACTGAAAGAGGAGAGGAATTTATCTGACCCCCCTCTCATTTCCCACCAATCAAGATTTATTCAACAGTGAGCAAACGCCCCTGAACTTCTGGATTGCCCCATTCAGTCTTCGTCTGCCAAAACACCAAATCACGTGGTGTGATCAAGTCCGTAAGTGGAGGGGTGACTCAGAATGGAATGGGCACCAAACAAGAGAAAGGAGGAATCCAAGATAGCACACAAAACTTGTGGCTAATATAGGCATCCCTTATTGCGTTTCACAGATACTGTGTTTTTAGCAAATTATCGTGGCAACCCTGCATCAAAGCAAGTCTACTGGCACCATTTTCCCAACAGTATTTGCTCACTTCATGTACTCATGTCACATTTTAGTAATTCCCACAATACTTCAAACTTTTTCACTATTGTTATATTTGTTTTGGTGATGTGTGATGAGTGATCTTTTATGTTACTACTGAAAAAATGACACACTGAAGGCTCAGATGATGGTTAGCAACAAAGTATTTGTTTTTTTTTTTTGCGGTACGTGGGCCTCTCACTGTTGTGGCCTCTCCCGCTGTGGAGCACAGGCTCCAGACGTGCAGGCTCAGTGGCCATGGCTCACGGGCCCAGCCACTCCGCGGCATGTGGGATCTTCCTGGACCCGTGTCCCCTGCATCGGCAGGCGGACTCTCAACCACTGTGCCACCAGGGAAGCCCAACAAAGTATTTTAAAATCAAGCTGTGTACATTTTTAAAGACATAATGCTATTGCACACTTAATAGACTACAGTAGAATATAAACATAAACTTTTACGTGTACTGGGAAACCAAAAAATTTGTATGACTCATTTTTTGTGATATTCGCATTATTGTGGTGGTCTGGAACTGAACGTGCAGTATCTCCAAGGTCCACCTGTACGCCAAGACAAAGGAGAGAATGGATGAATGGAAATACAGAACCTTGTTTTTATTTTATTGGGAAAAGGTGAGGAAATTGACATTGAATGGTTATTGATGAGACATAGCTCAAGTAAACCATGGGAAAGGAAGGGGTGGGGAATACAGCTGAGACCCCTCAGCCTTAAGGAAGTAGGAGAAATCAAATATAACTAAGATAAGCCTTATTACAAATGTTATATTATGGAATCCTAGAATTTATTTTCTTTTTAATATTTATTTATTTATTTTCTTTGCACCGGCTCTTAGTTGCGACAGGCAGGCTCCTTAGTTGCAGCACGCGGAGTCTTAGTTGGGGCATGCAAGTGGGATCTAGTTCCCTGACCGGGGATCGAACCTGGGTCCCCTGCATTGGGACAGTGGAGTCGTATCCACTGTGCCACCAGGGAAGTCCCTGGAATCCTAGGATTTCAGAGCTGGACATTAGAAATCACTTTGCTTGCCTCTTTCACTTTAGAGATAAGGCAACAAAGTCCTGGAGAGAATTAGTGATAAGTAATTTCATAAACTTACAATGCTTGTTAGTGGAGGAGTCTTTCCTCAGTAATGAGCATTTTGTGCTTTTTTTGTGGACAGTTTTGAACCTGATAGTCCAACTCTCTATTTTCTTAGTTACCCATGGCGGTGGGAAATCCTGCGAGTCAAGAGGTTGTAATCCAGACACTTCTCCACCTGGTGGCATCTACCTGAATTACAGGTAGAGTCTAGTCGATGGGAAGAAACCGCAGAGGACAGTCTGGGAATCCCAGAAGGACACTTTAAGTGCCCAGACCTCCTTCACAGACCCAGACCAGCTTCTCCTGGACATTTTTCTTCCTTTGCCGTAGTCCTCAGAGACTCGGCATGTTTGCTGTCCCTGCCTCTCCCCACAACCCACACTGTGTTCCCCGCTCTGTAGCTCCCTTTCCTGTAAAAGGAAATCAGAACTAAGGAGAAAGAAATTAACAAAACTTGTGACATTTGTCCAGCGCTGGTCCTGGCCTCTAATTCTTTGAAAGATGAATGGCCACACACATGCACACACAGATACGAAGTGCAGGGACAGAGACGCTATACCTGATGGACCTTCTCTCTCTTTTTCCTTGACTCCGAAAGGTGAGCCTTACCAACCTCAACCACTGCCTTCCACCCCCATTGCTGTCATTTGTTCCAACTTCTCTCTAGGAAAGGCCATGTGATCTCTCCCCCAGGATGACTCCTTGTCTCATCCAGAAGGTCCAGCCAACGCAGAATAAAGCAACTACTGGACTGAGAGGGGCATCCCTGATACCTCCAGACTAGCTTCTGGGAGGACAGACTCCCTTTGGGAATTTGACCACAGTTACATTTAAAATGCCAAGAAGCAACTGATGTGTTAATTCACCAAATCTCCACATCAGGGCTAGAGGCAGGTTTAAAGCTCAATGAAGTCAACTGAGGACAAAGAAAGAAAGAAGAAGAAATTCTATTTTCTTGCTCTAGCAGTGAAAATATTCTCTGAGCCTTCTGCTGACAAAACACTCTTACGGCCAAGAGTAGAATTTCTCAGAGCAGACAGAAGAATGAGTATAGTCTTAGTTATCCAGAGCTGTGTAACAAAGTACCACACACTTAGCAGCTTAGAGCAGCAAACATTTATTACCTCACACAGCTGCTGAGGGTCAGGAATCCAGGGGCTCTGCAGCTCAGGGTTGCTCAGAGGTTACGGCCAAGCTGTCAAGCAGGACTGTGGTCATCTAAAGGTTGGGGGCTTCCCTGGTGGCGCAGTGGTTGAGAGTCCGCCTGCCGATGCAGGCGACACGGGTTCGTGCCCCGGTCCGGGAGGATCCCGCGTGCCGCGGAGCAGCTGGGTCCGTGAGCCATGGCTGCTGAGCCTGCGCGTCCGGAGCCTGTGCTCCGCGACGGGAGAGGCCGCAACAGTGAGAGGCCTGCGTACCGCCAAAAAAAAAAAAAAAAGGTTGGACTTGGTCTGGAAGATACTTCCTTCACATGGTTTTTGATGGGCAGAGTTGGGGCGGGGCTTAGCTCCTTGCTACACCTTCCATTTCACCCTCGATCTTCTCTTCTTGGGTAAACTATCCTCTATCCTTTTAATTCATCCTCAGTAGGTGTGGCTCAGGGTCCCTTTATGCTCCCCTGGTCCCCTCTGTGTCTGTTTCTCATCCTCCTCCTTTGAAGGTCATTAGAAGTGAACCCACAACCCAGGGATGGCGGGACTCAAAAGGAGTGCGGAGGGAATACCGGCACTTTTATCTGGGAGGTGCTGTTATTACGAACGCCACCTGAGACTATCATCTTTCTGTCAGCCCTGCATCTGCTGCAAATTGTACCTGCCCTAAAGATCTAGCCCTTGAGGGTCATGCTTCTTGGGTGACAGTAAGCTAATCGAACGGCCCAGGGTTTGCTACCAAGTCCGATGGGCCTTTGGATTGACATTGTCACACTCTTCTCAAGACAAGCACCTCTAGAGTCACAGTGCCTTCATTAGAGGAGACACCTATTGAGGGTCATTTCAAGCAAGCTGTTCTTTCAAGCGTTCTTTGTTCAGAGGCCAAAGCCTGGAGATTCAAGGGTCTTGCCCAGCCGCTTGCCTTTCAGATTGTCTCCCTGGTCACTGACCGCTGGTCTCTGGAATCAGAGGGTCTAGGTCCAAATCCTGGCTCCAACACTCATAGTTAGGGGACTTGGGTATGTAAGCCCATTAGAGCCTCACTTTGCTCATCTGTGAAACAGATCAACACTCACCTCATCAGTTGTTTATGAGGGTGATATGAGATTATGCTACTGGAAAGTGCCCTGTGGGAGGTGCTTGCTGTCATCATTCATGGCAGCCTCCCCACCTGCCCCGATTCAGCAAGGCACACATGGCAAGGGAGATGGAGAAAGGGGGAGCACTCACCCCATTCCGAGGTGCATGGCTGGGAAAACACTAATGAAAGACTTTTATCTTCCATGTGCTTCACCATCTGGTAGGGAAGAGGAATGAGGTACTAACCTTTTTGCACTGAAAACAAACCTCTAAAGGAAATCCTGAGCTTACCCCGCCCTTTCCTGGGCCTAGAATGGTGTTGACTGTCTGTCTGTCTGTCTGGGCTGGCTCCAGAAGGCAAAGGAATCCCCTGGGCTCCCAGTTCCAGAAGCTTCACATGATAAATTGAGTGGGAATGTTGCCTGATTTCCTCCGGAGCATCGCAGGAGGGGCTGATGTCGTGACAGCCCCTGGGTTTACACTCGGGAAGATGATTGGCACACGAGCCAGTGAATAAGAGGTTCTGAACCCTTCCACATGCTGGTCTATGTCTCTTTTCTCCTCTGTCTTTAACATGGAAGACTGAGTCTAATTCCGAGCCCATTCATTCATTCATTCACTATTTGTTGTCTTCTCTGTGTCAGACACTACATGGAAGAAATCACAGCAGTCCCCAGTATCCCACCGCCACGGCGTCTGTCTCCCAGTCTAAGGAAAAGAAAAGGGATTCGTAGAAAAGGAAGAGCTGGTTCACAGAAGTTGGGAGGTAAATCATCAGAGTCAATCTGGGAAAAGGGATAACGACTTAGCCGAGATAAACAAGCCTGCTCTGCATCTCCGCTTCCTTATCTTCAGGGATAGGACCAGCCGTATAGAGGAGGGTTGACCCCGCTCTTGTTTCCCTGGCCTTGAGACATTAGGACATCCAGAGGGAGAAGCAGGGCACAGACCTGGTGATGGAGGAGACTCAGGTGAGTGGGGCACCGAGCGGGCTGGTGGGAGATTATGGAGAAAACGTCAGGTCTTGAGGAAACCATGAGATGGAGGCAAGTGTGGGGTCAGAAGAAAAGACCTTGATCTAGAGTCTCCCAGGTCTGTGTCTTATCTTCTCACTAGAGCGTAAGCACCTGAGACGGAGGAGTCTGCTCTTTCCAAGGTGGAGCTGCCTCTCTTCCTGAGAAAAGATGGGCCTGAGTTTAAGCCACCCACGTGACTATGGTGAATTTTCCTGGTGCTTCGAAGCATCAGAACCTTCTTTTGAATACTCATCAGTAAGTGTCTGGCATTGGCTGGCGGCTCACGTCCTGCTTCCCTCTGAACTCCCGTGCCCTTCAGGTGAAGCCTTCCTGCAGTTTCATCCACCCTCCACCCGACATCACGGTTCTTTGTGTAACCTCCAATACAATTCTCCCGATCGGCGATCAGTTCCTTCGGGATAGGAGCTGTGATTTGTCCCCAGATACCACAGGAACTCAGTCCAGGGGCCGGCAAACGCAGGTGATTGGAAAACACCTGCCTTCCTCGTGGATTCAATAGCCACGCACCAAGGACCAGCCCTGAGGCTGCAGAGACTTAGAGGACTCGCCTTGGCTTCAGGGACCAAGGCAGATTCGGTCTGTAAAGGCCCTTTGAAGAAGGAAGCCGGGGCCACGCCCGCGCAGGCTTAGTAAGTTGCGGCCCCTCTGCTTCCGTTGGCCCGGGGCCGAGCCAGGCGCGGCGGCCAAGGGGCTGGAAAGCTGGCAGCTCCCCGCCCGCCGTGCGGAGTCCCGGGGAGCAACGCTCAGGGAACCGGGGCGCAGTCGGCTCTGTCCCGCCTTCCAGGGCACCGCGCGATGATGCTCCGTTAACCTCCTGGCTCATTGTGATACTGAGGCTGCATAAAGGGAAGGATCCCATGCAAATGAAGGCCAGTGGAGCGGAAGGCTAAGTACCTTTAATTAAAAGGAAGGCACCTGGAGACCCAGCCGGTGGGAAGAGAGCAAGTCTGCCGCGCTGCTGGGGGACGGGGGAGACGGGCCCATGCGGGGCTCGCCCTTTGCTCGCGGCCCCTCCTCTGCAAACAGAAGAGCTGGCGGCATCACCTTGCCGCCTTAGGGCAAGGCCTGGGCGCCTGGAGAAGGAGAGGGGTTTTCTGTCCTTTGCAATAGTTCTGACTTAGTGCCGCTGGCCCAGCACACTAGGACCAAACTTTCAGACCCCAGTCAAAACTGTCTGGAGGAAATCATTGGCCCCAAGTGACCAAGCAAGTGAGAAACAGAGAGAGGCTCCCAGGACTGCCAGTGTCAGGGCCATTCTGCTGCCGGCCGGAAATGCCAAGTAGCCATGAGGTCAACAGTAGCCTCTAGGGAAGCCTTTTAGAGCCCACACTATTCAACATCTTCATCATCATCGTCCTTAACATTTGCTTTTAAACCCTGGGCCATATGCTTTTCTTATCTCATTTAATCCTCACACACCCATATAGGTGTTCTAATTATCCCCATCTCAGCCACTGAGAGCCCCAGAGGGCTGAATCACATGTGTAAGCCCTACCATTGGTGGCAGAGCAGAGCCTCCAAGACTAACCAACTCCAAATTTCAAGGTCTCAGGCCCTTTTCTTTAGGGGTGAGGGCAACTGAGAACAGTGGAAATGGCATACATGCAATCCCCTGCGTAGCACCTGACACATGGTTTGTGCTCCCAGGGTAGGAGCTCAAAAACTGCAATGCTCTTCATCCCGTGCCCAGACCTCCCTTCACGTGGCGGGGGAGTATGTGCTCCCCTGGAGGAGGATTCTGGAGAGCCAAAACATGGGATGCAGACATCACCTGCTGGGCCCTAAGAGCCAGGGTTATGGGCAAGGATATCTCGGGTACCTGGGTCCCAGCCTCTAGACCAACATCTTTCCTGCAAAAGTAAGATGGAGAAGGGTAAATGCTGGTTACTGTCTCTCCCTCTCTCTTTGTGGAAAGGGAGGAGTAGATCCTCTCTGTGCTGACGATTAGAACAAAGCCGACCTGGGATCTCTAAACCCATCATGAATACCTGGAACCCAAGGTGGCCTGGATGACTTCAAGCTCCTTGATTCAGATTCACCTCTGTTTTGCACTCACTACGTACCAGGCACTCGAGTATCTTGCAGCGCACTAAGCAAAGGAATATTCCTCATCCACCTGCCTGTTAAAATTGGGGTTGCTGCAGTCACCAAGCTGAATGCTACGCCCTCTCCCTTAGAATCACTTATAGTCAAAACCACAAATGGCCTAAGCAGGTTGGGATCCCTCACAGTCACTAAATGCCTGTGAACACAGTCACACAAAACCTGACAGTGAGTTTCGCCTGAGTGTCACCACGGTCCAAAGCCCGGTAGGACCGCTCACTCCTAGAAGGACAGTAACAAACGCAGTCTCGTTGTGCAGGTCAATATTTTACAGATCTCCCTTTAAGGTCATCTGCAATCACGTATGATAGGCATTATCATCCCCATTTCATAGATGAGGAAACTAAGGCTCAGAGAGGTTAAGTAGTTTGCCCAAGGCCACTCAGCTTGAAAGTAGGAAACATGAACTGTCCCCCCTGACAGCTCTAACTCCACCCCTCCAAACCCACCCCTCCAAACTCTCTCTGAGCTTAGAAGGCTTCACCCAGAGTCCAGTAGCCCCAAATCCTTGTCCAGTGGCCTGCTGAGGATCAGTTCTGTGAAGGAAGATCTTTCTCCAGGAGGGGACTTCTTGGGAATTCCTGGACACAGTCGCAACAGGAGGAACATCTCTGGATTTCCTAAAAAATCAAAGTTAGTGATCGACAGTCTTTGCCACCCAAAGTAAATGCTGGAGAACAATGGTTAATGCCAAAGGGTCCCCAAGAGTCAAACAGTCATGGTCTTGTCGACGTCTGCCACTCCTTGTGGGGCCTGAAGCAAAAGTGGGCTTGTTGCTTCCTTCTCGCCGGACCTCAGAGGAAGCCGGAGTACGTGGGTCTCACAGAAAAGACCCCTCCTTCCCTAGGACCATTGGGACAACACCCTCCCCAGTTCAGGCCCCTGTAAATTAGGGTCCCCAAAAGGTTCTGGCAGTGGTGGAATGGGGTGTGGTGGCTTGGCAAGGGGACCTGCATGTTTAGCACAATAACCTGATAATGTGGCTTGTTCCAACCCAGCAGTGCTCTCACATGGTCACATGTCCCCTGGGCAGGAGGTACTGTGACGTTGCCCAGAGATCTGGAGCCTTCGATGGAGGAACTGAATGCCAAAGAGGAGGAAGGGGGTCTGGCTGACTCCCACTGCCCCTGGGATGGGGGGGCAAGGAGGTCACTCCCTGTACTCCTCCCACTGACCCTGGCCAGGACCTGAGCCCAACTCCCACCCAGATTCTACTCAGGGGATCTATAGCTGCCCGGAACAAAGAAGAGAGAGGCAGGCAACATCCCCATGGAAAAAGTTAAGGGCTACTGAGTTTCTGCTTCCACCACTAATTGCCAAGAGCCAATGAGGGGCACGCACGGCTGATTTTGTCCAGATTTTGTCCTGTTAGCTGCTGTGTGTCCAGTGCCCAGCATCACGCTGTCACCATGAGGTCATTGTGTTACCCCTGCTGCTCACATATGCCCCATCAAATACTCACACTAACACAAATGTTTACTGAGTTCCCCCTGTGTGCCAGGCACTGTTCTAGGTACAGAGGACACCAAAGGATGGGAACACCCTGGCTTCATGCCCGTTACCTGCTCCTGGGGGAAGACAGGTGATAAACAAATGAATAAGTGACACACATACTACGTCAGATGGCGGAGAGAAACAAAGCAAAGTAACAAGGATAACGGGTCGGGGGAGACGCTTGCCGTAGGGGGACTGGACAAAAGGTCACTGAGAAGGTGATTTGAGCCAGGACTTGGAGGTGAGGCAGCAAGCCCTAGGCTCACCGGGGAAGGACCAGCAACGGAAAAGTCCAGAGTGAGAGCTAGCCTGGCGTAGGTGAAGCAAGCAAAGAGATCAGTGTGGTTGTAGCAGAATAAAAGAGGGGAAGAGAAGGAGACGTATGAGGGAAGTGATAGGGGGCAGGTGCCAATAGAGTAGGGCTTTAGAGGACAATTAGGAATTTTGTCATTTTCTCTGGGGAAGCTGTGGAGCCACTGAATGTGAACTGGAATATATTAGAATCTCGTACATATATATGTATATAATATGTAGCAATATATATTATATATAGCAATATATACCATATAATATGTATTATACATAGTATTGTATGTTGTTATATAGTAGATACACATAGCAATAGGTAGGTATTAAAATGAGATAATGGATAAGGTAGCATTTATTCACTGCAAAGAGTTATATCAGGCCTTCCTCACCTTCTGAGATAGCCCACGCTCTGTCTGTGGAGTGTGTTTCTCTCTAAATAAATCCACTTCTTACCTATCACTTTGTCTCTCACTGAATTCTTTCTGCGCTCAGACATCAAGAACCCGAGCTTCATTAAGTCCTGAGACCAGGTGTGTGATCTCAGTTGGAAGACTGTGGGTTTGGGCCGGATTCAAGTCCCAGTCAGGGTTTTGGCTGGGTTTGAGTCCCGGCTCTGCGGGTTGGAGTCCCAATCTGGGTTTAGGCTGGGTTCAAAAAAAAAAAAAGAGTTGTATTAGTCTGTACTATTATTACGACTTCTAGGGTTTCAAAGTGCTTCCACGTACACTGTTTCACAAGAGCTAGTCAATGAGATTAGCAAGGAAGATGTCCTTAAGCCCTTCGTATTGAAAATGAGAAAACATGGTATAGAGATATTGAGTGTTTTTCACTCAGGACGCATCTGCAGGAGATATTCCTCTGCACTGGTACTTGAAAGCCAGTACACTTTCCACCTCCCACTTAGTCCTTCTTTATAGAGTTGGGGACACCAAGGCCCAGATAAACCGAGTGACCTCCCCAAAGTCCCACAGCCTTGGTCCCACGTCTGGGACCCTCAGCTCCTGACTCAGCCAGTCCTCTTTTGTTACTGTCCTACATAGAGGCAGATACCCCTTGTGTAACTTTCCACCCCCTCCTTTGTCGTGGTCACTCTTTCTTTGTCACTCAGCCACAGGGGTGCTGTCTGTGTCCAGATCAGGGTGGGATTTGAAATCCAAAATACTGGGCAACTTTACACGCATGCCTCCACCCCAGCCCATCAATGACAGCCTGGGTCCTGGACCAACATCTCCGTTCTCTCTTGTCTGATCTGTCATCAGACAGAAACGTCCCCTTGGCCATTGGGAGGTTTCAAGGTGAGAGGAGCCAGATCTGCCTGCACTTCGGGGGACCCAACGTCTGAGCCCTCCAGAAAACATAGGAAGATAGGATCGGGCTAGCACTCATATTCAATCTGGTCCTCCCGGGGCTGCAGCTCACCACCACCAGGCCAAATATGAAACTGAGAGTCAACAGGTGACCATGACAATATTTCCACCACCCCATTCCCATCACAGCTTCTCTCCACCCTGACTGCTCCCATTACCCCGCAGGGAATTATGGTACCACAGCCTGCCCGAGCCTGCAGCCTGGCCTCCTCCAACCCATTCTCACCCTGCACCAGGAAGAGCTTTCCAGAACACGAGTCTGGCCATTCCTCCCCCCCCACCCGCCCCCGCTAAAATCCCTTTAGACACGCCCCTTGGCTTTTTAGGATAAAGTCCCGCAGTCCTCAACATGCCTAAGGACTCCTGTGATCCAACCACGCACACTTCCCAGTCCCATCTCTCAGTCCTCACCATACCTGTGTGCACACACACCCCTTATAGTTCCACTTTATTTCTCACTACAGTGAATTCAGTTCCCTAGCTGTGCCTGCCCCATCTCCGCTCTTGCCCCCAGCCTCCAGACCTTCACATGTGTTATTTTTTTTTCCTGCTCATGCCTGAATATTCTACTTCCTCCCTTTCCTCTGTTTGTGTGGTTGGTTCTGCCTCTTCCTTCAGGGCTCTGCTAGAGGTCGCTTCTGAACAGCCAAGATTCTGTGAGGTGCCTTCCAGATCGTGGGCTGCCCACGTCTCCTGCTCTCCACTCCAACCCCATCACAGCAGGGAGCACACCTCCCTGCAGAATCTATTTGTTCCCTGAAGACATGATTCTTGTTTTGGTCACCACTGTGTTCCCAGGCCCTGGCATTGTGCTCAGCACTTAATAGATGTTCAATAAATATTTGTACAACAAAATACATGAAGAGGAAGTGGGGGTGAGGTGCGAGGTAGGGAGGGAAGGAAGGAAGAAGACGAGGGAAAGAGAAAGGGCTCTCCTGGTGAAGTCATCCAGGTGTTATATTCAGCATGATAATTGCTTCAAATTCATCATCCCTCACATTTCTTAACAGTTTACAAATCACTTTCATACAACCCTGCTGATAGAACGTGAATATTATATGCATTTTTTACTAAGTATGAGAACCTGAGAATCAGAGTGGGTGAGTGACTTTCCCTACGTCACACAGCTCAGAGCAGGACTGTATCATAAACTCAGGTCTCTCACAACTCCTCAGGCTCCGGAATGGAGAGGGCGAGTCCCAAGCATGGGAGTCCAGCTCTCTCTTGAATCTTGAAGGAGAGACCATCACACGAAACTCAGTCACCCAATTTGACCTGTGAAGGTGGCCTTGGGATCCCAGGGGGCTAAAAACCACCCTCTCTTTATTCCCTTATTAGTCTGAGGTAGTCCAGAATGCTCTCGGGATGAAAACATTCCCCAGTCAGGATGCCCACCCGGAGCTTCTGTACACTGTGGTCACCGCCCCTGGATGAGGAAACCTCACAGGCACTTTCTCACTCTACCCATCCTGCCTACCTTCCCTCTTGAAAGGGACATTCAAGAGTCATGGGGTTTCCCTGGTGGCGCAGCGGTTGAGAGTCCGCCTGCCGATGCAGGGGACGCGGGTTCGTGCCCCGGTCCGGGAGGATCCCACATGCCGTGGAGCGGCTGGGCCCGTGAGCCATGGCCGCTGAGCCTGCGCGTCCGGAGCCTGTGCTCCGCAACGGGAGAGGCCACAACGGTGAGAGGCCCGCGTACCGCAAAAAAAAAAAAAAAAAAAAAAGAGTCATGAAAAGAGAAGCCAGACTAGGCTTGAGGGAAGCCAATTAGTTCATCCCTATTTTAAAGGTGCCCACCCAGTGCTCCCACAATCCCATTTCTCATTTTCAATATCTCCAGGAAAACATCCACGTATGTGCACAAAGAGTTCATCGCAGAACAGTTTTGATATAACAGAACAGCTGAGAGAGAAATACCCATCCAAAGGAGGATAGTTGCTTGGACTCTATCCCGTTCACGTTTGGGGCTCTGATGGAGAAGTTCTAAAGGACAAGGTAGAGCTACATGTCTTGAAATGCACAGATGTTCCAGACATTGCTGAGTGGATAAAAGCAACTTGCAGAGCACAACTTACTTCCGGAATGCTGCTACGCATCTTAAAACACACACTCCCCCCAAACAGAGGTCATTATTCCTATAGTTACAGACATAAGGTATGAATAGAAAAGGTCTGGAAGAACAAATATTGAATAGATAATAGGGTTACCTCCGGCTAAGGGTTGCAAGAAGGGAGACATTTATCATTATTGTTTATTTATGATTTATTATGTGTATAAGCTAAAATTAAAATAAATAAAAACAAAGAAAACTAGAGAAGGTTCTGGCTCCTCAATGAATCAGAAAAGTGGCAGTTACCTTCCCCCACTGGGAAGCTGAGGCCCATGCCTGCCCCACCAGGAAGGATGTCTTATGTTCTGGTCGCCACCCTCGGAGCCAAGGGAACAGTGTCTGGGAGGAGAGTTCTCAGGCTAAATAACTCGGCAGCCCCTTCAGGGAGCAGAGCTGGTCTGGTCCATGTGGGCAATCTCAGGGACCCTGGGGTAAGTGCACACACACAGATCGGGGTGGAAAGGGATGAAGCAGCTCACAAGTGCCTGGGGACCCTGTGCTCTGATTGTCCCAGGAACCGGCAAGTTCAATTCTTCTCCCCAGTGCCCTCGCCCCACTGTCCTGTGGAATCTTTCGGTGTCTCCTGGGGTCCTGAGTATGGTGACAGTGACACCACCTCAAGGTCCATGAGCAACACTCTCTATCACCTGTATTGTGACTAGTTTTTTGGTTTTTGGCTGTACCACTCAGCATGAGGGATCTTAGTTCTAAGACCAGGGATGGAATCTGCGCCCCCTGCAGTGGAAGCGCAGAGTCTTAACCACTGAATGGCCGGGAAAGTCCCTGTGACTAGTTTTATTTCCAGTCACTCACCATTTCTGAGCATTCATTGAGCTCCAAGCGCTCTGTCTGACCTACACATCACAACATAATAGAAGAGAAATACCATGATTAGTCTTACTTCTCAGACTCAGAAACTTCTGCTCAGAGAAGGTGGATACTCGGCACACGTTCACACAGCCCGTGCAGGACTGTGCCAAGATTCCAGCTCTGAGCGTCAGATTCCCAGCCCCACAGAGAATGGTGACCCCTACCCTTTTTCTGCATTGTGAAGGGGTAGGTGCCAGGATTTAAGGGGCAAAGGATCCTTCCCCAGGTCTCTGGGCTCTATCCTCCGGAGTGAGCTTGAGGGAAGTGATTCTACCAGGAAAACTGAAGTCTCAGAGCAACAGGCTGACTGTCTGTAAAGAGATCAGGAACGTGGATGAAGCGAACAGAAATTATCAGGCCCACAGAGCACGCCCTGAGGTTTAAAATGAGGAGTTTAGGACAAAGAAAAGGAAATGCTACCTTATGTAAAGATGAGGTACCTAAAAATGGAAAGAAGTTTTTAAGAAGTTTCAGAAAAGGTATAGGTCTTTTTTTTTAATTGTGATGTAGTTGATTGACAATGTTGTGTTAGTTTCAGGTGTAAGCAAAGTGAATGTGTTATACATATACACATATCCACCTTTTAAAGATTCTTTTCCCATATAGGCCGTTACACAGTATTGAGTAGGGTTCCCTGTGCTATACAGTAGGTCCTTATTAGTTATCTATTTTATATATAGTAGTGTGTATGTGTCAATCTCCATCTTCCTGTTTATCCCTCCCCCCTTTACACCCCAGCCCCCAGTAACCATAAGTTTATTTTCTACATCTGTGACTCAATTTCTGTTTTGTAGATAAGTTCCTGAGGGTCTAATGTAAAACATCGTGACTATAGTTGATAATACTGTATTATATAATTGAAATTCACTAAGAGAGCAGAACTTAAACATTCTCACCAAAATAAACAAACAAATAAATGAGATGATGTGTGTGTTAATTAACTAGAGGGTGGGAATCCTTTCACAATGTGTGCATATATCAAATTACCACAAAGCACACCTTAAACATCTTACAATTTTATTTGTCAATTATACCTCAATACTGCTGAAAAAAACAGAAAAAAAAAAGGAAAATGAATAGGTGGATGACGAACTCATTCTTGCTTCAAATGTGTTCTGTGTCTGTGCTCTGCTAAGTGAGTGAGAATACAGTCACTGTGGCTCCCACCTTAGTTTTATTTTTCATTCTTTCATTTACCTGGCCTGTCCGTGGGCCTCGGAAGGATAACTCTCATTACTAGATGTCAAGCTTCCCAGTAAACCACTCGTGGCCCCCAAAACTGACAAACAAGACACTTTTTCTAGTTTGTTCCCTAGTTTGTTCCAATAGCTTTCTTGGAGCTATTACAGCTGTCGTGCCTGTAATCAGCCCATGGGGGAGTGGAGAGAATGCTGGCATAGGTCTTAGATGAGTCCAAGTTCCCATTCTAGCTCTACCGCCCAGCGACAGGGTGACCCAGAGCAGCCTCGATGCCCGTGTTGCCTCAAAACTCAATTTCACTGGGTGTTGTGGAGAATAAATGGGCTTATACGGAAGGCACTCGACAGTTCCTGGCATTTAGTAATACTTAGTAAATAATAGTAGAGGTAGCTGTTGTTCTTAGAAGGAGACACCGTGCTTAGAGTTCCCTCAACCTGACGGTGTGTCCACCCTCTTATGGGGACCAAGGGTGGCCACACCGCTACGACACTGGAGCATGGAGACAAAAACAGGGGACCAAAGCCCTGCTCCTCCAAATGCAGGGAAGGCAGGGGCTGTAGGGTCTGCGGGAGAATGAGAGAGGTCTACATGGGAGGAGAGTTTTGAAGCCAGCCGAGGCCTAAAGCATGGCAAGTCGCCCAGGATTACTCAGCTCAGAATGCAGGAAGCCTTCCAGGGGGCAGGCAGTGAAGGTTGGGGGCAAGAGGCAGGTTAGAGCTCCCGACCCTTCTCTCTCCCTCCGCTTCTCCCGTCTCCCCCCACCCTACCACCAGGGTCTCTGGTGCTTTCATCAGGGCCCTGGACACTGCCAGGCTCTGTTCTGTGATTTCTGCCAACAGCAGGAACCTCTGGCCTTCCAAGGCCACAGAGAACAAAGCCAACCCTGAGTCTGATGCAAAACCCAGGACCTGGGTTTTTTCCTTGGCGTCTCCCCAAGAACAGCTGTCAGGACGGCAGCCCACTCCAGCACCTCGGCCCATTGGCCTCAGAGGATTCTTGTGTCCTGACCTCCGCTGCTCTGGGCTGGACTCAGGGGCCCGGCCAAGGGGAGGGCATTCCTGCCTGGTGAGCTGCTCTTTTCTCTTGGGGCAGGAAAGTTTTCTGGCCATGGGAGTCCGACCTCACCCTGGCCACTCCCTGGGATCCAGAACCTTCCTTCCTGATGGGATGTGGGGTAGGTGCTGGGGAGTGAGGGAACTAGGCTGGGGTGAGCAGAATTTCCAACATTAAGGCCAGGCCTGGGTCTCTAGTGCTTATCTGGACATCGAGTCAGCCACCTACCAGCTGGGTAACCTCAGATCTGGTACGCACTTTTCCTGGGGCTCAGTCTTCTCATCTGCAAAATGGGTTGCCAAGAGGCCTAGGTCATTATTTGTAACTTAAAAAAAAACGATTAAAAAAGAAAAACAATTGACCTGTGTTATCCCCTCTATACATTGCTCCTTTCCTCTCCTTCTGTTACCTTTCTCTCTGCTTCCCCAGTGGGGTTCTTTCTTACTCCACCCCGAAAATACCAGGTCCCCAACGGCAGCCCAGGTGGCAGCCACCAGGGGCTTTGGGGTGGGCAAAGATCTCCAGAGACCTGTGCCCAGGACACATCTCCAACTCCAAAAGGCACTGGACAGATGCCACGGGTGGCTTTTTCCAAACTGCTTTTCCACTTTCCTTTCACCTGCCAGGACCTGTATTTCTATTTCTGTGTTTTGAAAGCCTGGGGGTGGGGGGAGGAGCGCGGGGAAATTAATGATTGATTCTCTGACACAGCCGCCAGGAGGCCTCAGGGCAGGCTGTCGGCCATTTCCTGAGGTGTGGGACTTGGTAGAGATCCCGTGTGTCTGGGGCACAATTGGACAGGTCTGTCGGGGGAGAGGGTGGTGCCCTGAGCGCTTCTGCCTTCGGCGAATGGTGAGATCGGGGAGTCTGGCCCTCCCCCTCTGCCACTGGTTCTGCTTCCCTCTTTCTGGGCCAGGGGCTATTCGTCGCTCCCCTCACAGACACCCCCGTCCCACAGCCACAGAAGCTCCCACAGCCACCCTGCACCCAACGCACAAGCACAGGCTCACTGGCCCTTTCCTGCTCAACGGCTCACCTGTCCATCACCCAGCAGTCACACAGCTGCTTGAAGAACTCACGGTGCTGCTGGGAAAGGATTAAAGGAACCAACATCTACAACAAAATTTTAGAGGAGTGTCACCTCTACCCTTCTTGGAAGTATCGCCCTGCCTTTGTTGTCTAATAATAATTAACTTTTGTACAGAGCTGCAGTTTTCCAAGGGCTTTTACCATCATAATTCTATTCACCGTCACAACAAGGCTGTGAGGTGGGTCTCACCCTCCCCACTCCTCACTCACACCCACATCCTACAGAGGAGGAAACTGAGGCTCAGAGAAAGGGAATGGTCCCGTTTCACACAGCCAGGGCTGAAACGCTTGCCTTCTAACTCAGAGTAGAGAGCTGCTGTTTCCTCCCCAAAGGATGCACTTTAGTCCCGGATTGTTTACCATGTAGGGGAAGGTGACATGGCAGGTAAGCAGGGGGCAGGGATCTCCCCCAAGGCTGTTGGGGGCAGGGATCTCCCCCGGGGCTGGCCTCTGGGCAGTTGGCAGAGAGAAGTTTCCGAGACTTTATATCAAAGGGGAGGAAGAGGTCCTGGGTTCCCTCTCCTGGGATACAGGGAGGTGAGGGGGAAAGAGAGGCCCCTGACCAAGCCGAGGGTCAAGGACCTGATCCAGAAGGAGGCAGGATTCCACCTGCACAGTTGAACACCCAGCCCAGGGACAGTGTAAACTCTGAGCTGCTCATTAAAAGACCCCAAACCCCTTCCTTCCCAGCTCTGTCAGCTAACATGACCAACTCATACTGGTTTCCCTGGGACAGTTCGGTATTTTAGCACCCAAAATCCCACATCTAGGGAACGTCCTCAGTCTCAACCCTAACGAACCCTCCCACCATTTTGGTGGATTTCAGCTGAACCGTGGAAAGAAAGACCATCTTCTGAAGCTTCAGTGGATCAACTTAGAATTTAAAAATCACAGAATACTCACTGGGGTTAGGCAGCTACCTGGGATGTATATTAAACTCTTTGAATGTTGAACTGCAAGCTACTTCATTTCTACGAAGAAACACTTAGATCTGTGGGCAGATCTGCCCAATGTTTAAAGGAAACCAGACTTACTCTCTCTTCTCGATTTATTTTCATACTGGCAACGAATTAAATATTCTTGGAAAAACACTGAGTTTAAAAAATCATAACTGCCTTTAAATCACAGCTTGACAGGTGATAGTCTCAGCGTGAAAGGCTTACGGACATCAAATCCGAGAAGAAGGCAGAAGAAGGTGTTTTCGTTTTGAAAAGCATGTCCTCAATTTCCCATTGCTCTGAGTGTCATAGCCAGGATGCTAAACGTATTTGGAAAGTTTAATTACATCAAAGGAAGCCTTGAGATGTTTATGCTTAACTAAAAGGATCATGAATTTTTCTTGTTTGCAAAAAAACAGTGATAAAAGGCATTTTTAAAAATTTTATATATATTATATATATATATATAAAATTATATATGTATCATTTCAACCTCTACATTTGCAAAGCGTTGGGATACTGGTTAATAACCGTTCTCTTGGCCTTACTTGAAAATAATTAGGTCCTATTCCAATCCCACTGTAATTAAAAAGCAGGACCAGACCAAGAGGCAGTGGAGCTCCTGTGTTCTTACTGCTTGTTGGCTTTGGAAGAACTTCTCTGTGGAGTCTCCTACTGGCCACCAGCTGTCACCTGCAGTCTGGGGAAGGGGTGCTCTCAAGGTGTGTGGATGTGTTTTTTGCATATTAAGTTTCCATATTAAAAAGAATTTTTAAAAAATGAACTCACAATTGGGACCTGACTGTCTTGATAACTTGCTGTTTTTGTCCTTTGAGAAGTTTTGCTAAACGGGGGGGAGGGAGGAGGGGACCTTGTTTTGTTGAACAGGAGGAAAGCATTGGCAAGAACGATGCAGAAGTTTTCAAGGTCATGGGTACCTGTCAGCCCCTCAGCTCGGGCAGACGCTCTGAAGTTTGCAGAACTGTTTGGATGAGGGCTCGTCAGGCTCACCCTGGAGCATTGCCTCCGCCGTGGGAGGGGAGCCTGGGTGGACGGTCTCTGCATGGCCTCCGCACTCCACCGCTCCCCTACAGACAACAGGGCAGGCACCGGAGCAGCAAACTGGCCTGTGGGGTCCGTGGGACCTACACCAAGGCCCACTTTCATCCCAGCACCTTTCTTCCCTCTCTCTCTGGGGTGCGGCCGGGAGGAGGTCTGACCAGAGAAGTGGAATATCTGGACATTTTGAAACCACAGAGCGATTTTAAATAACAAGTTTTGAGACACATTTAAAACAATAAAGCGCGAATTGTTTTTTGTTTAGAGCCATGGATGGGGTGAAGGATCCATTTGGAACATACATAGTCTTTCGCTTTTCACAGAATCATTAATTTCTGCTAAATCGAGAAACAAGGAAGGCTGGGTGGGAGGAGGAAGTGGATTAACCTGAAAGAGAGAGATTTTTTTTTAATTAAGAAAAATTGTGTGTATTAACACACCCCCGCACACATCCTTCTGAGTCACCCCAGTTGCCTCGGCCCCATCCCTTCCCTCTCACGCCGGCAGCTCTAAGCCTCTGTACCCCAGAGCTGTCCCCCCCGCCAGGCCAGAAGCATCACAGTTCTCTCAGATAGAACCCTGAGTCCAGAGCACAGCCTGAGACTGGGGAACACCCAGGCCTTGCCCCGCCGGCCTGCTGGTGCTGCAGGACATTTGCTCGCCCACACAATCTTCCCTGTACCCGCTTCCCCCGACAGAAGAGAAGACCTGTGAGGAAGGAGGGGGGCAGCTTTCACCCCCCCTAAGGGCTTCTCATTCCCACCCCAAGGGAGCCCTTCTTATCCACACCCAGGCCCACACGGCCCCAAGGCTGCTGATTCCTGCAGACAAGGCAGGGTTCAGCTCATCCTGTCCCTTTCTAATACCCTTCCACACTGAGTTGAAATCTAGGCCCTCATGGCCCGTCCTCTGGACTCTTCTCCCAAGTTCAAAATCCTCAGGAAGCAAGGAAGGAGGCTGGCGGCTGTGTGTTTAGAAGGAGAAAGGTGTTCCCGTGGAATGGGTTAGGTGACCATTTTCATTAACTTAACAATGTGAGGCGTGGATCCTGGCTGGTGCGGAAGGAATGGGTTCAGGGGCTGTTCAGGATTTTGCCCTGGAAGAGGTCCACACCAGTGGTGAGAAGGTTACACCATCTTGCCTCCCGCCCTGAGAATAGGCATCTGCCTTAAGAACCAGGCATATAAAACAAAGTTCCCTCCCACAAAAGAAAAGGTGATCCCCTGAGCAGACTAGGGGTGAGAGGAGGGGACGCAGGGCGCACAGGGGTGGCGTGTCTCTCACTTCTGGTGTCACTGACCCTGGGGGGACCCAGAGACCCTCACCCTCAGGCCCTGAGGCCTCCATCGCCCACTCCTCAAATCTTTCCGGGCCTGCTGAGTTAGGGCCCAGCTGCCTCCCTCTCCTCTCTCCACTGGAAACAGAAGCTCCAGCGAATGTTTCTAACTCCTGAGTCCACTCAGCCATGTCCCCCTTGCAAAATCCTCCCCTTCCTGCACCCCCCTGCACCCAGCCAGCCAATCCGCGGCCTGTGAGCCTCCCCAGACCCATCTCTCCGGGCCCTGGCGGGATAAAACCGGTCGGCGATGCCGGGTGGATGGGAACAAACTTCGGAAGGAGGAGAGACGCGGGGCCCAGGGCACCCTCGCGGGCGGACCCGGGCAGTGAAGGCCTGTGGCCTGCCGGCCGGCCAGGTATGCCTCCCAGGGGTTGACTGGGAGAAAGGGATGATTCGAGGAGGGAGAGGGTCCCAGGAAGCCCGGTAGCCTTTTTTCTCTCAAGTTAAACCGGCTAAGGCTGGGCTGGCAGAGGTAGAGGGCACCGGGCTGGAGTTCGGGGCTGCTCAGAAGATGCCAACGCCGATCCTCCGGCCGGGCGCATGTGTTAGGCCGGGCTGAGGTTGGCCACACTTCACCTAAAAATCCTGAGACTCCTGCCTCGCGATGAGAGCCTCAGGGGTAGGGCCTGGGGAGGAGGTCTAAGGCAGCGGGCAGGGAGTCTCATGCCCCTGCCCCTGGGTCTGTGCAGGGCAGCGGCGTGGCGGTGGGCGCAGCGGGGACCTGCGTGAGGAAGCCCTGAGCCCTCGGCGGGCTGCGAGTGACTCCCCGGCGATGCCTCACAACTCCATCAGATCGGGTAAGGACGCGGAGTGGCCGGGACCCCCGAGCCTTCGCGTCGCCGTGCGTCCGTGCGTCCGCTCGGGTCGGTGGGGCTGGGGAGCGTAGGCTCGCGGCTCGCTGGACCCCGTGCGTGGGGGGCGCAGCTGGGGACGCCTCCGGCCTGGCTCTCCGCGGCTGCCGTCTCGCCGCTCTCGGGCCCTGAGATCCCTCCCGGCCCTGCGGAGCTGCCCTCCGCAGGCCTGGGTTTCTGTGGACCACCCGGAGCGGCGAGGACCTCTCCGTGGGGGCAGAGGGGTGTCCTTCACGCCCCAGCCGGGTCTCGCCTGGCCCATGAGAGTGGGCATCCTGCACGCTCTCAGGCCCTGCGCCGCGGCCGTGCAGGACTTGCAGCTCCCCTGCCCCCGACCTCTAAGCCCTCGTCCCCGGGTGCGCCCAGCTC
This sequence comes from Lagenorhynchus albirostris, assembly GCF_949774975.1. Taxonomy (NCBI): domain Eukaryota; kingdom Metazoa; phylum Chordata; class Mammalia; order Artiodactyla; family Delphinidae; genus Lagenorhynchus; species Lagenorhynchus albirostris. Next base: position 12,350,304 of record NC_083107.1, on the reverse strand, counting down.
TTGCCCGTGGCTCCCGGGCGGGACCGTGAGCCCAGCGGACCTCTCCAGACAAACGGAAAGGAGCCCGCGGTCCGGGGCCTGGGAGCCGAGAGCGCGCTGGGGGGCTCTCGGACTCCTCCTTGCCCAGCACCGGGCAGGCGGGGACCCGCGCTCGGGGCGTCCGGCCTGCGAGGACTAAGCCCCCCACGGGGCGAACTCCCCTCCCCACCGGCGCCCGGGCCCAGGCCCTTCAAAAGCGCTCAGGGTGTCCCTGGCCGCGACTCCCGCTCTCTCCCACCTCCTGGCCCAGGCCGGGGTGGTCTGTGCCAGGAAACAGCCGCAGGGTCGGGGCCGGGCGGCGCGGTGGGCACGGCCGGCCAGGCGCTCAGCAAGTGTGGACAGCGGGCAGAGGCGCGGCCTGGCCCGCGGTGATGGATGGAGCTGGGCCGGCCGCGGGGAAGGCGATTTATGGGGCCAGGGCGCAGCGCTATCGATTTGGGCCGGTGGAGTGAGAGGAAATCAATATTTCAGATGAATTCTCGGCGAATATGAAGTCCCGCTCGGCAAACGGGACATTTGTTATAATAAGCAGGGTCGGATCGGGCGCGGCGCGCGGCTGAGATCTCAATTTAGCCCAGAGCGCCGCGGGTCCGAGCTGCGCCCGCGCTGCTTCGGGTCTGGGGGCCGAGGCTCCACGGGCAGAGGCGCAGGCCCCCCACCCCCGGGGCGCCGGTAGGTTTCTCCTTCGGGTTCGCTCTACCACCGGAGACGGAGTCAGCAGCACGCTGCCTCCCCACCCCGGTGCCCCTAGGGGCCACCGCCGTCCTGGCCGCCCTCTGCGGGCGCCGGGCCTCCAGGGGCGCGGAATGGAGACCTCACAGCCCTTCCCCGGGAGCGGCGGGGTCGACGAGCCAGGGCACCGAGGGGAGCGCCTGGCACCCCGTACTCCGCCCCCACCCGCGCCCGGGCGCCACTCAAGCTCCTTGATCACATTTTGAGGCCAGGACCAGGTTTTAGACCCTTAGTCTTTAGCCATACGGGGTATAACGAGAGACGTCAGTCCACTCGCCTCGGCATCATCAGGACGGTCTCCGAGGCCGAGCGCGCGGCGCCAGGTGCCAGAACCCGCGCCAGGCTGGGTCGCGCCGCTTCACCCCCAAGCCCCAACCAACCCCCGGCCTTCCCCTGGCCTTTCTGGCGGTGATAGGAGTGGGTGCTCCCGGACCTCGAATTTACCCTGCTGGACCAGACCCTTTCCTCTATGTCGCTGCTCGAGAAATAAGACGATGTCACGGTCCCTTAGGTTGGCTTGATTTTGTTTTCGCTACCTATTTGCATTACAGAAGCACTCGTTAGAATAAAAGGAAATAAAGAAGGAAAGAAGAAAGGACACAATTATTTTTACTTTATTTTTAATCAGCAAGAGACCCAGATGAGGAGACACAGTTTTTCCATTAGCTCTGAGGCAATTCGCCCGTGGGTTTGGGGAGGGAGCCGTCCACCGCTGGCAGGGCCTGGGACAGAGGTAATTTTCTGTCTAGAGGAACCAGAGGGGCTTCTTCTATCCTCTCCCCAAAACAAATTAAAAAAAAAAAATCCGAGGCAGAGGGAGGATGAGACTGTCTCCTTTAATTTAATGCTAATGAAACAGAAGAAAATTGCCTAAAACGTAGCTCAAAATGTTCAAGACGGTCCCCTGTTTCTTTTCTAAATCCTCTCTAGGCAAACCTGAGGGAGAGACCCTCTGTCTTTCTAATCAGTTGACGCCATTGCCTATATTTAGAGCTAAATTCATAAGCTGAGCCCTCCTGTTTTTATAAGCCCATTTCTCTTGTAGGTCTTAGAGACTTCCCTCTTTTCCCCAGGCATTTCCATTTCTGAGTTCGGCTTTGCCCGGCCCTTGCCTGGAGAGCGCCCCTTGAAGCTTCCCCTGGAGCAGCGTCCGGGGCGAAGGCGGCCGCGGGCCTTTTTTCGCGGGAGCGAGGCCATGCGCACCGTTTCCAAAAATCCGAGACGTCCGAGAAAAGTTTTGCGCGGCCTCTGCCTCCCAGGCCGCTGTGGCTCACCCTCTGCGGCTCGCTTCGCAGAGAGCTCTTTAAAGCAATATATATATTAATATATATATAATATATATATATTAATATATATATTATATATATATATATATATTTTTTTTTTTTCTGAAGGGATGTGGAGAGCGAAGAGTGAATGATTCTGACCTGCCGGCGGTCAGCAATATAAATGGTCTGGAAATCTACTGGGAATTTTGTAGCATCAGGGAACAAAGATCCTCTAAAACAAGAACGTTTTTTTAAAGAGTCGAAGATGCACGAGAAAAGCCACCTAAATACTAAAATGTAAACAATACTGTATCCGTGAAGAAGAGAGTTTAGTAAAAAGCAAGCAGGTTGTCATTAAAAGTTATGCGCAATAACTTCCGAGAAGCCCTCTCCCCCAGCTCCTGAAAATAGGTTATTCAAGAAGTCAAAGGAGGCTTTAGATCGAGGAGGAGCCTATCTCTAACTTCCTTAAATCACAGATGTAAAACCCCTGTTCCCTCCTCTTGGTTTTAAAAAGGGGCAAAGGGAGCCAGAGATCTGTTTTCTGCCCAGGTTTCTTGCCTGGGTTGAAAATAAGGTCTCAGGATGAAAAACAGTCTTGAGGAGCTTGAGGACCATAAAGAGGTATTGGGGTTCCTCAATTCATCTTTGTTTCAAGATGGTCCGTCCTCCCACGCTCCTCAATACAAGTTAATTAGGAGATAATTTAGCTACCTTGTGAATTAGTTTTAAGATAAGTATCTTTTCAAGCTTTGTCACTTTAATTGCCCTACTGATTGATAAGAAGTAATTATTTCTAATTGACACTTTTTGATGTTTATTGGAAGCATTTATTTGGGACATTTTGGGGGTGGAAGGAAAGTTAATTAATTTTGTCAGTCTATACCCGAAAGGACTCTACCTAATTTTGCTGAAGAGGACAAAGGAAGTGAAGAAAAACAACACAAAAATCAATCTCGGAATTTTAATTATTAAGAGATATTTTGGTTCAAAGGAAAGCGTCTACTATTATAATAACATGTCAAAAGTTTCTATTTATGACCTCAAATCTTGAATTTTAATGTGGCACATGTTTTATGGGTATGCATTTTTCCAGGGACATACTCATGATCCCTTTATACGCTAACTTCATTTTGGAGGTTACTCAGCTCTGTAATTAATTTTTGTGAATAGTAAGATCAGTAGAACTCAGTACACTCAGAATAAATACCACCACTTTTTGTAAGAGCTAACTGTAAGAAAGATTTACTAACAATCATCCTTGTTCTGTAATTATTGATAGAGTTGGGTATAAAGGTGAAACTTTACTTACAGTGACATGCCTTTTCATACCTAAACCTCAAACCTCGGAGTAAACAGTTTAATCATTCACATCCTCCAGAATGTGTTACCGTGAAAGAGAAAGAAGGGGAAGACTAAAGAGAAAAAGAAAGACACTGAAAGGAGGCAGTGGGGGAGGGGAGGAGAGAGGGGAAGAAGGTGGCTGGAGAGGGAAAAGTGAAAGAACTTATTTCAGAAGTGACGGTAGCCAGGTGCATGGAAACTTTGCCATTCATTATAAGGAAATCAAAATTCTACCTCAAAATATGTCCTTTTGAATGCGATCTCAACCACAGTCCCTAAGCCACCCCTAACCATCACTGGAACCCCCCAATTTTCTATGCATAAAAAAGGCAGGATCTTTGGGGACCAGCTGGTCTGGATTTTGGGTGTCTAGATGTCAAAGTTTGGATTTGGTGTCCGTGAAAAGGAAGCAAGAAAATACACATTGTCTGCTGGCGGCTTAAAAAGAGATTCAAGTGTTGTTTATTTTTATTGTTCAAGCCCCTGTGATCTTCATTCCTAGTTGTGTACCCACAAGTCTTTTCGTGGATTGACTTGTGACTCGCTGACATAGGAAAACATTTCCACATTAACCCAAAGTGGAGACACACGCTGCCGCACACCCATGCACGCCTGACATCAGAGGGGCACCATCAGACAAGACGCTCTCCTGTGCCCGTTTCTTCAGCCAGTGCCTGTTTCCATCATTTATGTATTAAATCTTGTCTGCTTTTAATGATGTTTCTCCCAGATTACGTGGAGCTGCAAGAATGAGGAAACATTTTAAATGAAAAAGAAATTTAAGACGTACAAACAGCAGATAATATCGCATACCAACCTCACTATTAGTGAAACTGAAAAAAATATATAAATAATGCGAGAAAAAAACCCAGCAAGGGAGAGTTTAGTAATGGAAAATTCCCCCACAATTAAATGAAACAGTAATTTAGTGGAGATATGCCTGGATGAATTAGCATTTATTAATTGGTTCTCATAAAAACAATTTGTGTGTGTGTTTTGGGGGGGGAGTGTTTAAAGTATGGATTTTTTCATGGGAAAAGTACCTCAAATATTCATATCGAATTATGTAGTGATCACAGTCTATTTTGTGAAAAATCCCAATTCTCTCACTGGAGAATTTCACCTGCACACGGGGAGTGAGGGGGTAAGGGAGAGGAACCCCCTTTAGATCAAACGAAGGAAGCTGGTTCCCTCTTCTCTTGGGACATTTCCAGGCGTGAAACCCATTGGCGGAGTCGGCTATGCTTAGGAACATCCAAACCGGGTCCTGAGTAGGCTCCCAGGTGACCCGTCTCCTCTGGGACACAACTGACTGAGGCAGAGGAAGCTGCTTTGTGGCTCTGCCCCTCCCCACCCCAGCTTGCTCCAGCATCCTTGCCAGCTCAGGCAGGAACTGCAGTTTGTAATCTCAGCGAGGAGCTTGCTAGGGTTGACTGGTGCGGGGATGTGTTTACTTTCTCTCGCCACAGTTGGTCTGTCTTCAGTTCTAAGCATTTTAAAGCTGCTCTATTTATCAATCCAAGAGGCGCCGACTTCTCAGTTGCGTTGAGAAAGCTTTGAGCTCCGAGGTTCTGAGTACACAAAAAGCCAAAAGATAAAAGACACAATTTCGTTTAAGAAGAAAAGAAAAAAAAAAGATGATCTTAAAAGGAGAGGGCAGGGGAATATGCCCCCATTTCAGATTGCAGTTTGCTTTTGTTTTAGTTGAGACTTGGGGAAAGACTGAGTTACCAGCCCCCAGGAGCCCGCACTCCCTTCAGAGATAGAACTTGGGGGTATAATGCACTCTCTGAAAAGAAGAGAATGCAACCCCATAGAGCTTTTTGGGGGAGTGATTCTTTCTGGAACACCTTAGCCCAGGTTCTTTTGGAGCTGGGGCTAAAAGACAGTCTGCTTAGGAAGTGTGTACAATGCCTGCTTCCAACAGAGGTGCTAGGTGTTTCTCTTTGGGGGAAGGAGGACAGAGAAATACAGTCCAAGGGTCTCCTGGTTCCTGAAAACTTCACCCTCCCAGGCCAATTCCAGTTTCTCCAGTCCACAGTCAGTGACCCTGGGATAGAGTTTCTGGGTCAGGGTAGAGTGGGCAGGGGTATCCACCCTTCCTTATGTATCTGCGGTCGTGGCACTTTTAAGTAGATCTTTGACCATTTGTAATTATGTCCTGAGGTCCAGAGTTAGGGCTGACAAGCCTGTTCGGGTTTCTGAAAACCCCTCCTGACCTCTCCCTTGGCCAGGTGGCCCAGATGAGCAAATGTCTCTTACCTGGATCAGAAAAATCTTCATGGGAACGTTTCTATTTTAACCCCACAATTCATGTCACCGAGTCTGGGCTTTACCTTGACTGGGGCTCCTTCCCCAGGAAGAACAAAGGGCCTGGGTAGAACCCAGTGTCTCCTTGCTGAGGCATGTCCAAGCTGAAGGGGAGGGAAGTTCAGGAGTCCCCCAGGGATATATGGGTCCTGTTTCTGTGTTAATTTTTGAGGACCCTCCCATAGTTCTGAATGCCATATAAAATTGGCAAGGCTCAGCACAGGCAGCCCACAGCCGCTCCAGCTCTGCCCATGCCACGTCCATATCCAAAGACAGAGACACAATACACAAAGTGCTGGGCACACCCTGGCACTTAGTGAGCCCTCGGTCAATGGAAGCTCTGATTATTATCTCCAAGGGCTGTTACAGGTGTGGGATTCTGCTGGGAGAGGGCACATCCATTGTCTCATTTAATTTTCAGGAGTCTACCAGGCAGGTTTGTTATGGACATTTTTACAGCAGAGAAGAGAACTGATGCTCAGTGAGGCTGATCTGACTCCAGCTGCCTTTCCACTGCCCCCCTTCCCAAAGGCCAGCTCATCAAAACTCCCTGTAGCACTAGATGGGTTCACGCTTGCAGCTCCATTGGGAACTCGGGCCAGCATCCTTGGTGAGGAGGTTCAAGGACTCCTACCGATAGCAACAGGCAGGACCTTCAGTCTGTCAGCTTGGTTTCTTCATCAGTGTCCCTAAGGCTCCAGCTCAATGAAAACAGGCTGTCTCAGTCTTCCCATCTGCAAAATGGGAGCAGTGGTTCCTATCTGGTGTCCCTCCTGGAGGTCCTGTGAGGTGGAAGGAGATGGTCAGCCACTAGAAAATGCAGAGAGAGGGAGCTTTCTTTCAACACATCCCCCCAGGCTGCTGTGTTTCCACCTGCACCAAAAAAAAAAGCAGTTACCCACAGGCACCTCAATAAATTGTAGGCCAGCAGGTATACTATACTCCCTTTGTATCTCCAAACCACACTGGGCCTCCCTGACTGGGTGCATTTCAGAGACTTTGGAGTTAGTGGGTGTGATGGAAACAGCTCCAGCGTTACTGGGAAGACCCGCCCGTGAAGTCAGGGGCTGTCGCCAGGTGCCCCACCCACAGGCAGCAAGTGGGGAGCACTTGAGGTGCTGGATCTCATTTCCTCAAGTTTAGGTTCATTCCCTCTGCTGCTTCCTGGGGGGTCCCTCTCACTCAGGGGTTCAAAATCAAGTCGTCTGCTCCTTTGGCGCCTTGACCGAGGTTCCACTTGTACCAGTACCTGGAAAGGGGGTAAATTTTCCTGTTGCCCCTTTAGGCTGTGGACAGTAGCCCCCCAGCTCCTGGCTGGTTGCATTTCTTGGATGCAAACCCATCTTTGATTTAAGCAGAGAAAGAGATGGAGAGAGAAAGACCACTCTTTCCCTTCCTTCTTTTTAAACTGTTCTTTCTTCTGCCGTCCTCAGCCCCAGTGCTCATCCGTGTTCTCTTCTGCACTTGTTTCCCTAAGTGGCCTTGGAGTGACCTGAGTCATTAGTGCTAATTAGTCCACTGCCACGTATTGTTGCTGTCAGACCAGCACAGCAGAGGAGTCGGGAGCTGGTTGGGTGACGCACTTAAGAGAAACAGCTTAATCTACAGTCATCGTGTGAACTGCGTGTTTGCCCACCGCATGTGTTGCGTTGGATTCCTCAGCTTCTCTGGGAGAACTATTATTCCTCTGATCAACTCAGGGGCGGCCTGTGAGGCATCAAGAGGGCGAGAGACTTTGAGGTCACTGTGAAGCCAGGCCCTGCGGCCGCCTCTCCATCTCTGCAGGCGTCAGGAGGGGCTCCGCCTCAGAGGGTTTACCTGTGAACCACACCTCGCTGCTTTCTCCCTGTGTGACGTTAGGCGAGTCAGTCGTCTCTCTGGGCTTGAGTTTCCTCTGTATAAAACACGGGGATATTGCAGGGTTTCTAGGCAACACTGAAAGTGAAACCAGCATCCTCCCCTGGCACATAGCAGCTACTCAAGAATTTTTCCCTGCTCCAGTACAGGGGTCCCCAGGGAGGAGGGTCTCCCAAAATTCTCCAGCACAGATGTCCAAACATTCCATGGTCTCAGTATTTCCTCTGAAACTCTCCATTAGGAACTTGAAAACCAGTGTCAAAATTTTGCTCCAGTTAAGGTTTAGGACAGACCTTTTAATATTCCACCTGGATAAAATAATAGACCTACAACCTAGGGGATTCAGTGAAAGAATTCATGGGAAGTGCTGACTCAGAGCCCTGGGGCTATGATCACCTGCTACACCAGCCCAGTCTGGGAAAGGATTCCTTATTTCATTTTACCAGAAAACCCAATGACAGGGGAAACAGTAGGCTCATGATAGAATGGGCTGCCCGTGGACTTTAGGTTGCAATCCAGTACATTCTAGGGTTTTGGTAGAATTGGTCTTAGGAAAGATGGGCTAGAGTGGGCATGCATCTATGTTATGTGTGTAGCTGAGACAGGACCACGGGGAGATGTGCCTTGTGTACTGGTTCTTAATTGACACAGAACCGTATGTCTATTTAAAAAAAATAAAAATCCACAAATCTTCCGTCTTCTTCTCTCTCCTTCCTTCCAGTCCCACCCCTACCTCCTGTCCTATATTTATTTTCCAACTTTGTGTAATAATAATCCAGCTTTGGCGCGATAGCAAACCCTGGTTGACATTTAAATGCCTGGCATTAGCTGAGCATCAAATCCCTGACTCCAGCTCTGTTTTGCTCTTTCCCTCGAACCTGAGATTGTTCTTGATGACTGTCGAAATGGAGGTGGCAGGAATGGGGTGATCTCCTGACACGTCCTCGGGCGCCTGGCTGTGACTTCCAGTTGGAGGAAGAGGCTGGGAGGGAGGAGGCTGGGGCAGGAGAGGAGGTGAAGTCAAGCTGGAATCTGAGGGTGAGCGGTTTCATTCAATTTCACAAACCCTCACGGATGCCACCTGCGGTGTGCAGGGCATCACACCAGTGATGGTGGCGTCCACTGCCAGGCTATTCCAGGTAAATGACAGAGGTGAGAGGCACCTTCTCAGGTCAGGGAGCTGAAGTCTTGTGATTCTCTTTCAAAGGCAGCAGACCCACAGCGCCGAGAGGGGAGATAATCAGACAAAACAATTCAGTGGCAGGACGAGGACTGCCAACTAAAAACCCAGGTGGTGGGAGCACCAAAGGTCATTTATCACTGTGTGTCACTCACTGTTCCAGAAGGGCAGCAGGTGAGGCCGTGTTGGATCAGCCAACTCCACGACGGTCTACACCGGGGCTCCAAATGGCTGGCAGAACGTTGCAGAATTGTAGGTGTAAGTGCCGTGGAGATGTGCCCACTTGGGCCAGGTCAGAACCCTTGCTGGACCCAATCACTGCTTAATCCCCGTGTCTCCAGAGATTTGCAGACTTTATATAAGGCGTCTCCCTTTAGCCAGTGTGACAAGGCCTGTGTCCTTCCAGTCCCCGTGCTCTCTGGTGATATGACAGTGCCCCAGAGATCCAGAGCCCTACAAGCCCCTTGTCTCCTGCTGGCCTCAGAGCCGGTTGGACAGGTACCCCCAGCCGAGACAGGCCTGCCCTGGGGCCTCGGGATTCACCCTCTCGTGAGTGTCCCCCGCTTCACGGTCTTGCTTGCAGCCACACAGTCGCTGCCCTGACTGCTTTGTCACAGTTGCTTTCCTCGGAGCCTGGCTGGGTCGGGTTGGCTGGAAGGCGTCCACCTCTCCGGGAGAGCCCGGGCAGGAGCGCGTCATGCCCCCGCCCACACGGCTCTCTGTCCCCGCCTCCCTGGAAGTCACTTGCTGTCCCGCCGTGTACACGCGATTGCACACAGCATTGCACACAGCCTTCTATGGTTTGCAGACTGTTTTGTGTGTGTTCATCAGTCTGCCCCGTGTAGATGTTGCCCATCTTGAGGCCCGGGAGCCTCTTTCCCCCCTGGATGGAGGTGGCTGAAGAGGTGGGGCCTTGAGAGTCCAACACATGTGGCTTTGAATTCCCATTCAACCACATGCACCCGTGTGACCTCAGGAGCCGTTTCCCTTGCCGGTGAAGTGGACCCGTGGTCCCTGGCTCAGCGGGCTGCTGGGAGGCCCAACGGACCTCATGCCTGTGATGCAGACAGCCCAGCTATCCTCAGCCCGCCCTGCTCAATGCCACCTCCCCCTAAAGCCTTCCTGGATTCCTTTCCTCCTCCCCAAGGTCCCTAGCACTTTATTTATTTATTTATTTATTTATTTATTTATTTTGGTGGTACGCAGGCCTCTCACTGTCATGGCCTCTCCCGTTGGGGAGCACAGGCTCCGGACACGCAGGCTCAGCGGCCATGGCTCACGGGCCCAGCCGCTCCGCGGCATGTGGGATCTTCCCGGACTGGGGCACGAACCCGCGTCCCCTGCATCGGCAGGCGGACTCTCAACCACTGCGCCACCAGGGAAGCCCTAGCACTTTATTTTTATGGCATGTTTTGCAGCCTACTTTGTGTAGGAATGTTCATCCCTGTGCCTCTCACCTTCTAGACTTGAGTCTCACGTGTCACAGGAGCCTTATAGGTTTCATTACACCAAGTAGTCTACCTAGACCCGGCGTCGTTCAAGGCCAGAAAATATGAGGCCCTGACACCACATTTTACCAACAAGGAAACTGAGACCGGGAGAGCTGTGCCTTGCCCCAGACCCCATGAGTATAACCAGGGCTCTCTGAGACAGGGTGCTGCCTTTCAGTGGGTGGCACGGGGTAGAGGGAAGACTGACCCAGGCGGATGAGAAGGGGCCCCTACAGCTGCTGACGGAAATGGAAAAGCCCAGTAAGAACTGCCCAGACACACAGACACAAGTGCACACACATATACACTCATATACACACTCAAACGTATGCACATACATACACAGCACACGCTTCCATACACACCAACATACAGAGATACACTCTCACACGTTCACACATACACACAACCAAGGCTGGGTCAAGGGTGCGGCACAAAGCCACCCAGGGTGCAAAATTTAAGGAGCCCCCCACTCTCGGGCTCATTAAGGGGCAGGATAGGCTCTGAAAGTAGGCGCCTCCTTAAATTTTGTACCCTGGATGCCTGGCTGTCCTCACCCTGGTCTGCGTTCTGTGATACACACACCCACCTACCCAGTTACACACACATTCATACACACGTGGGTGACACACACACACACATGCACATGTGCATGTAAGACTCACCCTCTCACACACATAAACACATGCGTGTGCACGGAACACTGTCCTTGGTCTGGGGGCGATAAAAAAGGCGGCCAAAGAAGTCCATACTCTCAGACACCCCGAGAGACACAGCCATGAAACTATAGGAGCAGCTGATGATCCCGGACTGAGTCCACGACACTGGACATAGTAGGGAAAGCAAGGTCCCAGAGGTCCGGGGCACCTGCTCTGTCTTGGGAATCAACTGTAGTCGGTCTGGCATGGGGTCACTGACTTGTGCCCTCCCTGTTCTTGAAACCTATGGTTCGAGGTCTGGGCAGAGAAACTCCCTGTCCAGCCATGACCCCTGCAGGCCCCCCACTTAAGTTATGGGACGTCGGTAGCCATGGGGCCCCGCAGAGACCTTGTTTTCAAATGAGACCCAGGGACAGGTTACCTGTCTGGCCAGTGTGGGAGCCACTGGCAACGCTTGGGCTCTGGGCTTTATGGTGACTCTTCCCAGATGGGGACAGAGTTACCAAGAGGGCAGACAACAGCAGCAGGACCTGCCTGTTCTAGAATCTGGCCTGTTGGTCCACCGAGGATTGCAACACGGAAGGCAGGTGGCGGAGGGCTGTCACCAGTGGGGTCCTCTGCTCAGACCACGGGAATGTCCTCGCTCCAAATCCCCGGAAGCTCTGCCCAGCGTCTTTAGGAACATGCACGCCTGTGCACTAAACCCACGGGGGAAACGTGAGCAGGAACCGCAGTCTTGTGGACACACGATGCCATGCTTGTTGCAGCACTGCGGGAACTGATCGTCATGCACAACGTGGCACATCAGGAATACTTTGTGCGTTTGATCAACAAATACTTGTATAACTTGCATAAATCAGTGATTCTCAATCAATGTTTTCCTGTCTAGCGGGCAGAGGTGCTCACTCATTGATATAGTGAAACAGAGTAATGGTGGCAGGAAAATGTACATTTGTGGATAAAATACCTTTGAGCTAAAGGTGTATTTTTTTTCCTATATGATGGCCACTACCGCGTGTTTTCCTTGGGACCTAAGATTGGATTTAGCAGCACATTCTGATTTTCGCTATATTGAGCTTACTGTTTTGTGGTGTTCTCAGCAGAACACTTTGTGGGACCCTCCAGATGCCCTGTGCCCTGGGAACAGCTGGACTGCATGTGAGGCTGGAATTGCCTGATGTCCACATAGTGGCTGTGATGCCCCAATTCTGTGAAATGATGAGGTCCCCATGCCTGCGTCAGAAGGCATCCGGAGCATTTCCATCATGGAGAATTTATGTTGCCACCATCCAAAGAAAAGAGCCACATCCCTGTGCCCCCTCCTCTCATCTTTACTTTCCCGAAAAACCCCCTTCTTCCCAGGCATATGGTCCAATATAGCACGTGAGCGTCAATCATTTAAGGAACCCAGTTGCTTTGTGGGTTGTAAAGACATACACAGAAAAGGTGGGCTACTGGATCCGGGTCTCCTGACACTCAGCTTCACTGGTCTGCATCCACTCGCCCATCACACTCTGAGCAGTTGCCCCTTTGTCTCATTCTCAGCTTCCTTCGTGCATACCTAGAGCCATAACATCTCTGCCTGAGATTTTCTCTGAAGATCCTGTCACCTCTGAAATTTCCATCCCAGTCACATGTCTTATTCAGCTCAGGCTGTTATGACAAAATGCCACAGACTGGTTGGCTTAAAATACAGACATTTATTTCTCAAGCTCTGGAGGTTAGAAGTCCAAAGTGAGGGTGCCGGCATGGTCAGGTTCTGTTGAGGGCTCTCTCCCTGGCTTGCAGACAGCTGCCTTCTCGCTGTGTCCTCATATGGGCTTTCCTCAGTGCATGAGCCTGGAGAGAAAGAGAGCTGTGTTGTCTCTTCCTCTTCTTATAAGGGCACTAATCCCATCATGAGCGTCCCACCCTCATGACCTCCTCTAACCTTAATCAACTCTCAAAAGTCCTACCTCCAAATACTATCGCAGTAAGGGTTAAGACTTCAACGTATGAATTTGGGGGATACAAACATTCAGCCCATAACACCAGCCATAGAAATCATGATTTATCTTTCTCCAACTCAGATGCGCAAACCACTTGGTCCACTATCCAGAGATGCTACTATTCCCTGCCCTCTACCGTCCTGTGATGAACCTGTCTCCTCTCCTCTGGCCTCTTTCTCTCCCAAATGGGTGCTCCATCTGGACGCTGTGCCTGCATCACCTCAGGTTTTACTCCAGCTCCTAAGGAAGCACCGGGTGTCCCTTTGGTCTCTGGCTCTAACTCCCTGGCACACCTGCACCAGCCTGGCAGTGCCCAGTGCACGTCTCTCAACGCACCCCCTCAACCATGCTCGGTTACTTCCAGTTCTTATGATGTGCTCTCCCCAGTCATGCATCCCCTGGCCACAGAAGCCTGGAGTTTCTAACTCCAAGTTGTCTCAAAGGGCATCATTCCCCTAATATTCAGTTCAGTAAGTAAACATCCACCGAGCCCTTCGGTATGGCAGGCATGGAGTTACAGGGCTCAAGAGACCATGCTTCTGCTTTCATGCTGACATTCTAGAGAGAGAGGAAAGCAGATTGGACTTTTAGCCACAAGTGGGGAGAGAAAGGAAAGGCTTCAGTCCAGAGAGACACAAAATGCTGAGCTAGTGGGACAGGGAGACGAGCTGGGCTGTGAATGGGGTGGGGTAGGGGGAGCCTGACCTGAGACAGGGGCAGGAATCCAGCAGGGGACTCAGGAGGAACCAGCAGGGGCAGAGACGTGACATCCTAGGAGTGTGGGCAGGTTCCAGGGCCCAGCAGGGCTCCTGGAAACACGGGAGACAGCAATGGGCCGAGGGCACAGCAATGGGAAGACGGTTGGGGCTCAGACACACTGTGGGGGACTTGGACCAGAGAGGCCAGATGAAGAGGTCCCCCCTAACCCTGCCATCAGGAAGCCTGGGTCAAGTGCACTCAGCATGCATGTGGCGGGGCTGTTTGCTCACTGTGCGTGGAAACTGCCACTCCCAGCCAGCTCGCCTTCACACTTCCCTTGTCGCTGACTTCCGTATTCCTTTTAGTTCTCTTGCTAGAGCTGTGTACCCACTGACTCTGTCCTCTTTGGGCTCTGTGGTGCTTTTATTGAGTGGAACAACTTGGCAATAATCTGTGATTGCTAGATGATTTACATTATCAAAATGTTCTGATTTCCCACCTTTCCCCGCCCTGTTCCAGAGGATCTGAGCCTGGTGATTTTCCGAAATAATCTTAGAGTCCTGCTTGCCCTTCCTCTTAATCCAATCATTAACAGGCATTTGTGGGCAAACCGCTGGTGTACAACCCGAGGAGTTTCGATCCCACCCCCCTGACCCTATTTCCCACTATTTCCGTATGCAAACCCATGTTCCAGCGAAGTTGTCTTGTTTCCAAAACACAGCATGTACATCGCCACCTCTGTGCCTTTATCCCTTCCGTGGCAGCTGCCTGGAACCTCGTCTCCATCCCCACCCCCTTGACAAAGCCCTGTTCAGGTTCTACTTCCTTAAACAGACCCTCTCTGATACCCTCACTTTGAATGACCTAGTGAGGGCTCCATAAATCTCCATGATGGTAGTTTTCACATAATTCTCCAATAACATGTTTCACTAGTTACTAGTTACTAGTTAACCTAACTTGTACACTTGAATTTTGTAAATGAAGTTTTCCCAACGAGAAGTACACTTGATCTTTTCCCATGATATTGCCGTAACTACTCTTATTTTCTTTATAATAAGTGGTCATTATGGGACTGAGGAAAGAAGGATAGAAGCCATTTAGGGACACCGAGGCAGCCATCGAGGCCCAGGCTGCCCCACCAGGACGCCTCCCTGGTCCTGGGGCATCTTGCCGGCCTGGGCTCCAATACGGGGTAGCAAGGCTGGGCAGACGTGACCACTGGGGGTGGCAAACACTGGCAGGCCTGGGCAAAACTCACCTGGTAGCGGGCCTTCCTGGTGGACACTGGGTATCAGCTTGGCGGTTGACCAGATTCAGGATCCATCTGTGAGGACCAAGAGTTACAAACTTCTGTAGATTGGGGATAAAATTCCCCAAACGATGTCTGGCACACAGCAGATACATGCTAGATGCTTAATAAATATTTGCTAAATGAAAGAACCTTTTTGAAAATTAGCTTTATACAGATAGTTCTCAAGTGTGGTCTCTAGCATCAGAAGCTCCTGGAGCTCTGTTGACCAATGTGGGGTCCTGGAATCTGCGTCCTTCACAGGCTCCCTGTGATTCTGCTGTAGATCAGCATCGGGGAACCACGGATCTGGAGTCAGCCCACCTTGAGTCCCAACCACAGGTCAATCCCACGTGGAGCCTCTCATGCCAGCCTTCTGAAGAGACAGCCCTTCTCCCTGCCCAGCACCCCCTCCACCCAGAGATTTCCCATCTGGCAGTAGACGGAGTGGGTCGGACTCAGGTGCACTCTCGGGTCTGCTCATAACTGGCTGTGCACAGCCGTTAACCTTCCAAGATGGTGTCTTCATCTACAAGATGGGTTCAAAGTGCCAGGCCCTCCCCCTGCCATAGAATGATTGTGAAGATCCGTCCCCAGTACAGCCAAGGCCCAATTGATATTTGCTGAATTGAATTTCAGAATCACTTACCTGACAGCACTTTGAAAGGGCACTGCAAATGTTGGGTGAGTTCATAACCAACCTTTAGACTGGATCCAGAAAGTTCGTGAAAGGAGGAGAAGCCTGGAAGTCCTGCTGGACTTGGGGGAAACACAGCCTGGCTGGGCAAGAGTGATGGACGCCTACAGGAAGCTTTGCCGTGTGATGTGTTGATGCTCTTGCATTAAAGAGGAATTTGCCGCTTGACAGAAAGATCAGAAATGGAGCAGGATGGCGGCTCTGTGGGAGGATGGCGGTGTCAAGGGAAGCAGGTGCACCTAGAGAGGGTCAGATGTTAGAAAGCGATGGCTCTTTTCCTGTGACAGAGGTTGCCTTATACTGGACAGTCGCTTGGAGGGGCGGAGTGACTCCAAGGAGAGGCTCCAGGAGAGGAGCCCAAGGGGGTTTCCCCAAACCTCCTGTGCCCAGCTCTGAGCTAGAACTTCGTTAATCTGTGCATGCGTTTGCTGGGTCTGCCCTAACAAAGTACCACAAACTAGGGGCCCACGCAACAGGCATGTATTGTCACAGGGTTCTGGAGGCTGGAGGTCTGAGAACAAGGTGTTGGCAGGGTCGGTTCCTCCTGAGGGCTGAGAGGGGGAATCTGTTCTGTGCTCCCCTAGCATCTGGTGATATGCTGGCCGTCGCTGGTGTTCCCTGGCTTGTGACAACATAACTCCAGTCTTCACGTAGCATTCTCCCTCCCTGTGTATCTCTCTCTGTGTCCAAATTCCCCTTTTTAAAAGTTCACAGCCACATTGAATTAGGGCCCACGCTAATGACCCCATCTTAACTCAATCATCTGCAAAGACCCTATTTCCATATAAGGTCACATTCCGAAGCACAGGGGCTTAGGACTTCCACGTGTGAGTTTTGGGGGGACTCAATTCAATGTTGCAAGTGATGGGTCTAGCTCAGCTGTAGAAGCCCTGGTTTGGGACCGACAGAGAGAGGAGAAGTGACACGTGTTCTCGAGAGCCCTTCTTGTTTCTCACAGCCCCATGCTTCCACAGAGGAAGGGACTCTGCTTCCCAGACCCAGAACCCCCAGAAAAGAGCTTCAAGACTGGGTTCACCACAGAAGAAAATCAAATGACAAGCAAACTGATAAGAGGATCAGGGCTCTTCTGGGGTGAGCCTGGGCGCGGAACACATTCTATCCAACCCCCACCACCGTTTTCCTTCACTGTGGCCAAGATGGCCCCAGTTGAGATGGCACTGAGGTCCCAACGGGCCCCCCTGGGATGAGGAATGAATGGGAACTTGGGTCAGAAAATGTGAGCTCTGCCCTGGCTCTGCCATGGACTGAGTCTGTGGCATCAGGCAGGTGGCCTCCCCTTCCTGGCTAGGGACCCTCTCAGACATGTCCCGCAGCCTTGCACACGTACACGTCCCCTCAATCGTCCATCATCAGAGCATCTCTCTCCACTGTCATGCAGGTCACACACAGTCTGAGGGCCCATTGTGTGCCACGTCCCTCGTCTTTCTACAGGTGGCCTCAGGGCCACCCCCTGGGAGTTTCCTCCATGGAAAAGTTGCCCAAAGTCCCCCCACAGAGCTCTATCTGCACCCCTTCTGGTAGTTCCTGGCCTCTATTCCCAGACCTGAGGGCAGTCCCGCAGGTGTGGATATTAGGACTAAAGGGACAGTAGAGATGATCTGTGCCCTTCAAGCCGGATGAGGAAACTGAGGCACAGACAGGAGGGTCCCAGAGCGGCCAGGACCCAGGTCTCCCAGCTCTCAGCCTCCTGCGCCCCGTTTCCTCCCTGAAACCACAGCCTGCAGGCTGATCCTGCTCCTCTGGGCCTTCCTGTTTCTCAGGCAGCCCTGAGTGGCTTTACAGTGTATAATCCGCTTTGCTACCATGCCCGGTTCTGGGGAACCAGCTGTCGACAGGTGTGGAAGCCACAGACGTGCAGTTTTGTCACAGATTTTGCTCAGTGTGTCAGGCTCACAAGGACAGTTGTTCTTCATTTGTTCCTACCTGTTTGGCTCCACAGGGTGGCCAGGCCCCCCTCCTGCCCCTGCACCAGGCCTGAGGGCTCCATACCCACCACACACACACACACACACACACACGCACATGGACAGGAACAGACAGACAGACACACACACAGGGACAGGAACAGACACACACACACAGGGACAGGAACAGACACACACACACAGGGACAGGAACAGACACACACAAGGACAGGGACAGGAACAGACAAACAGACACACACACACACAGGGACAGGAACAGACACACACGGACAGGAACAGACACACACACACACAGGGGCAGGAACAGACACACACACACACACACACACACACAGGGACAGGCACACACACACAGGGACAGGAACACACACATACACACACACGGACAGGAACAGACACACACACACACACACAGGGACAGGAACAGACAGACACACAGGGACAGGAACAGACACGGACACAGACACACACACACAGGGACAGACACGCACACACAGGGACAGGAACAGACACACACACATACACACACACAGGGACAGGAACAGACACACACACACACACAGGGACAGGAACAGACACACACACAGGGACAGGAACACACACATACACACACACGGACAGGAACAGACACACACACACACACAGGGACAGGAACAGACACACACACACGCAGGGACAGGAACAGACACACACACACGCAGGTATAGGAACAGACACACACACACAGGGACAGGAACAGACACACACACACACACACACAGGGACAGGAACAGACACACACACGCAGGTATAGGAACAGACACACACACACACACACAGGGACAGGAACAGACACACACACACACACACACACAGGGACAGGGACACACACACACACACACACACTCATACACACAGAAATGTGCGCACACACCCCATGGGTATTCCATGAGGTTGTGAAAAGAATTGAAGGAGATAGTGCTTCTGAATGGATTTTAATGCTTTGAGGTTCTATAAGGTGTCAGGGGTGATTAACCTGTAAGTTCCTCAAGGGCAAGCACGCCGTCTTCTAGTCAGAAACCATCTCCCCACATACATGTAGCCTGGAATATTATTAGACGTAGAGTGGGAGCTCGTTGAATTGAAATCTAATGAACTGAAAATTGCTTTAATATAGAATCATTTAAAAAAAACCCAGCATTAATATCCACAGGCCTCTGACCCCAGGGGGAGTTGAAGGTACAGCACAGTGATTTGTGAAGATGCTGGGATTCCAAGGGCAGGTTCAGTGTGTGCTGACACACCTGCCTCATGCCCACTCTCCCCCAAATGCAGAGGCCCTGGCCCTTCCCACTGCAGCCCCGGGTGCGTGATGCCAGGAGTCTGGAGGCATCTAAGAGGCTCAGTGGGAGAGAAGGAGTCAAGAATGGCCTCTAGGAAACCTCCAGAAAGCACTGGCAGGTTCCATTTGCAGCCTTTGACTGGAAGTCCGCATTTAATCAGTTAATTCATGCTTTCAATAAGTATTTATTGACCATCTAATGAGAGGACATAAACTCTGGGCAATCACCAGAGGAAATTTTTTAAAAACACAGACACCATGGCAAGAGATTATGGTTGAAGTGGCCAGAGGTGGAAAGTTTCTGAATGCCCCAGGAAGCACCGCTCTCCTGTCTGCGATGCAAGCTTATACAGTCAGATAGGACACTGCACCTGCCCTCGAGGAGCTAGGCGTCCAGGGGACAGGCAGAGCACTGGCCCCAAGAAAGGCCAATAACGACACTCAGATGGAGTGCTGTGAACCAGGGGGGTCAGTGGAGAAGCAGGTAGGGGATAGTGCAGGTTCCTGAGAGGTGGTCCTGAGAGGCTTCTGTCCTGGGAAACATGGTGGCCGGGATGCGGGATGCGTTTTAGCTGCCCCAAAGCCACATCCGCAGAGAGAAGCCTTCCCCTCTTCAGGAAGAGGAGGGAGTATGTCTCCAGTCTGGGAAACAGGGATGGAGGAGAGATGGTGCCCAATATTAGTCACAGGGAGAAAGTGGCCCGATGCAGTTTGGCATCCTGGTACAATCTATGGGATCTGAGAAGCTTGCAGAGCTCTCCAGAAATCTTTGCGACAGCCCCAAAGGGTAGCCCAGCCTGGGAAGCCTTGGGCTGGGTGACCCCTCAGGGCTCAGAACACAGCACATTTCGTCCCACTTGCCGCCAGCTCTTCAACCCCCTCATTTCCGAACCTTCCAGACTTTCGGGACAAGTCAGGGCCTCTCATCAAGTACTTTTCTGAGAGAGCTTAGAGATCCACGGACATTTACAGCAGCTCCAGCTCTGGAAATCCACTCCCTAGGTCCCTTCCTGGGAGGGAAGTGACAGAGGTAATCTAAGGGCTGAGGGAGGTGGAGAAAGGCCTTGAAACCAGTAAAGCCAACCAGATTAATAGAAGAAGAGAGGAGGTGGGGGGGGGCGGGCGTTAGGAAGACAAAGAGAAAATCATGCCGGAGCAATAGAGAGGGAAATCTAATATCAACTAGGGAAAAATAAATGGAGATTAGGGCAAACAAATTAGCTTTAATGGGTTCAGTGCTAATACAAGAATAACAGCCGAGCTGCGAATGCCTTTGAGGGGAAGATGGGATAAAGGACCAGAGCAGTCATGCAGGCGACGCTAAGCGTGATGCAGGGATGCAGGGAGGGGCGACCAGCCAAAGGAGTGTGGGGCAGGGGGGGCGGGGGGCGGAGGTAGAGAGGAGGGAAAACTCAGGGTGAATGGGTGGGAGAGAGGTGCAGGGGAGGGGTCTGCTGTCTTGGGCAGGAGTGGAGGGGACTGCGGAAGGGGTTGAGAAGAGCAGGGACCATCAGCAAGGGGTGGAAATAAAAGCCAGCAAGGCAATGGGAGGAGACCGAGGACAGAGGAGGAGACACCCGAGCAGCAAAGACTGCGCAGAAAGGGAGTGCGGATGGGTGGAAATCGAGAGAATGGAGGAGGATGAACCAACGTGGAAGGGGGGAGAAATATAATGTAATTCCGTTCATTCTCTGGCTAAAGAAAATCATAAAAAAGGAAAAATTCAGCCCCAACCAAATGAAAACCCAGAGGGGCTTCTGAAGTGGGCTTTGCAACGCACGCATGCTTGGTAGGTGATGTGAAGACACATTCGCCCTCAGAGAAGGGTCTGACTGTCCATCCGGAATGACCACACGTTGCCAGGGGCAGTGCCGGGATATCCGGGAGCCCTCACCTTGAGTCTCAATTCTGCCCCAGTGCAGCCTTGGGCAAAGTTACAGACAGTCTCTACTCTCATCTCTCCATCTGTAAAATAGGGATAATGTGCTGTTAGGAGAACTGAATGAGAAGATGCACTCAGAGAGCTCAGCCTGGCTCCAGAGTGAGCCCCTCCCACCATGCTGGCTGTCAGTCTTGTTCGGAAGCGTTGACTCCTGGGAGAAGGGGGGTGAATACTGAAAGTAGCCCTTCCTCCCTTCCTCCTTCCCCTCTTTCCTCTTTTTTTTAAGTCCAATCTTAGAAAAATACCAGCCAAGTTTGGTTCTTTCCCACCTAATCCAGGAGAACCCTCCTTATCCCCCCTCTGTCTCCTTCCCTCTGTCCCTGCCAGCCCTCTCTACCTGTTGGACATGAAAAAATAGGGCTGAACCCTCCTACCCTCTGGGCTGATCTAAGGCAAGAGCATGCAAAGAAGCCAGACTTCTTACCTATTATCCCAGGGGCTCTGGGGGACCCTCAGACCATCCAGAACTTCAGAGTGTAGGAGGCTGGAAGCTGGTCCTCATGGTCTCACAACCTGGGGGCCTCTTGGGCTGAATTAAAGTGCATGGAGGCCCCACAAGAGGGACAGTGGCCAACAGGCTGGGAGAACAAATGTATAAGAACAAGCCCAGGAATCAGTGAATAAGCACCTAGCGGGGAACCCAGGAGGGGAGAGAGGAACTGGGATTACTTCCTGCCCCTCAGGGCATTCCAGAACCTTGCCCTTTGCTCATCACTAAGGATTTTGGAAGAGGAAGAGCAGAAAATGATCCAGGCAGGAAGATAGGGTAGATGGGGTGGGAGAGTTTTGTCACTTGCTGAGAAAGTAAGCTCATTACATTGAAACCATTCCCAGAAAACTATAACATCCAAGAGGGCGGAGACCCACCTGTCTTGATCCCTAGGTGTTCCCGGAGCCTGGAGCCACGCCTGGCAGGGGAGCAGTGATGGTCAGGTGGTAATGGAGAATGTTTGTCTGAGTGCTATACGGGCATTGTGTTACGTAGATCACACAACACACCTAGGAGGAGAGGCGGAGAGAGGTGAAGTCCACGCCAAAGTCAGAGGTGGAACAGGGCTTTGAATGTCAGCAGTCTGTCTCCTGAGCCTACTCTGCTAACCTTTACCTACACAGATTCAGTGCATGAAAATAAATGAATAGATGAACCTCAGTCACTCATCAGGGTGAGAGGACAGATTTGCAAGCTGTTTAACGGTTTGGGCTTCTATGAGGGACTGATGAGTGGGCCATGTGACAGGGGGTAGAAGGCTGGAGGATGGTACGGGGCCTTCCTCTTGTTGCATGTGGTTCTTGTCAATGTTGCCTCAGCAGCAGGTGATCCAGAGACCAGCAGTCCCGGAACCAGCCTCCTGTGCCCCTCAGATATACCAGCAGCAGCCAGGAGGCACCATCACCTCGGAGGTCCAAGCCCCAGCTCCCTGGGCCCCTCCTCCAATGTCAAAGTTCTGATGACTCCAGCCTCTTCCTTTTCTTCCCCAGTCCTACGAATGGCAGCTTCTTCCATGGTTACTGTCTCAGGGTTACCGCAGTGCTCCTCTGCACTCTTTCTTACAGCCTCCAACGCCTAGAAAAGCAAGTCCCTCTGTTAAAGCCCCTCTGTTGAAATACGTAGAAGCAGGTTTGTGTTTTCTGACTAGCCCCTGACTGATGCTCTACTTAAAGGTCTGAAGAAACAGGACTCCAAGACTGGCTTGGTCGTGTACTTGGCCTTGAACCCAGAACACAGGGCTGAGCTTCCTGGCAGTGAGATCTGGGGGAGCAAATCTTTTTACGGATAGGACCCTGATAGACATCAAGGGGTAGTATCACCCTGCAGCCCTGAGTCAGAAATTTGTCAAGTGGGCCTCTGCGTCTGGGATGTCCGAGTTCCCCAGTGGGATAGCTTTGGCTACTAAACTTAGGTCCTCCTTAGCTGGAGCTGTCTCTCGTGATTCTTTCCCTAGGGGCATGCTGAAATCTCGCCACCGGGGCTAAAACTTCCTTATCATTCTCCATAACCCTCTACAGCCAGGGTTAGAAGGAAAAGGCTTCCCAACTTAGAACCCGAAGACTCAGGTTGGTGACAGTTTTCTCATCAGTGTAAACTGGTGACAGTAGCACCTATCTCACAGAGTTCTCCTGCCTGATCAACGAGGCAGTGTGTGGGCTGTAACGCTCCCTGCAAAGGTGTGAGCCCGACAAGCGTCACACATTTAATGTTGACCTTGAAGGTTGGATGTAAAAGCCAACAGGAAGGCCCCTGCATTCATCCCATGGCTCCTGCAGAAGGAAGGCAAACAAGGAAGGCAAACCTCTCTTTTCCTGTGCCATGATGTCTGGACTCCTTTTTTTAAAAAAAAACAACTCATGTCTAAGAGTATATGTCTTTGAAAGAGACAGAATTCTGCTGAGGACAAAGAATGTGTGGGCTTCACTCAGCTCGCTTTTGACCTGCTTTCTTTCCTCCCTCCCTCACTCTCTTCCCTCCCTTTCCTCCTTCCTTCCTTCCTTCCTTCCTTCCAGTAGTCAACTTAACCAGCATTTAGTGGGTACCTACTGTGCGTCAAGCATTATACCAGATACTAGGGTTTCAGAGATAAAGAAGCCAGGCAGAGGGAACAGAATATGCAAAGGCCCCAGAGCAGGAGGTGCACCGATAGCTCCAAGGTCATGCGCAAGGCCCGTGAGGGAGTGGAGCAGGGAGTGTGGTGGAAGGTGGCATGTGATGGAGCTGAAGGGCAGGTTTTATGCTTGCGTGGCAGCTGGTGTCATGACCCACCAAGACAACCCTAGAGGAGGTGCCTCTATCACCTGGAGGTTTCCGATAGGAAGTTGAATATAAAAACGGAGGAAAGGGCTTCCCTGGTGGCGCAGTGGCTGAGAGTCCGCCTGCCGATGCAGGGGACACAGGTTCGTGCCCTGGCCCGGGAGGATCCCACAAGCCGCGGAGCGGCTGGGTCCGTAAGCCATGGCCGCTGAGCCTGCACGTCCGGAGCCTGTGCTCCGCAGCAGGAGAGGCCCGTGTACTGCAAAAAAAGATCTGGGCTGGAGATACCTAGATGCCCACAATGCCATCAGTACAGGGGTGGTAAGTGAAACAATGAGAGTAGGTGGGATCACCATGGGTGACGGTGTAGAGCGAGCACAGCACTGGGATCTGAGAGAAGCCTGGGAAAGAATAGATAACACAGAACAAATGAGGGAAGAGAACTGCATTAAAGAGAAACACGAGGAGCCGGGACCAAGGACCGAGCCCTGTATGGAAGCCTCTTTAAGAGGGAGAACTTAGCACCCTCCACCACCTGCCGTCCACCTAGTTCCTAGCATCTGAGCACCCGCTAAGCACGAGGCATGGCGTGAGGTGACCCCTGAACAGAAGGGAGGAAAGGAAGGAAATGGGAACAGTCAAGTATGACTACTTATTGAGAAATTTGGTTGAAAACAATAGGAAGGAAAAGGTTCCTAGTCAAGGGGAGGTTTTGTTTTGTTTTGTTTTGTAAGCAGGGGCTGGGGAGGCAGCATAAGTGGATTTAATTGTGTTTGTAGGTCCAGGGGATGGACCTGGTCAAAAGGGAGACGTAACTCATATAAAAGACGTGGGAGGATGGTGTATGGAGTAGGGTTCCAGAACAGGTGGAAGGATGAGGAATCAGTGAGAAAGGGACGAGCATCACAAGCAGAAGCTTTACCAACCGACTGTCTCTCTTCTCCGGTTACCCTTGGGAGACATGCAAGGCGCAGAGACCAAGGTCATGCGGCAAGTTGAGGGTAAAGCCAGATGCACGATGCTGCTTCTCAGTGCGCTGGCCCCTCCGTCCTAATCCAAGGGCCTGATGTGCCCAGGTAACCTATCACCTCATAGATGCTGGAGGGACCCGGAGTGTAGACTTGGGGCGGAAGGTGGGACAAGAGGTTGGAACACTGGGTTTCCATGGTCCTGGAGCATTTTCTCTAGGAGTGTTTTGAGGCAGAGGCCCTGGTCTCTATTCCAAGGCGACGGGGGCTGCTGTGAGGTTACAGCGGGAGATCACAGGCCCGCAGGTGAGCATGCTGGGGAGACAACATCCCTGAACTGAGATCGTCAGAGACTGGGTAATGCTGGCACTGCCATTCCTTGCGGAGCGAGGGTAGGCGTGGTGGCGAGATTTACAGGACATCCCAAAGCAGCTGCTGAATCCCCCACTATAGTCCCGCCAAGGCGCGGACGCTCACCTTGACACTCTTTGGGGCTGAAACAAAAATCCCCAGGTAGTTAAGTGGAAATTTTCACAGCACAACACATTGAACCATTGCCACTTTCGGACTGGGCAGTGATGTGAGGAATCAGACAGAAGGTGAAAGGGGAAAGTATCCAACGATGGGACTCGAGGGTCCCGCGGTGGGGAATCCACTCACCAACCATCACAATAGCCCCTCACATTTGTAAAGCATTTTTCTGCCACGTGTATTTACTGCAGGGGTTACGGGTTCAATCCCTGGTCGGAGAACTAAGATCCCGCATGCCGTGCACATGGCCAAGAAAAATAAAAATTAAATTAGAAAATTTTCTAAAATTTTTAGAAAAATAAAAATAAAATTAGAATTTAAAAAAGGATTATGGGGCACAGGGAAATTATCCTACATCTCAAGGGTCTGGGTATCCATACATATAACAAGAGTTTGGGGCAATGACCTCTCTCTTGTTCTCCTACTCTGCCTACTCCTCAGAGCCCTGTAAGGAGTGAAGAATGACCAAAGAAAGGCCTAAGACCTCCCGAGATGGTCACTTTTCCAAAGTATACATTTCTGGACAGCACGCTTCAGCCAGAGCTTTGCAGACTCCCTCGCTGTAGGCTCAGCGTTCTCTGTCCCCAGGCAAGTTGGCATCCCCTCGTGTGCGGACTTCACACTCAGAACCCACTTGGGTCCGGCCAGGCCGGCTCGTCTTTCTCCTCCACCCTCCAGACCATACAAAGGGCCCTTGTTCAGAAAGTGTCAAACCTCTTCCTGGGTCACACCTTTCCCCGCTTCCCACTCGTTCCTGGCTTCCGGCCTCAGAGCCCACCCTGTCCACACGGAAAGGTGGTCAGCATTGTGGGCGGCCGGGCCCTCCCTGGGTCAGGAAGGAAGGATGCACCCACCTCTGGGCGTTTGACGGTGACTCGCCCAAAGGTGTCTACTCCCCCGCACCGGACACAGGAGGGACAAAAGCCCTTCCGTGATGGGGACTGAGCTCCAAACCTCAAACCAGAGGTCCCGTCTCCCTCTGCAGCCAGCAGGCTCTTTCCAAATCCCCCACCCTGATTCTCCGACAGCCACAGTAAATGTCTTTCCATTTCTTGAGAGCACCAAAGTCTTGTGTGTGGATTTTCCTCCTGTGGAAGCTTCTTCCCCTGGTTACCTCCTGGCCATTCCACCCTTCAGCTTCCCTCTGACCGCTTACGGGCTCCCCTAGCATCTGACGTATCTTTTTCAAGAAACTTCTTCCTTAACATGGCGATTTCCAGTTTATCTGACTGCATCCTTCCAAAGATTGTAAGTTCCTCGAGGGCCACGTTTCTCGTCTTGTTCAAGGTGATATCCTCAGTGCTTTGATTCATGGTAGATACTTGGTATATCTGTGTTGAGATCAAAAGAGATGAAAACTGTAATATACAAACAATAAGAATTATTATTCTAAGAAGATGGGGCTAAGGTGGAGGTATACATGTAGTTAGTTATTCTCTGAAATTTTCTTTACCAGCCGTTGGCCTAGGTCAGCAGCAGACACTGCAAATAGTGTTATTTAGCTCCCATTCAGTGGATGAAAACACTGCGGTTGAAAAAAACCCCAAATCTCTCAAATGATAAAATTAAAACAGGAAGTAAATGGAGTGTAACCCTTAAAAAATTGTATTAAAAATATATGGAGAGAAAGACATATATCATATGATATCACTTATATGTGGAATCTTAAAAAAATGATACAAATAAACTTATTTACAAAACAGAAACAGACTCACAGACTTAGAGAACGAACTTATAGTTACCGGGATGGAAGGGTGGGGGGAGGGATAGATTGGGAGTTTGGGATGGACATGTTCACATTCCTATATTTAAAATAGATAACTAACAAGGACCTACTGCAAAAAAAAAAAAAAAAAGACTACATGATAAAAAAAATATATATATGGAGGGATAAACAAATTAAGAAGAAGCAGCAGCAGCCTTGGCGAAAAAAAGAAATTACTCCTCAAAAGGGGATTTAAAGAGTTTTTAAGAAGAATATAAGCAACTTTATAGAATAAAAGAAACTAGTGAAAAAAAAAATTAGAACAGGCAGAGTCAACACAGGAGTCTGACCCAACGCCCTTTGCACAGTAACACAAAGAACTTTGAAGCCAATAAAATAAAATAAAGCACCAGAGGCTTCACAGTTTAGGAGCCAGAGCTATGAATACAGATTTCCCTGGTTGATCTAGTAAATAACCTTTCAGGAGGGTTCCTGAGAGTTTGGGTTTCTAAGGGTCCTGATCAGCCCTTCAGGAAGGTTTAGGACGATGGCCCGCATGCTTCAATGGAGACACAGGGTAGATTTGTTTTTAGGCATAATTCCCAGTTCATGCCACCAAGAAATGGCGTTTGGCTTTTTAAACCTATTACCTTTCTAGGGGTGAAGAACTCCACCTGTAGGAACCCTCGTTTCTAGATGTAGAGAACCTAGCACAACATCTAAGCTCCGTGGATCACGTGGGAGCCTAAATTCTGGAAAATGGGGACAAAGCTGGGAGGCCTTGTCTGTTTGG
The DNA here is from genome assembly GCF_949774975.1 of Lagenorhynchus albirostris. Taxonomy (NCBI): domain Eukaryota; kingdom Metazoa; phylum Chordata; class Mammalia; order Artiodactyla; family Delphinidae; genus Lagenorhynchus; species Lagenorhynchus albirostris. The sequence goes on along the minus strand of NC_083107.1, from coordinate 12,322,801 downwards.
GTGGCTGTCTGGCGCCCCCTTGTGTTCAGTGTCTGGACCCAAAAGAGCCGAAAAGCAGCACGGATGGAGTGAGCGTCAAACGGCTGAGCTATTTTCCACCGACAGCCTGTGGCCAGTGAGAAGCCAGAGGAGCGGGCTCAGGAGTGGATGCAGGCCCCGCCGCTGACCATCTGGGATGTGTTCCCAGCCCTGGTGGAAGCACACTTGCTAGGACAAGCTGCCTAGAACGGGACAGGTGGAAGCAGTGCCCAAGGCCACCCAATTGTCTCCACCAGGGAGATGGATCATTGTGTCCCTCCTGCTGGGTGTTTGGCCAGCGGGCTTTTCCTCTGGACTTAGTGCCCAGGCCAGAGGCGCTTATAGACTCTTTTTTAAAAAAAGCAACAAAAAAACAGATATTCACTGCTCTGCTGAAAACAGCTTGGGCCCCTGAGGAGACATTGCAGGGGCAGTTTTGAATGTGCTACGTCAGTGGGCCGTAATGGGCACGGTGTGCCTAGCAGAGGTACATCCCACCCTCGGCCATAAATAGCCCTTAACGGGCTGACGCAGAAAGCCTGGCATTGGCTCTTCCTCCTGCCCTGCCCGCTCCCCCTGACTCCCACACCCGGGGCTCTGCCATCCCAGATCACCAAATCATGCCCCTGGTGTGAAAAGATGCCGTCGGCTCCCGGGCAGTGGCACCTCCAGTGTGGAACTGCACGGCTGGTACCAAGCTTCCGGGGTCAGTTCTGGCCATAGAGTGGGGCTCACCCAGCAGCTCTGATGGGGGCCTTAATCCCTGGTTAGATCCTGGCTCTCCCTCATATAAGCTGAGTCACATCAATTGTCACTGAAAATCTCTACGCCCCAGTCTCCTCATTGGCAAAAGGAAGATCTCAGGCCTGAAGTTAGCCCAACCTGTATCTAGGGATTTTAGAGAGTTAAGTATGTTGATAAATCGAACAGACACCTTCTTGCCTCTAAGCCTTTGCACATACTGTTCCCACTGCCTGGAACAGTTTTCCTCCTCATGTCCTTCTCTAGTCTGACATCTCTTTATCTTCAGTCTCCACTTAGACTTCTTCAGAAACCCATCTATGGTCCCCTGAGCCTGGGCTTGGTCCCCTCCAGGGGTTCCCATAACCCCCTGCATGTCCCCGGTCCCAGCAGTGACCATGTGGTATGGTCATTGGCCGGTCTAGATCCTCACTTGAACCCTATGAGCCCAGAGCAGGGATCACATCTGCATTATTCACCTCGACATCTGCAGGGCCTGGTGCAGCATTTGGCACGTAGTATGCACTCAATAAATATGTGAATAGGTGGATGGGCTCAGAATGAAACACAGGCTGGGGCCAGAGGGTAGAGGCCAAGTCAGGAAGGCAGCTAACGAGACAGGCGCACATCACAGCGTGTCCACGTTCTGCACCACTGCCCACAGCCCGACATGTCAGTCCTGGAAGCCCTGGAACGTGGGCCAGTGAGGTCTCTGCCTTTGCCCTTTCAGTGCCCCTAGCAGAGCTCGGGCCATTCAGGCTGGGAACCCACGGACAGGGCCCACTCTGTCCAAGCTCAATCAGAGAAGCTCTCCTTTTATTGTTTTGTGTCTGTGTTTCTCAACGTGATTGTGCTTTTAAAAACCCGGCCCTATGGTTCAAAAGAAGAACGAGAATGAGAAACTTAAATACCACTGATTTCATCCTACGCCCTCATTTTATAGATGAGGAGCAGAGACGCAGAGAGGACAGGGGGATTTTCCCCAAGGTCACACAGCTCAGTATCAGAGTAGGAAGACCCTGAATCCTCAACTTTTCAGATACTTTCTAGAGGGAGGGAGGGAGGTGTTGGGGTTAGTTGGAGTGAGGTGCTGAGGGTCTGAGAGGAGACCCCCCAAAAGGTCCCCAAAGTGGGATGTCCCCCCTCTGTGGCATCATACATGCCCCTCACCCCACCAATCCGAGCTAGCCCTCCACAGAGGTGGGAAGCAGGACGGGGTGCAGCGGGAACACCAGAGGGGGTGCCCAACGGTGGGAGTTCAAGTTCAGGGGCTCTCAACGTCCAATGTCCACACGCAGGCTGATTCTCTGCCCGGTGGCCCTGACAACCGTCCCCCGGACTAATGTGTTTCAGGCCACGGAGGGCTGAACCAGCTGGGAGGGGCCTTTGTGAATGGCAGACCCCTGCCCGAAGTGGTACGCCAGCGCATCGTGGACCTGGCCCACCAGGGCGTGAGGCCCTGCGACATCTCCCGCCAGCTCCGAGTCAGCCATGGCTGTGTCAGCAAGATCCTTGGCAGGTAAGCACGAAATTCACCCCTCACCGCCCTCCCTTTCAGGGACGCGTGGGGCGTCCTGCTTGGGCCTCTCGACAGGACCTGAACAGGATGTGGTGGTGCTTCTGGCTTCCCCCATCTGCTGCCTTCTGTGGTTTCCTGCCCTTCCTTCCTCATTTGTCCATCTCTCCTTCCTTTCATTTCTCCCTCCCCCGTGGTCTCCTTTGCCCCATGTCCCATTTTCTACAGACTTCTTTGTTCCTAAAACAGAATCTTCCCCAAAGGTCCTCCCGCTGCTGAGACCAAGGGAAGGGAGGCACTGGGGAGGGGACACACGATCAGAGTTGACTCCCAAGGTCTAACGCCAGCTTGAGGGACGTCTGAGTTTGTGTGTTTCTCAAACCGTAACTCCCACAGTACCTGCCACAGAAGCACCGGGGTTGCTTGAGGAAATGCAGGTCCCTAAGCCCCAGGCCAGGCCAACAGCAGCCTCTCTGGGAGCCAGGCCCCGACGCTGTGATTTTTACGAGATGACCAGGTGACACTTACGGACACTAACTCTAGAGCAGCAGTTCACAGCCCTGGCCGCACGGTAGAGTCACCTGGGGAATCTTAATCTGAAAAAGAAATTGATGTCTAGGCCCCGGCCCACCCCAGTTAAGGCAGAACTTTCAGGGAATGAGTCCAAGTTTCGGTATAGTGTTAAGCCCTCCTCGAGTGATTCCTGCAACCAGAGTTAAGAACTGCTAACCTTGGGCTTCCCTGGTGGCTCAGCGGTTGAGAGTCCGCCTGCCGATGCAGGGGACACAGGTTCGTGCCCCGGTCCGGGAGGATCCCACATGCCGCGGAGCGGCTGGGCCCGTGAGCCATGGCCGCTGAGCCTGCGTGTCCGGAGCCTGTGCTCCGCAACGGGAGAGGCCACAACAGTGAGAGGCCCGCGTACCGCAAAAAAAAGAAAAGAAAAGAACTGCCAACCCAAAGGTTCAGGAGGGACCCGAAGCAGCGAAGCTCTGGACGGACGCAGCCGCGTAGTCCAGTCTGGAGGCCACTTCGGGTGGGAAGTACCCACACATGGGGGACTCGGGGCTTCGCGTCAGCTCGGTGTACCCGTCTCCCTTACCCAACCTGTAAGTGGATTCAGGAGGAGTTCTGGTTCAAAAAGACCAAAGCCTGATCTGTAATTAAACGTGGAAAGCCCTGCTTTCCTGGCCGAAGTTGTCAGGGAAAAGCGTGGTCCCAGGCTGGGGTCAGGAGATGCGTTCCCAAGATGGGCTGCAGTATCCCACGAAGGGGATGAGCGCCGGAGGGTGGTGACACATAAAGGGAGTTTTTTGTTTTGTTTTGTTTTTAAAGAAGATGTTGGGAGTAGGAGTTTATTAATTAATTAATTTATTTTTTGCTGTGTTGCGTCTTCGTTTCTGTGCGAGGGCTTTCTCTAGTTGGGGCGAGCGGGGGCCACTCTTCATCGCGGTGCGCGGGCCTCTCACCATCGCAGCCTCTCTTGTTGCGGAGCACAGGCTTCAGACGCGCAGGCTCAGTAGTTGTGGCTTACGGGTCTAGTTGCTCCACGGCATGTGGGATCCTCCCAGACCAGGGCTCGAACCCGTGTCCCCTGCGTTAGCAGGCAGATTCTCAACCACTGTGCCACCAGGGAAGCCCATAAAGGGAGTGTTAAAGAGACAGATTTTATTTCATGGCAGAAGAGACCAGAGTTTCCCCAAGGAGGGGAGGCAGGCTATCCTGCTGAGGGATGCTGGGAAGGGGAGTGGAGACCCTGGGAGAATAGGCTCAGCTTAAGGGAGCTGGACGTGGCCAGGGCTCCAGGCCAGACTGGGGTTCCAGAGTCCATGAGGAGCAGCTTCAACTTGAACTGTGTAACCTGGTGGGAAACCAGTGGCTGGGGGTATGGGGTGGGGTGGAGGGGTTTTATGGAGAACAAAGGTGAAACCAGCAAGACAGGGCAGAGGGCCCAATGACCCCCGCTGCCTTCCTGGGGAGGGAGGGGTACAACCAGGATGGCCAAGGAGAACAGTTAGTCCTGCTTCGGCCGAGAACAGCTGGACGGAGCAAACAGCCGCCGTGAACCTGTATGTACCCGCAGAGCACATTCGTCAAAGTGCCCTTTCTAAGAAGGGAGGTGTTTTGTGCCCCATAAGGCGGCTCTCGCAGGTGCTCAGACGCAGGAGACTGGCCAGGGGGACGACGGGAAAGACAGAAGCCAGGTATCCCTGGGCGAGGTCTACTGAAGAGAGTTCTGGTTTGGTAGGGCAGAAACCTACCCATGCAAGGGAAACAGGCAGTGCCGGGAACAGCGTGTTGGAGGCCGGCCCTGGGGGCACGATTCAACCCCCCCGGCCCCTCCCCAGAAGCCTCGGAGGGGAACGAGAGTCTCTGGCTCAGTTCCTGCCCGAAGACCCCACCTGCTTACTGGGTACTTCTTTGGGGTTCTCTATTGGAGTAGGTACTACGAGACTGGCAGCATCCGACCTGGAGTGATAGGGGGCTCGAAGCCCAAGGTGGCCACCCCCAAGGTGGTGGAGAAGATCGGGGACTACAAACGGCAGAACCCGACCATGTTTGCCTGGGAGATCCGAGACCGGCTCCTGGCCGAGGGCGTCTGTGACAACGACACTGTGCCCAGTGTCAGCTCCATCAACAGGTGAGAGGGACACCGCAGCCAGGGGCCGGGGAACCCGGGCTTTGGGGGAATCATGACGGAGACCTGGCTTGAGTGGAATGGAGCCTGGGAAGGGGCCGCATGCTGAAGAGTCAGGCCGGAAGTGCCCCGGGCCCAGGCCAGGCACCAGCCCCTCCAGCCTCCTCACTGCCATGGGCATCCCCACCCTCACCCCTCTCCTCACCGCACCGCCCTCTCACCCCGTCCCCAACCCAGACTGTACCCACTGCAGTCTCCTTCCCCACACACCACATGTGCTTTCATTCAATAAAAGAAACTTCCTCTTGCATTGATCCTTTCTTGAGCGAGGCACAGGACCCCCTAACTGGGCCCTCATCCAAACACCCACTCATGTGTTTAGTCATTCAATCATTCACTCACCACCTCAATCAATCATTCACTTGCTCACTCACTCATTCATTCACACATAAGTCACTCATGTGTAGGCCCTGGGGACGCACAATCCTTGCCCATGTGGTGCTTACAGTCCAGTGGGAAAACACACTAATCGAGTCCTAATCAAGTGCCCATGCAAACAACTGTAAGAAAAGCAGCTCTAAGTTTGGCTAAGGAGAGAAATGTGAGGGTGTTGAGCTGGCAGAGGGTGACTTTGTTTAGGGAGGTTCTGAAAAGATGCCTGGAGTAAGAAATAACTAATAAGAGTTAACTAGGTGAAAAGCTGCAGGGGGATGGTGAAAGAAGCTCTGAGACAGCACGTGCAAAGGCCCTGTGGCGAATAGGATCTCATACAAGAAGCTGAAAGAAAGCCAGTAGGTGGAGGGAAGGGGAGCATGAAGTCGGCTGAGGTGCAGCTGTGAAGAAAAGGCTGCAGTTCAGAGGCTGGTGACCATGCTGCGTATTCTTGCCTCTGACCCAGAAGCAATGGGAAGAATCTTGGCAGATGTTAAGCCCGAGGCTGACTTGCATTTCAGAAAGTCCACTCTGGCTGCAATAGAAAGAAAAGATTAGAAAGGGTCAAGAGCAGAGAGGGGTGGGCCAGTGAGTGACCCTGGAGGGAGAGTTTGGTGCTGGCAGTGAGGGACGCAGAGAGGGATGGATGCTGGAGAGATTTACAAGGTCAAACCCACAGAACCTGATGACGGGCTCGATGGAGGAGGGAGGGAGGCAGGTGCTGAGCCCCACGTGCATTTATGCCTTGAGCGACCAGGGGGACTAATCGTGAAATGGGAACAGTGCGAAGGACCAGGCATGAGGAGTAAGGTCTTGGGTTTGAGTGTGGACAGGCTGAGTTTGAGGTGCCTTTTTTTTTTTTTTTTTTTTTTGCGGCACGCGGGCCTCTCACTGTTGCGGCCTCTCCCGTTGCGGAGCACAGGCTCCGGACGCGCAGGCTCAGCGGCCACGGCCCACGGGGCACGAACCCGCATCCCCTGCATCGGCAGGCGGACTCTCAACCATTGCGCCATCAGGGAAGCCCTGAGGTGCCTTTAGATACCCAAGTGGGATCTCAAAAAGGCAACTGGGGCTTCCCTGGTGGCGCAGTGGTTGAGAGTCCGCCTGCCGATGCAGGGGATGCGGGTTCGTGCCCCGGTCCGGGAGGATCCCACATGCCGCGGAGCAGCTGGGGCCGTGAGCCATGGCCGCTGAGCCTGCGCGTCCGGAGCCTGTGCTCCGCAACGGGAGAGGCCGCGACAGTGAGAGGCCCGCGTGCCGCAAAAAAAAAAAAAAAGGCAACTGGATCTGGGGCATCCAGGAGCCCTGTTTCCTTCTCTTCTCAGGGCCTTTCTTGTCTTCCTTACAGAATCATCCGGACCAAGGTGCAGCAACCGTTCAACCTTCCCATGGACGGCTGCGTGGCCACCAAGTCCCTGAGCCCAGGACACGCGCTGAGTGAGTACCGAGGGTCCCGCAGGCACACCCAGCCCCGCGCGCGCACACCCACCTGCGTACACACCCAGAGTCACACACAAACACGCCCACACAGACACACCAGGTGTGTAGATTGAGCCCTTCTGTCGGGACACAGCCTTGCTCTGAAATATTCAGGGGTGGAACCACCTCAGGCAAGAACCCTGGCCCCAGCGGTGCCCCTGACCCCTCCACGGTGGCAGCAGGGGCTCTGAGGGGTGTCAGTTTCACGTCCTGACCCTCCGTCTCGCCCCACTGCAGTCCCCAGCTCAGCTGTGACGCCCCCAGAGTCTCCCCAGTCCGATTCTCTGGGTTCAACCTACTCCATCACCGGGCTCCTGGGGGTCGCGCAGCCTGGCAGCGACAGCAAGAGGAAACTGGACGACAGTGAGTGTTGTGGGAACCAGAGGGCAGGCTGGGGGCGCAGGAGGGCAGTTTGCTGAGGCTCTGATGGGACACAAGTCCCCCGCGGCCCAGGGCTTTCAGGCCTGTCTCTAAGCCACCCTGAGGCCCGGGAGCCTGGTCCTTTCCCTCCCCTGAAGCAAGTCTGCTCCCCAGCTCGGGCCCGGGGGGTGGGTGGACGGGCCCCTGAAAGCTTTCTCCCTGCCTGGGGACACCCGCCAGGTGACCAGGACAGCTGCCGGCTGAGCCTTGACTCCCAGAGCAGTGGCAGCGGGCCCCGCAAGCACCTTCGCACGGACGCCTTCAGCCAGCACCACCTTGAGCCGCTCGAGTGCCCCTTTGATCGGCAGCCGTACCCAGAGGCCTACGTCTCCCCGAGCCACACCAAAGGCGAGCAGGTGAGGGGCCAGCCGGGCGTGGGAGGTTAGCCGACGGGGGTTGGGGGAGGGAAGGCAGGGCTCTGAAAGCTCCCTAATCAGCCTGCGGCTCTGGAAGCAGCTAGGAGCTGCTTGATGGGCTCAGGGGCCTGCTTCCTGCAGCTCCAAGGCCGTCCCGGGCTTTCTTTCACCAGACGCTAGCTTCTTCCTCTTCATCCTCCCGGCTCTGTGGCCTTCCCTCACCCACAGCCTCTGAGCTTAGGGCAATGCAGCCAACCATGCCATGCCCCTGCCGCGGTGACTTCCCTAGACGGCGGGGTCAGGTCCCACGCAATAAAGCCGCGGCTCCGGCCTCTACAGCATGACCTCTACCAGCAGCTCCGGCCCCGCCTCGGGCCACTCACGCCTGCCCACCCCGTGAGCCTTGTTCACACCCCTCTGCCCCAGCACACGGTGTGCCCTCCTCGCAGAATGCCTTTCCTCCCACTTCTCTGCCTGGAAAAATACCACTCGGCCATTATGACTCAGCTCAAGCACCACCTTGGTCCACGAATCCTTCCTCGCTCCTCAGACACGCTTCATCTCGCCCGCACCCCTGCTTCTGCACGTCCGGGTGGCGGCTCCCCAGGACTCATGGGTAGTGTAATTGCCCAGCGGACAGAGATGTAAAGACACAGCAGATCTCTTAAGGACAGGGCAGCATCTCAAAACATCTTTTTTTGTCTCCAGCACCTAACATTGCGCCCCTCTTATAACAGATGCTCAATAAAGGCAGATTGAGTGAATGCCTTGAGAAATCCAGCGCAATAAACTACAAGCTACAAGGGAAGTTTTATTTCCGGTGCTCAGGGCAGGTGAAATGGCTTATCGTGGGTTGGCTTCTGCGAAAAGCTGGCAGAGATGTCCGAGGCCTCCCACAGAGCCCAACAAGGACTCCACAGCTCTGTCCGAACTTCCAGGCCCGCCGGCCTCTCGGTTCATGGTCTTTTATCAACGCTGCAGTTGCAGTGTCTCCCTACCTCACCCCACCTGGTCAACCAGCTGAGGATTCCCTGGGCCGGTGTCTGCTCACCCCTCTCTGCTGTCATCGGATCTAGGAGCGAGGCGTGCCCGTACATCTTTAAGATCCGAGTAGGCCAATGGTGACGATGCCAATCATCAGCGGAGCTATTGCCAGTGACCGTCTGGGCTGCTGGGCCAGTGCCAGCAACGCAGCTGGGCAGGCATTCTGCGTCAGCGATGTTATCAGCCCGGGCTGTAGCAACCAGGAGGGCTGCAGGGAAGGCTGGCCGTCAGCAGACCTGGGGAGAGGGCCCGGGCGCTCAGCCTCAAGGCAGCACGTGGCTCCCGGAGCAGGGCGGGGCGGGGGTGGGGGAGCCGAATGGGGCCACAGCGGTGGGCCTGCGGGAACCCGCTGTGTGAGACGGAGCCTGCACGAACCCGCGTCCTGGTAGAGGAGAGAAACTCTGCTGCTGAGACCCGCTGGGCCGCAGAGCCATTTCCTGGCTCTGTTCCTGAGTCCCACAGGGGGCCCTGCTTGATTACAAGGAGCCCCGAGACCCAGCACCAAGGGTCTTGAGCCAGAGGGACCGCGGGGCCCACCCAGTCCAGTCTCTCCATTTGTGTGGAGATGACCCAGGGCCAGAGAAGGTAGAGAGGGTTTGGGGAAGCGAATGGTTGTGGAGCTCAGACCTGCCGGCCCTGGTTTCATTCAGATCCGTTCACTTCACCTGCTTTAAATACGATGCTCCTATGTGAGTTCTTATTTGAAGACTGGAAAAAGAGAGCCTGAAAACCATGGCACTACTCCAACCCCTCACCTTACAGATAAGGAGACAGAGGCTTAGCCGTGTCCATAATTGATTCATTCCCTCCCTCAGCCAATCATCTACTCCCTCATTCATTCCCCTGCTCGGTGGTGAGCGGCAGGGAGAACCCAGCCTGTGCCCGGGGCTCCTTACCTCTCCCGCCCTTGGTGCCGTCAGCACTGCTGAAGGAAGACTCCGTGTATCCTCACTGGGCACAGGAAGGCCCTCGGCCTAGGGAGCGAGGAGAGAAGCACAGGTCCTCACACCTGACCTCAGGATGAGGCGAAGACATGGCCATCTCTTCTGTAAAGTCAACAAGGGGCAAAGCATTCAACAGAAACGTCGTGTGGCCTCATTTCTGGTTGCTATTTACCACCAGGCGTAGTTAGGCGTCTGCACAGCCCTTGTTCCTCTATTTTACAAGTGCAAGAAGCAGATTTATCACCAGAATGTGAATATTATGAAGACAGAGACTCAAGAATTGGGGAGCTTATGACTCTTCACATAACTCTGAAATAGCTATTTATTGAGCATTTGTGTTACCAAGCATTCTGGGCTAAGCATTTAATGTAGCTCTATAAAACCTCACTTAATCCTTACATCAGCCTTGTGAAGCAGATTCCATTAGCCCTGTTATACAGGTGAGAAAGGTGTACAGGCTCTGAAAGGTCAAGGAGACTAAAGCTACTTGGCTGGTCCTTGCAGATCCAGGGCTCAGACTCGCCCAAGTCCTAAAGCATTGTGCCCTCTGCTCCCCAATTCAAGTTCAATCCCAGTAAGAAACCCAGTCATCATGGGGATGTTTGAGCCATTCAGTGCAACATCACCGAAATGTCTGACTATATAGGTTGGTTTGTCTTTCACTGAATTGCCTAAATTTTAGAAAGTTATAGGATTTTGAGAAAGGTTTTGGTATCAAATCAACATATCCATAAAGCATTTTAAACTTTTCTTACACTCTCTAGAAATTAGGCATCTTGTTCAATTTCATTAAGCCGGGCTCTAAGCAACTCCATCCTGCCTAGAAGCAGGAAGCCCCCTCGCAAGGCATGGAACCAGAGCGCCATCTAGTCAGTAATTGCTGCTACATGGTAATGGCACCCTTGTGGCCTCCAGAATTTACTGCAGCTTCCAGAAGTGCCTGGCACACAACCAGAAACTGCTGCGGCCCCTTGGAGAGCCCAGCTCGATGGGAATCATGGAAAGCGATTGCCTTTAGAGGAGCCGTTATGTAACCACGGAGCAAGCCTTGATTTCAGTTTTGCACACTAGTTCACACAGTGCACTTGTGACGTGTGTGATCCATGTACGGGGAGCAGGTGTGTGCTGTCTCGTGCCCCGGTGGGAGGGAGTCATGGTGAGGGGTGATGTACCCTTGCCTTTCATTGAACAAGTTCTTCTTGGAGGCCGTCTTAGGAGATGGCCTGCTCACGTTAGGGGAGGCCGAGTGAAATCTAAAATGAGGTCAGAACTAAGAAAATCCCCAGGTACCTGATAAAGAATTTTTTAAACAAATTAACCCCTCTAATCTTCAAGCTGAACGTGCACATTTATATTTGCTTGGATATGGGGCGGGGGGAGAGAAATCCACCTGTTCTGCTGGGGTATCGGCTGTGTCATTTTATTGAAGGAGAAGATGCCCGGGTCAGGAACTGCTGTCCTCGATTCAGTCTCTGTCTCATACGCACCTGGGACGTTTACCTCTCTGGGCTTCAGGCTCTCGGCATATAAAACAGACAGAATATTGCTCACCCATGTCACAGGGCTGCTGGGGGCAACACAGGCAAAATCTATTGTCCACTCTTTGCAAGTGTAAGAAGTGGTCATGATGTTATCCACTGCAGAGCAGCGGTTGAGAGCATGGGCCCTGGAGCCAGACCCCTGGGGTTTAAATCCTGGCTCTGCCCCCTGTGAGAGTGTGGCAAGTTTCTTCACCTCTCTGTGCCTGCATTTTTGATCTGGAGAAGAATAACAATGAATGGAGCGAAGCAACCTGAACGGTCTCATGTGCCAACTCCCCCAGCCCTGCATCCTGTTCTCTGCGGGCCCAGACAGGGTGAGGAGACCAGGAAGGAGCCCAGCGTCCAGGCAGGGCGTGGTCCTTGGAAGGAGCTGCTCTGTTCTGTGCCTGGCCTGTGCACCGCCAGCCGGCATTGAATTCCGGGGCTGCAGAAGGGAAGGTCCTGAGCCTGGGACTGGGAGAAAAACAGAAGGGCTGTGACTCAGAGAATAAGGGCCAATTAAGCCGGCTAGGTGGAGTCGAGATTGAGCGGGAAGAGGGGACAGGGGAAGGGAGTGTTTCCCGGGGAGACTGGGCTGCGGGGTTTCTAGGTGGGCCTGCGACCCACGGCCTCCGTGCACTGACTGCTTTTTGCTCGCCAGGGCCTCTACCCGCTGCCGTTGCTCAACAGCGCCCTGGACGACGGGAAGGCCACCCTGACCCCTTCCAATACACCCTTGGGGCGCAACCTCTCGACTCATCAGACCTACCCCGTGGTGGCAGGTACGATGCCCGGAATCTCCTGGGCCACGTGGCCCAGCTGCCAGGATGGGCTGGAGGGCAGAGCTGGCGGCTGGAGAGAAGGAAGGTGTTACGGCCCCGGGCCTGGAGAGGAGAGGGGGGCTATGCTGGCTGGGCCTCCAGGTGGGTCCAGAGGGTCTCGCCTTCTATCCTCGGCCCCGGTCCTCCGCCTGCCCCCAGCGCGGGGCACACGCAGCCGCGTCTACATTCACAGAGGCACAGCAGGGAGGTAGAGCCGCCCCTCCCCTCCTCCCGCGGCCTGAGGGGCACCGCGTAGCCCCGCCCACCTCCCCCCTCCACGCCCAGCCTCAGGGAGGAGCCCGCCCACCGGCCCCGCGCCGCCGCACCCATCCCGCACCTCATGGCTTGGTTTGCGCATGTTCCCACCCCATCATCTCACACCCCTCTCTCCTTGTTGTCTCCCTCCCTCCGGCAGATCCTCATTCACCCTTCGCCATAAAGCAGGAAACCCCCGAGGTGTCCAGTTCTAGCTCCACCCCTTCCTCTTTATCTAGCTCCGCCTTTTTGGATCTGCAGCAAGTCGGCTCCGGGGTCCCAGCAGGTGCCTCGGTCCCGCCCTTCAATGCCTTTCCCCATGCTGCCTCCGTGTACGGGCAGTTCACGGGCCAGGCCCTCCTCTCAGGTACGACAGGGAGGTCCCGGGCTGTGCAGCCATCGTGGGGGGAGGGAGGGGGGTCCTCAGGGCCGGACGCCGGTCCCCTGCTGTGGGTCCAGCCCCCTCTCTGGTCCCCAGTCCTCTCCACCATCGCCCCACTTCCTGATTCCTCCGGCAACTTTTGGAGGTGCCAAGATTTGCCCCCTCCGAGCCTGCAGAGTCAGGCCGTCGGGGTGGCAGGCACTCTGGGGGCGCCCGGCAGATTTCCAGAACCTCCACCCAAGGCCCCATGGAAGAGCAGGGACCCTAAGGCCAGGAGCCAGGCTCCGTAAAGCCCTGAACACTTGGTCTGGGTAAAAAATACAAAAGAAGGAAGAAAGAAAACTTTGGAGGGAGAAAGGCATTGGCTTTGGGAGCCAAATTCTGGATCAAATTTCTAAAGACAGAGGGTAAGCCCCCGTTGGGTCTCCATAGTGGAACTCTCCTTGTGCCCTGCTTAAGAGTGTCACCCTTGGAGGACACTCAAGCGGAGTGACTCACCAACCCAGGAGAAGTGGGGAGCAGGGACCTCGCATCAGGAACCTCATCCAACTCAAAACATTTAAAGCTGGAAGCATCTTAGGGGCATTTAGAGCAAATCTCTCCTTACACTGACGGGCGACAGGCCCAGAGAGAAGGGCCTGGCCGAGGCCCCTGATCAGGACCATGGTGAGGGCTCCGCCTGCATGCAGCGTGTGGGTCAGACCCCAGCAGAGCTGGGTCTCCCTGGCAGAAGGACATCAGCCCGTCTAGCCAGGGTCTGAGCATGGCTGAAAAAGTCAGAGGTGTTTGGCTTGGGCAGGGAGAAGGCCTGAGGTGGAGTGAGGGGTAGGGATGGGGGCAGAGACCCATAACAGTCTTCGGATACCTGAAGGGCTGCCACAGAGACGAGACAGTTTCAGATGTGGGTCCAAGGCATTGAACCAGGACCCATGGAGGATGCCAGGAGTGGGCCAGCCCCTTCTGGGCCAGTGGTTTTCAAACTTGCTGGACCTCGCAGCACTCTCTTGAAATGAAACCTTTGACAGAAACCAGGTATCCAAACCAGACAAACGAAGAGCTGCTCTGTCTGAAGTAGGGGCTCTGCCCGCGGAAAGCCATTGGTCTTGAAAATCACTGCGGCAAAAGAACCAGACCTCTGCCCGCCCAGAGGGACCGCACGGTCCTCTTATTCAAGTTCATTGACGCTTTCTTGTAACTGTCTGTATGTTTTATGTCTGTCTGGCACCTAGGATTTTTTTTTTTCCCTCTGTGCATCCTGCGTCTAATGAGGGAGGTCCTCTTGGAAGAGGTGGGCACAGAGGCAAAGGATTCATAAAGGAAGCCCAGTGTGTGGGCAGAGAGGCAATGTTTAAGGGTCTGAAGCAAGGAGGAAAGTGTTGACTCAGTGCAGAATTTCAAAAGAGGGTGAAGTCAGTGGAGATGGGTCATTTGTTTTGACCAAAGTGATTAAAGAAGCAAACTCTGTGAGCTGAGTGAAGTGATGTCAGCCAGAGAAAATGGGATGGGGAGGGAGGGAGGGGGGAATAGAAGAGACTCACATCCACTGTGGGGTGGACCGGACCAGTCACCGGGCAAGACTGCCTGCCTTGTGTGCATGGTGGGCCGGGGCCAGGAGGGCTGGGATGAGGCAGGTAAGGGATGAGGGTGTGGGTGAAGAATGTGGTCACGGGGAGCAGTTCTTCACTTACTGTGGGAGCTGTGGAGAGGCTTGGCAGGACCAGCCAGAGAGGAGCGGGAAGGACAGAGGGCAGTGGGAAGCAGATATATCAGAGCACAGACCCGGGTGGTGGTGTGAAGTGTGGTTGCAACAGCTCAATGCAAAGTCCCTGCCCCAAAGCTCCCACGCTTTCTCCCCTCCCTGCCACCCTTTTAGGGCTTCAAGCACCCCCAGCCACCATGCAATCACAGGCAGGGGCTCTGAGAAGAGCAAGCAGTGGCCAGGCTTGGAGGGGCTGGGTCCAGGAGGTTGCCGAGAGCAGGAGGCAAGTTAAGGCCACAGTTTACAGAGCTAGGCCCGCCCCGTGGGTCAGGCACAAGGCCTAGGATGGCAGTATCCATGCTGAGCCCACGTGTGGGCCTGGAGCTCCTGAAAAAGCGTCCCCCCTGCCGCCTCTGCTCAAGATTGGACCTAAATACTTCCCACGTGGCCGAGCCACAGTGAGCGGACTGGGGGCAGACGGCAGAGAGAAAGCAGCTTGGGAGGGGAATGATCTGGGAGTTCCCTGGAAGTCCAGTGGTTAAGACTTAGCTCTTTCACTGCTGTGGGCCCGGGTTCAATCCCTGGTTGGGGAACTAAGATCCCGCAAGCCATGAAGTGCAGTCCAAAAAAAAAAAAAAAAAAAAAAAAAAAAAAGGAGGGGAATGATCTCAAGAGTCTGGGGGCTGGAAACCTATTCAAAGGAGGAAGAAATGAGCTTGAAAAAAACGGAAGGAAGTCAAGCCCAAATTAATCCGAGGTAATGATGCTGCAGACAGAGGAGACGAAGGAGGACCAGGTACATTTTCATTCCATAATGAAATGTCACCTATATGAATCCTCCCAGCTCTCTCCTCCTCTGAGTAGCTTCCTATGAACCCTGCCTCCCACCTCCCGCCAAGTCTTTGCCTGCATCCCCGGGGTCAAGTCCCCTCCCAGCCCAGCGGCTCTGCTAGTGCGATGTCTGGGGTGGTATTTTCTGGGTCTCAACTTCTCCCTAATCAGCCCAGAAAGAAGAAACCTCAGGGTTTGGAGAACAGGAAGATTTCTCCTAACTCTACTCGCAGTTCCCGTCAGAGGCCCCAGTATGGGGTCCCAGCACACTGGCCGAGAGCAGTATTGAGGCTGTCCTTGTCCTGGCTGTACCGGGGCTGAGTCCCGCTCAGCTGACGAGAAAGCCCTGACTTCGGTTTTATCATCAAAGAGCCCGTTACCCGCCTCCATCCTTCTGTGCAAAATTATATTTAATCCTGCCAAAGAGAGTTCTGGATTGCCATAAATTCTCCTTGCTATCAGGGCAAGATAAGGAGTTGAAAAGAGGTCACAGAGAGGGCAGACATCAAAGGGAGCGGATGAAATGGTCTGAAATCACCTCTACCCTCAGAATTCCTGCGAGTCCTGGCTCTGATCCTGGCCTCTACCGATATTTAGAACGTTTACCAGTATTTCTGAGGTGCTAGTGTTCTCTTCTAAAACCCCATTTCCCAGCCAGTCAACGTCGACCTGTGTCTGTGTCAGCTTCTTAAACATAGGACTGTATTGGAAGTATATTTGAGTACAGAGGAGATGGAATTACAAACCAAAGATAAACTTGTGGTGAAGAGCCTTAAAAAATCAATTAAGTCCATAAAATAGGCCGTGGAAGGATGCCTCCACCCTATGGCTTCTGTGGTTTCATTTCTAAGAAGGTTGCAAAGTTCTTGGCTTTGGGAGAAAACAACATGTTTAAGGAATTGAAGCGGAGTCTTGCGAGACTGGTGGGAAAGTTGATGGTACGGAGTCCGGGTGAAGGCCGTCCTGAAGACTGTCTCAGCAGGCTTTTCAAGGGGGCCAAGCTTCAGGGGAGGAAGCCTTCAGGAGTTTGCTCCAACATCTGATTCAGAAACCTCCGTCCCACTGGGAGAAAGTTAGGTGACTAAGGGGAGACGAAGATTAAAAATCTCAGAATACAGGGGAGTGAGGCTGGTGAATTCCGTTTCCCAAAGAGCAGTTTGGGAGCTAGTTCTCGTGGGACGGGACTCATGGGGGCAGCTGTGACTAAATTAAATTGTGGCTAAGGGGAGCTTGCACCCTGGTGCTCTGCCCACTGAGCTGCAGAGCTCAAGAAGCAGCAGGACCAGGTGATGGAAAGGGACAGGATAAGAGGAGAATGAAGGGGAATGTGGGACCACAGGGCTCCAGGGCCGGAAAGAGCTCTGCAGAGCACCTAGGCCAGCCCTAGCCAATAGGTGGCCTGAGAGCCAAGATATACCACCAACCCCAGTCACGGCAGACACAGATGCAGCCTCAGAATCCTTCTCAACACAATGCACCAGGAAGCCCCCTACCAATCAGTCAAATATTAATTAAGGTGAGCCCAATTTATAATCCGTCATCTAGCCTAGCTCCTCATGAGACAGACGGGAAGATGCGGGTCAGGAAAATTAAGTACTTTGTTCCTCAGCCACAATCTGGACCTAGATGTCTGTCTGTCTGTCTGTCTCTCTGTCTCTCGGAAGTAGGGAGGGAAGAGGAAAGGGAAAAGGCATCAGGCCCGAATCAGCCACCACCCTATTCCATCACTCTCCTACTCATGTCACGTACACCATGTGTCCTCATCCTGCCCGCACAGGCTTCATGTCACTACTCGCCTCTCATGGGCTCTGGTACCTGACCAGGGGCTTCATCCAAGGGTCCAAGGGGCTGACTCTGAGAGCTGATCGTATTGCAGTCTTCTTCGAAGAAAGATCAGATTTTCCCTTAGTGTCTCTTCTGCCTACTTCTCCCTCTCCTTCTAAATATACTGAAATTTCCCTTTCCTCACCTGTTTGGCCAAGCCCTCATTTGTTCAGGCCTGTGTCAAGTGAACTGAACCCATCTGTCGAATTCCAGTGGGTTCCTTTCTGTTTTGTCCAGCACCGACCACTGCTGGACATTATACTCAAACAAATTAGGAAATTAGGGGGTGTTGTTCATTTTTACCAAAACATTCACAGAGTTTTAAATAATGAATCAATGGCTCCTTTCCAATAGGATTTATTCTGTAAGGTTTCCCTTGACATGTAACAATTTATAGAATGTGTCCATTGCACGAATCAGTGTTCACCTGTGGCATGACACCTTAGCTCTGAATTATGTTGATAACATTCTGGTAATAGTAATAAGGTGTGTAAGGCTACTCTTATTTTTTATCCCATTTTGCATGTGAAGAAACTGAGGCTTAGGGTACGTCGGTGGCTGGTCTAGGGCACTTGGAAAATTAGTTGTAGAAGCAGAATGAGGACCAAAGTCCTCTGGTTCCTAGACCCTTCCCTTCAGAGGAAGGGCAGAAGTCCAGTAGGCCTGGTCTTGTTTGTTGACCCCCCCAGACTTGGACTTGGCTCCAATGCCCATCCCAGTCTATCCCCATCATGACTTAGCGCCTAGCCTTGCTAATTTAGCATTCTTGCTTACTGCTGTATCCCCAAGTGCCGTGAAAAGTGCCTAGGGTATCAGAGTTACTCAATCAGTATTTGTCCAATGAATGAACTGTCTTCAGGGAACCTCTAGAAATAGAGGTAAGGAGGGAGTTACTGCTGTATTGACAACTTACAGGGTTCCATGCGAGGTACCTTCCCTCCCATTGTTACTAGGCACCCCCTGAAGGGCCCGACATATGAAGGACCCCTGGGGGATGGATGGGAGGAAAGTTGGACAAACAGTGCCATGGAAGGGGTGGACTTGGTAAGTTGGTTGACAGAGGCTCACAGCGAGCCTATGTAAGTCCTAGGAGAGAAGGTAGCCCCCAGTATGGAAAAGGTGAAAGCATTCTGGTAATGGTGATAATCTAACACACAGGTTCTCATTCCGAGGTGATTTTGCCCCCCGGGGACATATGACAATATCTGGAGACATTTTGGGTTGTCACACTGAGTGGGAACTGCTACTGGCATCTAGTGGGTAGACCCAACATCCTACAATGTGCAAGACAGTCCCTCACAGAGAATTATCTCTTCCCAAGTGTCAATAGGTCTGAGGTTTAGAAACCTTGTAAACGTCACTGAGAGCTAGGACGACCCAATAATTTCATCATTCAAACGGGGGCATTTTGAGAGTGGAATGGACTTATTCCTAAATATGCTGGGACGGTGTTCATGACCTGGGCAGAACAGGATGCCTTGTCACCTGGCCAAGAGTCCTTGGATGGGGCAGAATCTCATGGGCCTGCAGGACATGGGGCAATGGAAGAAGGGACACGGGTGAAGCACTGTGGTTGTTGGCACGTGGTGTAGATGGAGAGAAACTCAGCAGGTCAGGTGGGGTCTCCAGAATGGGACGGTTTGACTACCTGATGTCGAGGAGAGGCAAAGCCAGGGAGATCAGGGCTTCACAGAGCAGCCTCTGTGTCACCAAGGCCAGAGAATTACCCACAAATTACAGATAAACAAAGAGAAAGATGGTTCTTTTCAGGAATGGCATGGACAGATGTCAGTGGTTCATGGGCATGTATAAACACTGTCAGCCCACATCTCCTTTCCAGGTCAGGAAAAGGCAATATGTTTCACGTCTCTTGCAGTTCTGATAGGCTGTATCCACCCGAAAGGCCAGGTCCAGGGGCAGGAACCTCCCTCTGGCTCAGCAAAGAGTGCAATGATTGATTAGCGATATCTGCCACACGTTTGAAAAAGGAGAGTGATGGGCCCACAGGACACACCTTTGCCGTCCCTTCACAGGGCCTTGTTCCCGGCTCTCCTTGGAGCTGGAGATGTGAGCTTTGAGTCCAGTGGCCTCTAACATATTTATTTAGGTCAGGCTGTGCCGGCTGCTATGTGGATGCCATGGGGGACCACAAAGACCCAGAAGACATAGCCCTCAGCCCCCTCCGATACCATGACATTTTTATGGATGAATAAGATTTGTGTCAATAAAATCATTGGAGAACAGGGAACAATAGAGGACCGCAGTAACCAGGACACCCTGCATGGTGGAGCCTGTGGCCTGGTCAAGGCCAGCCAAGGAGAGAGGAGCCTGGGCTCAGAGGAGGAGGGCGGGGGAGGAAGTGGGTCTGGAGAAGGACTCGGGAGAGAGCGGGAATGGCAGAGGGAAGGCTTGCTGAGCCCCAGGGGAGCAAGACAGTAAGTACAGGAGCCCACAGTGGCCCACCTGATGACACTTTGCTGTATTTTTGCAGGGCGAGAGATGGTGGGGCCCACGCTGCCTGGATACCCACCCCACATCCCCACCAGTGTACAGGGCAGCTATGCCTCTTCTGCCATCGCAGGCATGGTGGCAGGTAAGGGGAGGGGCTGGGCAGGAGGGGATGCATTGCAAAGAGGAAGTGGTGGCCCCAGGCCGAGCAAGAGAGGACGAGAGGTGAGCTGTGCCCTTCGCATAGGCTTCCCGAAGGGCAAGGAAGCGTGGACCGAGAGGTGTATCTTCTTATAAATGCCTGGAGAAGAGACTTCAGTGCAGTCCTGGCTCCATAACTCTCTCCAGCTCAGCCCCCTTCTTCCCAGATGCTCCTGTGTTACCCACCATGATGAAAAGGGAGGGGCTGGGACAGCCTGGTGTTCAGATCGGAGCTCTGCCATTTCTTCCAGTGATTCAGTGAGCCTTGATGGGGAAGCCGCTGGGGGCCATCGGAACACTGTGAGCTAAACCTAATCCTAGCCTACAAGCAGCCCGTGGTCTCCCAGTTATTCCACTCTGGTGAATCCCATTTACCCTTCCTGTAAAATCTGAGTTTACGTGGTGTTGGTGATGATGGCGATGAAGACGGTTGAAATACAACCTTCTTCACACCTCACACTCGCTCAACCCTGCACGGGCAGGACCCGTGGCCGGAGAGCTCCAAAGGTACTATAAAGTGTGAGACGAGCTGGGAGTACTTCTCCATCATCACTTGGACTGTCCTGGGATCCTCCCTGCCAGTCACTGGGGTCTCTTTATCCACCAGTGTGGTCATCACCCAGCAGTGACCCAGGGTATCAAGGTTTGGGCGAGTAAAGACAATGAGAGTTTCTTCGGGCGAGTCTCACTCTTTTAGGAAACATACAGGAAGGACCCCAGGTTGGATAGGGTCGAATAGAGCCATGCGCACCGCCCAGAGAGGCCTGAGGACCTGGAGCTTCTGGAAGGGAGCTCTGAATCAATCAGGGCATCTGTGACCTTCCTGCCAGCCCTGGAGCAGCCTCTCTGGCTTTGACTCCAGAGACTCAAGGCATTCACCCAGGCCTGCTTCCCTCCCCCACTGGCAGGGGTTATTCTTCACCAGCCACCCACTCGGGTGCCCTGTTCGAGGCAGGTGGGCTGGGCTCTCCCGGGCAGAGGGAGGGGAGGAGGAGGGCGGGAGGGAAGGAGACTCTGCGCTCCCTGGGAACCCGCTGAGCGGGCACTTGTCGCTGCTTGGTTGCCGTGGCGATGTGCTTAATGCAGCGTTGAAAATACAGAATACTGACTCCTCTCTCCCTCCTGGCCCCAGACTCCCTCCCTCCCTCCCTTCCTCTTCTGGAGCGTGAAATGAGATTGGTCCAGATAAAAAAGGAAAAGATTTGGTTATTTTTTTAAGAGTGTGGATAATGGGGCTCTCAATCAAAATCCCAGGCTCCAGTTGGCTCCCCCCATTCCCCTTCCAACCTCTCCACCTTTCCCTGCCGCCTGCTTAGAAGGGGAGGAGGAGATGTAAAGCACAGGGCTTTTCTCTTAATTATGGATCATTCCCGGGGGCAGGCCCAGGGCAAGGGGTGGTTCCTGGGGCCCAGAGTCTGACCTGTGAGGTAGCTGGAAGGCTTGGGCCTCTCATCAAAGGCCCCCAGGTTGTTTCCATAAAGACCTCACCCTGAGTGGGTGTTGTGGAAAAAAAATAAATAACACAAGTACAGCACGGACTGCAAAGTGAATTCCAAGAGGGGGCTTGCTTGGCAAGGTGGATGGCTCCCAGTAAGTTACATGCAAATCAGTTTTCAGAAAGTACAATGTTATTTAAATGCATCCCTGGTTCCCAGTAACTCCATGGTGCAAATGAATTCTTAAGGAATTTTTTTATAGAAAAAGTATTCGTGTCCATCTCTTACCAGTGGTTACAATCTCCAAGTTGACTGAAGCGAGATTCCTTCCATTAAAATCAAACCTTCATTGAGCACCTACTGTGTGCTAGGTACAGACAGAGTGCTCAAAGCAAGGCATACCAATGACATTCTTCAATCAATTGTGGAAGGAAGGAAGAGATCATTTGTCAGGCACTTTCTGTGTGCCTGGCCATTCATAGGTATACATTTATTTCTCATTTAATCCTCACCATAAGACTGGGAAGCTGGTATGATCTTAGTTTTATGTAAATAAGGAAACAAGCGTAGAAAAGCGAAGTAGTGTGCTCGGGCTCGTAACCATGCTAAGTGGCTGGGTTGTTCAAACACAGTTTTTTTGATTTCAAATCTAGCATTCTTTCAAACCTAGCGTACTACACCACGCTGCTTCCCACCATACCGGAAATAATGACATGTGTTATAGGAGAGCGACGTAGGAACCAGCCCAGGGCACAGATTTCTCTTATCCATTCATCTTCTCTTGTGCCTTCTAATTGTTGTTGCTGTTGTTCCTGTCTCATTGATACAGTTAATGACCCTCTAACCAGTTCTGGAGCTGTACCGAGAGCTCCGATAGATGGATCCATCCATCCATCTCTCCATCTTTCCATCCATCCATCTTTACACACAGTTTTACATACATCCGTGTATCTTGTCATCTATTCTTCCATCCTTCTATCATTCATCCTTCTATTCATCCTTCCTTTCACCCATCCATCCATCCACCCATCCATCTACCCATGCTTCTATCCATCCATCCCTTCTTCTATCCTTCCATCATCCATCCATCTATCCATCCACCTTTCCATTCATCCATCCGTCCTTCTATCCATCCTTCCATACATCTTTTCACGTATCCATTCTTTCATCTATCCATTATCCGCCCTCTCAACCATCCTTGCATCCTACCATCCATTCACCACTTTTCACTTAACAGATGGTGGTTGAGGATCTATGGTATGGGATGCTGGGGATATAGCAGTGAACAAGACAGGAGCTTACAGCCTAATAGCGGAGAAAAAAAGTGTAGTAAGAAAGTCAGTGAATGAATAAACAAGATAATTTCAGATAGTGATAAGCACTTGGAAGACAATAAAATGGGATGATGTAATACAGAGCCACAGGGAGAGAAGATTACTTTCGATTGGGTGATCCAGAGAGGCCTCTCTGAGAAGGTGTTCAAAGCGGTCAGCCAAGTGATAAACCGGGGCAGACCGAGCCCAGCCCAAAAGAACAGCGAGTGCAAAGGCCCCAAGGCGGGAACTGGGTTAGCATGACCACACAGAGAAAGAGGGCGAGATATCCAAGAACAGTGAGTGAGTGGCGAAAGCACTGCGGAATGAGGAGACGTTGTATGTGGATGGGTCGAATTTGTAAACTACTCAGGCCACTGGGAAAACAAATTGCAGACAGTCAAAAGCGGAAGCACAGAGACCAACTGACCAATTGAAGGACAATTGCAGTAGTTCATACAGGACATAACAGTGGTGGGGGCCATGGAGGTAGCAGGGGAGGAGGAGAACAGAGACACTGAGGATGGTAGAGCCAACAGCACTTACTAGGGAACTGGCTGTAGGGGTTCAATGACAGGGGAAACAAGGATGAGTCCCTGGTTTGGGGCTTGGGAAACAGCATGGATGGTGGTGACATGTGGGAGGTTAGACGAGGAAGAGGTAGAGTATTTGGCATGTGGAAGTCAAGAGTTCTATTGGGTCATATTAGGATTGAGACACCACCTAGATAACCAGTTTAATACATCAGTAGGCATATGATGTGTGTCTGAAGTCAGGAAAGAATCCTGACTAGGGCATAAATTTCAGCCATTGTACAAAGCTGTTATTTAATGCCAAGGGATTACACAAGATCACTAGAAAGAGAATGTGAATGGAAAATCACAGCAGGCTCACAAACCCAGCCCTGGGATTCTTCAGCATTCAGAGACATAGCAGAGAAGGAATGAGCAAGGCCAGGGAGTCAGAAAGGCCCTTGGATTGGGCGGCCAACCAGGAGGACTGGCATCATGAAACCCAAAGGCATGGAGGGAGTGATGAACTGAATCAAAATCGACTAAGAGGTTGAGGGGGGTGATGGACACGGAAATGACCACTGGAGTGATCGGGGTAGAGGTTGCAGAGATTTGAAGAGATCAGCGTTGGCCTGATTGGAGGGGAATGAGGAGGTGAGGGCAGAGACCATGGAGCAGAGAAGGGCTGGTAGCTGGAGAGGAATGTGGGGTAAGAAGAGGATTTTTAAAAGAGAAGATGGCGGAGCATGTATGCTGGCTAAGGCAGTGATGAATTGGAAAGGGAGACGTTGATGAAGAGTAAAGAGAAGGGATAAACTGTAGGGACCAAATCCTCAGAAAGGGGAGTGAGGCAGGATGCAGAGCAAACAGGATGGGTTGACCTTTCATGGGTGCAGGGACATTTCATCTGCTTTGGCTGCAGGGGCCTTGACAGATCTGATGGTGGGAGGATGCTGCAGCCAGGGGGTGTACCACCTCCTGAGTCTCGTACCCTACTCCAACTTCTAAGTGACCGAAGCAGATAGGTACTCTGTAAGTGTGTGTTGGATAAGTGAATAAGTGAGCGAGTGAGTGAGTGAATGCACGAAGAAGTAACACAGGGAGAGGGCAAACACATTGGACTTTCCACCTCTCTTCCTGTCCTTCGGAGCCACTGAGGTTGGCATTGGGTGAGGTGGAGTCAAAGCCTGAGGGCGTTGCTGGGCAACCAACGTAGAATCGGCTTCTTCCAGGGTGCGCTGAACCCAGCAGTAAGCAGGACAGGCTGCCTTGTGAACGCAAGAAGAAGTGCTGGGGGCTAGGGTCCTAGCAGGCCCTAAGGGAGCATGTGGCCTCGGGCAAATGTCCCTCTCTGCGCAGAAGCTTCTTCACTTGTGAAATGAATGGTTGGATGAGATCATTTCTTTTCCTTTTTACTATATTTAATTTAAAACAATTCTCTTTGATGTGACCATTTTTAAAGTCTTTATTGAATTTGTTACACTATTGCTTCTGTTTTATGTTTTGGGTTTTTTGCCACGAGGCATGTGGGATGCTAGCTCCCCGACCAGGGATCGAACCCATACTCCCTGCATTGGAAGGCGAAGACTTAACCGCTGGACCGCCAGGGAAATCCCTGGATGAGATCATTTCTTAGTTTCTGTCTTTCTATTTTTATCCCTTTGCTTTTCTTCTCCCTCCCTTCTTATACATGTATTTCTTGGGCTCCTGACCTGTGTTAGACTTAGTCCCCGCCCCTAAGGAACTTCCTGTTGCTCAGGCTTTAACACTGGTTGGATGACTGGTGTGAGGCTCTACTGAGCTTTATTTCAGCGCCTACCTAATGGGAAAATCAGAAAAGCTAGCATTTCTTCACTGCTTCTTATATTCCAAGCATGGTGCTCATAAGCATTTGACATGTGTTATCAGATTGAATCCTCAGCAAAACCCCATGAGATAGGGACAATAATCTGCCCCATTTTACAGATGAGGAAACCAAGGCTCAGAGGGGTTCAGTGACTTGTCCAAGGTTGCACAGCTAGGAAGTGGAGCATGGAGATTTGGCTCCAGGCAGGCCAGCTCCAGAGCCAGGCAGCTTCGAGCCTCTCTTCTAGACTCTGGGAAGGAGATCAGAAGGGAACCACAGAAAGCACGAGGCTCACAACAGCAGATCAGATTCTGGAAGGCAGTGTGGATTCACCGGAGCTCAGGGTTGGCGGGAACCTGGCTTTGTGGATGAAATTGTCTCCTAAGTACATAAATGGATGATCTGGGATTTCAAGTTAAGAGCCCTCAGGTCAACTTCTGCTCTGCCATTTCCCAACTGCGTGATTTGAGGCCCCCTACTCACTCGTGCTGTACTCCGATTGCCTCTTCTATAAATTGGCGCTACTGATGAGCACTTTGTCGGAAGCTTATGAGCATAAAGGGGCTTACCGTGTGGGAAAGTGTTTTGCCAACTTTACGCTCCGTCCCAAGCCCCAGCAGTAATTGCGGTGGTCTGCTCTGTTATTTAAAGGAATTCTTAAGTAATTTTTCTGGTAAGTAATTCCTTTGGTGAAGCCAAGAATCCAGTCACAGAAAGAGGTGATGTGATTTGCTTCGTGTAAATCATACACTGAATTTGCTTGCAGTGGCAGGTCTGAAATGAGACAAACATCTCTATGGAGCCAGTCCCAGGACACAGATGCCCTCCCCTCTCCTTCCCTTCACCCTCAGCAACCCCACCACCACCAAACACACGCCCCTCCCTCACAAACCATACTTAGGGAGGCTACAAAGCTTATCCTTACTGAGTCCTTCCATGACCCCTAACCCCTCTCACTCCCATTGGCCCTTCCTGGAAAGACCTTTCTACAGAAGGTCCAGGCAGCAGCAGAAGTGGTTAGAACCTGGGCCCTGGTCACAGCACAGCTTCCAAATTCCACCAGACCCTCCATGTGTGTAAGCTTCTGCAGATCCCCAAGCCTCTGTTTCCTCATCTGGAAAATGGGCACAATACTAAAATCGACGTCCTGGGGTTCCTGGGAGGGCTGATCTTGATGGGGCAGTACCTCCAGTCCCTGATGGAAAAGGCACTGCCCCACGTGATGCAGACTGAGGGGCCCCTGAAGGACTGATGGAGGAGGGCTTGCTCGATGCCTGCCCTGCAGACCCTCGTCTCCCATCCCCAGCCTTCCATTGGTGCCTCCACCTCATGGGTCTCTCACATTCTCTTCCCACAGGAAGCGAATACTCTGGCAACGCCTATGGCCACACCCCCTACTCCTCCTACAGCGAGGCCTGGCGCTTCCCCAACTCCAGCTTGCTGAGTAAGTCGCCTCTGGGGCCTCCCAGGCCCTCTGCTCTGCGGGGAGGAGGGGTGCAAGGCTGAGCCAAAAGTTGCCTGAGACCTGGGAGGCCCCAGTTAGATGGAGGGCCCAGGAAGACAGGTGTTTTCCGTCATCCGAGCAGATAGAGGGAAGGCAGGGTACCGGGTTGCCTGGGAGAAGAGGCAGAAGGAAGAGAGACTTGCGTGCACCACTGTCTCTCTTCTCCATCTTCTATTAAATCTTTTGTTTTGGGTAAGATTCAGGGCTCAGGCTTTGGGAGGGCAGTGGTGAGTGGACTCCAGAAAAATCTTGGAGGGGAACTGCCTTCCTTCAGGGACTTAGAGTCCCACAGCTGCAGACGCTGTCGCAGGGGCGCCCTGCGGGAGTACCAGCTGCCCCTCTGCCGCGGAGCACCCTGATTGCAAACAGTGCTGTCCTGTTGCCCGCATTAACCATCTAAGCAACTCAAAAATACTCACGATTCAGCACCAGAGCCCTTACACAGAAGTCCTCTGTTCCACCACATTCCTGTTGTTTGGCTTGAGATACGGACAGCCTTCAGGAGGAACAGAGAGTGAGCTGTGGAGTTGCTCATCAGCCCCCGTCTCCCCCCGGGCCTGGGCTGGGTAGAGAAGCTTTTCAGGAAACCAGGCCCCTTAATGGGGAACGTGAGGGATCCCACTGGAGTCTCCGTGAGGGATGGCCTTAAGGGTCTCAGAGCAAACCTGAACCGGACAGAAGCCGCAGTGCAGTACGGCCAACCGCAAGGGCGCCGTCGCAGGCCTGGCAGGACCATCCATTCCCAAGACGCCCCCTCTCCTCCTGTTACCTCCTGATGTTCCAGAAATGACTAGGAGGCTGGCTGAGCTGGGTTCTGTCTGCCAGATAAATTCAAGCCACCCTTCTGTTCAATGTAGCCAGAAAGGCTGACGGCATTGAGACATGCCCTTCCCACGGAACTTTCCCGGGCTGCCCATCCTGCAGGTGTGCAGAGCTACCCGGTGCAGGCCCTCAAATGTGCATCCCCCTCGACCGGTCAGGATCCAATCCCCCTGCTTCCCAAGAAGAAGATCCTCTGACCTCGCACGTTTTGGGCAAGGCTGGGGAAAGCCCCAGTGATCTCCCCGCGTGAACTTGGTTCTTCAGGGTTCCAAATGTAACTGCTCTCTCTTGCCCTCTCCCTGATACAAGGGTGTTGAAGGTCAAAGGAGTCATGGCGGGAGGGGCAAGAAGCCACTGTTCTCCTTCTGGCCAGAAACTCAAAGGTGAGGCCAGAGAAGGAGGAAATAGGGCCAGAGAGGAGTTAATCTTTGATGATCAGATAGGCCCGAGGGATCAATGATTAACTTGTGCTGTCTTAAAGGTTGGCAGAGGCAGGGAGAGTCTGTGGTGCAGTTTCCCCTTCTGACCAGCAGTGTTGTTGTTCTTTTTTCGAACGTGTCCAGGTTCCCCGTATTATTACAGTTCTACAACAAGGCCAAGCGCGCCACCTACCACTGCCGCGGCCTTTGACCATCTGTAGTTGCCATGGGGACAGTGGGAGCGACTGAGCAACAGAAGGAC
The DNA here is from genome assembly GCF_949774975.1 of Lagenorhynchus albirostris. Taxonomy (NCBI): domain Eukaryota; kingdom Metazoa; phylum Chordata; class Mammalia; order Artiodactyla; family Delphinidae; genus Lagenorhynchus; species Lagenorhynchus albirostris. Next base: position 12,295,121 of record NC_083107.1, on the reverse strand, counting down.
TCGGCCTGGGATGGGCCCCAGAGAGTCACACAAAGGAATCTTTATTTATTACATGAAAAATAACAACAAATCCAGCATCACGGCTCCCTCCCCGTGTGGTTGATTTAATGAACCATGAGAGACCTGACGACGTTGGAGAAGGCCACGCTGTCCTCCAGGACTCCTTAATGAGGGGCAGGAGTCCCAGGGGGACAGAACCGTCCCGTTCCAAAGAGACAAAATTGGAGGAGAAGTGGGGAGAGAAGAGGGGACAGCCAGAGGCTTGAGAGGGACGGCACATGGGGCCCACGACGGGGTCAGGGGCACACAGAGGCACCTCTGTGACTCCATCACCGACACACTCCAGCAGCCGCGGGCTGTAAGCGCTTCGGTCCAGCCCACGAGCCACAGCGGGTGCAAAGGCTCTCCCGCACCGCCGCCCGGAGACGCACCACCTTCTCTGGGCAGCTTGCTTGGCGCTTTCCACTCCTCTCCCTCTTGGCCCACAGGCTGAACACTGGGTCCAGCCAACCAGGAGCTCTGCCCAGTGGTCAAGGTGGTCATCCGCCTTCCTTTTACCTGCTGCGGTGAATGTAGGAGCTCCGTCCCAGATGCTCCCCACCACGGAACCACCCCTTGGCGGCCAGACCTCAGCCTTGCTGAGCCTATTGCAGCTTGAGACAGACATTCCGAAGCCCCCGGGCTCCTGGGGGTGGGGTGCAGCCCTGCCCAGGGCGGAGCCAGGCACCATGGCTGGGGACCCGCCTCCCCTCCCAACAGCCCTGCCAAGCCCACAGCTACCCCCCAAAGCCAGCCATGGCGGTTTCCTCTCTGGCTCCCACCGTGCCTGCCCTCCGCTCCCCAGGCCCGACTGTAAATACTGTAAATGAGGGTCTGCTAGAGTCCAGCTGCCCTCTTCCTCTCAGTGAACTGTCTCCCTGCCACGTCGGGCTTCTCCCCATGATGCTTCTTTTTTTTTTTAAAGACAACCACCACTGCCACAAGACTCAATAAACCATTACTCTTGGTCTCCAGCTTTGGGGTTGGCTGGGGAAGGAGGCACCCCAGGACTGGGTTTTTTCTCCAGAGAACCTCAGAGCCCAGTGGCCAGCGAACTCACTTCGGGGGCCGGGCATTGAGAGGACCACGAATGCCCAAGGGAGAGAGCCCCTGACTTAGCATTCACCCTCTGCCCCAGAGACATGTTCAGCCCCGGGCAAATCACGTATCCCAAGCTTTGACTGTGCCAACTCTGAGTAAATGCGAGCACAAAATAGGCACGTGGCCCAGTGCCTGGCCAATCACAGACTCCTCACAGGTAGCTGCTGTTGTTATTAACAGGAAGCCAGAGAATCCGCCGGGAAGGTTGGAGGCAGATCCGGGAACAGCTCTGCACTGGAGCCCACATAAACAGCTCTTAGGATCCCTGAGGTGTGAGAGGAGGGAAGGGAGAAGACAGTTCCTGGGCTCTGCCGGATGGGGCCTCACGTAAATTAAGCCGCCATTTGCCCTCTTTTACATATGGAGAAACTGAGGCTCAGAAGAAAATGAAATAACTTGCCCAAGGCAGGAAGTAGTAGATTCAATCAAGTCCTCTTACCTTAAGTCCAGCACTTTCACCCAACAGCACAGGGCTCTCATCAGGGATGCCAGGGGGCTTCTAGACCCAAGGGAGGTTCTGAGACTGCCACCGAGAGTTAAATTTTTTGGGGTTTGGTTCCTAAGTATTTGGCAAGACTGTGCAATCAGGAAGCTGAGGCCAGGAAGGGGTGAGGGAGCTACTCTAAGGACTCAGGACAACCCCCTTCTGTGAAATTTTAGAGGACAAGTCACAATGGTGACTGCCAGGTCTCTGCCTCCAAGAGGGTGCCTGGCCCACCAGCGGCTGCCTGGTGTCTGCGTGGACCCTTTCCGTGAGGGACCCAGCTGGAGCCGGGGACAGGATGCCCAGATTAATGCCGACAGCTACGCAGATAACAGCTGAGGTTGAGTCAGGTGGGGGAGGGGCTTCCTCATCCCCCACTAGCACCGCAACCAGGGGCTCCCAGGCTGGGAGGGCAGCAGCTGAGAGACAGGCTTCTGACCTCCCTGGTCCTCCCAAAGGAGAGGCGAGGAATGCTCGCTGCGGATGGCATAGACAGAGTGGGCCCCCCACAAGGACCAGTCCCCATGACTTCTGAGCGGATCTGAGATGAGGCTCAGTTTTCAATAACAGGATATTCCTCCAGCCACGAGCAATGGTGGCAGGACTGCATCCCATTATATCTGGGTTCCTGAGAGCCCTAAGACAGTCCCCACCCAGGAATCACCTTGAGGTGGATGGTGCCCCCCCAGAGCCTGCAGAGCGAGCCTTCCTATTCCCAGCCAAACCCTTTCTGGGGACCCTGGTGCCCCGGCAGCCTCTCCAAGCCCTGAATGACAAAGGGACCTGGGCTGCGCTTTTGCGGGCTGACCGTGGTTCAGCGCTCCCCTTCCTTCTCGGAGGTGAGCTGAGCCCCCCGGGACACTCTGCTCAGAGCAGGTGTCGGCGAGTGTGCGGCAGGTCCTGGCCAGTAGCGCTCCAGACACTCCGTCCACAGTCAAACCACGGGTCCCCCTTCGGGGCTCGAAAAATACAGCCGTCTGTGTGCTCGGGGGGAGAGATGATCTCAGGTGCCCTGACATCAGGGGTGGTGCTGGGACAAGTTGGCGAGGTACATGACGGGGTCGTGGTGAAGAAAGAGTATGAGGGGAAGGGCGGGGAGGACAGGTGTTGGGAGGCACAGATGAACAGGAAGCGGCTTTCCTGCTGGGGAGTGTGCGGAGTATCCGTGGGTAGCTGCGTGGGAAGTGGCAGAGAGGTAGTTTACTCTGTAGCAGGGTCGAGGCCCTGGGTTTTCTGAAGGCATATGGGAGCAGTGCGTGTGTCGGTGGGAGAACTGGGGACGAAGCCTGGGCCCGAGGCGTTCCCAGGGCAGCGAGGGCCCTGCCTCACTGCCCCCCCCCACGCCCCATCCCCATTGCACCCTGGAACCATCCCTCTCACTGCCTGTGTGGAGAGTCTTCCTCAGCTTTCCAGGCCCTACTGCCCGGTCTGTCATCCCTACCCTTCCTCCTCCAGTGGCCCCTGCCCTCCTGGCATTGGCCAGGAGAGCCCGGGGCGCCTGGAGCTCAGCGGTCTGTGTGGGCCAGGCAGCCCCTGCATGGTGATGCGTTTCCTGCTGGGAGACAGAGCAGCTAGAACCCTACCTGGGCCCACCAGGTGGGGCAGAACACACCTTTCTAAGGTGGACTGGAGCTGCTGTGACCTTCTGGCCCCTACCCCATGGCCTGCGGCAGGGGGAGGCAGAGGCAGCTAGGAGTCCTGCCCCAAGGCCAGCCCCTCCTGTCTCTTCGCCAATATCCTTGGCATTGGTTGTTACTAAAAAACACGTACCTTCTGCCCGTCATGTGCCAGACGCACACTCAACCCTCACAACAGCCTCAGGTGAGAGGAGAGTGTGACCACAGTCTACAGATGGGGAAGTAGGAGGCCAGAGAAGGTGAGGGGCTTGCGAAGGTTTCCCCCCTCCCGCTGTCCTCACCATCCTCCTGGCCCCCTCCCCAAATACTCACAACTTTTCCCACCAGCGTCTTCCTTTGGGGATGGGCACAGGACAAGGGGGCTGGAGACCTCGGGGTCCCGAGTCAGTGCCCTGAGCTTCAGCAGGGATCGGGGCTCCCTCCCTGGCCCTCCCTGAACTCCCCCATCCTCAGAAGATAGAATAACCCTTCTCCCATAGGCTTAGTCTCCGTCTGTTTACAAAACTCATTCCCATCCATCTGTGTCTCCGATTCTGCACATCGGCCCCGGTTTGCCCTTGGGGAAACTGAGAGCAAGAGATGACTGGATCTTTCAAGGTCGTTCAGAGGAGCTGGGACCACAGCCCGACCCCTAATCTAAGGCCAACTCTGCATCCCAATCTAAGTCCTTGAGTAGCTGGATGTGGCCAGGCTTCTGCAGAGACCTCAGGCTCCCATCACTTTGTAGGGAGGGACAGAGTTATGGGGCCGCCTCCTTGACCCTTAATGTCCCCCCAGGCCGCCCCTTCTCCAACTTTTAGGGTCATAAAGCATTTCCACCGCAGGCAGGGGTCCGATTGTTCCTCTGCCTCAGTTTGTGAGACACCCGCAGACAGGGAGTGACCCAGCCTGCTACCTGCAGCTGCCGCTGTGATTGTGATGAAAGCATCCCGGCCCACAAAGGCCGCCTCCTCTCTTTCCCTCGCACCTTTCTCTTTCCTTTTCCCACCTCTTTTAATCTCAGCAGTCCCTCTTCTGCTGAGTCCGAAGCAATTATTCCTTTGAGAGACCTTTGTGTCTGCAGTGAATGGTGGGGAGGGCTTAGACTTTCCCCGTGTCTGCTCAGGACAGGCTGGAAGCATTTCTCCCTCCTTCCATCCCTTCCGCTTGCTTTCTTACTCTTCTCATTACTTTATTCTCTTCCTCTGGCTCTTGGGGGCTCTCGGGACACGGATGCTGGAGGTCCTTATCTCCTGATGGCAGATCCCGATTCCCTACTGCTCCCTGCTCCAGCGCATGCACCCACACACACCACCAGCAACCCCATCGCCACATCTCTAAGCCCCTCAAACCAAACCCGGTGCCTGGCTTCCTGGACAAAGCTGGAGGGAGCAAGGAAGGCCGGTCCCCGCCCCGGCAGCATCCTCCCCGGACGTCCCCCTATCTCCTTCTCTCGCTGAGCTGAGCGGCAAAGGCTAAGCCCCAGCTGCTGAGAGGCTGCCCTGAGATTTGGGGCGAGGGCTGGGGGAAGTGGGGCTTTGTTTTGGGGGAGAAGGGAGGTCAGGGCCGAGCTCCTCTGCATCTGTACCCGGTGGCAGCCGGCCAGGCTGGGGAGGGAAGCGCTGCCTCCGGCTCTCCCAGGGAAATGTGATTTCCCCTTGAGTGAAGCAGACTGTGCAGTGTGGAAATTGGCTCTTTTCTGAGTGAGTGGCGTCTGTTCTGGAGTCGGGGGCGGGCTGGGGCCCACGGGAGGCCGCGCTGGCCCCCGGAGTGAGCCCGGAGCAGCCATGTGCTGAGAACTCATTAGGGATAAATCAAACTAGTACCAGCATGAAGCCAACTCCCTTCCCCCCACCGCGCCTCCCGGCGCCCCCCTTCTCTGAGACGCCCCACTTCCCCTCCCCCTCCTCTCCAGCCAAGGCATCCTCCCCCGTGTAACGGGAGCCCAAGCCCACACGTGCGTGCGCACAATCACACACGCAGCCCTGCCTTGAATGAGAACCGCTTTCATTTACAAATAAATCTTTTTGTTTGTTTTAGATGTGTTTGCTTTTTACAGGGAGGAGGGCGTTAGTTAGCCTCCCTAACAGCCCAGGCCTGGGAACTCACATTCCCCTCCAGCCCACCCTTCCACTGCCATCAGGCCCCGGTTTTCACATCCTGCTCGTGCCTCCTGGGGGTCCTGAGTGGAGGCCCCCAGCTGTGGGCAACGTTGGTTCCCCCCATACACCCCCTGGGGAGAGGAGTGCACCCCCGTGGGCCCGGCCAGGAGAGCATCCCCCAGCCCACCCACACGCCTCCCCAGGGGACCTTGCTGCGGCAAAGACATTGTTCATCAATACGGGTGAGCTCGGTCCGAATGGAAACTTACTTCTCCACCAAAGGGAAGAAGTAAGAGAAAGAGAAGAGGGTAAGAAAGAAGGAAGCGGGGGCAAGGCCCCTTGGCCGCGGTGAGGACTGAGGTTTCACTTGTAGGAAGTACAGCCACGCCCTCCCCAGAGCCGCCCTCCATGCTGATGATGGCGATCAGGGAAAGGGCCTGCTGGCCAGACGTTCTAGGGGCTGAGGTTGTGGTGTCACTGGAGCTGTTAGTTATGGCAATCGTAACACCTCTGTTTACCCCCCTGGGGGACAGCGTTGCTCCAGAGCTCAGGCCTGGGTGTGGGGCTGTGTCCCCGCCCTGGTTGCCTCCCCGGTTGGCAACCCCAGGGACATCCTCAGCTGCGTAAAATGCGTGGCTCGGGCCAGAACGATGTCCAGCCATCACACCGTGATTCAGTGGTCACCTGGGCAGTGAAAGGCATTACGGGACTCATCTGACTGGTTCAGGTATGAAGCCCTCTTTCGACCAAATTCCCCTGGTAATTTTCCATCAGGCAAACACCGTATTTCCATATGCGGAATCCGGTCTCTGTTTGGGGTGGGGTGGGGGGTGGTTGGCTTCTGGTGGCCCACCCACCCAGGGCCCTGGGGTCCTGCCTCAGCTGGCTGGGCTAAAGCCAGGCTTCCAGAGAATTCCAGGCTGGGACAGAAATCAGAAACCTGAGCGAAGTGAATTAGCCACAGTTCATACAGTCTGGGGCCTGAGAAGGCCTGGTTCTCACATTCACTGATTCACCTGTTCATTCAGAAATAGTTCCTAAACCCCCTGTTCTGTGTCAGACCCTGTGATAGGCACCTAGAAGGAAACAAGATGAACTGGACGGGATCATACCACCCCCACCATCACCCAAAATAAAAACAAGAAACTTCAGAGCTTTTATTTAAAAAATGAGACTTTTATAAAAGTCAGTATAGGGCAAGACGGGAAAGGGATAAAAGCCAAAAGAGAGGGGATATAAAGTGCTGTCCGGTTTCAGGTAAGATTTGCAAAATCCCGCACGGCCCTCCCATGCCTTTCTTGAGCATCCGTAGCATCTTCAGGAAGCAGCTCTAAGAACACCGACTGCAAGCCCTCAACCTCGGGCCTGAAAAGGGCTATCGTCCTGAGCTTCTGGGTCCCACCGAGGGCTAAGGAGGGCGCTAGGCAAGAAGACTCAACGTCGAGGAGACTCACAACGTAAGCGCCCTTTCCCAAACACCCTCTCACCCCACAGCAGCCACTGGGGGCCTGCCCCCCCCCACCCTGTGACTAACTAGAACCTGATGGCCCGAGTCTTTCTCTGAGCTGCATCTTTGTTGCTACAGTGGGAGCGGGGTCGGGGTGGGGGTGGGGCGTGAGGGGTTGCTCAGGGCCTCACTTCCCTGCAGTCCTGGCTGGTCCCCCTCCTTCCCATCTCAGTAACCCCCTGCACCCTGACCACAGGTCCAAGAACTGGAGGGAAGGGAGGATGAAGAAGGTCCTGGGTAGAAGAGGTCCGGGAGAGGAGGCGGGCGGATGGCACGTGGCGGGGAGACACCCCCTGGCTGTGAGGTCGACATCTCCATCTCCTGGGTCCTTCCCGGCTATAAGCTCCGGCTCGGGGTGGTTACGGGGACCGGGGCCTTGGGGACACGCCTCAGCTCTGTGACCCCTTCCCCCATGCACATTTGCACCAAGCTCTCCTTGGAAGATGGAGGGAGGGGCATTTGGGGGCTGAAACACGACGATGGCGAGAGGAGAGGGCGTCATCGGAAAGGGACCAGGTGCCTTCTCCCCGCAGCCAGCCGGGGCGGGGGTGGGCGGAGACCCAGGCCAAGGCTCGGGGCCCATCTGAGCATGTCACCTGCTAAAGGAGGAGCGGGGGTGGGGGAGGGGAGGAAGGGGAGGTGAATAAATAATGGGAAATAAAACTTCATGAAGCAGAAAATAAAAAGCAGATTATACAGATGTGGCAATTTGAAGGATCATTGCCTCTGTCCTCTTTCTAACTGCTGCATCTGGAGGTTCGAAGCACCTTATCCCCTCCCCTCCCTCTGCCAGGTCCCCGCCTGGCTGGAGGTCCCTCCGCGTGCCTTGGCACCTGAAACACTCAGCCGGTGGCATCTCCTAGCACCACACGCTGCTGCCCAGCCTGAGCCTGCGGGGCTGGGGCACGGGGTGAATGGGTAGAAGGGTGGGCCGGGCGTTTTGGGGTGAAGACCCGAGTGAGGGGTGACTGGGGAAAAAGGGGAGCATTTGTGAGAGCAGAGTGTGGGTGAGGACGGGGTTGGTTGTGGGGAGTCTGGACGGGCAGCGGTGACGGAAAGGAGCCTGGATGGGCGGGAACAGGGGGAGGATTTGGCTGGGGCCTGAGGAAGGTCACCCCTTGCGAAAAGGGGGTTTGGATGAGGTTTGGCCCGAGGGTGAGATCCAAACTTCTGTATCTTCATGCCAGCAGCTTCTTTCTCGTCTTCATCAAAATTCATTTGTTAAGCTTCAATTTGACACCGTGCCAGGTGCTATATAAACAGACATGGTCCCTGCCCTTAAGGAATTTCCAGCCTAAGACACACACACAAGCTGACATTTTGTTTATTTTATTTTAAATATTAATGTATTCCCACCTTGTTCCAGAGAGGATTTGAGACAGCTCACAGGAAATGCATGCAATAAATTAGTGAAATACAAATACGAAATAAAGCATCAGGAGCACAGAAAATATAGAACGGGTGGAAGAGTGGGTCTTGAGCGGCTGCACCTGAGCTGCAAATCGGCCCGGAGTCTCTTGGCGGCCAGGTGAAAGGGTTGTCACGGTCACTTACCAGGCCTCATTCGCTCAGTGAGGGAGTCAGCGCCTCTCTGTGCATGTACTTCCTCCCCACCCTGTCTGTGTCACACCAGATGGGGACAAAGAGATGCAGAAAATCAGAAGCTTCTACCTGACACCCAAGGTGAAGGCAAAGGCCCATCTGGCTCAAACCTCCTCATCATCCTGGTATGTTGTCTTTCAAAGCAATGGACGACCTGTCACAGAATCATTCATAGAAAAGGGGAGTCAGCCGGGGACAGGTTTAGGGGAGATGATCCTAAGTTCACTCTCCCGTGTAATGAGTAACATCTGTACAGAAAGTTACCATTTCCAGGAGGATTGGTTGAGAGACCACGTCCTGCAGACAGAACTCCAGGTCTGAAACTCAGAGCAAAGATCAGGACCGAAACCTTAGATTTGGAGACTCTTCCCAGAAGCTAAAGCGACAGCCCTGTAGTCAGACAGGTGAGATCTCTGAGAATCCCCCTTGCGAAAAGGCTGAGTTCAGGCTGGGCCGCGGGGAGGTTACAAGCGGAGAAAAGACAGAAAAGAACATGCAAGAAAGTAGAAGACGAACCAGGAGAACGTAGAGTTCCGGAAGCCCAGGGAGGATGAAGTTTTGAGATTTACTTTTTCAACACCAGGAGTCAGGCCCTGGGATACGATGGAAAACAACCAGCCCTGTTCCCGCCCTTGGGAGGTTTATGTTCTACTGGGAGCAAAGAGACAGGAAAGACAGGAGGGGAGGGCAGGGGAGGGGTGTAGAAAGTTAGGCTTTGATGTGATAGGGAATAACAGGGGGAGAAAGAGTCAAGGAAGGCTTCACGGGGGAGGTGGCATTTGGACGGCAAGGGATTTTGCCTCTTCCCAGTCCTAGCACTCCGAATTTCTCAGCAGATGTTCCCCCCTCCATCCTTTGGGTGGCATTGCCTCCACACCCCACCCCCATCTCGGAAGGAGGCCTCTGATTACCTTAGGCCCCTAGTGATTGGCTCAGAGGTGGGCACGTGGCCCAAGGTATGTTGCTCAAAGAGACGCTACCCTGGGGCTTCCCTGGTGGCACCGTGGTTGAGAGTCCGCCTGTCGATGCAGGGGACGCGGGTTCGTGCCCCGGTCCGGGAGGATCCCATGTGCCGTGGAGCGGCTGGGCCCGTGAGCCATGGCGCTGAGCCTGTGCGTCCGGAGCCTGTGCTCCGCAACGGGAGAGGCCACAACGGTGAGAGGCCCGTGTACCGCAAAAAAAAAAAAAAAAAAAAAAAAGACGAGACCCTACCCTGGACTTGAGATTGAAATTTCCAACGAGCAGATATTCTCTGCGCGCTAGATTTGTACCAAGAAGAGGGAGTCTTGAGCTCTTGGGGCACCTCGGTACCGTGAGGGTTGCCCCTGTCCTCCTAGGCCTGGGAGAAGAACAAGAGAGAAACAGGTTCCTGGCTCAGTGTGGAGCCCGACCTGGACACAGACTGTCCAGTTACTGGAGCTGAACAATGTCCTATTCTGCTAAAGCCCATGTGAGTTTACATCTGTCACTTGCAAAGTCCAGGCAGAGGGAGAGCTGAGTGCAGAGGCCCAGCCTCGGAGCAGGACCCCATGTTTGAGGGCAGAATGTGAACCGGAGTCCAGAGGCGGGAGGGTGCCTGAGGAAGGCCAGCGAGGCCGGTACTAATAGCTAACAGGCTTTCCTTCTGTGCCAGGCATTGTTGCGAGCTGTTTACGTGCATAATTTCACTTAATCTTCACAAGGACTCTGTGAGGTAAGTAGTGCTATTATCCCCATTTTATAGAGAAGCAAACGGAAGCACAAGAAGTTAACAAACTGGCCAGATCACACTGGGCCTTGTGCGGGTTCCACAGATCAGGGCGCACATGGGGCCAAAGGTCGCTGAGAGGTGAGGAAGCTTGATGACTGAGGGTCGTAAGTGGGGAGCAGTGGCTGGAGGCCAACATGCCAGGTGTGAACGGGACCAGGGGAGGGAGGGAAAGGGCTGGCAAAGACCACACATCCGTGGACCTCGGCTACAGGCAGCAGACGGTCAAGTGCAGGCTCTTCTTTTTCCTCCCGATGGCGATACTTCAAGTTGTTTGCGAGGCAAGATAATGAAGGGGTAGAGCATAGGCCGAAAACCCAGATGGGACCCCTGAGGGCGAGGTCAGGGTAGGCAGGACATGGGGAGGGGGAGGGGTGTGGGCACGAGGGAGGGGCAGGGTCAGTTCCAGGAATGCACAGAGCATCGCTTCCTCAGAAGGCAGGGAACAGGTAGAGATGGGGGCCAGTCAGATGCAGGATAGCTGGAGGCAAAGGTGTTGGCAGAGGGGGCAGTGGGAAGGGGCCCTTACGCAGAGCGTGGCATTCAGGACACCCCCTAAGTATGGGCAGCAAGCAAGTTGGGGGGTCAGGGGAAGGGAGAGGGATGTGGCCAGATGTGGGTGGCCAGGTTGTCCCAAGGTTCCAGGGCATTCTCTTCCCCCCGCCCCCTTTTTATTTTAGACTTACAGAAAATTTGCATGCATAGTATAAAACACCTCCAGGCCATAATCTACCCTATTCTAGGCTCACTTACTCAAGTCATTCAATCTTCTTAAAGCCAAACTCCCAGACTATCTCCCAAGCCATGAACCCGTCAGTCTTCTGCTCGAAACCCACCCTCCTGGGCTGCACACCAGGTCCTTTAAGATCCAGCTTCAGCCCACCCTGACCACCGTGTGTCTCTCACTCTATCCCACCTCAACCCTTCAGCCCAGCTCCTGCCGAGCAGGACACGCCCCACTTGTTTCCATCTGACTGGGAGCCCCCAGAGGAAAGGACCCAGACCTCTGGGCCCTAGTGATCTTAACTCCTCCCTGGTGCCTGGCAAACAACAAACAAATGAATGTCTTCAGCAGAAAGCCAGATGGAGCAGAGATGCTGAGAGACCAGGAAGAGGTTACATCTGGGGTATCTCCTGGTTAGCTGAGCTCCCTAGGTGGGAAAGGAGGAACCGAGGGCAAACTTCAACCAGCCTTATGGAGTCTGAGCTGTTCACCAAGAACCTGTGCCCATCCCCTTCTCCTGCAAAGATATGGACCAACCCAGTGCTGAGTAGGAAAGAAGAGTAGGGTGGACACTAGGTGAGTCTAGGCCCGTGGGGTTTGATCCGTTCCAAACCCAGGACCAGGACTGGGTGCTCATTTGGTTTCCATTTTTGTAGTTTCCTTGGGACAGTTCTGTAGGGAGTTCTAGGCTGTCCCCATAAGGTTCCAGAAACTTCTTCCTCAAGATATCAAAGTCCCAACCCTTTGCTTGGATCAGACCTCCCCAGATGGTGGGAGGCCTGGCTGGGCCGCTGTGGGTTTGGGGAAGTGGAAGGGCCTGGTTCTGGTGAGAGGGCGGGGCAGGGGGGAAGGCCTGGGGGCGGCCTAACTTCCTGTTCTTCCAGGAGCACAGCTGTGGCTGGACAACTGGGCCGCCCAGGCTTGGAAGATGCAAGCCCGCCCCCTGGTGGTCACATGTCATAACCACAGCCCAACAACCCACCTCCACCTCCCCAGGCCTCCAGGCCAACCGGGGCCAGGACAGCACTGGCCAGAGGGGGACCCGGCAGCCACGGTCACCTGGCTCTGAAGGCCTCACATGCCCGGGGGGAAAGGGAGATGCCAGTTCTGCAAGAGCAAAGAAGCATGGAAATGTGACACACATGCACACCTGCAAACCAACCTCTGCCTTTTATTCGGGTTTTAGAAATAAGCATACAGGTCAGTGAGGTCAAATAACCCACTCACGGCCATTCAGCCTGTAAGCATCACTCCTGGGCCAAGTCACGTCCACCTGGCGCTAGGCTCCCACCTCAATCAAATGAGACGACCGGACTGCGCCGCGGCTGTTAACTGCCACTGCACGTCAGAGTTGCCCAGGGGGTCTTAAAAATACCTATTGGTGTCCCTGACCCAGATCTACTGTATCTGAATCCCTGGGTGTAGGATGGGAATGTCTCCAGCGAGTCTCTACACTGCCAACTGGAAACCAGAGAGCAGGACAGTCATCTCCCGGAGGCCAGCGATGCGCTTAATCCGTGTTTGAATCCCATGGTACTGGCCCATAAAAGGTAGTTAATATTACTTGTGAAATGAAAGAATGAACACATGAGTGGATAACTAAATGATTCTGAGGTCCCCTCCAGCTGTGACAAACTACATATGTGACCCCTGCACCTGCTCAGTGTGCTACATACACGCCCACAGACATGCACGCACACAGACATGCACGCACACGGCAAGGGGGGTGCGGCCTGCCACCCTGCGGGTGGCCCCAGCTACCCGGAACTGGCTGGCCCTCCCCTCCCCCTACACCCGTACACGCCTCCTCCTTTGTTGGCATTTATTGTGCACGCTTTGGGTGTGTGGCCCGGCCCTGGGCCCTGGCCAGACGCCCGTCGTGGCCCCCGAGTGCCAGCCCCACCTGGTGGAGTTCCAGGCTGCTTGCAAGCACGAAGGGGAGGACGGGGCCGGCAGGAAGGCCGGAGGGGCCGTGCGTCAGCCAGCAGGCGGGCAGTGGAGAGGCCCCTCTTGGCGGGCCGCCTGCTCGCACACTCGGCTGAGCAGAGACAATGGTGGCTGCCCCTGCAGCCCAGCCTCCTTCCCACAGGCAGAGCCTCGGATCCGCGAGTGCCCGGAACCGCCCCCGGAGAACAGCCCGATGGAGCACAAGGGGACTTCCCAGGCAGGGTGGCAGAGGCCCCTGGGAGCAGGCTGGGCCAGGGGAGGGGTCCGGGAGGGTCCTGGAGCCCCTCGGGCATGGAGCTTTCAGGGAAGGGAGCCAGGCCTCCGCCCACCCCACCCCCCCAACTCTCCAGAGCCCCCAGCGGATGCGGACGCGTCACCACCTCTTACCCCCAGCCTCCCTAGGGTCTGAACCCAGAGAGAACTCCTTCCCTGCTCTGGGGAGGCAAAGGCCCCTCGTTCCAGGGCTCTCTCCACCAAGCTCTGGAGGCCGCCACCCCTTCCGGCCTTCACTGACCGCCATCGGCTCTGCTCTGATGATCAGCAATTGACCGTGCAAGGCAGGGCCTCTCTCGTTTGCCCACTGCGAGTGGGTGATGTGTGGGAGAGGAGACAAAGGCAGGGGCCCCAGGGTCAGCCTCACTGAGCCCCTGAACTCGCCGCATCCCTGCCCCTACCCAGAAGGCTGCCCCCCCAGTGGGCGGGGCCTGGTTGGGGTCTCCCAGGACCTCTCCCGGCAGGCCACCTGATTCCCAGAACAAGACCACCCTCAGGGCTGCGGCTCCCCTAGCTTGTCTGCCCAGAGGGCTCTGCTGCCCCAGCCTCTGTCCCGGAGGCCGGGGTTTCCCGAGTACTCTGACTCTCACATAAGCACTGAGCTGCCCGCAGGCCTGGGAAAGGTGTCCGCTGTGGCTTCTGAAGAGATGGAGGGTGACACGGGATGAGCTGTGGGAGCGGAGCCAAATTCCTGACCTCCCATCGCCCTCGGGAGCAGCCAGGGGCAGGGGGCAGCAGTATTGGGAAAACTCCTGTGTACGAGGGACCACAGGGAAGCAAGGCTATCCTTCAGCGGGGGAGGGGCGGGGCCTCATCGCCACCATGCGCCCGCTGAGACGAGGCTCTTCCTCGGGGCTTCATCCCACACCCACCCCAGGCCGTGGGGGCAGAGTCGGTGAGGGGCATCCGCTTCACAGCGGATTGCGGTTCCGCTTGGGGATGATCTTCCGGTAGGTTCTGCGCTCTGAGATGTTGCGCTTGACCTTGGCCGTGGTGGGGGCCTCATCCAGGTGCAGGGACGGGCTGGAGTGGGACTTCTTCAGGCTGGGCTTGGACTCCTGCGGGCCTGCAGCCTCCTTCCCCAGCTGTTCCTCCCACAGGTCCAGGTCATCCGACGGGCAGTGCAGACGGGCCACCAGCAGCTGCAGGTAGGTCTCGTAACGGGTTTTCTGCAACACACGGGCCCCGCCGCCTTAGCACCACCCTGGCTCCAGGTCGGGAGGGGGCTGGGATCGTGAGGGACAGACAGCTCACATGTGAATGACGCTATGGCGATAAGGACTCCTGCAGAAAGAGCGCCGGGCCAAAGGCTAGCATCTGCTTGAGCAACCGTACCTGCAGATCCTGCCGTTCCCTGGGTGTTTTATAGTTACACCTGTAAGTCCAGCCCTGGTCTAACAGCCAACACCGTGTAGTGCCGTGACTGACATCTCTGGAGCACGTTACATCGCTGAGACACTAAAAGACCCATAACCCACTAGGCCCGAGGTCTGTGCAGCACTGCACACACACAGTGCGCATCTGTACTCAGCCCTAAGTGAGTCTGCGCGGCGTTTTAACAATTGGCATCTGGAGGGTATGACGCTAACTACCCTCATCTGTTTAACACTCCTTGGGCCCCTATAACTAGCATCCTTCAGATACAGCTCCCAGTTTACCTAGTGCTTTCCCACCCTCCAGCCCGCTGGATCCCCATCCCAGCCCTGGGAGGTCGGGTGGGGGTCACTGCTCTGCTCTGTAAAGAGGGAAGTGAGGCCTAGGGAGGGGTGGGCCTTGCTAAAGGTCCCAGCTGGTCAGAAAGTGGTAGGGAGAGGCTGGAATGCCGCGTGCAGAGCTGGGTCCTATCGGCCACACGCAGGGGCCTCTGGGAAGTGGTGCGCTCACAGCGATGGATGCAGCCAGTACGCCAAATGGATGAACCAGAAAGAAAGGGAGAGGGCAGCGCGAGGGCCGGTGGGCACAGCCAGGAGGTGACACTGACGCTCCCTTCTCCCCTCTCTGCCCCTGGGTGGCCTGTGACCCCTTCTGTTCCCACAATGCCCCTCGCCTACCCTCCTCCTGAATTTGGGTGCAGGGTGCGTGCTGGGTGGGAAAAAATGTTTCAGCATCGATCACAGAGCTAATAAAGGTCATTCCTTAGTTACGACCATACACGAGGCACGGATGTAATTGGAGTCTCTTGAAAATGTATCAGGTTTGGACAAGTCGCTTAAGCTCTCTGTGCCTCAGTTTCCTCATCTGTAAAATGAGGATTACCGCCCCTATCCCCAGAGTAGTTAGATAATAAGATAATCCATGCAATGCGAGCTTCAGAAATACTGCCTATTATTATTATTAGGTAGGTATTAGGAGAAATAATTCTGTTAAAATATAGGTTTCCCTTCAGTGTAGGAAAAGCCAAATATACTCTTGGGAGCAAAGACATGTATGAAAGTAACATTCCCTAAGAGTGTTTCCAGACAAGCAGCTGCTATGTGCCCCCAGGACAAGAGGGGAAGCGGCCCGAGTGCACACGGACACACACAATTTGCGCACGCGTGTGCACACACTCGTGTGGAGACAGCGCACACAGCACCCCGTGTTCTCACAGGAGCACCTCCCCCTGCCCTGAGCCAAGGCTGCAGGGACAGCCACGGCCACGAGAGGGCGGCAGAGGGTCCAGGCGGAAGGTGAGGCGCGGGCACCTCACCTCGTACTCCAGGTACTCCTTCCGCAAGCGGTAGTCCTCCAGCTCTCGGCTGCGGCCCCGCCGCTCCGGTAAGTTTCTCTGTAGATCCAGCAGGTCGTCGGAGGCAGCATCCAGGCAGCTCTCGTGGGATCGATGCTGCTCCTCCTGGGAGCGGGAGACAGTGGGGGAAGCTGCTCCGAGCCCTCCCACTCCGTTCCGGGCCCAGGTGGGCAGCCCAAGAATCCCCCCACACCCCCGCCCCCCGCCTCCGTTCCTGGGCTCAGGTGTACACCTCGATCCCCGATCCCGGGCCTAGGTGTTCAGCCCATCCCTCCCCCTCCCCCCCAACTTTTCCTAGGCCAGCTGCACAGCCTCTCATCTCCTTCCTAGTCCTCCGGGGTGCACCCCCCTCCCGCGCGGCATCCCACCCCTCCCCCGGGCCGTACCAGGGAGCTCTGGGCGGGGCCCACGGGCAGGATGGGCCGGACGAATTTGCGCTGGGAGCCCACCGCGGCGGGGAAGGGCGGCGCCGAGTGCGTGGCGGCGGCCAGGTTGATGCGCGCCATCCAGGAAGTCATCTCCTGGGCAGTGCTGCAGGGAGAGGCGGCCGTCTGTCCCCAGGACCACAGAGGCCGGTGCTATCACCTATCCCCGCCCTCAGCCTCCCGTGGTCTGCACAGCAGCCAGGCAGCTCAGGACTCAGAGCCGACAAAAGCCAGAGAAGTCCTGCCACTGGCCGAGGTGGTTGACCCCCGCTTGTGGTTTTTCTCAGCAGACAAAGAGGCAAATCTGGGAAGGCAATAGAGTTTATATCAAATGCCAAAAAATGATCGAGGGTTCGTGACTTCCTGGAATCCTCTGTTTGGAACTGAGAGGCTCAGTCGGACTTTCGGGGAAGAGGTGGTACAGTGGCGAAGTGGGCCAAGGGCAGGGGACGGAAGCAGGAAGCCCCGGCTTCCAGCTGTAGCCGGACCCCGGCCAGCAGCCCATCTCAGGTGGACTGGTCAGGACGCCACCTCCCCCCCAGGGCGGGGCCGGTAGCCGTCAGAGGATGAGAGGGGGTCAGGGAGGAAAGCTGGGGCCTTGCCGCTTGCCTGTCCCCCCCCCCGAAACTCACGGTGCCTGGAAGAGGTAGAGGCGCCAGTCGGCCGTGCGCAGCTGGAAGACGTGCGGCTTCTTGGTGTAGTGGGTGGCGGGAGTGGCCAGCGAGTGGTGCACCCCTACCGGTTCGTCCACCATCTGCCCCAGCAAGCTCTCCCCCTCAAGGCCGTGGTCCTCTCCCTGCCACAGGGCACACGGGCTCAGAAAAGAGGTCTGCATCAGTTGCTTATCCTCCCGTGCTGCCCATCGCGGGTGCAGACTCCCTTCCTACCTTCAGGAAGTAGAGGACCATCCCTCGCAAGACCGTGTGGAGCATCTTCCAGCCGCGCTTGCCCCACGGCGCTGCCCCAGGAGCAGAACACAAAGGTGGGTGTGGTGGCCGCCCCTCTGGACCCTCAGACACACACTGTCCCCCCGCTTCCCCTCCACCAACTCCAGTCCCTCCCCAGGGTGTAGCGCGACATGCCCGAGCACAACAAAACACAACCGATCACACAGACGGGCAGTACCGTGTCTCACACATGGGCGATCACTCGCAGATACCAAAACAGCACTATTTACAAACAACCACAAAAGCCGACGCTCATACAGAGCGTCCTGACTCCAAACACGCCCCCGCCCCGCCCACTGACTCCAAACACGCCCCCGCCCCGCCCACAAGCACAGCTCTTCTCCGACATCATTCTGGTCCCATCAGAGAGGCCCAGGGGCTCAGATGCTAGGGCGGAAGGCCGGCCTCCCCACGGTCACTTCCTGCCCTTGCTCATGTGGCATCTCACGGCCAAACGCCAGTTCCCTGGCGGGTCACCGTACCCCAGCCCATCTGGGATCCCATTCCTGCTCTGGTCACGTGGCTGCCCGGCTCCAGAGCCTTCAACAGTCTGCAGGATGAGGCCCAATGCACCTCACGCCATCCTCTTTCACACGCCCCGTGCTCTTTTCTCGGTGGGGATCCCTCTGCCCAGCTACAAAGAATCAGGCCCTCTTTTCCTCCAAGGTTCAGCTCAGAGACCATTGCGTCCCAGAAGCCTTAACTATCCTGTCCCCCACCTTCCACCCCAAAACAAAACCAGAAACCTTGCCCTCCTGCACACGCCACACTCGATGGAGGCCTCCCTACACCACGCAGCTCTTTCTGCCTTTTATACCAGACACTGGTGTGCTTGTCTAATTCCCACCATAGCACAGGGGTTCGGGGGTGGGGGGTCCCTAGGTCTATCTTGTCTCTGCACCCCTCCCCCACCCCCAGCACATGACACAGACCCCGGTTCACGGTCAGCACTGAGGCAGGAACATGGGCTGCCTGTCCTCCGCCCGTGCCGTCTCTCTGCACAGTGTCCCTGAGCACGGCATTTGCACACACACCCCGTTCACAGGCAGACAGATGCCCCCGCGTGGCAGCAGGCAGACACTCACTCTTCTTGCCGTCCGCATCCTGATGCATCTTCCGAGCCAGGATGCCCTGCTTGTAGGTGGGCGCCGTGGGGTCCTGGACCAGCTGGAGGAAGGGGTTGCTCGTCTTGCCAGCCAGGGAAGACGGCTGGGCCTTCTCGGGCCTGGCTGCGTCTTCTTCATCCCTGGACATCAGAGAATCAGGCTGGGGGTGCTGACCAGCCAGAGGCCATCGGGAGGTGCCCACCACCTCAGGACCCCCATCCTCTCTCTCCTGCTGGGAAGCCACACCTCAGGACACCACCCCCCCCCCTGGAGAAGTCCTCCTCCAAAGGCAACCCATCACTGCCTACCATCCCCATACCCTCGCCACCTCTGGTTCCTCAGGTGTTCCCCGGCCCACTGCCCCGCCTCTGGCTCCAGCCACATAGAGGGGAGCCCTGTCCAGGGGCTCCAACTCAGTTCTCCAACTCAGGTGGGTGGGTGGAGGGAGGGCAGGGGAGAGGGAGGGGAAGCAAGATGGGTCTCACTTACACGGCCCACTCGAGCTTCTCACTTCGGATAGACCAGTAGAGGGCCTGGAACAGAAACATACAGGTGGGCCCGGGAGCCTCGGGCCGTGGGGTGCACATTCCGTCTGGCAGAGGTAGGACGGGCGTGCTGCAGCCTGCCGCCTCCACCCCGACGTAGCTGCCCTTCTGCCCCGAGCAGGAAGCAGCCCATGCGTCCGCGCATCCGTGCACACATGCAGCAATGTACGGGGCATGTGCCGAGCCCTGTGCTGGGAGCTAGAGACACAGGGATGATCAAAGCGATCCTCGTCCTTACTTGAGCTCAGCGAGGCCTGAACCAGTTCCCTTGAAGGGGAAACGAATCACCCACATACCATCCTGCCCAGAGGGATCTGACACGACAGGAGCAGCTGACTACCGGGGCCGTCAGTGTATGGCAAGTGAATGAATAAACGAGGTGCTGTGACTTTGAAATGATATGACCAAGAGTCCTCATATCAATGTGGCTGGCTGGCTTCTGTAGCCCTGGCCACGCCCAGTGGGGCACCGGGTACCTAGTAAGTGTTCAATTAATGTTCACTGACTAGACAAGAGAATAAATGCTCTAACTGCTTAGGAAGGCAGACTGTGGGCCAGGCCCTGGCCTAGGCAGGTTGTGATAACAACCCTGTAACATGCTCACTCGCCCTGGAGGAACCTGCCTTGGCTAAGGAGTGAACTGAATCCAAACCCTGGAACCTCTGGCCCCCGAATCCTAGCTCTAGACTTTTACTACTTGAAGCTCTGCCCTGAGAACCAAAACCCCAGGCCTTCCCAGGCCTAAGGATCACCCAGAAGCATGACAGAACATTGTAGGGGCCCAGCCTGAGATTCTGATTCAGTAGGTCCAGGGCCGGGGGGGACCTGTGAATTCACACAAGCTAATAAATTCCAAGGTGACGCTGATACGGCTGGCCCGGGACCCACACTTCTCGTTCCCTTCAGTAAGGAAGGCCTGTCCTCTCCAGGATGTTTCGGCAAAGCCGGGCGTGAGCTCACGTGGCCCTTGGGACAGAGAGCCAAGGCTCCGGGCCCCTGAGCGGCCCCCGTGCGTACCTTGAGCAGCTCCTTGGGGAAGTTCCCGCCGTCCCGCAGGCCGCTCAGGTTGGTGATGAACTCCTGGCAGCTCATGCTCTTCCCGAGGTTCTGTGGCCACGTGGACAGGGGCATCACTGGCGCACATGCCCGACCCCAACAGAGAGACCCCCGGCCGGCTACTCCGAACCCTCCCCAGGTCCCCAGGGCCCTCCCTGACCCCATCCCAGGCCTCGGTTCCCCTTTTCCAGGAGCCCCAGGCTCTCACCTGTCCGTGCAGGTCCGTGTTAAGCAGCATGACGGCACAGGTCAAGGTGTGCACGCAGTCTGCCCCCCAGAGAGAAAGCTCGTTGGAACCGGGACTCCTGCATTTCCTCTGCCCACCCTGGACAGGGTGACCCCCAAATGCTTCTGGGCCCCCAGAGCCCCCCAAACACACTCCCACCAGCCACTACCCAGTGAACCCCCAAGCAGACTGGGGACACTTCCCTGCCATCCTTCTGCCCGGTTCCCCCAAAGGGCCGGCGTCTCCCTACCTACTGAGGAGAAGAGCCCAGGGTTGCAGTGATAGAAGCGCTTGGAGAACTGGTAGAGGATCCGCTCGCGTTCCTGGGTCTCCCCACTGAGCACCAGGGCGTGGAGGAAGCCCCTGGAAGGAGGGCCAGAGTCCAGGCAGAGCCCAGCAGCCCCAGAGCTCAGGGCCGATCAGATTCCAGCCCTGCCGGTGGTACCACTGCCCCCACCATCCCTCCCTCCTCCCCAGAGAAGGCCCCCAGCTGTTACCGGAGCGCACGGTCCAGGCTCTGGCCTCCAAACTGGAAGAAGGACAGGTACTTCTCAGCCACCGTCCTGCTGAAGTCGTTGCTGTGGAGGGAAAGTGGGGATGAAGCGTGCTTTGGGGTTCTGGACTGGGGGCCTGCACATATCCTGGGGCCTGACAGGGGCTGGGGGGGAGATCAAGGGAAAGGCACAGCCAGGCTGGACCCTCGTTTCCAAGAGGGCACTGGCACCCATCCAACGCTGAGTGGGAGGGACATGGGTTTGGGGTGGGGGAGGCAGGTCGCCGGGTCCGGCGGCTCTAAGCAGGGGTCGAGGGTGACACGAATGTGACTAAGAGGAAGAGGCAGGCATGGCAAGGGTCTGGGGGGCAAAGGGGTGAGGGGTGCAGTGGACGGGACAGGAATGAAGGCTCGAGAGGTCAGCGGTCGGGCTGGGGGGACACGGGCGGGCAGGGAGCCCACTGGCTGCTTCCCTTCCTGACTCGACCTCGGCCTTGCTCAGGTTCAAAGCCCCTTACTTCTTCTGCAGGTAAGCGGCCACTTCGGACTTCCGGAAGCCCTCCAGGCGATAGAGGCGGGAGGCCAAGTTCCAGGCCACCTTGTCGGTCCTGACGCCATTCTCCACCTTGCCTCCAGCTGGCGGCCTTTGGCCTTCCTCTGGGGGCTGCGCGTGGGGCACGGGGCTCTCAGGAAGCCTGCGAAAGTCCATCAGTGACCTCAGACTCCCACTTGGGATGGACACGGAGGGGCTCGGGGTCAAGCATCCTCGAGGTCAGTCGTAGGGGCGGGTGTGCTCAGAAGTCCACGCCCAGAGCTCAGGGCAGGAGCTGGAGCTCCAGGGCCTCGTGTGGCCGGGGAAGAGCCGGACCAGGGCCTCCCCCAGGGAAGAGGCAGGGTCACAGCCTGCCTGGCCTGACCTGGGCGCCAGGAGGGCCCAGAGAGGGCAGTATTCACACGAAGCTAGCAAGGGCTGGAGCGGAGCTCGGTACCAGCACTTCCTAAGGTAAACCACAGGGATGTCCTGAGCCGAGTTCACCTCAGGTGGCAGGTGCAGCCCTTTGAAGACCCCAGTGGTGTTTAGTCCATCCCAAGGAGGGGTGGGAATACCTCCCCAAAGGTCAGCAGCCACTCGTGTCCCTCACCTGTCCCGCCCGCCCCATCATGCCTCCTTGCCGCCCTTCCCCTCCCCCAGCTCCAGCCTCCAGCCTCCACCCCTAGATCTGGAGCCAAGGAAGGTGTAAGGATGAAGCGAGAACGGAAGGCGAGACCAGCTTTAGGGACGGTGATGCTGGGGTTGCCACAGGTGGTTTCCATCCCCTGCCTTCCTGTATCGGCAGCCCTGTGGTACAGGAGGGGGCCTTCCAGCAGGGGCTTTGGATGGTGCCCTGCAGAAGTTGCACAGGCCCCAGTAAGCCTCACGGTAGACTCGGAGAACACTCAGAATCCCAGAAGTCACCCAGCCCCATCTCTACCTGACTCTTGCGTTTTCCCTGCAACATGGCAACCAGGTATTGGGGTTTCCTCATTAGTGGAATAGTCACCATCCAGGTTACTGCAGTTAGGGAGTCGTACAGATAAGAAAACTTATCACGGTATGAAAATGTTCACCGACAGACTGCCCACTTATAAAATGCAGCTGCACCTGACAGCCCTTTCCACTTAACACAAATGTACGTCTCTGCCCCCAACGGGGTCAGCGTCTGTGCTGGTAACTTCTCACTGCTTCCTAAGGCTCGTCCACATCCAACAAGGCAGGGCAAACATAATGGAAACCAACTGGAAAGTGAAGTTACAAATCTTGCTGGAAAGGATTTTGTGAAGGCTGTGAAAGTGATGCTGGAAGATTCCAGGGATCACCTGGGAAGCCACTGACAAGTGAGGAACGGGAAGAGTTAGTCCCGTGAACGACCGAAGAGGAGAAAATGACAATAATGACACGCTTGTCACATCTAAAGAGAGCTACTTAGATTATCAGCTGACAAAGCCCTCAAATACTTTTACAAAAATGACCTAGTCAGGGCTTCCCTGGTGGCGCAGTGGTTGAGAATCTGCCTGCTAATGCAGGGGACACGGGTTCGAGCCCTGGTCTGGGAAGATCCCACATGCCGTGGAGCTACTAGGCCCGTGAGCCACAACTACTGAGCCTGCGCGTCTGGAGCCTGTGCTCCGCAACAAGAGAGGCCGCGATAGTGAGAGGCCTGCGCACCGCGATGAAGAGTGGCCCCCGCTTGCCACAGCTGGAGAAAGCCCTCGCACAGAAATGAAGACCCAACACAGCCAAAATAAATTAATTAATTAATAAACTCCTACCCCCAACATCTAAAAAAAAAAAAAAATGACCTAGTCAGTGAGTGTTGTTACTAAAATAATACCTAGATGGGAAGGCACTTGGAGGAAAAAAACCCCACAGGGCAAATATAAATTGGTATGGAATTGTATACTTTAAATGGATGGATTGTATACTATATGAATTATATCTTAATAAAGCTGATATAAAAAAATAAAATAAAATAGGACTTCCCTGGTGGTCCAGTGGTTAAGGCTCCACACTTCCACTGCAGGCAGCATAGGTTCGATCCCTAGTTGGGGAAGTTCCACATGCCACCTCAGTGCGGCCAACAATAAAACAATAAAATAAAATGATAAATTAAATAGACCCTTATGACCTCACTGTGAAAGTTAAGGATGAATGAAAGACATCTCATTGGGCCACCAAATTAGGCCAGGAAAATTAATCTCCTATAGTGTATTAAATAGAAGATTAAATAAATTTACTTATGTAATATTTAGTGCCATTTACCAAGAAAAGCATCAATTAAACCTTTTTTCATTATTTACTATGAAAGTATGGTTCTCATTTTAGGTGGATTTACTTTTATTTGGGGTTGAATTAACTTTAATTTTGGGTATCATGAACCCTCTCTTTTGAGACACCTAGAGACTCTTCTGATTAGTCTGAACTTCTTCAGGGACAGTGTAGCTTTCCAGCTGCAGAAGAGGCTTCTTTGGTTTCTCTGGTTTCTGGCACTGCCTGGGGTTCACCATCACCCAATGACTTCGAGATGGGAGTGGAGTTAACCTTCCAGTTAGTCCAACACTAGGTCCACGACCTGAACCATCACTAGTTTCCCCTGGTCTCTTTCATATGACCCCTGTTTGGCCAAAAAAACCCCTTCCCCATGTAGAGATCCTAGGGGCTGACAGCCTTCATGCAGCATCCTTGGGGCAGGTGGACATCTAGGATGGTTTCCAGTTGGACTATTCCTACCCCTGGTCGCAGTTCTAGGGTTACTTAGTCCTGCTATGGACCCCAAGATCCACCATTCCTTTGGTCCCAATCAAACCTCTCCTTGCTGCTCCGGCTTCCCCTGAGATCCGAGTCAGCGCCCTGGGCCTCCCAGACACATCCTCAAATTCAAAGCGGCACGTAATCCCCACATCACAAGCTCTGACCTTCCCTCTCCCCAGACCTGCCTAGCATGGCCCCCATTTTTCTGGGCACATGGCCTTGGTCAGGTCAGGTTCGCTGCACACACCCCTGGTCCTCTCCTGGTGTCCAGCCGTGGACACGTCTCCCTGGCTCTGCCTCGACACGTTCAAGTCCTGCCCCACGTGGATGACTGTCTGCTCTTTGGTTTCTTGTGCTACCAGACCCTCCAGTCATATAATCCTGGCTTAACAGATATTAGTATGTTAAGTCCCAATGTGCTTTTCTCACGTCACCTGCCTCCAGTCAGAATGAACATCAACCAAAAGTGTACATATAGTAAATGCTGGAGAGTGTGTGGAGAAAAAGGAGCCCTCCTGCACACTGGAGTGGGAATGTGAATTGGTGCAGCCAATGGAGAACAGTATGGAGGGTCCCTAAAAAACTAGAGTTACCGTATGATCCAGCAATACCACTCCTGGGCATAGACCCAGAGAAAACTATAATCTGAAAAGACACATGCACCCCAATGTTCACAGCAGCACTATTTACAATAGCCAAGACGTGAAAACAACGTAAATGTCCATCAACAGATGAGTAGATAAAGAAGATGTGGTATGTATGTGTACACACACACACACACACACACACACACACACACACACTGGAATATTACTCAGCCATAAAAAAGAATGAAATAATGCCATTTACAGCAATACGGATGGACCTAGAGTTTATCATACTAAGTGAAGTAAGCCAGACAGAGAAAGACAAATATCATATGCTATCACTTATATGTGGAATCTTAAAAAAAAAAGGATACAACTGAATTTATTCACGAAACAGAAATAGACCCACAGACATAGAAAACAAACTTATGGTTACCAAAGGGGAAAGGGTTGGGGGGGCAGGGAGAGATAAATTAGGAGTTTGGGATGAACAGATACACACTACTGTAATATAAAATAGATAAACAACAAGGACCTACTGTATAGCACAGGGAACTATACTATTTTGTAAGGACCTATATGGGAAGAGAATCATACCAGGTACTCTTAGATGCCTGCATCGTTAGGAGGCAGAGGGTGGTTAGAACGACACTCACCCTTCTGTAGAGGTCAAGAGAACGTCGGGCTGCCTGGATCCAGCCTCGGCAGTCCCGGCTGGGCCGTCACTCTTTACTTCCTTCCCTGGGCTTGGGGCCTCTCCTGCCTTCTCTCTCTCCAGGGAAGTTGGTGCTGCCCCATCTGTCTCCAGGAATGAAGGGCTTGAAGTACCTAGCGTCCACGTGGAAAGAACGCTGCCCCGGTGGCGGCCCCAGAGCTGCGGGCTGCCTTCCTGGGAGGACAGGGGGCTGGGCCGGGGGCTGGGGCCTCTGGCCTCAGACTCAGGGCTGCTCGGCTCCGACGAAGAGGCTGGGCTCCCCCGGGAGCCAGGGGACACGGTGCAGGGAGCAGACTCCTGGGCACACTCTGCACGCCTGTCACCTGAGGAAGAGTGTAGAGTAAAGCTGGCATGGGACGAGGAGTAGGCTGAGGGCCAAGGGGCAGAGCCAGGGAACAGCCTGGGCTGCCACCCCCAGCAGCTCCCCCGTCCCAGGGCTCCTCCCTGGAGCGGCACATTCTGTCCCCTGTCGGGCAGTGACACACCACACATAGGGACAGCGGGCAGACGACTCCCAGAACTTCAGTCCCAAGGTAACCGGAGTTTCAGGGCTTGCTAAACCACTGAGACCCAGGCATCCAAACGGCTGGGACTTTTGTACATTTCTTCATTTACTCTATGAGATGAGTATTTTAAAACCCATCGTACTGATGAAGCCACAGAGGCAGAAGCAGGATTTAAGCCCAAGTCTGTCTGGCTCCAACACAAAACAAGGGGACTCCTTAATGACACCCCTGACACTCCTTAATGACACCACCCCTGGAGTGTCCCCACTCCAGATTCCAAAGCCTCCAACCACCCAATTTCCCAGACCCCATATTGGATCTCACCTCTGTCCTGGGGGCGAAGAGGCCCCTGGGGCCAGGAAGGAACCTCCTTGGTCTGCCAGCCCTCGTGACTGGGCAGGGCCTGTTGAGAGAGACACAGACGCATCTGTGAGCCCCGGAGGCACTGAGAGGTGAAGGGGGCAGTGAAGGCATGGGGGAGGAGAGGGAGGGAAGAGGGACCATGAGTATACAGGGCCCTCCCCCCTCCCTGCTGTCCTCCCACCCAGACCTCACACCCTGGTCTGGGCCTCAGTTCAGAAGTGGCACCCCAGATGGGACCCACATCCTAGGGGTGCTGGTGCTGGGCCCTGGAAATCACTGGCTTCATGTTCCTTCTTTACAGATGGAAAAGTTGAGGCCCAGAGAGGGGAAGTGACTTGCCCAAGGTTGCACAGGATACGTGGCAGGGCTGGCATCAGATCCCACACGTTCTGTTTCCCAGGTCAATGCTTTGTCCACACAGGATGCTGCAGAAGGGGCAGGGGCAAGACTGGCTCCCAGAGGGGTCTAGGGAAGCAAAGGAGAAGAGAGAGGTTTGCCCAAGGGAAACTGCTCCCAGGGCCTTCCCTTCCAGCCTTGGGGCCTCATCCATGCTCACAGACTTCTAGTCTTCTCTGCTCTGTCTGCTCAGATGGTCCTGTCTCATGCAGCATCTGCCCAAGGAGGGGCTGTGCTGTAGAGAGGGGGACAGCCCCCAGGCACTGGGCTGGGCCCTGCCATCCCAGATGAGCGCAAACGGCCGGCTCCCAGGACAGGGCTCCCAGGCCTCCCTCTGAGGACTCCAGGGGCCCTAGAGCAACCAGGCCCCAGCATGCACATCACAGGACACAGGCACAGCTGCCCTGCACAGGGACCCCAGCCTGTGGGTGGAGGGGCCTGGGCGGTGTCAGCAGCTCCTCTGATCTCGGGGTCAGCTGAGAGCTGCTCTGGTTATGAGCTCTTCCCCGTTGCTCTCTGGGACCACAGAGATTAGAAAGTTACAGCCCTGCTCTGCCATGTTGAGTTTCCTTATCTCTTAAGCAGAGGCCTCCCTGGGAAAAATGCGCGCACATAACTTGTCCCTACGACTTGTACCAGTTGATATCAAGACCTCTGCCATCGCCACGTGGGCCTGATCGGGTGACACTGGACGCGCTGACTCACGTGAGCTAAAAGTAACAAAATGCTGCAATCTCTCCCCAAAAGAGAGGACTCTTAAAGCAGACATCTCCCCACTAGGGGCAGAGGTCATCCCAGCAGGCTGACCGCTGCCGTTACAGTTGGGAATGTCTTCAAGGTGTTGCCGTCATGTTCAGTTGACAGGATGGCGCCCGTAAAATTCCCTCTAATTCTGAAGGCCACGCTGGGCCTGCCTTTCTGCGCTATTGCTCCAGGATCCCCAAAGGCCCCAGCACCTGGGAAGAGAGTTCTGGGCCTGGTGACCACAGAGGAAGGCCCTTCCTTCCGTGTCCCCATGCACAGCCTGGGGTTGGTTCCCAGGGCTCTGCTTACCTCGCTCTCCTCCTGGCCGGGAGGTGCTGCGGGAGCCCCCTCGGTAGTGCCCACCACAGCCCAAGAGGAGGAGTGCAGCCTGCAGGTGGGCACAGGGAATGGCGGTGTGGTGTGCCCGCTGGGATCCACTGCGCTGTCCCCCAGATCCGGCTCCCTGCCCAGCTCCCACGGCACACTGCCTCCTGGGGGTGAGGGCTCCAGGGTCTGCGGGCTCTGGGGCCCGGTCCTCACATCTGCGCAGGGATCTGAGAACCCCCAGGAAAAGCGCGCTTCAGACACACTGGGGGCCGAGGAAGGGCTCTCCAGGAAGAGGGGGTTGTCAAAGAATATGCTCTCCTCCTCGGGACCCCACTCCGGGGACGACTCTGGCGCGTCCTCCCTCGGCCATGCCGGCTTCCGGTTCTCCCCTTCAGGCCCGTTGCTCTCTTCCCCCGAGGCCCCGTGCACGTCCACGGGGGTGCTGCGGTGGAGGCCTGAGTCCCGGGGTCCCATCGGGCTGGAGGGGAAAGTGGGGAGGTCAGGAGACGCCGTGGGGAGGCAGCATCTCAGCTCAGCTCTGATCCCTTCCGTCTTCTCTAGCTCCTCCTGAAGGTCCAGGACGCACATCTGGGCTTGCAGGATGCCCGCCCAGAACACCACCTGGGTGGACGTGCTCTGGCTCTGCCTCGGGCTCCCCAGAGGATGGCTGTCCCGGGGTGACCCGGGGAATGCCGCTTTCTGCCCTGCCCCCTCCTGGGAAGAGCCGCTCCCCGGGTGCGCGGGCTCTGGGCTGGAGCCCCCGGGATGAACATCTCGCCTCGTGGAATCAGGAGGGTCAGAGGCCCAGGTCTGCTCCCCGCAAGGTCCGAGAGGGCCAGGGCGGCCGCGTGTCTGCCTCAGGTGTGCTCCTGGGTGGAGCTGCATGTGGTCTCCCAAACAGATGTCGAGCAATTCCATGGGCTTGGGGTGTTCACAGAGTCCGTCGTCACCCATCCTCCACAGAGTAAAGCTGCACAGGAGTCCCCAGAAGCGTCCGCCTTCACAAGCCCATTGTGTTGATCAGAGGGATCGCCGGCCAGGGGGGCGACTGGGACCCCACATCTACCCTGGAAGTACCCAAAGCAAAGGCAGGTTAGCGCTGGGCTCTCAGCCCCTGGAAGCACGCGTCCAGTGAGTTACACGTGGTTTCGAGCGCCTGCCACATCCATAACCCAGGCCAAGGGCCGCTGCCCTCTGCAGCCCTGCGGGGGTGAGAAGTGCGCCACACACGCCGTCTGACCCACAACTGCAACTGCTCGCACCTGCCCCAAAGACACTCGTCTGGTGGCTGAGGGTGGCCCGAGTGGCTGAGCTGAAAGAGATGAACTGGGCAAGCCAGACCCTTCTTTGGGGAACCTGGATTGGAGAATGTCAAGGCTAAGATGGTTGGTAGCAGGAGCAGAAGGTGGAAATGTCTCAAAATAGCGGGAAAGGGGGGAGGGGGAGGGGGGAGGGGGAGCAAAAAAAAAAGAAAAAAAAATAGCGGGAAAGTAGCGGCAAACCAAAAAAAGGATGGGGAAACCAATGTACGTGGGAGCCAAACAGACCTGGACTGGAGGTGAGGGGAATGGGACAGACTCGAGGGAGAAGCAGGGAGCCAGGAATGAAAGGCCACAGCTGGTCTTGTTTCCACCTCCCACGGCTCCTGTCTTTGGGGGCCTGCATCCTTGCCACGCTCACTGGCCGGTTCTCAGTTACAGCCATGCAGCCTGGCTCAGGAGGAAGCCCAGCCTGGGCTGCTGCATGAGGAGGTTTCAGCCCACGGGGCAGACCTGCCACACAGGGAGGAGACTGCTGCCTTCTGGGGAGCGGGAAGCTGGGGCTGCCCCACGCCTGCTCAGAGCTGCCCGGCACGTCGGCCGCATTGGCACTCTGCACCGGGCCTAATCAGATGTGGCCAAGGATTTTCATGGGGCGTTTTCTAGAAGCGCGCATCTCCATCCCCTGCACGTGGTGCCCAGGTTACAGGGCTTTCGGGGTGGCCCTGCTTCTTCAGAACAACTGGCTTGTGGACACTGTGAAACTCGTAACTGGACCTGTTTTCCCTCGGTACTGGCCCTCAGGAAGTGCAGGTTAAGTCCGCAGGCCCTATGCACGCATTTCCTGTACTAAGTGCACCCCAGACCACGTCACAGCTTTTATTTTCCCTTTGCCTCACTTTCCTCACTCACATATCTCTATTTTGAGGACTGTGTGTACGTGTAAGCCATTCTGAAATATTTGGGGGAATAAAAGCACACACACGCGTGAACACACACACACACACACACACCCCTGCTCCTGACTTGTAACCATGCGTAACTTCCTGATACTCACTCCCACCTACTTCATGGCCCACCACGAGACACTCAATCAACGGGAACACTCAGAGCTGGGCAACAAAGGCTGGGTGGGGTCCTTCTGTTTAAGGTCACCAAGAAACCTCGGCCGGGCACTGTTCCTTCTTTCAGGAGGCGCCGGAGAGAAACGAGAAAGGACCCGCACGAATTTAAGTTTCTAACTCCCCTTGAAAGCATCGTCCCACAAGTCTCTCAAAGGGTAAGCTGGGACGAAGTGAGAGAGTGGCATGGACATATATACACTACCAAATATAAAATCGATAGCTAATGGGAAGCAGCCGCATAGCACAGGGAGATCAGCTCGGGGCTTTGTGACCACCTAGAGGGGTGGGATAGGGAGGGTGGGAGGGAGGGAGACGCAAGAGGGAGGAGATATGGGAACATATGTATATGTATAACTGATTCACTTTGTTATAAAGCAGAAACTAACACACCATTTGTAAAGCAATTATACTCCAATAAAGATGTAAAAAAAAAAAAGTCTCTCAAAACCAGAATCCCTTTCTGGGCTCTTACTGCTCCCTCTGTTCCAATCCTCATGTTCTTCACTGTGAGCACAGCAAGAAACTGTAATTGCCGAATTGGGGCTTCAGGATTCGGAACTTTTAGACCCCAGGAAGGGCCCACCTACCACTGAGTTCTCAGCTGGCCTCCCCAATAGACTGGGACTTCCCAAGAGGTGGGGCCGTTTCTTACTTTTAATCTTGTATTTGATGCTCTGAAGCCAATAGATTTGAACTCTGCTCCTCCTATGGGTCTCCAACTCCTTTAGCTCAGCCTCAGTCATCATTCGAGGCTCTTTCTCTCCATCCCAGGGGAGAGCCCTGCTATAGTCCTATCACCCAGAGAGAGGGAGGGAGTGCACCCAGAACCCATTGTCTATACTCGGGCAAGCCCTCTGGATCCAACCTCCCTCCCCAGGCCTGTCTGGAGAATGATGAAGTGTGAGAAGGGAGGTGAGATACCCCCCCGCCCCCCGCCCCACCGCAGGCTTCTCAAGCAACCAGCCCTTAGGGGACAGGAAACTCTGGGAAGGCGGCTGCATGTAGGAGATGGTAGGCAGAGGTGCCAGGAAGCACCTACTTCACAGGCACCTGAACACGAGGCATCTCCACCTCCCTTCCCAGACCCCTTGACCTCCGTCCCTGCCAAGACCTGGTCTATTTGTGCCTAGCTGGCTCCCCTCTGGAAACACCCCACCCCGCCCTCCCTCCTCCACACATTCTATCCGATGTGCGCCCGCCTTAGGAGCATCGCAGCATTCCACCCAAATGACCTCAACTCCCCTCCTCTCATTAGTGAATCACGTGACAGGAAAGTTCAGATGCCAATCATGGGAATGGGAAATGGTGGGCAGCGGCTGGTGGAAAGGGTGCCCTGCAATTTTTAACAAGATAGGAGTCCCACACGTCCCTCTTTGCCAATAGGTCCTTATAAATAAGTATGTATATGAAACAAAGCAGCCACACAGGTAAATGTTAATGACCAGGCTAGACACAAACGAGGATTGGACTGGCCTTCCCAGAAGAAATGGGGTCTTCCTCCATGGATTCCAAGGGAAAGAAAAATCAGAGAAGCTGAGGCAGCTTTCCAGAGACCAAAGGAGAAGACAACAGATGTCTGGGGCCTGAGGGGAACTGAAGGACCCAAGGGAGGTGAGGTGGGGACCTGCGGGGGAAGCAGGGACAGACAGATCCAGCACGTGGTGGGGAAAGAGGTATGTCTGCACGCCATCCCTCTCTCTCTTATTTCAGAGTGTTTACTCCACAGGGTGATCCCTAGTGTGTTAACCCACGTGGTTCTAGCTTGCCTTCCATTCCCAAAATGTAATCGCTAAGAAGGAGGTTCTTTGTGCTTCCCGCTACTGCTGTCTCGCTGTGGAAATGGTGACCGACAATCGTTTTAGTGACCAATTGTGTTATACCCACTCCAACGTCAAAGTTCTGGTGGTATATCGTTAGCCTCTCGTTCCAGTGGTTAGAAAGTTGAGGGTTAGTGTTGACTTGAGAAGCTCAGGACCACCCATGAGACACCTGGGGTTACAGAGGCTGGTGGCGGGTGTCCTGGGTCCAGGCAGGCAGACAGGTGCACATGGCCTCTCAGTAGAGTTGTCACATTTAGCAAGTAAACAATAGAGGATGCTCAATCCTGGGGACGTATTTATACTGAAAACGGACTCATTATTTATCTGAAATTCAAATTCAGCTCTGCGTTCTGTCTTGTACCTGACAACCCAACCCTGTGTCAAGAGTGCCCAACCTATGTCAAGAGCGCCCCGCCCCTGCGGTGTGCCACTCACCCAGCTCACGCTTTGCAGCCCCAGACTCAGTCTTGTGAGCTCAGTTCCACGAGTGAGACACGTGGTGACATCGCCTTCCTACTACTAAGGAAACAACGTTCAGAGAGCTTCAGAAATGTGCCCAGGTAGCTCAGCTGGTGGGTGGAGACGCTGGGATCTGAACCCAGGTCTGTAGCTCCCTTAAGCAGCACTCTCTCTTCCTACCCATAAATCAATTCTTTTGGGCATTCATGGATTGAATGAAGCATGAATTTCTTCTGATGCGGAGTCACTTTAATTCACCTGTTTCCCCCACTGTTCAGGGCAGGGCCTGCCTGACTCAGAGGTGGCACTCCAGAAATGTTTGTGAAAATAAGAGGAAAGATGGAGAGATGGAGGGATGGATGGGTGGATGGATGGATGGATGGATGGATGGAAGGGTGGAAGGAGGGATGGAGGGATGGAGGGGTGGAGGGATGGAGGGATGGAGGGATGGAGGGATGGATGGGTGGATGGAAGGGTGGAAGGAGGGATGGAGGGATGGAGGGATGGAGGGATGGATGGGTGGATGGATGGATGGATGGAAGGGTGGAAGGAGGGATGGAGGGAGGGATGGATGGATGGACGGAGGGATGGATGGATGGGTGGATGGATGGATGGATGGGTGGATGGGTGGATGGATGGGTGGGTGGGTAGGTGGGTGGATGGATGGATGGATGGGTGGATGGATGGATGGGTGGGTGGATGGGTGGGTGGGTGGGTAGCTGGGTGGATGGAAGGGTGGAAGGAGGGATGGAGGGATGGGGGGATGGAGGGATGGATGGATGGATGGGTGGATGGATGGGTGGATGGATGGGTGGGTGGATGGATGGGTGGATGGGTGGATGGGTGGGTGGATGGGTGGGTGGGTGGATGGATGGATGGATGGAAGCATGGAAGGAGGGATGGATGGAAACGTGGAAGGAGGGATGGAGGGATGGTTGGATGGACAGATGGATGGAGGGGGTGGATGAAGAGATGGGTAGGTGGATGGGTGGATGGATCCTCAGAAAGCCGCCTCCTCAACAACCTTCCTACAGGACTGGGGAGACCGAGGCTTGGAGAAAGAGATTTAGCCTCATTACGACATGAAGACGTCCCCCTGAGGGCCAGTCTGGCCATGAGCCAATCACACCTTCCTTCCAGGAAGCCCAGAACCCTTAGGGCAGAGCTTTTCCAGAGGTGGCTCCTGCCAGGCCAACCCAGCAGCCAAAATGCTCATCTGGGTTCTGGCTCTGAGGCAGTAGCTGGACAGAGAGAAGGAGACATCAGGACCGGTTCAACCACCTTGTCCTGTGCTCTCCACTAGAAATGCGAGTTTAAGAAGTTTCTCTCTCTCTCTCTCTCTCTCTCTCACACACACACACACACACACACACACACAGAGGAACTGGGGAGCAGAGCCTAGTTCTCACGTGTCTAGCATTTTCTTGGTTTACCTTTTTTTCACCCTTGAGGCTTAGCGATATGGCTTTTGAAATCGCTCAGCCATCTTAACCAGAACAAAGGAGGGAGAAAGCGTCTGCCACAGGCTTCTTAGGTAGGCTTTGTTATCTCTGAAATGAGCAGCCCTTCATTTTTCTAAGCATCGTGGTGGCTCAGGAAGAGAAAACTTTTAAGGAAAAGCTCTGGAAGAAGTGTGATGGCTCTTTGGAATCCAAAAAAATGCTCTGAGTCCAGAAGCCAGTGAGAGGAAGTATTAGGGAGGAAGCTGAGGATGGGGCGGGGCGGAGAGAGCCAGTGCTGCACTAGGCAGCCCCCAGGGCTCCTGTCTTGAGCGGAGTAACCTCTGCAGGGGCTGAGCCTGCATTAGCTGAGGGGAGGTAAAGGACACAGAAATCCAGGCTCGGGGACCAGGGGGACATAAGTCCCTCCCACCACCACCCGACACCCACCCTGGGCTTCAAGGCAAGGTCTTTTTGTTTGTTTGTTTGTTTGTTTTTTGCGGTACGTGGGCCTCTCACTGTTGCGGCCTCTCCCGTTGTGGAGCACAGGCTCCAGACGCGCAGGCTCAGCGGCCATGGCTCACGGGCCCAGCCGCTCCGCGGCATGTGGGATCTTCCCGGACCGGGGCACAAACCTGTGTCCCCTGCATCGGCAGGCGGACTCCCAACCACTGCGCCACCAGGGAGGCCCAAGACCAATGTCTTTTTGATCTTAGTGCAGGAAGGAGCCCAGATGGCACCTGGATCATCGTTTTGAGAGTGGG
This sequence comes from Lagenorhynchus albirostris, assembly GCF_949774975.1. NCBI lineage: Eukaryota > Metazoa > Chordata > Mammalia > Artiodactyla > Delphinidae > Lagenorhynchus > Lagenorhynchus albirostris. Next base: position 12,260,661 of record NC_083107.1, on the reverse strand, counting down.
TTTGCTTTCCACCCCCCGCTTGGGCACAGAGCCTGTGCCCTGAGGTGCTGAAGGCCATGGGAGGCCGGGGGAGAGCCTGCCTGAGTGCGAAAGATGACAGCGTGAATGTCCTGCATTCGGCCCCCACTCACCCTACACAGACTAGACAGACTAGACTCAAATCCTAGCTACAATGGACGAGCCATGTGACTCTGGTCCAAAGCTTCACCTGGTTCCTTGCCTGTGAAAGAAGGAAACAAGATGGATAAAGCTACTTGAGAGCTTTGCTATGCAGTGGGAGGGGGTCTGAGTGCTAATGCTGGACCCAGCCCTTGGGAGGTGCTCAGAAACACTACGTCATGCTCAGATTAACTTGGCTTGCAGCCAAACAAACATGGACTCCGGGTCCTCCCTGACAGCACGGACTCAGCCCAGTGGGCTCCCTCAGTCCCCCAGGAGTCGGCCCGGGATGTCCTATCTGGAGTGTGCATCTCTCTCTCTCCCTTTAAGCTTCCAACTCAGAAACCTGCTTCCTTTTGCCCTGGAAATGTTTCCTTCCTACGCAAAAAGCAAAGGCTCCTGGCCCATCCAGGGATTTAGGAGGTGACCTGTCCTGTCCCTCAGCAGCCCTGGGCGGAAGCCCGGTTAAGGGTGCTGTCCCTGAGGACAGCTCCCCGAGCGTCTCCAGTTTCAAGGTGCAGGACAGACGCCCCTGCCTGAACCCGGGGCCAGAGCACCCAAGGTACTTGACTGGGGGCCACCCCACATCCTGCCCACAAGGAAGGAGGCTTCATGCAAATGTGCAGAGAGAAACACACACACACACACACACACACACACACACACACACACACACACACACACGAGTTGGTGCTGAGAACCCTGAGGTGGGGTCAGCTGAGACTCAGGCAGAGACAGAGAACGGAGAGGGCAGAGAGGACGGGGTAGGGGCAGAGAGGATGGGGGGAAGGGTGGGCGGAGAGGGCCAAAGGGTCTCCAGAGAAGCTACTGCCTGTGAAGGACAGCAAAGGCTCAGGGCCAGGCTGGGCCTCCCTCACCCCTTCTTGGATCTCCCCCTCCCACTACAGAGAGCCTAGAGCCTGGATTCTAATCCCTAGGCTGGTTCCTTATCTGTAGAGGAGGGAGCCTGTGATGCCCTAGAGCCCCGGGAGACAGGCCTCCTGGCTAAGAGTCCTCTGGGGTACTTATTATCAGCTGATGACAGGTCACCCTTGCCAGCCTTTTAGCGCAGGACTGACTCCACCCACAGGATCTCAGGCCCTAGAATAAGGGGGCAGTGGCTGAGATGAACAATTACAACTAGAAGGCCCGACGGTGTCCCAAACAGGGAAGCCTTTGAGAGTGAGCTGGTCCCTGTTACCCAACAGGTCGACGGGCCTAAACCAGCACTGCCCGGGCAAACCAGCCAGCTGGGCCCCTCCCCTCCACCCGTCCTCCCTGCGGGAGCCCCGAGTCTGAGCTCCTACGGTGACCGCACCCAAAGCTGCCCCCCCTCCAAAGCCCCAGCCCGAATGGCTTCCTCCTCTCCAGGGTCGAGGGGTCAAGGCTCACTTGGGGCCTCTGGCCACATAAGCCCCTGCTGGGTACCAGTCCCAGCAGCCACCAGGGACCTGGGGAGGCTCACAGGAGCTTTAGGAGGGAGGGGCCTTGGCCACTTCACGACTGCAGACCCCCAGGGGCTCCGGGAAGGCTGGGGTACGTGGGAGCCAGAGCAGGAATCCCAGAAAGGGCCAGATTGGGAGGGGCCGGTGGACGGAGAGGAGGAAGGGGAAGGATGGGGCTGCTGCCCAAGGTCGGCCGCACAGCAGGTGCACACGCAGGGGCCGATGGAGCCCTTCTTCCTGCCCACCTGCCCCGGCGGTCACCGCCAGGGCCCACACGGGACTCTCCACATCCCCGCCCCCCGGCGCCCTCCGAGCCCCCCACCCGAAGCAGGCCCACCCTGCTCACCTCCAGAGGACCCGGGAAGGGGTGCGTGGGCCCGGCTCCCCGGGAGCGGCCCTGCTGCCCCGTCCGCCTGGCCTGTGAATGGGGAACGTAGCAGCTGCAGCTTCCGACTTCCGTTCCCCTCACCACCCTCACCCCCCTGCTGCCCCAAGGCCTCCGGGGCTCCCCAGCTGCGCTGCACCTCACACTTCCTGCCCCGAGACAAGCGCACCCGCTCCCAGGCCTGGCGCCTCTGGCCCCAGCCCCCTGCCCCGGCTCCCGGGGGTCCCCCACCCTCCACGCAGCCCCGAATCAGGGGCCCGGGAGAAAGAAAGAGGAAGGCGCAGCGCCCCGGACTGTGAACACACCCCGTCCCTCCCCCCCGACGTTCTGTCACCAGGTTCTCATCTCTGCCCAGCTCTCGGGTCCTGGCAGGGCACTCGGTGGGACTCGGGAGGGCCCTGGGGCTGGTAACTTTTCTTTTTCCCTCAATCTGTGTACGGCTGTCTTGGGTAGGTAATAATGGCACCTGGTGTAACTGTCCTACAGTGACAAAGGGTTCCCCAATAGCCCCTGAGTCCCCCCTCTCACTTACATTATGAACTGTTACTCTATCCATTGCATGGATCCAGAGGCAGGCTCAGAGAGGTTAAGCCACTGCCCACGGTGGCGCAGCTGGGAAATCACGAAGCTGTGGTTGGAACTCAGAGCATCTGACCGCATGGACCGACTGTCATCCATCTCCCACGGCTGAATTCCCCACGTATGTCTGCAGGCCACAGGCCACAGGGGTCCAGGAGTCTGAGTCCGAGGCTGGGGGAACCACGCTCACCGGACCGTGCTCTCCTCCCTCCGCACCATCTATTCTCCGGTCTCAGTGACCACCAGCTTCCCTGCTGAGGGTCCAAAGACCCCGGCCCCCTCCCTGAACTCTAGTCCTCATAAATCCAACCTCCCAGAAGACTCCTCGACTTGCAAGGCCCAGAATCCAAGGGCCTCAGACCCAGGCCGGCCTGGCCCACAGCGCACAGGGCGTGGCCCACAGCGCACAGGGCGTGGCCCCAGCTGCGCCCCCCCCAACACGCACGCGCACGCGCACGCGCACGCGCACGCACACGGCGAGGAGTCCACAGGGACGTGCCTACCAGGCCTTTCTCTGGGCACCCAGAAGTCTGAGATTCTCTGCTTCCTGGACCCGTGGAACCTCTACTCCTGCCCCTCCCCGGGGACATCACTGCTCTGTGCGGCCCTAGACCTGGGGCGAGGGGGAGAGGCAGCGAGGGGGTGGAGAGGGCCTGGACCTGGGGGCGGGTCGATGCCCTCCGTGCACGTGCGGCACCAAGCCAGGGCAGGGGAAAGAAAGGGAAGGAGCTAAAGGCTTGGGGTGGCCTCTGCCGCCACATTCAGCAGGGGCTGCGAACCCTCATTCAGAGCTGGACCCCCAGGTCATCATCAAAGTGACAGGCAGGAAAAGAGGACACACTTTGTATAACAGTTCATCAGGTGCGGTGTTATAACACTGACACGTCCGAACACGTCTTGGGGTGGGCGGCCTCCACTGTTCCCTTTTCTGGAGCTCGCAAATGTTAGCGGCAGGTTTATCTCCGGGTCAGCGCAACACAAACCGGGTTCGTAACCTTCCCCAAGCTGTTCGTCCTTCTGTGTGGAGGATTTTACAACACTTTGCCCAGCCAGGTAAACCAGAAACCTAAAGTCGCCTCGGCCCAAACGCAAACCCTCCCTCAGGCCTCCAGCCTCACAGGGTGTCCGGCACGTGGCCACGGGTCAGTCAGCGCCGGCCCCACGCCATCCCAATGCGAGAAGCTGCTGACCGTCAGGAATAAAGCACAGGACCCCTATCCTCAGGAGCTTCCAATCAAGTGACAGACAGAAAATAAACAAGCGACGAAGTAATCGGTGTGTGATTATAAACTGTGATAAATGCTGGCGGGGGGATGGGACGGGGAGAAAGGAAAGTGAGCAGTGGGGAAGCTCACTGCGAAGGGAGACCGGGGGCACCTTATTCCCATAAAGAGGAGGCAGCACGTAAAGAGTGCAGGGTGGGCATTTTCGGCAGATGAAACTGCATGTCTCATTTCTTACCCGAGACCGGAAAGGTCTCCAGGAGTGAAGGGAACAGAAAGCCAGCCAGCGTGGCCAGTGCGGCTGGCCTAGGGGAGGGTGGCCGAAGAGGATGGGGCCAGATCCCGTGGGGTCCCCAGGGCTAAGCAGGGGAGTGACAGGCGTATTTATTTTTAAGATCACCTGCTGCTGCATGGAGAACAGACAGTGGAGGGCGCAGTGAGAGCGGGGACACCAGGCAGGGGCTCTGTGACAGTCCAGGGGAGGTGGGACAGTGGTTTGGAGGGCAGCAGAAACGGCAGAGAAGGTGAGACAGAGGATGTGGGATCTATATCGGGGATGCTTGGTAGAATCTGCCACGTAAGTGATGCTAGAGAAGTCCAGGTCAGCTTCTAGATTTCTGGCTTGAGCAACTTGGATGGGTAGTAATGGTATTTGCTCAAATGGGAAAGATGTGGGGAGATGAGGCTTCAGGGAGCAAACCAAGAGTTTCATCTTTAAATATCAGGTTTGAAATTCTGCTGATAGCAGATTTCTCAACTTAAGTGACAGAAGCCACAAGACAGTGGGATAAAATATTCAATGCGGTGATAGAAACATAACTGCCACCCCAGAATTTCATATATAATGAAAATATCTTTTAAGAACAAGGATGAGATAAAGACATTTTCTGATACACAAAATCTAAGAAAGTGCGATCTCAAACTAAAGAAAGCTCTACAGGATCCACTTTAGGAGGAAAGAAAAGCACCCCCTGGGGGTGCTCTCACATAAGCCTGCCCAGATGGAAGGTCTGAGATGTAAGAAGAAATTATGAGCAAAGAGTGGTAAAGATGCAGTAAACATTAAAACTGTATAAAGCAGTAACAATAATATATTGGAAGGTTAAAATAGAAAGATATAATTTCAAAAATAAATAAATATTAGGCTTGAGATATCTGTGAGATACTCAAGCAGGAGTAGCTGGTACCTGGAGTTGACTGGAGGGGCTGGGCTGAAGAAAGGAGCTCCTATGTGACCAGCAGGAAGGTGGTCCACGCTGGGGGCTGGCGGAGCCTCCCCAGGAAAAGCCCGCAGAGGAGAACAGCAGGGACTGTCCAGGAGGTAAGAGAAACAGCGTGAGGGTGTGTCATCACCAAAGAAAGACAAGAGAGGAGAAAGATAACTTCAGAAGGAGGAAGTGGTCGGCTGTGTCAAACGCTACTGGAAAGTAGTGCAAGATGAGGAATAAAGTGACCATCGAACGAGGGCGCACGGAGGTTACAGACAAGCTGGGGGTGGGTGAGGGCTGGAGGCACGATGCGGGCAGAAGCCAGGCGGCCATGAGGTGAGGACTGATTGATTAGGAGCCGAGGACAAGGGTCTTCCCCCTCCACTCCCAGCCCTGAACCCATCCCAGGCTGGGCTCCCTGGGGCTGAGACGCTGCCGGTCAGCCCGGGCACCAGCGATCGGCTTCCTCCGTGTACTTATGAGTCTCCTTCCTTCCCCTGACTGTAAACTTCTCAAGGGCGAGGACTGGTCCACTCGCCTCTATCGCTACCCAGGTTGTGCAGCAGAGGGCCTGGCTCATAACTGCTCCCAAACCTTCTGATGAATGCATGAGTCAAAGCTGCTGTCTTCTGACCCTCAATCACATCGAGCAGCACCGTGGGAAACGGAGTCGGCCTCTCCGCTCTCCTCCCAGGCAGCAGGTCTTATACGTGACTGGTGTGTGCATTTGGGGGGATTTGGGGTGTGGCCGGGGGGGGGTTCCTGCTTACAGCAAACTCCTCGAAGAGACTCCCAGACTCCTGCAGCCGCCAGCTCTGTTCCGTCTCCTAGCACTTTCACCTCCTTCCCAAGATGCAAGGAGCAAAACTGGATGGGTGGGGGGAGGGGCGGGGGGAGGGGCGGGCCACAGGCAAGGAGGGCCTCCAGCTCACAGGGCGTGTGGTTCAGTGTGGGCAGGCGCAGGGCAACTAGCTCTGGCGCCCAGGGCCCCTGCTGGTGGGGAGCTTTGATCTTTGGTGCCCCCTCCCACTTCTGGGGGTCCCTGCCCACTGTCCCCCTCCCCAGGGCCCAGCAGACACGCAGCCTCCGGACCCAACCACAGCCCAGGGGCAGGCAGCCTTCCTGCCTCCCTTGAGGTGAGTGACTTCCTGTTTGCCCGCAGCGGAAGCTGCTCAGCACAGGTGGGGAGGTGGCATCTCATACACTGCGCGCGGATGGCGGAGTGGAGCCCACCTTCCAGGAGAGGAGCTCTGGGGCTTTCAGCACACAGCCTGCCCTCCTGAGAGGCAGAGGGGTGAGAGGCGGGAGGCAGCAGAGGAAGGGAATGGGCACCTGGCTTCTCACTACCTTACACAGAGGGCCCCTAGGGGCTGACACTCACAAGGCCCTTTACAAGCAGCATCTCCAAACCCTAGAGTCCGGGGTGGGGGTGGGGTGTTACGATCCCCACGCCACAGAACAGATAAGGAGACCGAGGGTCAGAGCAGCCTCTCAGGCTGGACTTGAACCCAGGACTGCCAAACCAAATGCACCGTCTGCTATACCCTGTCGCCATTTACACGCTGCTGATACGAAGGAGTTGGGATTGCTTTCCAAGGGAGCAGGGCTCCTCATGGCCCAGCCTGAGCTCATTTCTACAACGCAGAGCTTATGAAAACTCCAACAGGGATGGAACTCACTACCATCGTTCCGGGGGTACCGGCTACCAGGCCGGGGGAGAGCCAGGGCCAGAAGCACCTCGACGGGCTCCCATGTCCCTGAATTTGTCACTGTAGAGGTTCTGTCCTTTAGGGAGGCCTGGGAGTAAGGCAGCCACCTGCTCCTTCCTCCAGAAAATGCCCTTTTCCCTCTTAGCTCTCAGGCCTCCACAAGCCCGGGCCCTCAGGGAGGACAGACAGGAGGACACTTGCCTTCCTAAATATTTCTCTGCCAGAGTAGATGGTGACAGTCCCACTGGCCAGCAGCTGGGAGGGAGGGCCAGGGTGAGGGCTTCTAGGGACTGAGCCCACGGCAGGGGCCACTGGCGCCCCTCCCTAACACCTGTGGTCTTAGACTGGGAGGGAGAGGTGTCCCAGAGGCAGGGCAGTGAGGAAAGGGATCACGGGAGAGCGGCAGCACCATCACCAACCGCCCTACACACATGGGCACCAAGGCTGCCCTTGTTTTCCTGGGCAAGGGCCAGAAGTGATTATTACAAAAGTGAGTGACAGCTTCTATCTCTTGGACTCGGCTGCCCAGTCCCGCAGTGGGTACAGTAACCTTGCTGTGGTTACTGTGGACAGGTGCCCAGGCCACCACTCCCTGGCCTTCTTATTCCTTGGCACCAAAGTCCGGCCCCAGCTGCTCTCTCCCAAAGCCACCCTGTATTTTCAGATTAGCATTTTCCCTGCAGCCACTTGTCACAGGTCTGTCCTTCTTAGGTAAGCAGAGAGTAGGGCTCTACAGTTATTCACATCTGTCCTTGAGCCCCCTGGGCACCCAGAAGATGCTTACAACATCTGTTGCAATACATGTGCGCTAAGATACTTATAAAAGCAAAAATGCTCACAACCTCAACATCCACCAGGAACCAGATAAATAAATTATGATAGAACCATCGAGCGAACCTCAGCAACCTTTAACTATCTTGTTTTTGAAGAGTATTTCATGAAGTGGAAAGATTCTCACTGCATATTATTAAGTAAGAAACTTGATTGTATATTCAGTATGGTCTCAATTTTTTTTTAAATGTGCATATTGGGCTTCCCTGGTGGTGCAGTGGGTGAGAGTCCGCCTGCCGATGCAGGCGACGCGGGTTCGTGCCCCAGTCCGGGAAGATCCCACGTGCCGCGGAGCGGCTGGGCCCGTGAGCCATGGCCGCTGAGCCTGCGCGTCCAGAGCCTGTGCTCCGCAACGGGAGAGGCCACAGCAGTGAGAGGCCCGCGTACCGCAAAAAAAAAAAATATGTGTATTTAGGCAATGAAATACCAAAACACTGGTTGACAGCGGCTATCTGGGTGTGGTAACAGTAGACACGATGTTAAGTTCTTTATGTGTTTTTGGTGTGTACCTGCTGTTTAAAATAAACACGTATGTACAAAAAACAAATAAATAAATAAATATGTACGATGTTTGTCATCAGCAAAAATAAATTAAATTTGTTGAATTAAATAATGATTGAATTTCCCTGCTCACTTTAAAGACTGGGAGGTTCTTTGCCAACCCCCCTACCCACCAGGTTGCCGGTGGACCACCAGAGTGAGACGGGGGCGGGCCTAAGAGGGTCTGCATGGGTATTTGTTGTTTCTGACCCCTCACTGCTACCATCGCTCAACTGGCTGCAGGGTGACCTCTCTGACGTTGGTGTAGGGACCTACTCGGAGCCCCAGAACTGGGATGAAGTTTGAGATGAAGACATTTGAGATTTGACGGTTACAGTAAGAAGCCTTCTCAGAGCTTTCCTTATCTGACTAAAAGCAGCAAATTCTGAGAAATAAGGCAGCCACAAATTCCTTCTGCAGCCATAAATTCCTTCTGCAGGGCAGATCTATTCCCAGAAGGGAGAACTCAATAAAATCTACCCCGAACCCCTTCTCTAGGAGAGATTTATGGCCCACAAGGAGACTGCAAAAACACTCACACCTGTAGAGACCAACATTATCACTACTTTGTCATTTCTCATTTGTTCTAAAAACCCATTTGTCTTTGGAAAAGAAACCTATTTGTTCTTCCTAGAGAAGGCTTTTTCTCTGCGCTCCCTCTTCCCTACTAATTTAGGTATATAAGCCTTTAACACTTTAGCAAGCCAGCTACTTCTCTGACTGGCTCCCACGTGCAGGCCAATGAACCTTTTTCTACTGTTAATCTTTTGCCAGTTTAATTCGCAGGTCCCAGGGACAAAATCTTAGAGGGTAGGGGAAAAGGTTTTTTTCCCCGTCTCCCACATAGCGAAGATGATCTCCTTCACGAATCCACTAATCTAAATCTGTGTTTGCCTAAGTAGGCATATGGTACACATAATAAACATCTTTAATAGTTAAGCATGTATTTGAATATGCATTAAAAAAGCCCACGATTTCACAGATAGTGTTGCTAAGGATCTCGCTAAAGTAAATAATGCTACTTCATGTTGTGTTTTTCAAATTGTGTGTATTCAAGGAAAAATATGAAATAAAATAGTATAGGTGGACAACTCTTCTGTCAAAAATCATGACAAGCTACGTAAATGAGTGGGCTGAATCCAACCTTTCAAGCACTTACTCTTTTGGAGGAAGACGTGTCGAGGGTCTTCCTTATAATGCTAATTAGCCTTCATCAGCCATTGACTGACGAACAGGAAATTCAGGTTGCACAACCAGAGGAAAAGCAAGGCTCTGGTGTTACATAAAAAAGACAACAGGTGGGCTCCCCTGGTTGCGCAGTGGTTAAGAATCCGCCTGCCAAGGCAGGGGACACGGGTTCGAGCCCTGGTCCGGGAAGATCCCACATGCCGCGGAGCAACGAAGCCCGTGCGCCACAACTACTGAAGCCCGCGCGCCTAGAGCCCGTGCTCCGCAACAAGAGAAGCCACCGCAATGAGAAGCCCGCGCACCGCAAGGAAGAGTAGCCCCCGCTCGCCGGAACTAGAGAAAGCCCACATGGGGCAACGAAGACCCAACACAGCCAAAAATAAAATAAATAAAAATTTAAAAAAACAACTTTGTAAAAAAAAAAGAGAGAACAGGTATATGCTGACATCGCGAAGGAGGGAGACAAGACTCAGAGGGGGTTTTGTCTGGGCCCCCCCACCCCCAAAAGGTTGGTGTTACCCTGGGGGTGCTCTCACATAAGCCTGCCCAGAGCAACAAAGCACTAGGCTGCCCAGTGCCCTCTCCATGCCAGCTGGAACAGATCATGTCTATCAACAGTTGCCCACAGGGACAGAGCGGGCAGTCTGGCTCGGCAGCCTCCAGCAGGAACGGCCCTGGGGCCCCGAGCTCCTCCCCAGGGACACAGCCCGCACACCTGTGCTTCCGGAGGCCTCTTCTCTCCTGTATGCCTCAGCCCTTCCGCTCATCCTCCAAGGGCACACTGAGAGATGCCAGGAAGGCAGGGACCCCTCGTTGGCCGTCCTTGTTTACAAGGACCCCCGCCCCACCCCTGCCCAGGTTCCCAGGCCGAGAGGATGCTTTCCTGAGATTGCGGAGCCAGCAAAGGGCAGAGTTCGAAAGTGCATCCGTGCCACCTTGCTGGTCCAGCCCGTCCATCCACTTCTCAAGCCTGTTCATCCACAACCCGGGGCTTTGTTCCAGTGGGGCCTATTTTGCACTTAATGCTCTCCCACAGTGACCTCACCCACTCCCACACGTTCATCTCCTACCCACTCACTGAAGGTTCATGAACCCTCCCCAGCCCGGAGTCCTAAATGCCAACGGAAATCCTTTAGCCAGGTGAGCAGGACTTCAGAATCAATAGTGCCCGATCACCTGTCCACGCGCCCGTGAGCATGCCTCCCCGCGCCCCCCGCCCCGTGCCCAGCCCTGCACTCCAGGTCCTGTCTGCAGCATCGCATGTGCCCCGTTTCCCAAGTTAGCAGGCACCCGTCATGCCTCCAGCGTCCAGTCCTGCTGGTTCTCCGTCCCCGGCAGCCCCTCTGCTCGTCACCTATCCGGAGAACCCCAGGGACCTCCTGCCTCTCAGGTGCACGTCCACAGTCTGTCCCAATTCTCCTCCAGGAGCTCACTCCTGCCCTTGAAAATCCTTCCTGGCTGACCCCCACCTCTCCTCATTGCCTTTAGGGAGAACCCAACAGGGCATTTGAGACCCCCAGCCTCTCCTAGGACCACACACTCCCACCCTCAACCACACTCCCAGTCTATGGGGCTCCCCGGAATAGTTCCTGGAAATTTCACACGTTGTCGTGTCCTCATGCTGTGCTCCTGGTCAGCTCTGTTCCCTTCCCCATCCCCCTTTCCACCTATCCAATCCTCTTCAGCCTCCAGGGCTCACCCCCATCATGCCATTTCTCCAAACAAGCTTTCTAGACCAAGCCGGTAAGAATCGACCGTTACGATAATTCCATAATTCCAACCACGGAAAGCAGTGCAGCGGTCAGAAGCAACAAACCGAGTGTCCAGGGAGCAGCTAGATAAATCTTCTTAAAAAATAGCACCGGCTTTAAAAGTAAGATCATGATTTGTAGCACAGTACAACGTACGTAAGTTTAAGATACATGCATATATAAATCAACATCATATATTTCTCTAAAATAGTCCAGATCCCAGGATAAACGTATCATAAATATATCAGAGTAGCTGCTGCGCACAAAGGTAGGGAAGATGGTGAAGGGCAGTCAGTGGGACTGGAGTTGAGGGATGAAGAGAAAATCATCATAAGACCCCTTATAATTCAATAATAACAACAAGACAAAAATCCAAGTTAAGTCACAGGCCAAGGACATGAACAGTCCACAGAAAGAGAAAGACAAAGGGTTTAAAACATACAGGATACTCACAACGCCGCTGACTATAAATACCTATTAAAACGACCATGTGATGCCATTTTTTTGGTCTGCCAAATCGGCAAGAACAGTTTATAACACCAAGCTGGCATCAACGGAAATCTAAAACACACAGAGCCTTTCAATCAGTAATTACACATTTATGGATGTCGCCTGCTGAAACAGTCACAGAAGTGAGCAAAGATGTAGGTACAAGTATCCTTAATGCGTAGTTGTCTATCACAGCAAACAAACAAACGAAAATGGGGAAAACAATTTAGAAAACCATAAAGGAATGGCTAGATAAATATGTTAAATCCATTCAGTGAGATATTACATATTTATTTTAAAAGGATGAAGCACATCTATATGTCCTGAATCTGAATAAGTATATTAAGTTAAAAAAGAAGGGGGGCGCGGTACAAGGTACAGACATGAGTATTCTTTTTTTTTTTTTTTTTTGGCCGCCTGCACGGCACGCGGAACTTCCCCGACCAGGGATCGAACCCCCGTCCCCTGCCATGGAAGCGTGGAGTCTTAACCACTGGACCATCAGGGAAGTCCCAGACCTGAGTATTCGTATTCTTATTATTTGTGTAAAGAAAAAAGAAAGAAAAGAAAAAGTATAATATGTATATGTTCATTTACAAATAGAACATAGGTCTGCAAGTATTCTCAATTGCCTCTAAAAAAGATAGGGAATCACAGGACAGGAGAAGGAAGGAGATTTCTCACTGTGTTCCTTAAGGGCTGTTTGAACCAACACTTGTAAAAAGATTTTTAACACAGGCAAGTAGTACCTTTCAAAATATTTTTAAAAGAACTTTTAACCCATGCAAATATTATCTTAAAAAGCAGAAAAGAAGTGGAATGCACCCATAAGTCCTGCTGTCTTCTCTCTAACCAGCCCCTGCTGTGAGGCACCCTGGAGACCCTTTCTACTGCAGACAAACATCCCTTTAGCCAAAACCTCTCTCTCTCTCAGAGCACTTGGCTCTAAAACTGCACCACTCGATTATAAGTCCTGATTCTTCACTTACTAGCTGTGTAAAAGTGGGCAACTTTCTTATTCTCGCTGGGCCTCAGTTTCCTCATCTGTGAAACGGGGTGGTCCATACATCACAGACGTGCTGTGAGAATGATTTGTGTTTGCACACGAAGTGCTCAAGAGAACCTGGCATATAGTACATGCCCGATATCCTCTCCTGTTTTCCTTTTAAGTCTACTAATGAGATCGTTCTTTTGAAAAACAGAAGATTATTGGAATTTTCCTAGAAGGCAACAGTTTTTCTCCCCATATCAAGTCTTTACTGATTTGGAAAACTTGGTGTGTACCTCCCACTTTAGCCCATGTTGTTGGATGGACGCTGCATCCTCTCCTGCCAAGAGACACGCTCTCCATCTCTGGGGATCACCTGTTCCCTGCTAGTGTAAAACTCCAGGCCTGACCCTGAGTTTTCTTGGGAGCACGTAAATCTTCCTGCCGCGGCAGTTGAGAGCATCACCTGCCTTCCTGCATGCCTCCGGTCAGCAGCCTGAGCCCCGCCCCTGCCTCCTCTAATGAGAGCCCCAGAGATGCCTGCTCACCTCTCAGAGCCACCATGGCCTCCTTCCTGTTCAGCAATGCCCAGCCTGCTCCAGCCTCCTTCATGTCTCAGGGCCTTTGCACTTGCCATTCCCTCTGCCTGGAATGTTCTTCTCCCAGCTAGTCACATGCCTGTGTCTTGCCTACATCCAACTCCTCAGCACAGCCTGTCCTGACCACCCTATTGAACCCAGGAGGTCCCCTCACCTTCTAACCCCTTAAGCTGCTTTGCTTTTGTTCACAGCATTTATCTGACATGACATTAAAATTGCTGTTATTGTTACCGTCCATTTCTCTCCACCAGAAAATAAGCTCTAGGGAGGAAAGACTGTCTTGTTCAGTGATGTATCCTTAACACCCAGAAGAGTGCCTAACATGTGGGCTCTCAGTATTTGTTGAATGAATGAACAAATAATCGAGTCAACAGAATATGTCTTCTGGGGAAGCTTAAATCTCCGCCTCAGATTTAAGCCTCCCAACAAGAAGGACACTCTCAGGACTCCACAGGGGGGCTACTCACCTCTCATCCTTTATACACTGATCCCTTGTAGGCAGCTCATAAGTCCCTGTTCATGGTCACAGAGGACATCCTATCCTGTGCCCCCAGAATTTGAGGGCCTGAAGATGGTACCATTTTCCTACCTTATTTAGAAAGCCTGCCTGCTACCTTCTCTAGCCCAGGGCCGAGTTCTCTGATCTGTTTCACGGTCATGCCCATCATCATCTTGTTTTGTTTTGTTTTGTTTTGTTTTACAGCATTTAATCACTCTCTGAACGAATGTGATTCATCTCCTTACTTATTTTCTCTCTCCCTCAATTCATGTAAACGAGAGCAGCTGTATTCCCACTGCCTTCATGCCTGATGAGTGGTTGGCACTCAGTAAATATATGTTGAATGAATGGATGAATGAACGAATGAATGAATGACCCTTCTTCAGAACCCTCACATAAAGGAAGAAAGAAATGAATCACTCGGTACTATCTGCTGTCTAAACCTGACCTTGACGTTTCTTATGTAGAGGGGCTCGAGACATCCAAGTAGTTGCTAATTACATCCAATCAGCTCTGGGCCAGGGGAAGGACTGGGTTAATGAGGTCAGGGGCAGGTGGAGCCTTCAGCTGCCCTGGCCTTCACGTTGATGCTGCCCCCCTGACCTAGACATGCAGGCCATGGACACAAGGGCCTGGGTCAGCACACTTAGAAAAGTGGGAAAAAAACACCTGCAAGGAACTCGCAGCCCTGGCTCCCCTGTTTTACTGAAAGAAGCTAAACTCAATCCTAGAGCCAGAAAGAACCCTAGAGGGGAAAGTGAGTTAGTCTGCTGGGCAGACACTGTTTACCTTCTTAGGAACCTCTGGTGTTTTCTGACCAGACACACCCAGAAGGGCCAAGGAGAAGGGCCAAGGAGAGCCGCCAGCATCCAAGGGAGTGGGGAAGAGCTGGGCTCTCCTCCATCCCAGTGCGCTCCTGGCGGGGGCAGCCTGCCAGACTGGCCAGGCTCCCAGCAAGCAGGGAGCAGGGAGGAGGGCCCCGCCGGGTCACCGGCCTAGGGGCCACTGAGGCCAACGGGAGATAAGGAGTTAGGCCCTCGGTGTCGCCCAGGTCTGATGCTGGATGGTTTTAAGGGCGCCTCCTGCAACCAGGTGCACCCCGCCCGGCTGGAAGAGCCTGTGGAGCCACCGCACCCCAGGCCGGGCAGTTTGACTCTCTCAGGGAGCGTCCCCCTGCTGTCGGCGGCCCTGCCCCCTGATGAGGTTGAACGCTGAGGACCCCACCAGCCCTACTCGCTCTCGCCCCTCGGAGCCTCTTCCCGCTCTCCCCGGCTGCGCAGATGCTCCCTCGCTCGGCGGCGCCCCCAGTGCGCGGCACACTCTCCGCAGCGAGGCCGGCGCGGGGCCCCACCTGCCCTTACCAGTGTCCCGCTGGGCTCCTGCTCCGGCCGCCCGCCCGCCCGCCCGGGCGCCCCATGGCCCGGAGCCCAGGCGCGGGCCGGGGACGGCGGGGAACGCGGGGCGGCGGCTGCGCGGGGGACCAGGCCGGTCCAGCTCCGGCGCGCGGCTCGCGCGAGGCACTGGGTTTCCGGCGGGGAGACGGAGGGCGGTGGCCGGGCCGGCGGCGCGGGGCGGGGCGGGCGAAGCCGTCCGACTGGTCTGACGGCGGCGGGCGGGCGCCTCCTGCACGACCTGCGCTGTCCCCGTTGGGCTGCCGGCGCCCCGAGCCCTCTGTCCGGTGTCTTCCTCCAGCTCGGAAACCAGCCGGAAGCCCAGACCAGCCGCAGACGGGTGCACGCCCCGAGCCGGGTCGAAATCCGAGTCCCTCCAAACCCATTCTGTGCCAGTTCTTTCGTGGGCGCCAGAAAAAACTGCCTTATCTCAGCTCAGAATTTCAGCTGTCTGTAACTGTTGACTTACAGACAACTGGTGAACTTTCGCTAGCTGGTTTGGGGATCGGTGGCTTGGAAGCAAATAGTGGTGTCTTGAAACTTCCATTTGTTTTAGCAAACATGTCCTCAGACGTAGTGATATTGGCAAGAAGCTCTTGTTTTTTAATGTTCCACTTGATGCCACTCTCTGGTTTCCAGTTCTGTAACTATATGTGAAAATAGAAGTTGATTCCATTTTTCCAGTATAGCCAGTGATATTTCAGCTTCCACAGAGATTGACAACGTGGAGAAGTCCGTCTCTATGGGATGCTGAAGGTCCTCAAGCAACAACAGCAGCTAATAATTTATGAGTGTTATTGATGCGCCAGGCACTAGCTCTCTACCTGTCTTAATACTTAATCCTCACAACCGCCGTACAAGGTAGGCAGCTTTCCATACAATAAGGAAACTGAGGCACAGAGAGGGGAAACAACCTGACCACGGCCACATAGACCGTCATCACTGTAGGATCAGCGATCCTACAACTTATTAGTAATTCACTTGTTAACGCTACAGACATTTATTGTGCACCTACTGTATGTATGCCAGACACTGACTAGGCACTATGGGATAGAAAACTGAACCAAATACTCCAAAAGTTTGCAGCCTAGCAGGAGAGATAAGCAGTGATGTGATGTAGATGGGGGCTGGGAGGTGAGGGGTCGCTCCCTGAGGGGAAGAATCCTGGAGAGGAGGGAACCACAAAGGGGAGAGGTCCAACATCTGCCTGCAAACTTCCCTCAAATCCGTGGCTGACTCCTGAATGAACACGCCTGAGGCAAGAATCCACATGACCCAAAGGAAAAGTATAGCTGAGCAGAGATTTGAGCAGTCAGCTGCCTGCTGCTGGGGAATGTGGAGTCAAGTCCTGCTACCTTAGAGGGGGTTGGCAAGCACTTTGGACTGTCCATTGACACCTCAGAATGACCACACTTAAGGGGTAAAGACTGCATTCCAGGATTAAGGGATCTACCCCAGGATTAGGGACGAGCCAAGAGAAATCTAAAACCAAGCCCCCGCAAAATCAAGGTGCATTTCCAATAATGTAACTTCCTGCTAGAACAAAATTTGACACTCTTCAGAGGAAAATAAAAGAATCCAGGGCATCTACAATGCATCATTCACAATGTCTACCATACAATAACAACAAAATAGCAGACATTGTGAACAGAAAATGTGAACTGTGGTCAAAAGGGGGAAAAAAATCCAGTCAATTAAAATATACCCACTAAACGAAAACTGTTTTCCTCTATACTCTCAGTACTTCTGACATCAAATATGTGGGTTTTCCCCTCACATTAATCAGTTCTCCAACTCTTCAGACCAACAGAGTGTCCTACAATTTAATTATGACACTACCCAGAGTTAGTGCAGACCTCACAGGTTAAAGCCTCAGTCTCACAAGATTGCCCCCCATTGCAAGTCCCAGGTTGTCACCTGTACTTCTGACCCACTGGCTATAAATTGAGGACTCCCAGGATCCCCTCCTCAGGTTTGTTAATTGCTAGAATGGCCCACAGAACTCAGGAATCACATTACTTACTATTAGCAGCTTATTATAAAGGATATAACTCAGGAGCAACCAAATGCAATGAATACATAGGACAAAAAAAGAGTGCAGAGTTTCTATACCATCTCCAGCCACACCACCCTCCTGGCACATGGACGCATTCACCAACCCAGAAACTCTTCAAAACCAGTTGTTTAGGGTTTTTATGGAGGTTCCATTACGTAGGCATATGATTGATTAAAGCATTGACCACTGGTGACTGAATTCAGTCTCTAGCACTTCTCCACTCCCTGGAGGTCAAGGGGTAGGACTGAAAGTTCCAAACGTCTAATCACATGACTGGTTCCCCTGGCAACCAGCCCCCATCTGTAGGACCTTTCCAAAAGTCACCTCATTAGCATAAACTCAGGTGTTGTTGAAAGCTGCCTGTTATGAATAACAAAAAACTCTCACCTTTGTCACAGCAGAGCTATTTCAAAAACTGGGGACAAAACAAACAGACAAACAAACCAAAAAAACCCAAGTATTACAACAAAAGATGCTCCTATCACCTTCTCACTCAGGAAATTACAAGAGGTTTTAGGAGTTCTGTGTCAGAGACCAAATATGTGTTTCTTATTATATCACAATATCACACGTACAGACAAATAAGATGTTGGAATCAAAAATTAAAAATAAAAATTAGATAAAAATAAAGAATTAAAAATAAAAATTATGATAAAAATGTTAGAGAACCTACAGCAAAAGGTAGATATAAAGGGTGAAGAGAGAGGGAATTTCAGCAGAAATACGATCCCCATTACTTTTAAAATAAACAACCAAAAGGAATATAAATATATCTCCTCCAGGGAGGGAAACATCTCTATCTGTATTAACCTGGAATGAAGAGATACCTCAATCTTTCCCTGCCAGAGGGGAGATAGGCAAGTTTGTCACTTTCTGCATAAGATCAGAGCCTCCCAACATTGGGCTTCCTCTGCTATAGCATGGCCCACTGTCTGTGCAGGCAACATCTGGACCTCATCATATCTCCCTGTGGGAATTGGGGTAGGGAGACCTAAGCAACAATGTTCCTCTCCTATTGCTATGAGTCATAAATTATCTCTTATCTCCTGCCAGTGTCTACGAAAACTGTGACATGCTAACTTGCTGGCTTACAAGCAGAGTAAAATCAAATCTTGGATTTTTTCACAGTTCCTGACTTAACAGAGATAAAGAGAAAAATCTTATAAGGACCCAGGGGAGAAAATACACATTGCATACAGTGACCCAATGATAGGAATAACGGCTAACTTCTCATCAGAAACAATGTAGGCCAAAAGACAATGGGACATTGATTTTAAGGGCTGAAAAAAAAATCTATTAACTTGTAGCTCTGTATCCAGTCAAAAACATGTTTTGCTTTTTTTTTTACAACTTTATTGGAGTATAATTGCTTTACAATGGTGTGTTAGTTTCTGCTTTATAACAAAGTGGATCAGTTATACATATGTTCCCATATCTCTTCCCTCTTGCATCTCCCTCCCTCCCACCCTCCCTATCCCACCCCTCTAGGTGGTCACAAAGCACAGAGCTGATCTCCCTGTGCTATGCGGCTGCTTCCCACTAGCTATCTATTTTATGTTTGGTAGTGTATATATGTCCATGCCACTCTCTCACTTTGTCACAGCTTATCCTTCCCCCTCCCCATATCCTCAAGTCCATTCTCTAGTAGGTCTGTGTCTTTTTTCCTGTCTTACCCCTAGGTTCTTCATGACATTTTTTTTCTTAAATTCCATATATTTGTGTTAGCATATGGTATTTGTCTTTCTCTTTCTGACTTACTTCACTCTGTATGACAGACTCTAGGTCCATCCACCTCATTACAAATAGTTCAATTCATTTCTTTTTATGGCTGAGTAATATTCCATTGTATATATGTGCCACATCTTCTTTATCCATTCATCCGATGATGGACACTTAGGTTATTTCCATCTCCTGGCTATTGTAAATAGAGCTGCAATGAACATTTTGGTACATGACTCTTTTTGAATTATGGTTTTCTTAGGGTATGTGCCCAGTAGTGGGATTGCTGGGTCATATGGTAGTTCTATTTGTAGTAGTTAAAAACATGTTTTAAACAGAAAGCCAAATAAAGATATTGTCAACTAAATAAAACCTGAGAGCTTTTGCCTCCAGCAGATTCACACTACAAAAAAAAAGTGAAGAAATTCTTCAGGAAGATAGGAATGATATAAGATAAAAATTAGAATCTACAGAAAGGAACAAAGATAACTGGAAATGATAAATTTATGGGTAAATATAAAAGACAATTTTCTTTCTTGTATTAAACGATTTAAAAGTCAACTGACAATTTAGATAAAAAACAATAATATTGGGGGATTTATAACACACGTAGAGTAAGGTATATGACAAGAAAAGCACAAAGCATACAAGGGGAAGGTAAATAAAACCATATTGTTGTAAGGTTCCTATAATGTGAAGCTTTATAATATTAATTCAGAGTAATATCAGTATAGGATATAAAAATAACTACTGAAAGAAAGAAGTCAGGAAAGTAAGGAAAAAATAAACAAAAAAAAGAGGGGACACATAAAACAAATAGCAAGATTGAAAAGTTATCATTAACTACATTAAACACTTCAGTTAAAAGGCAGAACTTGTCAAAATGTCTAAGAAAATACCCAACCCTATGTTTAGAAAAGACACACTTTAAGTATAAAAGATATACTCTAAGATATAGACAGGTTGGAAGTAAGTGGATGGATAAAATATACTTTTAAACATTAAGCCTGAGAGAGCTTGGTGTGGTTATAGTAAGTGTGGACAAAGCCGACTTCAATACAAAGAGTATTCCCAGAAATAAAAAGTGTCATTTTATAAAGATAAAAGGATCAATTCATCAAGAAAACATAACAATCCTAAATATGTATGAATCTAACAACACAACTTCCAAATATATCAAGCAGAAATTAACAGAACCAAAGAGAGAAATATAAAATTCACAATCACAGTTGAATATTTTAACACCTCTCTCAGTAATAAATAAAACAAGTACAGACAAAGTCAATAATGGTACAGAAGATGTAAACATTATCATTCATCATTACCAAATCGACATTATAGAATATTACATCAGCAGCAGGATACATATTCTTTTCAAGTGCACATAGAACATTAACCAACACCAACTATATAGACTATAAAACAATCTCTAAATTTCAGCGGGTTGAAATTGTATAGACCATGTCTTCTTGATCACAATGAAATTAAACTAGAAATCAACAACAGCACTTTATCTAGAAAATGCCCCAAAATTTGGAAATCAAGCAATACACCTCTAAATAACCCGTGGGTCAAAGAAGAAATCCCAGGGAAAATTAGGAAATACTTCAAACTGAAATGGCATAAAGGTAGATAAACAGATCAATGTAATGGAAGTAGAGTGTCCTAATATAGGTTCACACATGTATGGTCAATTGGCATCTTTTGGCAAAGGTATGAAGGTAATTCAATGGAAAAAGGAACGTCTTTCTACAAATGGTTCTGGAACACCTAGAAACCTGTATGGTAAGAAAATGAACTTTGGGACTTGTATCTAGAATATATAAAGAAAACTTTCACCTCAATAAAAAAATGGGCAAAGGATCTGAATAGACATTTCTCCAAATAAGATACACAAATGACCAATAAACATATGAAAAGATGCTCGGCATCATTAGCCATCAGAGAAATACAAATCAAAATGACAATGAGATACTACTTCACGTCCAGTAGGCTGGATGTAATAAAAGATAATAATAAGTGTTTGTGAGGATATAGGGAAATTGGAATCCTCATGCTGCTGGTGGGCTTATAAAATGATCTAGCGGCTTTGGAAAACAGTTTAGCAGGTCCTCAAGGTTAAACATAGAAGTACCATATGACCTAAATCCCATTTTCTGCTATATCCCCAAGAGAAATAAAAACAGCGTCCACATAAATAAATAAAAGCGTCCACATAAAATAAAGCGTCCACATAAAAATTTGTTTATTTTTTTATTTATAAATAAATAAAAAAATTTATATAAAATTTTAAAATTTTATATAAATTTAAAATTTAAAAAATTTAAAAATTTTAAAAAAAATTAAAAAAAAATTTTAAATATTTTTTAAATTAAAAAAATTTTTTTTAAATTAAAAAAATTTTTTTTTAAATTTAAATTTAAAAAATTTTTTTAAATTTAAAATTAAAAAAATTTTAAAAATTAAAAAATTTAATTTAAAAATTAAAAAATTAAAAAAATTTTTAAATTAAAAAATTTAAAAATTTAAATTTAAATTAAATTTAATTTTAATTTAATTTAATTTAAATTTAATTTTTAAATTAAAAATTTTTTAAATTTAAATTTAAATTAAATTTAATTTAATTTTAAATTAAAAAATTTTTTTTTAAATTTAAAAAAATTTTTTTTAAATTTAAAAATTAAAAAAAAAATTTAAAATTTAAAAATTTATATAAAAATATTTTTTTATTTATAAATAAATAAAAAATTTTGTTTATTTTATTTATTTATAAATAAATAAAAGCGTCCACATAAAATAAAGCGTCCACATAAAAATTTGTACTTGAATGTTCATAGCAGCATTATTCATGATAGCCCAAATTGGAAACAACCCAAATGTCCATCAACTGATGAATGAATTAAAACAATGTAATGGGACTTCACTGGTGGTGCAGTGGTTAAGATTCCACGCTCTCAGTGCAGGGGGCCCGGGTTCGATCCCTGGGCAGGGAACTAGATCCCACATGCATGCAGCAACTAAGAGTTTGCATGCCACAACTAAGGAGCCCTCAAGCCGCAACTAAGACCCGGCATGACCAAATAAATAACTAAAAAAATATTTAAAAAATAAAATAAATGTCTCACCTTTTAAAAAAAAATGTAATATATTCATACAATGGAATATTATTCAGCCATACTGGCCCATGATACTACAATATGGATTAACTTCAAAACTTTATGCTAAGTTAAAGAACTCAGGCACAAAAGATCACATATTGCATGACTCCATTTATATAAAATGTCTGGAATAGGCAACTCTATAGAGACAGAAAGTACATTAATTGTTGCCTAGGACTGGGGGAAAGGGAAAGTGGGGAGTGATTGCTAAAAGTTATGAGATTTCTTTTTAGGGTGATAAAAATGATGAAATTGTGGTGGTGGTTGCATAACTCTACAAAAACACTTGTATTAGCCAGGGTTCTCCAGAGAAATAGAACTATTTCTATTCTAGAGAAATAGAAAGAGGATTTATTTATTCATTCATTCATTCATTCATTCATTATAGGAATTCTCTCCTGATCTGGCATCTGCAAGCTGGAGGACCAAGAACCCACTGGTATAAGTCCCAGTCTGAGTCCAAAGGCCTGAGAACCAGGGGAGCCCATGTCCAAGGGCAGGAGATGATGGATCTCTCAACTCAAGAAGAGAGAGCAAATTTGTCCTTCCTATGCCTTTTTGTTCTATTCAGACCCTTAGTAAATTGGATGATGTCCACTGGCAATAGTGAGGGCCATCTCCTTTACTCAGTCTACCCATTCAAATGCTAATCTCTTCCAGAAACCCCTCACAGTCATGTCCCAAAATAATGTTTTACAGCTGTCTGGGTTTACAGTATCCGTTAGCTCAGTCTAGTTGACACATCAAATTAACCATCACAATACTAAAAACCACTGGAATGTACACTTTAAATTGCATGACATATGAATGATGATATCTCAATTAAACTTTTTTTTTTTTCGGCCTTGCCGCATGGCTTGTGGGAATCTTAGTTCCCCGACCAGGGGTTGAACCCGGGTCTCCGACAGTGAGAGCACAGAGTCCTAACCACTGGACCACCAGGGAATTCCCTCAATTAAACTGTTAGAAAAGAAAAAAAATCCAAAACAATCTTGTCCCTTACCTCACAACACACATAAAAATTAACTCAAGACAGATTATAGACCTAAATATAAAAAACAAAATATCTGGAAGAAAACAGGAGAAAACCTTTGCAACTTTGTGGGTGGCAACGATTTCTTACAAATGGATAAAAAGACCTGATAAACAGAACTTTATAAAAAAATTTTAAATTCTGTTAATCAAAATAACCTGTTAGGAAAATGAATAGACAAACCCCAGGTTGGGAGAAAATATTTACAAAAAAATATATCTGACAAAAGAGTCATATTCAGATTATATTCAACTTCTACAATTAATTAAAAAAACCTCAATTAAAATAATGGCCAACATGAAAATATCCTCACATCGCTAATTATTAGAGAAATGCAAATCAAAACTACAATGAGATATCTCCTCACACTGGTCAGAATGGCCATCATCAAAAAGTCTACTAATAACAAATGCTGGAGAGGGCGTGGAGAAAAAGGAACCCTCCTACACTGTTGGTGGGAATGTAAACTGGGGCAGCCACTATCAAGAACAGCATGGATGTATATACATTACCACGTGTAGATAGCCAGTGGGAAGCTGCTGTATACACAGGGAGCTCAGTGCTCTGTGATGATGAGAGGGGTGGGATGGGGGTGGGCGTGGGAGGGAGGCTCAAGTGGGAGGGGACATGTGTACATATAGCTGATTCACTTTGTTGTACAGCAGACACTAACACAACATTGTAAAGCAATTATACTCCATTAAAAAAAAAAAAGGAACAGCATGGAGTTCCCATTAAAAACTAAAAATAGAACTACCATATAATCCATCCATCCCACTCCTGGGCATATGTCCGGAAAAGATGAAAACTCTAATTTGAAAAGATATATACATGCACCCCAATGTTCATTGCAGCACTCTGAACGCGAGACCAAGGGCCCCATCTCTGCACACAGCTTCCTGTGTTTCTTCTCTAAACTGGGATCAGCCCTACCGAGATTTTTGTGGTTCTCACAACAGGGACACAGAGACACCCAATTTGTCCCCGCAGACCCCCATATCTACCCCAGGAGAAGGAACCGTTATTTTCCCAATTCACCCCACAACACACAAGAAAGAAGACAAAAACTGGAAATACCGATTAACTATGGGAAAATACTACCAATTACGCGTGGGTATTTGAACTGGTTTCCACTCCTGGCTAAGCTCGCTAGGGGGCGCTCTGTGTGTCATCTCCAGCACCTGGAACTGACGCGGAGTCCTTGCTCCATGAAGGTTGTTGAATTAATAATCAGGCACTGATGTGGGGAAATGTCCTTGCCCTAATGGAGCTTGAGATGTAGTAGGGGAATAGACAAATAAGCAAACAAGCAAATATATAACATGTCAGGAAGTAATCATTGCTAGGAAGAAAAATAAACAGGCCACAGAGAGAGCGAATGAAAGAGTCACAGGTGGCTTTGGGTGAAAGAATGCTATTTTAGGCAGGATAGTCAAAAAAGACCTCTCGGATAAGGTGCCATTTGTGCAGATGTCTCAGTGAAGAAAATGGAAAGGGAAGAGTAAAAGGGAAATGCACATGAAATTAATATACTTCAGAACGTATTTGCAACAAGTTTTACAGGTATCCCCCGCTTTTCGAAAGTTTGCATTACACCGCTTCTCTTTTACAAAAGACTTACTTAGTACCCGTTTTCACCAATGGAATCCGAAGAGGATTTTCGCTTTTACAAAAAAAGGAGAAAAGCAAAAACAGCATCAGCGTTTGTTTTGCAGCCAACCGTTACAGAGGCAGCACACACTCCAGAAGCAGGAGTAGCACCTAAGCACCCCTGAGCTCCTTCCCTGGGAGCTATACTCAGCATCTCAGCATCAAGGCACCATAGCTTTGAACTGTGTCTGTGAGCATCTGTGCTTTATCTCGATTTATTTTGTGCATCTGTTAGCAAGATGTGTCCTAAGCTAATTTCTTCTTCACTTTATGCCATTCATGCTTATGAAAGGTTTCACAGGAACACTCTACTTCCGGACAGGGGAGAAACCTAAAATCAGTTTCAGGTAAGTGGCTAGGTGCTCTGGGGGGTTGCAAAATGCAAAACACTTAGTCCCTACCTTAGGTTATTCAGGGGACGGCTGAAACATGCCCACCTGGAAAGACCTCATCAGTATTATGCAAATCAGTGCTCTGAACCACAGGTCCTAGTGGAAGTTTCAAGAAAGTGGGCTTAATGTGGGCTGGCATGGATGGTCCTCAATGCCTTCATGGAAAAAGTGGCCCAAGAGCCTGGATTTGAAAGTTGAGTAGAAACTAGTTGGTGCAGAGAAAGAGAGTGGACACTCCGAATTAGGGCACAAGGTGGTGGAGGGGTAAGGGATTCAGAGTTTCCAAAGCCTGTTCCTGCCTTAGGACAGACTATAATGCTAGCCATCACTAGCCAAGCCCAGCAGGATCTAGCCCCTGCCTACCTCTCTCCCGTCCTCGTGCTCCGACCACATGGCCTGTGACACAAGGAAAGAAAACATCCATGACTCATAAGGAATGCTGCCAAGGAGAGAGAAGAAAGTGGCAGAGTGACTCCATCACGGCCCATGGAAGGGGATGCCTGACTCGAGGACATAGACCTCCACTCCCTTTGCAGGGAGACCCGCAGAGTGGAGGTGGAGTAACAAGAGAAGCTGTCTGAGTTCACTGGCCACCAAGATCATTCCTCCACTCTGACTTCAAGTCAAATTTTCCGAGTCATCTGACCCTGCGCGGACTTTCCCTGGGGAGAGGATGCAGGCACCGCTGTTCGCTCTATAGATCCAGTCCTCATTGTAATGAGGGTCTTGGCTTTTTTGTTTATCTGTTATGGAGAGCTCCAGCCACCACCCTCCAACATGAAAAAGTGCACGTCTCCCTTGCAGACATGCCGCAGGGGTTCCTGTGTTGAGTTCCGGCAAGGTGGGTGTGTGTTCTTTCCTGGGTGGAGGTGCGGGTGGGGGTGGGGGGTGGGGTTAATTCCACATGTCAATCAATCATCCAGGTAAGCGGTCCTTAGCTGGAAACAGGACTACAGTATGTTGGCTTTCAAGCAGGTGTAAGAAGACCCTTAGAATCTCTCAGGTCACACCCTTTGGAGAATAGACATGGATAAAAGACAACATTTGCTGGGTGCTTGTCAGGGGTCAGACTCCTATGTGTAAATAGCCCATATCAGGACTAAACTACAGCTCAACTGACAGGTGAATGAGAATAAACTTTCCCTGGAGTGAAAAACCAGGTTTTTCTTAGGGAATCTTTGAAAGACTAAATCTTCACCCCTGAGAGCATAAACTGAAATAGTTATTTGTCTTCCCAAGATTTTTCCCAAAACAAGAGAATAATCGGACTATCTTCAAGAAAATGCTGACCCCTGGTGGACATTTCTTGAACTGCGTTTTCAAACCCACCCCCCACCCCTCCCCGCTCCCGCCCCCCCAAGTCTGGGTAACAGCAGTAGACCCAGAGGCAAAATTTTCTTTTGAAAGTTGAACATCTCTCTAAGTTTTCTCAGGCTAAGAACCCCCACAGAAATAGGGTATTTCACTATCTCTCCAAACTTTTCTGAGAGCTGGGTTTAATATCAAGCATGTTGAGATCTGCCATTACGACTTAGGGATTTCATCGTTATGTGAAGAGAAAAGACAAAATTATTTGGTTTGCCCAAGATCTGCAAGGATTTTGCCCCGATTCAACACCTTCAGTTATAGCACAATCTATGTCCCCCCAAAATTAAGCTCAAAGTGTCTTAACAAGACTAAGAAAATAGAAAACTTTCTTCTCCTGAAACCAAATCCCCCTAAAACGGAGTTCCTCTGCCGAGTTTAGGATTAACCTCTCTATCCAAAACTGTATTATTCCCTTTCTTGTCCCATACCTCTCCCGCTTCAAGATTGAGGTGTGTCAAAGAAAAGAGGGATTGTAACCAAGAAGCCTATGGGGCCTTCCCAGAACAGACCCACCCTGGCCCCCCGCATGTCCTCTGCTGACCTTTGCAGCTCTCTGACCTAGAGATTCCTGCTGTGCTACTGAGTGACATCGCCTACACACAGGAGCTCCCCTCGCCCAAGTCCCCTTGCCCTCCTCTCCTTCTAAGCAGGGACCTGCTACTGTGTAGCCTCTGGACGGACCCCTGCTGTGATGTACCTCCCCGAAAACATCATCCAGTAAAGTTTTTGTGCGCTGCTGCCACCTGGTGGTCAGATCTTCTTCCTCCATCAGCCTCCAGATACCTCAAGCCTCCTAGACTCGGAGGCCTTTCCCCTTCTCTAGGTTTCTTTTAAAACTTCCCCGGTCCGAGTCCTCTCTCTCCTTAAATTTTCTGACCAATGAAATAGGTTAATCCTACTGAGAGGTCAGTGGCCGATTTATTTATTCACCAAATATTTATGGAGCACCCAGTATCTTCCAAGCTGGGTACTTGGCATACACCATGGAACAAAACCGATGAAAGCTCTGCGTGTGTGGAGCTGATGTTCTAGCAACATGAGGGCGGCTTAAAGCTTTTCCTCTCTTAAAGAACATTTCAAGCCAAAGTGAAGAGATGGTAAGAGGGGAGTTTTCGGTACCATCAGGGAGCTACTGGGAGGGATAGCAAGGATGTTTGGGTTTGTAATTACAAGAGTCAGTTTAACAAAAATGCCAAAATAAAACCCAAAATAACAAAAAAAACCCCCAAAAAACCCATGAAGGCTTCCCTGGTGGCGCAGTGGTTGAGAGTCCGCCTGCCGATGCGGGGGACGCGGGTTCGTGCCCCGGTCCGGGAAGGTCCCACATGCCGCGGAGCGGCTGGGCCCGTGAGCCATGGCCGCTGAGCCTGCGCGTCCGGAGCCTGTGCTCCGCAACGGGAGAGGCCACAACAGTGAGAGGCCCGCGTACCGCAAAAAAAAAAAGCCAGAGCTTATACATGGTATGAGTGCTTCCCTTCAAAGCAGAGCTGCCCAGACTTTAAGATGCATCCAGTCACCTGGAGATCTGGTTGAGAGGAAGACCCGAAGTCAGTAAGTCTGGCGTGAGGCCTGGGATTCTGCATTTTAACTCCCAGGTGCAGCTGCTGCTGTGCCATGGACCACCTTTTGAGCAGCAGGGCTTTCAAACAGATTCCTTTGAGCACTGATTCCTGCCGGACTAATACTAGTAATCAGAACATTCCTACGGACCACAGAAAGTTGTTGCAAAGATTGAATAACTCAGCCCTTTGCATCGGCTGATTTCTGCAGCAGAGGTAGGAAAACTGAGACTCCAACACTTTAACTAACTCATCCATGAGCACAGTTGCAAACAGGAGAGCCAGGAAGTGCGTCCAGAGTTCCCGGGCTCGCATGCATGCGTGGCTATGTGACTGCCTCGCCTGTTGCTAACCTACGGTTGGCTGCTTAACCAAATCGCGTGGTGTCTGAGCCCTGGGCTTCACCTCCTGTTTCATGAGGGGAGGATGTCTACGGAGCCTCACAAATGTTAGCTGCTATTGTCACCATGAAGCCTGGAAGGGTTTTCTGCCTTGAACGTCCTCCTTTTACCAAGATTGAAAATATAGCAGCCACACTCACACTCTTACCACACACGGCGTTTCACTCATATCGTCTCACTTCATCGTGTATTGTCCCCGTGGAGCAAGCGGCTCCTTCCGTTTCACACACGAGGGAGAGAAAGCTGAGCGGTGGGGCGACCTCATTGTCGTCTTAGGATCTGGGATCTCGGCGAGATCTTAAAGATTTTCTCCAGTCGGTTGCCTTTTTTTTTTTTTTTGGCCATGCCACATGGCTTATGGGATTTTAGTCCCCTGACCAGGGATCGAACCCAGGCCCTCGGCAGTGAGAGCATGGAGTCCTAACCACTGGACTGCCAGGGAATTCCCAGTCAATTTTAACCTGCTCAGTTTTGTTTGTTTGTAGCAAGGACATCTCTTCAGATAAAGCCCTGCAGGGAAGTCCAGTTTGGGAAGCAGAGGGCTGGGTGGGAGCTGAGTCCTAGGGATGGAGCCTGGCCTCTCCATTCCCCTTTTATGGGCTTTGTTTCCAGGGACCTCAGAGAGGCATCCAGGGAGCTCTGTCTGGAAAACCCCAATGTAAGTCAACACTCTTCCTGGGAGAAGGAGGGACCTGGCTTAGGAAAGGGAGGTGACTTGGCCAACATCACACAGCAGGCTGTGGGCCCAGCGGGGCCTGACTCTAGGACTCCCGGGACCCAGCCCAGAAGTCGGCAGAATCCCAGGAAGGGACAGCGCCCCTTGCTGGCCTGACTATTTAGCCGAGGGGTGTCTGATAAACGGTCATTCTTACAGTCCTGCATTCCCATCTCATGGGGCCACATTCAACATTCCACCCGTTAATTTCACCATTTCCCAGGTGCCCCCTTCCCTCACATCCCAGGATGGGGGGAGGGGGCAAGGCTTTTTATTTTTAGACCTTTCACAACTGTGAATATAACATCCATACAGAAAATCGCCTAACCACGCCCACACCAAGAAACAGAATGCTGCCTGGCCCCTCGGGCCACCGCCCCGCTTTCAGGCAGGGCGCGTCCTTGCTGTTCTCTGTGTCTCTGCATTCCTCCCCACGACGGTTCCATCTGCCTGTTTTAAACTGTCTGTAACTGGAATCGTGCTCTACGCATGCTTTGGGGATCCTTGAAGCCCACAAGATGTTTGTAAGATTCATCCGTCTCGTGGCTGCAGCCAACGGCGGTTTATCCATTCTCCTTGCTGTCGAGCGTTACCTTGTGTGTACGAACGTACACGGCTTACGTGTTCATTCTTCTGGGCTGGGGGGTTGGGTTGTTTCCAGTTGGAGGCTGTTGTGCACGATGGTGCTGCACACCTTCCTGGCAGAGAGATTTGCTCTCCTGTTATTCGAGGAGAACGAGGCCCAAGGAGGAAAGGACTCAGAGGAGAGACACCCAGGCCCGGCCCCAGGGTTTGAAAGGCCTGTCGCTCGACATTCCACCCCGCCCCCGTTTTCCAGTTCTCTTTGCCCCAAGCCCGGCAAGCCCATGGACACAGCCAGCAAAGTAGATGAGTTTTCAAGTTTTCAAGGTTTTATTGTAAAACAAAGCTCAGGTCACAGGGAGTAGGAAACTTTCCACTCAACACATACAACACACGTTCACTGAGGGCCAGGCCATGTGCTTGGCCCTGCAGAGACCTAAGACATGGGGGGGGTGGGGGTCAAGGTCCCTGCTCTCAGGGGCTCACAGGATGGTGGGGAAACAGACAGAGGCACAACATCTTCCAAACAAGTCTCAGGGTGTCGGAAGTGCTAAAATGGTCAAGGAGCGATTCATTCCTCCTGGGAGGTCCGGAGAAGCCACATTTGTGCTGTGTCTTGGGAGCTGGGGGATTCTGACGGGAGGGCAGGGAAGGGGACAGCACTGCAGGCAGCTGCAGGAGGTCTGCAGTGGACAGGGCGCTCGGGGCCTGGGCCGGGGGGCGGTCTAGACTTATAGGAATGTTCCAGAAAGAAAAACACTAGGGGACCAACCTAGTCCACTAACTTTTCATTTTTACAGGTCAGGGCATCACAAAAACAAGAAAGACAAAGAGGAAAAGTTATCACCTCCTTTCACCATCATTTCCTAAACAAGGGGATATTTTAATCTTCCACCCCCTTCCAGAAAGGACATCATCTCCAAATAAAGGACTCTCTCTCAAAGCTGGCTTAATGAAAAAAAAAAAAAAAAAAAACCAGGAAACGCTTGTTTTCCATTTTGCCACAGAGCCTAAAATTCTTGCCCTTGGAAAAGCACCAGTTTGCAAAGAGAGGAATGGAGCCCCTTGGGGGGAGGTCAGCGAGTGGCCTGCGGGCTCTGGGGCCTGGAAGGGAAGTGAGGGAGGAGCTGGGGCTGGCCAGGGTGCCTGGTCTTTACCCTGAAGGTACAGGCGACCCTGAGGGCTTTGATCGGGGCCGTGATCCCATGTGCACTTTAGAAAGACCTGGCAGAGGCCTCGTAGAGGCTGGGTAAGTAGAGGAGGCTGTTCCCAGGGCTCTCGTACCTCCTTCCGAGGGCCGCCCCCACCCCCGGCCAAGGCTGCCCCGCTGAGCGCTCACTGCGCCATGGCGAGCCCCCGGGTGGGAGGGGGAGGCATCTCTGGAGTCATAGATGTGCTGGGAGTGGGGGACAAGGGATGCTGAACAGCACCGCTACTGGTCCTGCTGGAAGTAGAACTTGGTGACCTGGACAGCATCTTGAGGCGTATTGGTGAGGCCTACGGGCTGGTCGGTCTCCAGCGCGGTACAGAGGAACCAGCCGGGGCAGGCGGCTGACTCGAAGCTGGTGGTGGGCCCGTTGTCGGAGCGGATGAAGGCGAAGCGCTTGTCCTCCTCCTTGCTGCTGTTCAGGTCAGTGATGTTTACCGGCTGGGGGCCAAGGAAAGAGCAGAGAGGTCCTTGCACCCCAGCCCCCAGGACCTGGCCCCGTGACTGCCCACGGAGAAATGCTGGCCCAAAGACCATGGCAGGACACCCAGCGTCCTGGGTCTTGTGACACAAGGAGGCTGTCCCACGGTTACACCTTGATTCGGGGAAATCTGGTCACTCCAGCCCTCGGCCAATATGTTTTGGGGAACACGTGGTACCATCAGCAGAGGCCAAGGCCTATGGAGGCTGGCGGTCTGTTGTGTCTGCACCTCCAAGAGAGGGGGCAGTGGACAAGGGGGGCCGGGTATCGCAGTCTGTGCGAGACGTTACCACATTATCGTGGTCACTCCAGCGCCACACAGAGCAGGCAGCCCCGCTCCAATAAAGTGTCTGTCCACTAGCGGACAGAAGGGACAGTGCCATAGTTACGGCCACTCACAAGCTGAGTTAAGATTTTGTCCAACAATCCCCTGATACAAAGCCCTCTTTTCCCAGGGCTGGTAGCCCATTGATGTTGCACAGGGGATTTCCCTGGTGCCCTAATGGTTAGGATTCCAGGCTTTCACTGCCATGGCTCGGGTTCGATCCCAGGTCCGGGAACTGAGATCCTGCAAGCCACACGGCATGCTTCACCCCCCACCCCACCGCAAAAATAAGAAATATTGCACGGGAGTACAGGGTCTTGGATGGGATGCCCGCTCATGGGTTTGAGTAGATAAGGGTTGGAAGAGAATGATCCCAAAGGTTGGCTTTACCGAAAGAGGACAAGTCCAAGTGGGTTGGGGACCCTTGGGCAAGACAGCAGCATACAGAGATTGAGGTCCCTAAAGGAGCCATGCCTCCTGGTGTCCACACCCTGGTAGTCCCCTCCCTCGTTGAGGCTAGGCTCAGCCACCTGACTGGCTTTAGTTAATGCGACATTAGTGGTATGATACAAGCAAAAGTTTAATAAGCGTTTGCACATTGAGGCTTGTCTTTTTGGAGTAATCCCTCTTGGAAGCCAGCACTTGTGTCATAAGGAAGTTCAAGAGGGCAGCTGAACTCAGAGAGACCCCGTGGGAAGAGAGCCTGGAGGACGGACCCCAGCTATACCACGTGGCAGAGAACTGCCCAGCTGATCCCAGTCAACCCACAGAATCATGAGAAAGAACCCATTGTGCTTGTTTTAAGCCACCGAGTTTGAGGTGTTCGTTAATCGGAGACGGTCCTTACCTCCAACCTGAGCTTGATCTCATCACCAGACTTGACACAGGCCAGGCACAGCTTCCCCCCGTGGATTCCCAGGAACATAGCATGGGGCTCGATGGGCACCACGTCTATCTTCTCTGGGGAAGAACAAAGGGGAAGTTCGGGTTGTAAAGAAGAGGAGGCACAGATGACGAAGACACGGCAGGCTGGACTCTCCCTGGGGATTCTTCCAGCCCCTTAAGTAAAACCCCAAGGTCAGAAGGACAGCAAGGGCCCCCCTTCCTGGTCTGCATCCCAACAGAAGATCAAACCAAGCACACTAGTTAGCTACTCCTCAAGGTCCAAGGCACCTAGAATCTGCTCCAGGTGATTTCTAACCTTCCCTCCCTTCCCCAGGACCCCTGCGCTCTAGGTCAACAGGTGCGCTGCCCATGGGCAGGGAAAACAGCACATGAGGTCATGAGTGGGGCGCCGGGGCTTGGTCCACAGGAGCCTGGGTGACTCTGAACCCGCCTCTTCCCCTCGGTGGTCTCCATGCCCTCGTGAGGGAGTGAACATCTCAGCCTCTCTGTGTCCTCATTAGGAGAATTACCAAAAGGACAGGAAAGGTGGGTCTCACACCCTTTAAGAGTGAGACGGGGACAGAGGACAAGGGGATGGGGATAACGCCATCCTACGACGCCAAGCCAGCCATCGGGGACGTGAAAACAGCCTAGAGGGCCGGTGCTGAAAGAATCCCACGGCCCATCATCCAACCGCTCTTCTTTTACTAAAGGGAAAACTGAGGAACAGAGTGGGCGAAACTTGTTCAAGTTCATCCAGTTTGACATGGATCTGGAACATGACTAAATGTGGTGTCCGTGATTAAGGGACATAACCCAGCCGTGTTGATGGTGTATGACTTTTGCGTGGGAGTGAGAGTCTGATCACACAGGAACACAGGGGCTTTCTAGGCACCAGAGGAAGGAAAGGGCTGAGCTTGCCTCCTGGGCCATACCTCCCCCCAGGTGTGGCCCTGGGACCACGGTGCCTGTAGGTGGTGGCTCCCAACCAAGACTCCACCCATCTCTGCCTTCTTGAGGCTGTGCTTGTACGTGTCCTTCAGTGGCCAGGCCTCTCCAGCTTCAAACTCGGCCACAAAGAGCCAGCAGCGTTTAGGACATCACACCTAAAGTTCCCAAGGTTGGGCCACAAGGTTGCAGACCCCAGGCAACGTGACCAGTGCCCACATCACATTGGCCTTCCTTGCAACCACTCACCTTCCAATTTAGTATTTGGTCCTTGCAAGTATCCAGCAACTAGCTGGTTATTTCTCAGGTAGAAGGTCTTCTGGTTGACATCCCAGATTCTGAAAAACAGAAGAACCTAGCTGTAGTGGACAGTTTCTATGTGCCCAGCCCCTTCCTGTGTTCCCCAGACTTTGCGGAATCTGCGCCCAACCTTCTGCCTGGGGTGTGGAATTTAGCACACCCGTATCATGGATGTGGAGACTGAGCTCAACACTGGTTAAAAGAGTGGATATAGGGCTTCCCTGGTGGTGCAGTTGTTGAGGGTCTGCCTGCCAATGCAGGAGATACGGGTTCGTGCCCCAGTCCGGGAAGATCCCACATGCCGCGGAGCGGCTGGGCCTGTGAGCCATGGGCAGTGAGCCCGCGCGTCCGGAGCCTGTGCTCCGCAACGGGAGAGGCCACAACAGTGAGAGGCCCTCGTACCGCAAAAAAAAAAAAAAAAAAAAAAAGAGTGGATATATGTATATGTATAACTGATTTACTCTGCTGTACACCTGAAACTAACACAACATTGTAAACCAACTATACTCCAATAAAAATTTTAAAAGTAAAATAAAAGTCAACAAAAAATAAAATAAGTAACAACTTAAAAATATTTTAAGTAAGAAATATATTTTGAATATGAAAAAAACCAAGAGGCCCAACCCCCACAGCTGGTGAGCTGTGCGCCTGCATTCTACCCCCTCTCTCTCTTTTTTTTTTTTTTTTTTTGCGGTACGCGGGCCTCTCACTGTTGTGGCCTCTCCCGTTGCGGAGCACAGGCTCCGGACAGGCAGGCTCGGCGGCCATGGCTCACGGCCCAGCCGCTCCGCGGCATGTGGGATCTTCCCGGACCGGGGCACGAACCCTTGTCCCCTGCATCAGCAGGCGGACTCCCAACCACTGCGCCACCAGGGAAGCTCCTACCCCCTTTCTTTACCTTGCTCCTTATGCTCAAGTTCTCAGGGCAGCCACCTTCTACTTCAGCAAAGCAGGCTCTAGGGTAACACCATCAACAGAACTTCGTGGGTGCAGAAATGTTCTGTCTGCACCATCCAATATGGCAGCCACCAGCCACATGCAGCTATTGAGCTCTTGAAACGTAATGCGACCAAGGGTCTGGATTTTTTACTTTCTTCTCTTTTTATGAATTTAAATGTAAATTTTAAGATTCATCCAAGACTAGTGGCCCACACGGCACAGGGTTAGAAGTTTCGAGGGTCAGAGTCCCTTGCAGCTAACTCCCTCCAAGCCTTAGACCGTGGAGGTCTGTCCCCAGAGCCTGTCCTCTATTGGCCAGTGGCCTGTTCTGGGTCTGTCAGGGGCCGCTGTCCCCAGGGACAAGTCAGCTTCCCCTCCAGCTCACCCCATGGCCTGTTTCTGGCTTCCAGTTTTTTCTTCTTGGTGAAGGACCCCTCCGGCTGAGAGCAGGGCTTGCAGCGGTGAGATGCAGTAAACAGAGCCCCAGCTGCGACGCGGACCCTCTACTCCCTGCCGCCCACCAGCCTGACCTTGGACCTGTGCTTCATCTCCTCACCTGTGAAAGGGGGCTAGCAGCACCCACCTCAGCAGGTGGCTGTGACGAGCCCCTGAGCCCAATGAGAGGGGGTCAGGCAAACTGTAAAATTCCTGGCACGAGTGAGCATTTGACCTTTTGTGATTATGCTTAGCTCCTGGATGAGCTGAATCCCATCTGAAGGGATTAAACATCCCTGGAGCATCTCCTAGAGCTCCCAGCCTATGGGAGGAGACAGAGGCAGACCCCTGGGGGAGGGACTTCTCTGGAACACACACAGGCACGCAGAGTCCCGTAGCCTCAGGCAAGAGAAACTCAGAGCTGGAGGGTGAGATCACCCTGACACGTACTGGGACATCCTGGCCCAGAGGCCGCACTCGGACAGTGTTCTGTTTTTATCAGCATCACAGCCTGCTATTTTTACAGCCAGGAATGATGACATCTCACAAAGTCCCTGACCTAATTTTTAATAAGCGTAATCGTTGCCAGGCGCTTTACTGCTCACAAAACATCGTCATGCTGTTATCCGTGCATTTGACCTTAACATCGACCCTGTAATGCAGGCAGGGTTAGCATTAACCCCATGTCACAGATGGGGAAACTGAGGTCCCAGGGGAGCGGGACCCTCTGATATATCAACACAGACAGGCACTGTTAACAGTCAGTCTGGAACTCTGGGCTGTGCCCTGCCCACAGCGCCCCTCTCTGCCTCTTTGCCTAGCATGTTCTGCCGGGCCCAAACCCCAGCGTGGTTCCTGGGCACGTGTCTGTCACCAAGTTGCCAGGGTCTCTGGGAGAGTCCGCCAGGCCTCCAGCCAAGCTTCACACATCTGGGATATTTTGAAATACAAGTCCCGAAGACCGCGGATGTGGCAACCTCTTACTTGAATAACGAGCATCCCTTTCCAGCCCAAACCTCATGCAACCTGGCAGCCACAGATGGCTCTCTGTTCTTTCTCCATTTTCTACCCGTCCAGCCCCACCTCCTCTGGGTCGGCCTTACCTGAAGGCTTGCATCTCGCAGGGTCTCTTTCCCAGGGGATAGCAGGCTGTCTCTGAATGGAACAGGAAAAGGAGGAGAGAGATTAGGTAACCGTGGCGACACCTGCAGACTTCCATCCTGTGACCGCAAGGCAATGGGAGACTGCCATTTCAGACCCAGAGGAGCTGCTTATAAAGAAAATAGTCCCTCACCAAGACCAGGCTGCGGCCACCCTGTCCCACTGTGAGAAACGGAAACGCCCTCACATTTTCAAAACGAGAAACCTTGCTGTTGTCACTTTCAGCCCTGCTGAGTGTCGCAATGGGATGTTGTAACCCATTCCCTCCCCTTTTCCTCTGTGCAATTTCCCCAAAATTGAGATTTTTATTTCCCCTTCACGGAGTTCCTGGGAATAAGAGCACACTGAAAACCAAAGCCCTTCATCTTCCGGACAGGTATCCTGAGACGTTGCAAAAACAGGTTTGAGTAGAAACATCCCCCTTTCCTAAGAAGTCGAGTGGCAGGACTCCCAGCACCCGTGACAGACTCAGGTCACTTTGTGTTCTTTGAAGGCGGGACGGCCTTGCTGGACTCTGGACCAGGCGCTGGCAAACATTCTGTTAAGGACCAAATAGCAAACATTTTAGAATTTGCGGGGCCGCACGTCATTATTACCCAACTCGGCTGTTGTAGCTGAAAAGCAGCCTTGGACGATCTGTAAAGCAACAAGCTAATTTAATTGTGCTCCAATACAACTTTATTTACAAAAAACAGGTGGTGGCTGGATTTGGCCTGAAGTTTGCTGCCTCCTGCTTTAGAGTCAACTTCCTGAGAGGGGCTTTGAAACCAACCCTATTCCTGTTATCGACGTCTTTGAAGTTACGGTCTCGGGAAAATGGGGTGAACTCAGCGTGGGACGGAAATGAATCCAAAAATCTACCTCTAGCACTCGCCGTTTGCCACCTGTGTGACCTGGAACAAGTCACTTATCTGGGTCTCTGCTTCTCTCTCCTCACGCTCAGAATGAGGTTGATTATGTCATTGTCATAGGTACGAGGACGGGAGGACGGAAGGAAGGGAGGAAGGAAGGTTGGTTGGAAGGCAAAAGTTCTGGCTCACAGTGAGCACTAAGAAACATTCACTTCCTTTCTTACTACATTCTAGACAGTTAGGAAAAAAGAAAGTATATTCCTATTAATGGACAGAAAAGAGGTGAAGCGGGTCCTACATGATCTAAATGGTAGGAGAATGTAACGCTAGTGCAGAAGCGCAGACTGTAGCCTTTGAGGACCGGATGGGCACTCAGCATCATTCTACCTCACCCCAGCACTGTTTCTGAAGAAGACCCAGAAAGACCCAGAGAGGGGAGGGCACCTGCCCAAGGTCACACAGCTCTTCCATGGCAAAGGTGTAGCCAGAAATCCAGGTCTCCTGACTCCCACCCAGGGGTTTCCTATTACAGCAGGAGTCTGACTTTATTTTCAACCAACCAATCAGAGGCTGTGTCCAAATGAGGGTAAAATCTGTCAGAGAGGTAGGGTCCACTGCATATTTGAAAGTTACTAAGAGAGTGGATCTTAAAAGTTCTCATCACAAGCAAAAAATATAATTGTATAACTATGTTGTACATCCGAAACTCACGTAATGTAATATGTCAATTATACCTCGATAAAAAATTTTTTTAAAGAGGAAGTTTGCGAATGAATTTCTCAGATCGTTAATGAGCTCCTCTTCCAGAGCAAGTGAGACATTTCTGCAAAAATTGTCACCTCCCTGGGTAGGACAAAACGGCACGTAGGCACATCTCCTGCTCTGTTCTCACAAGCTGTGCGACCTTGAGGGCTCCTGCTCACCTTTGAAACACATGTAAGAAATAATGTCTACCTTCGAGGGCTGTGTTGCGGGGTTGATTGTTTTTGTTTGTTTTGGGGGGGGCTGGCTGAAGGAGGTGATGTGTATGAACCTGCTTGGTTATCTGTCACTTCCAGTATTTGCTGAATTGGGGTTTATAATTTCTGGAACACTTATGAATCACCGGGTGCATACCTTGGTCATCACACCTGCTGTAAGGGAACAAGGCAGCTTGCCACCTCCCAGGATAAGTTCTCTCCTACTTGTCTTTCTTAGGCTACTTATGAAGTACTCCTCGACTGTTAAACCAGCATCACTCAAAAATTGTCCTTAAAGGGAATTCCTTGTCAGTCCAGTGGTTAGGGCTCTGTGCTTCCACTCCAGGGGGCACGGGTTCGATCCCTGGTCAGGAAACTAAGATCCCGTATGCCATGCGGCACGGCAAAAAAAAAAATTATCCTTACATACTGAAGAAAAGCAGTGACTTGCCACGGTGAGACCAAGGGGTCAAGGTCCTGCCCACACTGCAGTGCCTAGGTAAATGTTCCTCCGTTCCCAGCCCAAATTCTAAGAGACAGGTTTCTCCCTGAGAGCAGAGGCCCTGGGTTCCACCCCCCCAACCCCATCTTCCTAGATCTGTATCTTTTTCCTTCTGTGGCCTGACGAGTCTTTCTGGACATGGGGGCGGGAGTCCCTGGGGCCAGGCCGACTTCGGGCTGCATTCTCCTGTGTCAGTTATGAGCTGGGCCACCCAGGCAACACGCCGGAACTCTCCAAGTCTCAGTTTCGTTATCCATTAGATGGGGCTAATAATAGAAGGAAGACTTGTCACGGGTTGCTTTGAGGATGGAGACATTTTGCACACGATGTATTTAGCCCCGTCCTTGGCACGTAGGAACTACTTAAACAATAGGGAGGTATGATGTCTGATTCATCACCCCAGGTAGAGTGGGAGGGGACAGTCACAATGCCCTGATCCCCGTCCACATGCCCAACAAGCCCGCTTGACTCCAGAGGGGAGGGATTCATTCCTGTGGCGGGGTGAGGGGGAAACGAGAGTGGGCAGGGGAGGAAGTAAGTGGGGAGGAGAATCTCCTCCCTTTCCTCACGCTTCTGGCCACAATTCCACTCTTTGCTCTGTCCCATCAAATCAGTTGGTGTCCCTGTGATGTCTGCCCACCCACGGGACATCTCTAACTAAACGTATTCTCCCTTCTAGTGCTCACTCGTCACTCTGCTTCCCGAATTAAGCTTAATGACCACGCCATGGAGTGAACTCTGCTTCCCAGTCAGCACCCTGTGCTTTCCCCGGGCACCAGGCATCACAGCTATACTGGTACCTGCTACGTGCCGAGCCCTGCCCTGCTAGACACCGGTGACAGCAGAAATGACTAAGGCCCACTTGAAGGGAAACAGGACAGCCAGGCTAAGTCCGGGTCCTAGGAGTGACACGAGACAGGCTCCATGGAGACCACGTGGGTGAATCTTCATTGTTGTTGCCAGTAAAGTGTTCAGTGCAGTCTGCCCACATAGGAAGTGTTCAATACATGCGAGCTCTTTCTCAATTTCAGTTAATGGCATCTTTCAGTTCTAGGATTTCCATGTGCTTCCTTTTTTGTAGAGTTTCCAGTTCTCTGCCAGAAGTTGCAATCTTGTCCTTTACACCCTTGATCCTATTCTTCATTCAGGGTTCTTACAAAGGCTGCCCCTGTTGACTCCATTATTTGAATCCCCACTGGATCTCCTTCTCCTGTCTGGTTTTCTCTGGTACACACGTTGTCTTGCGTATGCCTGACTACTTGTTATTAACTGCTGGACACGGTGTAGCAAAAACTGTAGGGATGATCTGAGGCCCTGGAGGATGTTGTATGTACCCAGAGAAAATTCACTTTTGCTTTCTCTGGGCACTGAGGCCAGGAGCACGGCAGCCCCAGGTGACTTCACCCAAACAGGGCTTGAGATGAGTCAGAAATGGGCTTTGGGAAATCCATTTCTGTTCACTTCTCATGCTCCAGAGTCCATTTCTGTTCACTTCTTCATTTCCATTCACTTTTCACGCTCCAGGGTCCCAGCCCAAACCTGGGTTGTCGTGGTGGGGGGGCCCTTCCTACTCAGTGGGAGATAAAATATAAACTGCATCTTCCCCCGCCCCCGAGTCCCATGAGTCTGCCCAAAGACGTGATTGACAAGTTGAGCAGGAACCAGGGAAGGAGGGGCCTTTAGTTCCCCTTCAAGGAGCAGGGAATTTATCTAAAAGAAAATTGAATCAGAGGGTGACACTGTCATATTTGTTTTATTAAGACCATCCGGGGAACAGCGGCCAGGTGGATTAGACTTGGAAGAAGTTTTGGGGTGATTGAACCTGAAAGCAGGGCAGTGGTGTAACCCTGATCTCGGCAGTGCATGTTGACAGCGGGATCTCCAAAAGGAGTTCTGACTTGTAGCATTTGCCAATTTCTCTGGTGTAGATACGCCCACCACGGATGATTTCAAGCCACCCACATCACTGAGTGTGAAGTTGGGAAGAGACGGGCTCTTCCTGGCTCCAGCACCCTGAGGGGACAGGGAGATTTGAGCGTTCTTTCGTCTTTCTAGACAGAAATTGTCCCCACTTTTCCCAACTCCAAATTTCCTCCTCCTCAGCCCAAATGGCTCACCCCACAGGTCCCATCGCCCTCCCGGGAAACAATCCCTACCAATAAATCCCATTTATCAGGAAACATCAATGCATCTTGGTGCATTTCCAGCTGTGCCTCCTGGAGCTGCATTTGTTGTCATCCAAGTGTCCCTGGGAAACACTTAAGCAACAGGCTTGGGTGGACAGGTGTGTACCTTACATTGTAATGGCTAAATCCCATATTCGGAATCTTCAGCCAGTTCTTGAATGCCTGAGTGTTACAGCACATACCACACAATACAGGCAGTGCTGTTGTCCAAACGTTGTAAATGTTTACTAAGATAATGGCACAAAGGCTCCCGTTACTCTCTCCAAGAGATGAGTAAATATATTAATACAAAGAGGAGGAAAAAGGGTGATCAATACAGGCCCCCGTAGTATAATCTGCTGTCTTCCCTTTGTCAGTCTCCAGCTACCCTGCCCTTCCAGGCAGCCGAGTCAATTTTAACCAAATCCGTTAGTTTATTAGAAGCTCCCGATAGCGGCAGGTCAGGCTTGGAGACAGGTGTTCTCCTCGGCGTCTCTGCTCACCAAGCTGCAGCCATCGGAATGACCGAGTTGCCTGTCCCGGCTGGTAAACGTCAGGAGACTGTGTATAAAGCCGACTGTGATTGATTGCTGCTTTACAAGACGCTTGCTCTCCTCCCAGATACAAATGGTAAACTCACTGTGAATCCTTTCTGAGGTTCAGAGTTTTCCAAGATGATCTTTGTTCCAGCAGTTTCTGGCTTTGATAGGGATCTGCGCTGAAAGCCATCATTTACCTACTTATCTTATGTTTTTCCAAGGTACGTGTTTACTCTTGCCTTCTGGGCTTTGATGACTGATTCGCTTTGTAAGGTAGCTTCTGCGCAGGCAGGAGGAGAAGGGGAAGGACAGGAACTTGGGGGAGGGGACTACCCTGTTTCTTGCCTGCAGTATTTCGGCCTCTGTGTCGTACGCTTTCATACAGATCTTATTTAGTCCTCATATAGCTGTGCAAGGCAGGTATATGTACCCCCAGTCTCAAGACGGGGATATACTTATACTCACTTTGTAGAATAAGAAATCGAGGCTCAGGAAGATTAAATCACTTGCCCCAGATCCTGGCTGAGCCAGGATTTGAAGCCAGTTCTTCCTACACTGCAGTCCTGCCAGAGAGGCAGGTGACATTTTTTCTTCTCTGCTTGATAGCACAGGAACAAGAATTGTATTTGTTCTTATGCTGTTCCTTTGGGTTTGAACTCACATCTTATAGAGCAATGATTTATTCTATAACTGTTTGGAAATTTTAGGAGGTATTTTGCTAGTAAAGAAAAGATGATTCTAAGACCTTACATAGGTTAAAAAGAAACCTCTTTACCTTGTTATGGACTAGGGTGGCCAATTGCCCTAGTTTTTCCAGGATTTTCTTGGTTTTAATACTGAAAGCCCTGCATCATAGGAAACCCCTCAGTCCCTGGAAAACAGATGATTGCCTTATCATACAAACCCTTAGAAGGTACTGGCGCCATCTCATGGCTAGTGCTGCAAATTGCAGGCACAATTAACTATCAATCATTGTACCTTGCCAATTAGCCCAGTAGCAGAGATGTTGTCCATTTTATTAGATGAATAGACATATAGGCAAAGCACACCAGAGGACCCCAAGGCCTTAGTAAGTCTTCCACTCAAGGACAGAGACTATAGCAGATATAATATTGATCAATCACTCTCATTCTAATCAAGTTAACTTTTAATTAAGTCATTCATATTTAATTTCCCCCAACTATGTAATCAAGATATGGTCAACATTCAGTAGCTTAAAACTGTTTTCAAACTTAGGTCATGGGCTTCCCTGGTGGCGCAGTGGTTGAGAGTCCACCTGCCAATGCAGGGGACACGGGTTCATGCCCCGGTCTGGGAAGATCCCACATGCCGCGGAGTGGCTGGGCCCGTGAGCCATGGCCGCTGAGCCTGCGCATCCGGAGCCTGTGCTCCGCAACGGGAGAGGCCACAACAGTGAGAGGCCCACGTACCACACACACACACACAAAAACTTAGGTTGTAGAAAGGATTTACCTTTTCATTGTCACTTCTTCACCTCCTCCCGCTCCTTCACACACATTAGCTATAAAGTCAGCAGTGTAGAGAGGAAACAGAGGTCCAGTGAGGTAAATGGCTTGTCCAGGGTAATGCAGAATACACACAGGGTGGTTCCATCTTCATCCTGTCTCTGTCCTCACTTTCCCGGCTCTTGAATCTCACTGGGTTCTCTCTTCTCAGATCCCCGTTCTCTGGTTGGCATCAGTGGTACCACCCACGTTCCTGATGTTAGATGGAGAATGTGGTTCCTCCTCCCAGGAGACATGGTGTCTTCACTGGACTTACATGCAATTGTCTCCTGAATTCAATCCAGTTCAAGTTATACACTTTATTTAGCACCAGCTTAAAATATTTTGGAATGAACCTTTTATAAGTATAGTGATTCCTTCACAGCATATCACTGTCTGGTTCTGAGAGTTACATCTTCCCTTACACATTTGAAAACTACAGCAGACCATGGGTTAACAGTTTAACGCACCCCACTGGAGACTGTTACACCCGCTGGGGGAAGGGTGAAGGTTTGCTGCTCCTGGAATCACTGCTGTGGTTTACAATGCACTTCTCGCTTCCTGATCTCATTTGGTCTCCTTACCCCTAGAGCATATCCAGTGGTTTGGAGACAGACTGTCTGTTGTCAGGCCCAGCTCCTCCGCTTATATTGGCTGTCTGGCCTTTGGCAAATTATTTAACCTTCTATGCCCCAGTTTCCTCTTCTGAAAATGTGAACCCTAATAGTCCTTCCTCATATGGTTATTGTGAGAATTAAATGAAGTAAACCACGTAAATAGTTCGGCAGAATGCCCAGCTTGTAGTAAGCACTGTGGAAGTATTAGTTATTACTGTGTCCTTGAAACCCCGAGTTTGCCAGCCTCCTCTCGACATTGAGGAAAGTGAGACCCAGGTGGGAGTAATAATTTACCCATTAGAGGCCAACTTAGAATTAAAAACTGGCCCTTCAGACCACCATCCTTAAGATCTTTTCTCTGCCCCTCATGTATCTTACTTAA
Source organism: Lagenorhynchus albirostris (assembly GCF_949774975.1). NCBI lineage: Eukaryota > Metazoa > Chordata > Mammalia > Artiodactyla > Delphinidae > Lagenorhynchus > Lagenorhynchus albirostris. Next base: position 12,216,843 of record NC_083107.1, on the reverse strand, counting down.
CCAGAGGTTGCAAGCCAGTAGCTCATAGATTAAATATTTTATTTTCTCACTTTATTGTTTTATTTAATCAGAATGCTACACATCACAAAATCAGAATATCTGATTCTTTTTGAAAAATGAGAAGTTTTGGGACTTCCCTGGTGGTCCAGTGGTTAAGACTCTGGGCTTCCACTGCAGGGGGCGCAGGTCCCATCTCTGGTTGGGGAACTAAGATCCCACATGCCACATGGTGCGGGAAAAAAAAAAGAAGAAAAATGAGAAATTCTGGTCACTTGGGCCTGCATTCTCATGGAAAAACCCACCTGTGGAACTGACTAGTGACAACCCCTAATTCTCCACCGTCCCTACCCTTCCCTATTACCCCTCAGATCTATGGTTGAGGAACAGGTTCTATTAGTATTTCTCATTTAGCTCACACTGTTCTTTCTCTCTCTTTTTTTTTTTTTTTTTTTTTTTTTTTTTTTTTTTTTTTGCAGTACACGGGCCTCTCACTGTCGTGGCCTCTCCTGTTGTGGAGCACAGGCTCCGGACGTGCAGGCTCAGCGGCCATGGCTCACGGGACCAGCCGCTCCGCGGCATGTGGGATCTTCCCGGACCGGGGCACGAACCCGTGTCCCCTGCATCGGCAGGCGGACTCCCAATCACTGCGCCACCAGGGAAGCCCTTTCTCTCTTTTTACAGAAACAGTTCTCCAATTTTCCACATCTCTATCAACAGTGGGAAATGCCCAAGTGACTCCAAGGGCTTCCAGATTTTTTGCACAGCAGTTTTTGCACCTCAGTTCACCTGCTCACCCAGCACGCACGGGGCTCTCAGCCCCTGCCTCACAGCATCTGCGTGGTCTCTCCATGGAGGCTGTTGTCTGTACAGTGGCCAGCTCTCCCAGACAAGCCTGGAGCTCCACGCCCTTGACATTCCCCTTGAAGCTCACTCTTCAGAGTCTGAGAGCATTTAGCAAATACTTTTCAGTCCCATGTTTCAGATGGAAAAATAGGAGTGGAAGGAGCTTACCATGGGTTTCCATGGGGAGGGCCTGGTAGAAGACGAGGTGTTCCAAGGTCTTCCAGCCTCTGGCTCCAGACTGAGCGCTTGCACAGGAAGGAAGAGCAGCCAGGCGCTACCTATGCCACCAACGCCTCCCAGGGCAGAGCTGCTCCCTCCTCCTTGATTCCCTGAAAAGGATGAGAGGAGAAGCCCCAGCCTGCCTTCCCATATACTCACGCAGGGCTGGCCACCGCAAGGAGGTGGGCAAGCCCAGCTTCCGGGAAGGTGACTCAGGCGAACAGAAGTCAAACTGGTTCTTACCTGCATAAAACTGGAGGTCACGTGGGAGGGGCTGAGCAGGCTTAGTGGGGCTGGACCTTCGTGCCCACCCAAACCCGACGACCGTCAGCTGGCGCCTGCGTACACGCCTTCATCCAGACAACGTGGGTGGACTTAACCCTGTGTGCCAAGTTCTCTTCTGGGCCTCGGGGGAAAGCCACAGAAGCTCCCTGATGTTCTAAGGGGAAGGCAGACAAGAAACAAACGAACTAACTTCACATGGCAGGAAGTGCTAGAGGGGAAAGAAGAAACGTGAGGTTTTCAAGGGACGTGGGGTGGGTGCGATTTTAGGGAAAGTGGCCAGGGGAAGTCTCTCTGAGGTGATATTTGAGCTGAGACCTGAATGATTAAGAAGGGGGAGGAGTGTTCCAGGTGGAAGAACAGCAAGCACAAAGGCCCTTGGGTGGGATCATCATGGTTGGATTGTGGCCCATGTGGTTGGGGCTGGGCTTGGGGAGCAGAGGGTATGCGTCCCCTCCTCCAGTTACCCTCAGGCCCCGTGCCCAACCCTGGCATGATGCTGTCTTCGAGGTCAGATACTCTCTCCCCACCTTCTCTGAAAGATTCTGTGTTCTCAACCCTCTCTTCCTCTTTGCCATTCAGAACTGACCTGCTCGTTAGCTTCATGCCCTGGACCCTGCCAGCAGGGAGCAGACAACTCAGGAATCTTTAAAACCACCCAGGTCGATGCATGGGAACAGTGGCAGGGTCTTCCCGCCAGGCTCCAAGTCCCGGGTCTCATCCCCAGGTCTGCAGCTGCATGACTCTGGATGCGTCCCTTTCGTTCTCCAGGCCCTCATTCTGATAACTGCAGAGGGAGCAATCACTTCCTGCCCTGCCATAGCGGAGGGGCTGGCTAGAAGAAGGAATGATGGGCAGACTCTAGAATGCTTTATAAGTTGTGCGCATTGAAGCAGGGCCTTGCTGTAGGCAATGCCGCAGGGCGCAGGTGAAGGCGAGGCCAGCCTAGTGGCTGCCTCCACCCTGATCCTGCCACCTTCGAGCCTCTGTCAGGGAAGGACAGGCCAGTCGCTTGACGAAGTGTCCATCATTCAGGACCCTCTCCAGAGGGGTCTGGGAGGAGCAGCTCACTGTCCCCTCACACAGTCTCTGCAGCCCAGGCTCATTCCTTGACTCAGCCCATGGGGTCTGAAGCCAGGTCGGGAGGTGCAGGGTGCTGGAGCGGGACAGGGCCCCATCCTGGTGCCCTAACCGCAGGGACTTCCCAGGAAGGGCCTCACTTCCTGCTCTCTGCAGCCCTGCCTCACCACCTAGAATGCCAGGGCCTCTGAGCTGGGGCTGGGAATTTTTGAAGCAGCTTTTGTAGAGAAATGTTTTCTTGCTAAAGAATCAGGAACTCAATTTTGTAAACCTGGAAAGTTGGGCCTTGGGGCAGCCTGGAGTGGTGCGTGTCTGTTATTACATCAGGAGGGCCGCTCTGGGAGACGGGCTCTGGTGCCTGGAGGTTCAGATCCCTGGCCTCATGAACTATATCTGTGGGATTCTGGGAACATCTGGAAAATGAGGGTAAGACTGTGGCCCCCTTTGTAGAGGGGTTGGGAGGACTGAGCTAATAAACGTGCTCAGGACACAGGAAGCATCATTTAAGTATGAGCTATAGTCTCACAGGCTATGGGTCTGATGTCTCCCCTGGGGAACCAGGGGCCTGGCGGGGCCCGGGGTCAGTAAGGAGATGGTAAACTGGGCTACTGATCAGGGGGTGGCATGTGGATCAGAGCCGAGGCTGGGGCTTCCCTGACACGGGGCACATCCAGGGTGCGAGGACCACTTGTGAGCACATCTAACCCCCCAGGGCCCAGCCCAACTGCAGAACTCTCCTCTCCTGCCGACACTCCTGCAAATCTGCAAAGCTCTGAGGGATCAGAGCCTGGCCTTGAGTACCCAGAGCCCCTTGGAAGCCTGGAGCCGAATGTCCCAGAGGTGGGAGACCGGCAGCTGCGGGGAGAGCTGGCATTTGGGAATTTGGGGATTCCTGGTGGCTGGTGCCCCTTGGCCATGGAGGTTGGGGTGCTTCTGAAGAACCCCAGTGGCAGTGACTGACCTGCCTTGGGCCAGCCCCCTGCACAAGGAAGAAGGGCAGCGGGGTGGGATGGGGGGAATGAGATATTGAGGCTGGATGTCATTAGAACCCCTATCTTGGATTCAGACGGTCGCAGGTGAGATCTCCTGGCAGGAGAGACCCCAAGGTCCTAAAGGGAAGTCATACTGTGGAAACAGAAGTCTGGGCCACTAGCTGGGCCCAAGGCAGGGCCCCTGGTGCCGTGGGAAGACTAGGAAGTCGGGGGGGGGGGGAGATCCCTCCACTGCAGCCAGGAGAGCAACACCCAGGGGGCGACCTGGTTCCTGCCATTCTAGGGACATGAGGCCACGACACTGAACTTGAGTTGTGAAAAGAGATGGCATCGGTTTTACAATTCTGAAGACTGTAAACCCTCGAGGAGTTTCCCATGGTCTTAGACAAACCCTAAAGCCCTTACAGCGTCCCTCAGAGTCGACGCCACCAGGTCTGGGCTGAGCTTGCCAAACAACCCCCTTGTCCTCTGAACTGCAACCACACAGGCCTGCTTTTGATTCCTCAAATTCCCCTCTTCCCCCGACCTCAGGACCTTGGCATTGCTTGTGCCCTGCACGGAACGGCCTCCTCTCCCCTGCTCTGCTGACTAGTCCACCAGCCTCTCCCTGAAGACCTCAGCTCAGACACTCATTTGTGTGATACTCCGTGCAACGCCCGCCTCCCTGGCAGGTCACCGCAAGGACAGTGTCTGCTTTGTTCTCCGCTGTGTCCCTGACCCATAGCACAGGATCTGCCACGTGGAGAAAGGAAACAAAGAATGGATAGGAAGCCACGACGCGTGGACACGGTGCCTCTCTCTCTCTGACACACACACACACGTACATCGTTGCAGATAAACGAGCCTCCCGAGCATAACATTCGTAAGTGATCACACCCTGAAACACACAAGTTCACGTCCGTCAAGGTCAAGACACGCCAACTCTGCTTGACCCACGATCCCCTCTTCTGGGAACTACCCCCATCATCTGCATCCCAACACACAGGGCCAGTCACCTTCAACGTCCCGACTCTGTCCCCAGGCCATAGCTGATTGGACCTGTGAAGCCAACTGCTTCCAACTAACCCACGGCCAGGAATAAGGAAGTAAAAAGTAGAGAGGTCAGGCCACGTGTAGCTGCTCTCAAACCCAAGACTTAAATCCATCAGCTCTAGAAGGGGCCCCTCTCGGCAGATGTACAGAGAGAGAAGCAGATTCTATGGGAGAGAAGAACGGAGCAGACAGACAGAGAGACGCAGAGGTGAGGAGGCAGTGGCCTCCAGCTGATAGATGATGATGCCTCCATGTCTCATAACCTTCGCGTTCCCATTCAGGATCTCTCATGAGATCCTGTACTTCCTGCTGCTGTCTCACAAATTCCCATCACAGCCAAAGCTAGCTCAAGCGTGTCCTGTCTCCTGCAACCAAAGCCTTCAATTAAATAATCCCATAAAAGCCAACGAACAGCACATAAGGAAACGGAGCAGTCAATCAACATGAAATTCCAGAAGGGACAGTCCAGTAAGGCACAGGTTGACGATGGGAAGAATCATTTCCTGCAACCGTACGGTGCGTCCGGTTTGTCTGCCGGCCCCGCTGCCCCGTGTTGGCGAGCTGCTCCGCCTTTTCTCACTCCAGCCGTCTCACCCCGTCTTCGGCCGCACTGCGTCGGGCACAGGACAGGAGTCAGAGCCAGCTGCATCCTCCTGGCGGTGTCCAAGCCGTGTCTGAAAGAAGAGGAGTAGTTCCTGGTGCTTTCCCAGGAGCTAAGGGGTAGAGCTGCCAGCTAGTTCAAGGTGGGCTGGTCCCTGCAACACCAACCAACAATCAAAACCTAAAGCACATTTGCTCCGAGAAGATTCACTCCCCACCCACCCCCACCAGGTGCTACGTTGGACCCTGAGGGCACAGAGGTGAGTAAGGTGGGCGTGTCCTCATCCTCGCGGGACTCAGTGTTCACACCTCCAGAAAAAGGACATCACGGGATGATGTGTGCATGGATAAAGGAAGCCCAGGGTTTGGTGGCTCCCTCCAAACAGGGGCACCCCACTCAGGCTTGGGGATGGGGTGGCAGGAGGGAGATGGGACAGGTAAGGGGGGAGGATGGGACAGAGGCCCCAAGGGGAGAGAAAGCACTGCTGGGGGCTTCGGGGAATTAATTATAAGTCATCAGAGCCAAAATGTAGAGTTCAAGGGGAAAAGCAATAGGAGGAGGGTGATGGGGGCCCTGGCACCCAGACCCTGGCCCATCTACCCCATCAAGGGCTCTGGACTTTGGCCGAACTGGGGGCTACAGAACTTCCAACAGGGGAGACTCGGGGTAGCAGTCAGGTTGGAAGTGGGGGCAAGGCTAGCAATCTTTAATTCGCATTTTCCCTCTTACATTGTAGGCTTATCTGGGGGGGAAGAGTTGGGGAGCTGGTGGTAGTTATCTTACCCCACCTCACCCTCCCAAAGAAAAACAACCCGAGCTAAAGTGTATCTCTGTTGTTTGTTTCATGTCTCAGGGTGGCTGGACCCTGGGAAGCCCTGACCCACACGTTAGTCACCTGAGAACGCTTCCTTTTCTGAGACCAGGGGCTTTCATGGGGAAAGTAGAAGCATTGCAACCACAGAGTCTTGCAGGACATCAGAATTCCTGGAGAGACTGAGCGACAAGCCACTCCTTGGTGGGTAACAGGAAGGTGCAATTGACCTGTGGTCTGTTACAAAGTATTGCATCATTGGGGAAAGAAGCCTATGCCCAAGAACAGAACGGCCCAGAGTCTGGGCTTGTCCCAGACCTAGAGGCTCTACCCCGGCTGACTGGATCCCAGTGCTGGGGGCCAGGGTCATGGACTTGGATGTCAGGAGGGCCGGCCTGTCTTGGTCTGTTGCAGGAACACAGGGTGCGCACCTAAGCCAGACGAGCCTCTCTGCTACTCCAGAAAGGTTCCACTGCAAATGCACACTCCTCTTTGTGGTTCCTGCCTGACTGACAGGGGGTGGTCTTTATATGCCTGTACAGAATCTAGCAGGCAATGGAGATGAGCGTGCAGGCATCTACTGGGGAGTCAACTCCGAATCCACACCTGTATGGTGTGAGGAAAGAAGGAACGAAGCCGAAAGAAAAGCTGAACTGCAGTGCAGTCGCACAGGCCTCCACCCACCCCGTAGAAATCTGGAGCTAGGGTGGCCCTGGGAAGGGAGTCAAGCCTCTATGTCCCCACATTTACTGGTCATTTCCCTTGGAAGGGAGAGGTGACCCCTACGGCTGTGGCCCATTCTCAGTGGGGCTGGTGAGGGTGGTGATCTGGGTAGCGCCCCCCAGCATCTACTACAGTGGCAGTGACTAATGACAGCTGTCGTGCTATCATATGAACCCTGTCATTGAATTTTCACAACAGTCTTTAGAATGTATAACTATTCTCTTTATTTTACAGATGAGGAAACTGAGGGATGGAGCTGTTTGACTCGGAGGTTGCTTAACGATCCGAACACCTCCTTCACGAATCAAGCACTAGATGTGCTTGACCAGCACATCTAGTCAGGAAACCTCAGTTCCAAAAATCTTAACTTCTCATTCACCCACGGACTGTTCCCAGACAAGCCTTTATTCCTTCCTAGGATTCGATTTTCCCAGCTCTAAAATGGGGATCATAACACTTGACCTACTTTTTACTTCCCTCATTGCATTGTTGCCAAGACCAATTAAAAACAAGACTGGATCTGTGGGTGTGCTTTGGGAACTGCTAAGTCCTATACAAATAGAAGATGGCATTCTTACTACACATGCAGGATACGGGGTCTAAGGGATCAGCCTCCTGCCCAATGAGGAACTTGCTCCAAAGCCACGGGAGTCATTGTGGAGGGGATGCTGGGAGCTTCACAGGTTGGCCAGCACCTGAACCTGTTTCTACCCAGAAGCTCAAATGGTGGAAGGGAGTGAAAGCCTTTGTCTCTTGCAGCAAGATCTGTTTCTTTAATTTGGGGATTGGTCTGAGGCCCTTTCTGGGGTTCATGAGCTAGGGGACCTGATACGGTTGATCAGAGAAAGTTGCAGGCTGTGGAAGGCAGGATTTCAAGCCCTCAGCACAGAAAGAAACCCCAGGATAAGGAAAAAGGGGCACAGAAAAGAGGCCTTCCTGTAGCCCAGAATGATAGCAGTTTCCTCAAAGAGCTCCAGAGTGGAACCTGGGATCTGAGTGTTAGCACCACTGCTAGTCCAAGAGAAGGCTGTGTGTGTGTGTGTGTGTGTGTGTGTACAGTGGTTGACCTGGGGTCAGATGTACCACGGGGCCTCTTGATTCATTTGAAACCAGAGTCCATCCAGATCTGTTTTGAGAGTGACTTCGGTCCTTGGGTAAAAGCACGGCATACTCATCCTAACAGATGATGAAAAAAAGTTTGCCAGGTGAGGTGTGGGCTCAATGAGGAGGGAGCGGAGCCCAGGAGATGCCAAGGCATGGCTGAGGTATAACCTCTTCCTATATGGGGACAGTTTCCCCATCTGTGAAATGGGAATGATGATAGCACTTTAATAATACTAGCAAAGCTTTAGTAGAGTAATGCAGACATAGTATGTACCTGTCAGCTGACGGCTGTGGCTCTTTCAAAATGTTATGTATGGCAAGGTTATTTATTTGTTTGTTTGTTTGTTTATTTTGCAGTCATACAAGTTCAGAAGTGTCATATATTTGTGGTGAATTAAATACTTGGTCACTAGGTTGTGGCCCTCCCCTTCCTGTTCGTGCTTTCTCAATGAAGTTCTGCTCTGATATCCAGAGTGACCCCAGCTCTCTTCCGGTCCGTGCTTGGCTGTGTTTTTTCATCCTTTCCCTTTTAACTTTTCTGTTTAATATTTGCCATGTCTCTTGTAAATAGCATTAAGCCAGTTTAGAATCCAATCTGACAATCTTTCAACTAGGAAGTTTGGTTCGTGTTCATTTAGTTGTCATCTTTAATATATTTGGACTTGCTTTACTACCTTAATTTTTTAAATTTCTATTTTAGCCCTTTTTCAATGCTTCTTATGTCTCCTCTTTTGCCGTTTTTTGGTAGGGAGGTATTGTTGTTTTTATTCGAGTTCCCCCTCCCCTATTGGTTTAGAAGCCACATACTCTGTTTCTGCTCTTTCAGTAGTTACCATTGAAATTTAACCATGAATATTTGACTTTCCAGAGTCCAGAGGTAATAAATATCTAAGCTTCCTTCCCCCAAAATACGTGGATTTACGAGCACTTTTAAGTTCAGCTATCTCCCCCTCAGCCTATTGCAGAGTGGCATTTTAGTTCTGTCCTTTCTCTAACCCACATCTATTGTATTTATTTACTTTTGTCTGTGTTGGATCTTCGTTGCTGCGCGCGGGCTTTCTCTAGTCGTGACGAACGGGGGCTACTCTTTGTTGCGGTGTGTGGGCTTCTCATTGCGGTGGCTTCTTTTGTTGCGAAGCACGGGCTCTAGGTGCACGGGCTTTAGTAGTTGTGACACGTGAGCTCAGTAGCTGTGCCTCACAGGCTCTAGAGCACAGGCTCAGTGGTTGTGGCACACGGGCTTAGTTGCTCCGCGGCATGTGGGATCTTCCCGGATCAGGGCTCAAATCTGTGTCCCCTGCATTGGCAGGTGGATTCTTAGCCACTGTGCCACCAGGGAAGTCCCTAGCTATTCTTTTAATGAGGGCTAATTGGTGGTAAACTCGTTTATTATTTATCTGGAAATATCTTTATTGTGTCCTTTTTCTTGAGAGATAGTTTCAGTAGGTACACAATTCTATATTAATAGTTAATTTTCTCTCAGCACGTTGAAGATGGCATTCAACTGTCTTCCTGCTTCCATAGATATGGAGAAGTCAGCTGTCAGTCTACTGGAAAAATAATGTCTAATTTTGGTGTTTTACAGATTCATTGCAATGTATCTATGTGTGTATCTTTATTTACATGTCTTTTTATGAGCTTTGTTTCCCAGATCTGTGGATTCACTTATTTATCAGTTCTGGAATATTCTAAGATATTAACGTTTTGAGTATTGTTTTTCTCCCTGCTCTCTATTTCCACCTTAAGGGGCTGTAATTAGATGTATGTTACACTTTCTCATGCTTTGCTTACAGTGTCTTAACATGTCTGTCATACATTGAATTGCCCTGTTTCGCATTCTGTGTGATTTTTTTTTTTTTTGGACTGGACTTTTCAGTGTAATAATTCTTCTTTAATTAGTCATTCATTCTGCTGTTTAAACCCACTCACTGAGTTTTTATTTTAAAAACTATATTTACTATTTCTAAAAGCTCAATTTATTTCCCCAAACTGCCAGATCATTTGTTATGTTTGTCTCTTGCTCACTTTTTGATTCAATTTTTTTTTTTTTTTTTTTTTGCGGTACGCGGGCCTCTCACTGCTGTGGCCTCTCCCGTTGCGGAGCACAGGCTCCAGACGCGCAGGCCCAGCGGCCATGGCCCCACGGGCCTAGCCGCTCCGCAATATGTGGGATCCTCCCAGACCGGGGCACGAACCCATGTCTCCTGCATCGGCAGGCGGACACTCAACCACTACGCCACCAGGGAAGCCCGGCAGGCAGATTCTTAACCACTGTGCCACCAGGGAAGCCCCTTGATTCAATTTTTGTGTTAAATATTTTACAAGTAGTTATTTAAAATTCTGAATCTGATAAATCTGAAGTCTTTGTGGGGGTCTCAATCTGTTATCTTTGTCTCAGACTCTGAGGTTCCAACATCACTGGGACCATCTTATACCCAAAGTTGGCGGTCTGAATGGTGAGGTCAAATTCCCATCTGGGATTTGAAGTCCACCCAGCAATAACCTCAAAACTCTCTTAAAAATAAAAAAAATTAAAAAAAGGAAAAAGGAAAAGAAATAAAGATCACATTGAGTTTTATTTATAACATTAACCTTCTAACACAAAACATAACTGTTTAGCTCTTTAAGATAGCTAAAAATAGCAATAATTAAATGAACATTTTAGTTAAAGCAGTTATTACAAAACAAAGGATCCCAACCTAAGAGGGGTCTGTGTATAGGCCTGAGGGCCACAAACTCATTTAAATTTTATGCAATAGGTCAGGTTCATCTTGGGGATAAGGACTCATACCTCAAAAGGATGTATAATCTCAAAAAAGGTTAAGAATCACTACTCTGGGGAAACTTCAGAAATGAAAATAAACCCTCAGGTATTATTTTGTATCTTTCTTCCCTATCCCCTTACTGTATCCCCCTATCCCCTTACTGTTTCCTAATCCATTCCTTCATTTCTGTGGCTTCTAAGAGAGACCTTAGCTTATTTTCTCATGTGAGATTTTGGAGTCATACAAATTTGAAAGCAAAATATTAAAATTCCAGTAGACAAATGAGCAAAGGAAATCTTACAAAATGTTGAAATCAGATGCAAAATAGAAATATAGTAAATGCTTAGCTTCCACCATTAACAAGGAAATCATAGATAAAATAAGGTATTTACACCTGACGAATTAGCAAAAATTAGGAAAACACACCTCCCAACATGGGTGATGGTGCAGTGAAATCTGATGATGATGACAAGCTATTGTTCAAACTTTTTCAGAAGGTGATTGTGTGACGTGTATCAAAACAAAATCATGACTCTTTGATCCTTTAATCCCATTTCAGGGACTCTTTCAACAGAAAATAATCTGAAGGATAAAAACCACATGATTATTTCGGCATAGATGAAAACATCAAAACATTAGAAGAGAACTCAATGTGCAAAAAAGGAAAATTAATTAATAATGTTATACCATACGACCCAGCAATCCCACTACTGGGCATATACCCTGAGAAAACCATAATTCAAAAAGAGCCATGTACCACAATGTTCACTGAAGCACTATTTACAATAGCCAGGACATGGAAGCAACCTAAGTGTCCATTGACAGATGAATGGATAAGAAGATGTGGCACATATATACAATGGAATATTACTCAGCCATAAAAAGAAATGAAATTGAGTTATTTGTGGTGAGGTGGATAGACCTAGAGCTTGTCATACAGAGTGAAGTAAGTCAGAAGAGAAAAACAAATACGGTATGCTAACACATATATACGGAATCTAAAAAAGAAAAATGGTTCTGAAGAACCTAGGGGCAGGACAGGAATAAAGACCCAGATGTAGAGAATGGACTTGAGGACACAGGGAGGGGGAAGGGTAAGCTGGGACGAAGTGAGAGAGTGGCATGGACATATATACACTACCAAATGTACAATAGATAGTTAGTGGGAAGCAGCTGCATAGCACAGGGAGATCAACTCCGTGCTTTGTGACCACCTAAGGGGGTGGGATAGGGAGGGTGAGAGGGAGACACAAGAGGGAGGGGATATATGTATACGTATAGCTGATTCACTTTGTTATACAGCAGAAACTAACACAACATTGTAAAGTAATTATACTCCAAAAATAATAATAATGTTACATTTATGGAAAATTATGCAACAATTTAAAATGTTTAATTTTAAATACTGAGTAGCAAACATGATAACTGGTTATAACACACTCTTATGTCATCTTAGAGGCTCAGAAAACACATGGAGATTTCTGAGGTGCACAGTTCTCAGAAGATATGGAACTAGGATGCAAATTTCCCTCTATGTTAAAAAAGTTCTGAGCAGATAGTTGTGCCTCATGATTGGATGACCATATTGTATGAGTAACAAACTGAGAAGCCTATGACTCCGTGTATAGAGTTTACAGTTCTCAGCAAACAAATCTCACCAAAAATGTTACTCTGGCGTATACCAAATGAGCAACATAGTGATTCCTGAACAGAATAATAAGTAGACCCAAATGTTCACCTGCTCTGTTCTCATGAGGGATGATGTATAACCAGCAGGGCTTTAGGACTCAGTTGGAAGGGGTTTTCTTTTCACAGGCTCTCCAGCCGTCATACACGTCTACAGTAGCCCCTGATGCCATAGGCTCTTGACTCATCATTGTGGTCACCAGCCTACTCACTCTTGCCAAACACTTCCACCATCTTCATGTCTGTGTAATACTCCTTCTACCCAGAATGCCCTTCTTCTGTCCAGAAACTCATTTACCCCTGAGCTCAAAGGCCACCTCCTCTGAGAAGTGTTCCCGATGCATTCCCCATCAGTGTTAGTTCTTTCCAAGACTTCCCTGTCCTTCTTTTTATTTCCACACTGCTCTACTGTGTTATAGTAAATTGCAATTCCATCTGTTTCCTCACTGAGATTGAGAGTTTCTCCAAATCAGAATCATGTTGAATTCACAGCAAAATGGATCAAATATGGGATCTGGAGTTGGATAAACCTGATTTTAGATTTTGGCCACACACACAGACTCTATGACCTTGGACAAGTTGCTGAGCTTCTCTGAACTTCTGTTTCTTCATCAATACAACAGAGGTCAAAGAAAAACTGTTCATTAGGCTCTTAACACACGCTAAATGCCCAACAAATGTTAGCTGTGCACTCAGGCGGTGAACACATGGTGTAGACCAAGACCAAAGTCTTTTGACTCCCAACTTAGTGTGGCACCTTCCGGGCCAGGGGAGGTGTATGATACGCAGAACACCCAGCTCCTTGAGCCAACAAGAGTCCAGCTCTGAAAATCCCTTGGAGCCCTCAGACATTGGGGAAATCCCTTCACACATCTCCTGCCCCCACAGTGAGGAGACCCAGGAATAGATCACCGTAGGGGTAGGAGTCAGAACCCTGAGCCACTGTCCAGGCTTCTGCCCTCTCCGTGTCCTGGGCCAACAGACAGTGAGTCACTATCAGCATCATCCATGACACCCACTGGTCTTGGAACCTATGACCTCATGACATGAAGAAACTTTCCTTCTGACAAGCATCACTTCCAGGTAACCAAAGATTTGTCTCTGTTTCTACTACTGTTGCTCTGAACTTACCTCTAAGTGACTCCTTAACCCTGAAATTACTTGTTGGGGACCTCATCTTCTGTGTTACTGAGAAGAATTAAGACATTTGTCAGGAACTCCCTTGACTTCCTTCTTCCGAACTGCTACAGAACCATAGCAACGCATAATGAATGATAAAAATCACAAAATCTGGAATCAGATTGGACCCAGAGGTGAGGCTGGTTTCTGTCTGCTATTAGCTGAGTAATTTTTAGCATATTTTCTAACCTCTGGACACTTATCTGGGCTGTTAACCTGTGAAAATCAAGTTAAAAAAAAATAAACCTCCAAGATGCCATGAGGATTACATACCATAACTTAGTGAAAGAACCAGAAACCTTGTAGGTAGTCAACAAATATTGATTATCCACTTGTCTTCCTTTCAAAATATTGTTGTTCCTTACTTTCCATCCCTGAAGTTCCAGCTGTTGGAGGGACATGTTCCCAATAAAATGTACCCTACATATGACATCCACAATGCCCAAAACGGAATCTGTCAGCTTCCCGCTCCATCCTTCAGACTACTCTGTTTATGTTGATGACACACCCTTCTTGTATTCATTTCCTATTACTACTGTATGTAACAAATGACCAAAACTTAATGGCTTGAAACTCAAAAAAAGGGCGAATTTTACACCTTCCTCCCACATAAAATATGTTCTCAGAAGAAAGGACAGCCCTTCTCAAAAAACAGAGTTGTCAGCAGTACCCCCAATACATTTAAACATCAGGTACAGGGCTCTCACTTTTCTCATTTTATTTGGTACTAGTCTAAGAACCAATATGTAGAAACGACTGTTCTGAAAGATTTGGCAATAGTATAGAAGGCAGATTGGAGCCGGGGAGGGATTACAAACAGAGGAAGGGTTTCAGTTCAAAAGGGGCTATTGCAATACTTTGGACAAGCAGTTCTAATAAGACAGTGTATTGGACAAGCAGTTCTCATTGGGGGAGGAGAGGGGTGTAAAAAGGGCCTTTCTTTTATGAAGTAATGGTGATAATAGGTGGAACCTGTTATTTTTATTAAGGTCTTTGTCAGAATTAAAAGGGGATTTCCCCAATTTAAATAAATTATTGCCATGAGTTATTCAATAGTCTGTGAAGAGTTGTTTTAAATCATAGCTCTGATCACAGTAAGCCTCCTGCCCCCAATCCACTCTCAGTCTAAAAATGTTAATGCCTCCCTTTGCCTGCAAAAGGAGACCGTCTTGCTTCTTCTGCCAACCCAGGTCTTCACAGCAGGTTTCCCATCTGCTCAGACCCCTCCACACGTTCCCACACAGGTCACATGGACCCTTCACTGTCTCTAAATTAATTAATAAATTTAATTTTTAATTTTTTTTTTGGCCGCACTACGTGGCTTCTGGGATCTTAGCTCCCCAACCAGGGATCGAACCCGGTCCCTCAGCAGTGAAAGCGTGGAGTCCTAACCACTGGACTGCCAGGGAATTCTTTACTGTCTCTGGAAGTCTCCCCGCTCCCCATTCCTTTGGTTTGTTTTGCTCCCTCAAACTGCCACGTCCTCCTTCTTGCCTATAGTCACCTGTTGAAATCCTGGTGGACCCTCAAAGCCCACACAGAATGCTGCTTCCTCCTTGAAACCTTCCTGATGCCCCAGCCATTTGTCATCACTTCCTCCTCACAGGCTGTTTGGACCTTCCTGGCAGCACTAAAACTTGGCTTTTTTGAGCTTGTTAGGCACCCTGTACTCAGAAGGAGGAGTGAGTAGTGATGATGACAAATACGGGCTTTTGGTCAGGAAGGTCTGAACTGGAACCTAGTCTACAAAACTTACTAACCGAGGCAAGTGACCTAACTTCTCTGAGCCTCTGTTTCTTCGTTTGTAGGATGGTGTTGGGCTGCACTCCACAGGCCTACAAGTCCTGTGCTTGCCCAGCTTCAAGACGGAAGAAAGAGCCCGGAGTCAGCAACAGAGACATCAATGGTTTAATGGATGGGAGGAATCTTACACGTCTGAAGCAAGGTCCTGGGGCTACACCCCACCATATGTGGCAGACAGCAGGCAGGACACTGTGGCAGTCTTTGCTCCCACGGGGATGGGGAGATGGCCAGTTATAGGGGAACTGACATCAGGTTAGCTCATTACTTACCAGGGAAACCAGTAGAGGGGCACGCCCCTCACCACCCCTTTGATAAACTGTCACTAGCTGGGGCCTGGTGTAAGCACACAGGTACACGGGTGAGCGTGAAACAGGCACTGGTTGGGCAGGGGATGTTCAGAGAGCAAGAGAACAGCCATCTTGAGTGGGCTGAAAACACAGATGGGTTCTGAAAGTGCTGATGTGAGGTGTCCCAAGGTAATGTGCTCGACACAGCACCTTCAAGGTCAGCCATTAGGCCAACTTCATCGATAATAAGACCAAGACCCACTTCTTCCGTCTTCCACCATATCCAGCCCTTGGCTTGACAGGCTTCTGTCCTGGTACTACATCCTGGCATTTTCTGCTTCTCCTGAAACAGGACTCAACTAGCCCCTGGTGGTGTGAATATGGATGCATCTAACCACAGACTATCTCCAGCTTTAAAGAAAGAACAGAATGCCGCATGAGAATGCTCCCTCCTCTGTGAGTGGCGTTTCTCTCTATCCTTTCTTCGCTCTTTTTTCCTCCATTTGTCCCACCCCACCCCCATGCCTGCAGAAAAAAAGCCTCCCTTGATTTCTGCTCGTGTTCTGAGCCCGTTCTCCAACCTTCCTGTCACTTCTGGAAACTACCTGATGATTTTTTCAATACATTACTTTTCTATTTCCACTAGTCTGAGTCCCTTTCCATTACTTTTCCCATAGATCCCGGCTGATAAAGACGGACCTGTCAACAATGATTGGCTTCTCACACTATTATTGTCAACACTCCACCTGCCGTGCAGACATTTGGGGTCACTAAATGCATGACGGCTCTCACTGGCCGTCCATGAGACAATTTTAGATCTCAGAATTTATATATATATAAATTTTTTAATCTCAACTTTTTAAATATTATTTGGCTGGGACGGGTCTTAGTTGCGGCACTCGAGATCATTTGCTGTGGCACGTGGGATCTTCCGTTGTGATGCGCCAGCTCTAGAGCGTGCGGGCTTAGTTGCCCCGCAGCGTGAGGGATCTTAGTTCCCTGACCAGGGATCAAACCCGTGTCCCCTGCATTGGAAGGTGGGTGGGGTTTTTTTGTTTTTAGGAAGAACTTTCTTTTATTTTTCTTATTTGTTATCTATTATATACATATTAGCGTATACATGTCAATCCCAATCTCCCAATTCATCCCACCACCACCACTCCCCCGGCCGCTTTCCCCCCTTGGTGTCCATACATTTGTTCTCTACATCTGTGTCTCTATTTCTGCCCTGCAAACCGGTTCATCTGTACCATTTTTCTAGGTTAGAAGGTGGATTCTTAACCACTGGACCACCAGGGAAGTCCCTCTCAGAATATATTTTTATACATCGATAGTACAATTATGTGTTTATTCTCAGATGTAATAGAAACAAATACAGCTTTCACATTTAACTTGTGATTTTAAGGATATCAGTGGAGGAGGAGGGTAAAATAGATAATTCCTATTTTAAAAATGCATGTGTGCTATAGCTACTTTTTTGTTTTCTATCCACCAACTAAACATGCTTCCCACTGGGGATAAATCCCCCACCAATCTTGTCTGGGTAGGAAGTGTCTGGGTTTTGCTTTCCATCTCATAATTTGAAAGAACCAAATACTCCTTTCCTCTTCCCAGGACAGTGAGGGGATGGGCACATGACCAAATAGGGGCCGGCTGGGTGCTTCGACTGAGAACTTTGAATTTGAGGGAGTGACGCAAAGACACAGAAAGCATTGTTACTTCCCTCAGTGTAAGTATCATATGATATCGTTTATATGTGGAATCTAAAAAATGGTACAAATGAACTTATTTACAAAACATAAGTTTGTTTTACAAACAAAAAAGTTTGTAAAAAACAAACTTATGGTTACCAGGGGGCAAAGGTGGAAGGGAGGGATAAATTGGGAGATTGGGATGGACATATACACACAACTGTATATAAAATAGATAACTAATAAGGACCTACTGTACAGCACAGGGAACTCTACTCAATCCCCTGTAATGACCTATATGGGAAAAGAATCTAAAAAAAGAGTGGATAGATGTATGTGCATAACCGATTCACTTTGCTGTACAGCACAAACTAACACAACATTGTAAATCAATTACACTTCAATAAAACTTTTTTTAAAAAGAGAGCCTTGTTATCCATGGCAGCGGTGGCAGCAGCTGCTATTCTAACCCCTCCTTTATGGCTGAGCATCTTGATGAAATGAAGCACTGGATGAGATCTGGAATGCCAAAGTAATTTGCCCACAGTCACAGAGCTATTGCAGAGTGGAGTTCATGGTGGGGCAAGACTTCTGCCCACCCCTCTCCGCTCTGCTGACTGCACCCCCAGTAAGAGGATATCAGACTTGTCACTGTGAGTCTGCCACCACACGAGCACAAGCCCCACACATGCTATGCTAAACTGGGCTCCAAGCTACAAGGTGGAGACCCAGGAAGGAGCATGGGCTTCAATGGACAAGAACACGAGAGCTTTGGTTCAACTTTCTACTGTGGGCATAAGGCCCCGCAAAACCTGCACAGTCGGAGCGGGGGAAGGAAGTGGGAGGCCACTGCCCTGCGTAGAGCTTTGCCTTCTCTCCAAAGTCGTGCGTGGACTACATCTGGTTACTATGAGTCTGTAGGCACGGGAAGGGGCCGTGCACATGGTAGCCTGGCTCTTGGGCCTCATCTTTTAGCCTCCTTCCAGCTTGTCCTTGCAGGGCCTGGAAAGCTGAAAACACATCTCTCAGACTCCCTGTGATGTCAAGTCTGCCAGACACCTCCACGGGAGACCCAAATTTAGAATGCATTATTTGGGGCGAGTCATCCATTCTCTCACTGCAGATTTCAGCAAGCCAGGCATGCTTCCATGGGTGGCTTTCTGGTCTCCAGGTCACGGGTGAGCCCCTGTGTTTCTGGAGCCGACAGCCATGGCAACTGCCTCCTGACCCCTGCACTGGGCTCAAGTGGTGTGAGTTGGAGCCAGGAGTTGTGATAGCATCTTCTTGACTGTGGCAGAGACGCTGGTGCTCCCAGCAAGCCAGTTCTGGAATGTTCCCCCAGGGATGCTTCCTGGATGCCTCATGCAAAGGTCATTCCTTTAGTCCTCCAGCTGATTCTGTAAGTCCCCAGTTCTTCATATGAAAACATTTCCTGATCGAATCAGCTGCAGTATTTTCTGTTACCTATGTCCCAAAAAAGCAAGCCAGAAAAAGACATCTTTGCCTCTTCCTCTTTCTTTGTGTTATTTTAATTGGTAATGTGTTGCTGTTGTTTTGAAACATGCCAACATATTCCTTGGGATTTTTCTCATTAAGAGGTAGTCTAATTTTCCTTCCTTTGAATGTGGGCTGACATTAGTGATTCACTTCTAATCAATAGAATGTGGTAGAAGTGATGCTGAATGACTCCCAAAGCCAGTCATCAAAAGTTATACAGCCTCTGCCTGACTCTTCCCCAAGGTAGTCACTCTTGGAATCCAGTCACCATGTTGTGAGGAAGCCCAACCAGCATGGAGAGGACATGCAAAGGTGTTTTGGGCAACAGCCCCACTGAGGTCCCAGCATGATGGAGATGCTCCCACCCTCTGAGCTCCCTCAGCTGATACTGGGTGGATAAGAAACAAGAGGTTCCCCCCTGAGCCCTGCTCAGTTGCAGACTCACAGCAGAATAAACATTGTCTCCTTTTTTCTCCTTTAAGCCACTAAGTTTCAGGATGGTTTATTTCACAATAAGAGATAAATGAAACAGTTGCCTCAGAAATAATGCTGAAAAAGCATTTCCAGATCCTTAAATGGTATAAAGATCTAAAAGATTTCTTGTTAAGACTGAAGAAGGTCATTGGCACTTTTGTTTTAGATGCATTATGGAAAGATAAAAGCGTATGACTCTGAGACATTTATAATTTTAAAAGGAACTTGAGTATGTCTATTTCATTCAATTTACTCAGATGAGAAAGAGCAGAGTAGAAATTTAAAGTGAGATGGATTTTCTCCAGAGCCCATGCACATACCCAGGAACCCGTACTGCATACCCACCCTGTTTTTTTCAGCCTGTCCTTCTTCATTAACTTCTTCCTATCAGCTTTTACACTTGTTTAAACCTGTCACATCTTGAAATTTTCTTCCATTAGACCCATGTCTCCCTCTAGCTACACCCATATCTCTCTCTCCCCGTTCACAACCAAATTTATTGAAAAAATTATCTCTACCTACTGCCTCCTCTTTCTCACCTTCCACTCACTCTTGAAGACCCTTCATTTTCACTTTTGCACAGCTCTCTTCCTGAAAGCTCTCCAGGGTGTCTTAGCTCCTAGACCCAATGGACACTTTTCAAACTTGACCAGACTTGATGTGCTGTTAGTTTGATGCTGTTGATTCTCACCTTGAACCCTCTTTTCTCTAGACATCCATACTCCATGTCTCATGGTCCTCCTTCTACCTCTGAAGTCCTCTCCTAAGCCTCCAGAAGCCTCTGAATCTTCTGCCTGATTCTCACATATCTTTCTGTCCTGACCATCTTCTCTTTTAAACTAATCTCTCTCCCCATTTCATTCACCCCCTCAGTTCCATTATCTTCTTTATGCCAAAAACTCTGAAATTTATATGTCCATTCCAAATTCCTCTCCCAAACTCCAGATCTGCCCACTTCACACCTCTATCTGGATGTTTATAGACACCTCAAAATTCAACATAGTCAAAAGCAGATCTTATTCTCTTTCTCCCCAGACTGCCACCTTCTCTTCCATTCTCCCTTTTGTCGGTAAATGGAATCACCACCCATCAGTAGAAACGTTCATTAATAGACACCAAAACTAGAAATCTGGTGGTCAATCTCATTCTGCATGCAATAAATCACCCAAACCTATTGACCCTACCTTCTTCCTTTTCCTTAAATCCATTGACTTCTCTCAAATCCCCTGCAACATTCGACACTCATCTCTCAACTGGATTGGAGGAGAGCAAGGCTGGAGCAAGGAAAAACCACTTGAGAGGCTGTGCCAACATCCATTCCCCAGCCAGCAGCCAGAAGCACTAATTTTAGGAGGCAAATCTGATCATGTCATTACCCTGCTTGAGGTCATCTGCAGGGACCTCCTGTTGGAAACCAGGCTTTTAGCATGCCACAATGAAGTTCATGATCTGGACCCTATTTTCCTCTAAGCCACATCTTTGCCTCTTCCTCTTTCTTTGTACCCTTTGCTCCAGCCATTGGTGGCTCCTTGGAGTGAATTAGCAGAAGGTTTCCTTTCCTGATTTTATTCTCATCAGCTGGAAAATCATTAGAGAGACTTTTTTTTTTTAGTATAAGGCAGTTTATTGCCAACGGCCATAACGTTGTCATAATAAATATTATAGACTGTGATATGGAAATGTGGGTGATGTGCCCTAGAGCTGAGGGGTAAAAGCTACATAACTCTATGAGGTGACTCCAGCATCTTTGTACTCATTTATGAGCATATGGAAATGAAAGTGTCAAAGTCTCTGTCCCTTAGGAGCTCACAGTCTGGTGCCATATAAGAAGAATATTGACAAAGGGACAAGCATTCACCTGCTGCCTGCAGAGTATTGGGGGTGAGGAAGAATGGGTTCTGCCACACCCATATTCCCTTGTCAAGATACCTTCAGGGTGGGAGTTACCATCCCTTTGGTTAAGCGGTTGGCCAGGCCTAGGAAGTACCACCTACAAGGTACAGCAAAAGTTTACCCAAGGACAACACAGTAAGGAGAGACACCCGACCTCCAGAACAGGAAAGGATGTAACATCAGCCTTGAACCGTCACCCAAAAACTATGCCCCTGTCCGGGCGAAGCACCTCCTGCCCCAGTGGAGTCTATTCTAGTGAATTCTCCTAACCAAGCTTGCCTGAATTTCCATGCTGATCACCCCCTTCCCCTCTCTCGCAGGGCATATGGGGAAGTAATGAACGATGAGCAGCCTCTCATAATGAGGATGATTTTCCATCTTCCATGACTGAGCATAAAATGACATATTGGGTCACATGTGAGGCACATATTTTTGTACAGGAGATTTATGTTTTGATTCTCAACTTCCTGTTTTAGTTATTCCTTTTTGGTCATGGAAACATACACATACAGAGTGTCATGTACTCTGACTGGGATCTAATATCTGTGGAGTTGATGCTGAAGGAAGTTCGGTATACATTGGGGATCCTTAGAGTCTTCCTAAGAATCAACTAGAGGCTTCCTAGAAATTCAGAAATACCTCAACCGCATAGTTTTGTATCAGCCAGTTGGAGGTGGGGATCCGGGAATCATTTTTCACTAGCTGACCCTGATGTAAGTGGTCAAGAGCATTTGAGAACCTCTGGTGCTCTGAGGGCAAGTTATAATTTAACATAGTAAACAAATCCAAATTGTCTACAATGTGAACGGCATCCTCAGAGTTGTACGATGTGAAGGGGACATAGTCTTGGATGAGGGTCAGACTACTCTTGAGGATATCGGTGAAAACGTTCTTTGCATCTGCAGTTTGCTTAGAATCATTCAAAGCCATTGATTAAGCTCTCACTGTGTGCTCGACACTGAATTCAGGGCTTTGGAGAGCAAGAAGGAAGTAAGAATTTGAGAAGGCTCGTGTTGGGGAGGAAGAAATTTTCCTCTACCCTTCTAGGTTCTTCTGACTGGTCTAAGAATTAAATTGACATGAGACAGATTAAGAGGAGAAAATCTAACAAAAGTTTAAGAACATGTAGACATAGGAGAGACCCAGGAAACCTGTGTAACTCACCAAAATAGCCAAAACCCTCACCTTAAATACCATCTTCAGCTAAAGACAAAAGAGGATGTTGAGGGGTGGAGAGTGGTTTGGGGCTTCAAAGGCGAGAAAGGCAATTAACATGGAAATGGAAAAGCAGATGTTTGGTAAATGTTTGCTGGCCCTGCAGAGACAATGGGAAACAGAGAGGAATTTTAACAAACTTTGCTAGGTTCCTCCCTGTCTACACACCTAGTTCATACTATAGTTATCTATGATGACAGCTCCCTTCCTGGAACAGGTCCTTTACCTACATTCTTTTAGGCAGTTGGGGGAAGGTCAAAGTTTCTTCTAGAATCTTTTTGGCCTTGATTGTTTTCAGCTCAAAATAATCCACATGCCAAAAAGACATTTGGGAGTGGTAAATTTTGTTCTCCTACACTAGGACCTCAAACCTTACATGTATTTCCTCACACACAGTGTAAAGTAGGATTCAGTAAATACACACGGAAGGAAGGGAAGGAGGGGAAAAAAAAGAAGGAAACATCAGAAGAATAGCATAAGTACCTTTATCATAATAAATATTGCTGGGGGCAACACACAGAATCATGAAAAATAATAAATTGTTGTTTTAAGTTGGTAAGTTTGGAATTGGTTGTTACACAGCAAGAGCTAACTGAGACACCATGCAAAGGGCTTCAGACATTGTCTGGGAGTCCTGAGGCCCCATCCACCCCCACCAGCTCTCCTTCTGGAAACTAGACCCTTCTCCACTACTCCCTCCCCCTGCCACAGTCCTTCCTGACAAATCTGTACAGGTGTCCTCATGCTATTCTCCATAGAGCCTGACCTCCAAATCAGACCATTTGGGGACTATTATTGGAGTTTTCTGGGACTGCTCCCCATGGTGACCTGACTAACCAATAGTTCCCCAACTTACTTGTGCATTTATTCCCATATCTGTTCAGCAAACGTTGATGAGTGTCTGACGCATGTCATAAAAACTTCTAAGTGCTCGTAAAATATAAATGAACAAAATGGGCAAAAACCTCCGTCCTGTGGAACTTGCATTCCAGTGGAAGGAGAAGGGAAGAAGTACTGATGAAATAAAATTCATATTTTATGGCAAGACAAGAAAACTTTTAACATAACATTTTCCTCTGCCCATTTAGGCCTCCTCCCTCCCCTTTAGTGTGCATTGTGCATCTGCATTAACCAGACCTCCTTAGGAGATAACATTCCTTCTCAATCTCGTAAGGGGTCATGATGACCCACTAGTTGCTTTGTACGTGCAGATCTGGATTGTGTAAACTGTCAGTGACGTGTAACCCTTTATCTCAAAAATGTGTGTCACTGTGCTGTGACCTCTGATGGTTGGAATAGTCCTCAGAGCTTTCTGGAAGACTGTCTGTTGGGTTATAATCCTCAGGTTGGCTTAAGTAAAATTTTCCATTTCTTTTTTAGATTGACTACTGATTAATTTTTTTGTCAACAGAATAATAAATAAATAATAAATCATAGTTGTGTTAGAATGTGATAGTACAATAGGGGACTCAGGAGAGCTGAGATTCAGAGAGGGGTCCATGTTGCAGTTATAAATGAAGTGATCAGAGGAGCCTTCATTGAGGAAGTGAGACTTCCAGACAGAAGGCTAGTGCAAAGGCCCTGGGGTGGTATCAGGCCTGGAGCATTTGTCTCTGGAAAACAGTGAGGAGTTTGATGTGGCTGAAGCAGAGTAAACAGGGAGAAGCATATAGGAGAATAGATCAGAGATAACTGTATTAGGGCTCTCCAGATATATATATATATATACACACACACACATATACATATATGTGTGTGTATATATATATGTGTGTGTGTGTGTGTGTGTATATATATATATATATATCTCCTCACACAGTTATGGAAGCCAAGAAGTCCCACAGTCAATCTGCTGGAGGACCAGGAAAGCTTGCGGTATAATTTAATTTGAGTCCAAAGGCCTGAGATCCAAGGGGGCTATGGTGGCAGGGGGCACTGCTGGTACAAATCATGGACTCCAAAGGCCCTAGAATCAGGAGCTCCAATGTTCAAGGGCAAGGGAAGATGAACATCCCAGCTCAAGAAAAGAGAGAGCAAATTCACCCTTCCTTGGCATTTTTGTTCGATTCTTAGCCTCAGTGGATTGGATGATGCCCACCCACATTGGTGACAGCCATCTCCTTTACTCATTCTACTGATTCAAAAGTTAATCTCTTCTAGAAACGCTCTCACAGACACACCCAGAAATAATGTTTAACCAACTCTCCAGGCATCCCTTAATTCAGCCAAGGTGACACATACATTAACTGTCACAATAATGCATTTTCCCCATAAACCCATGAACATTCATTGGAATAGTGTTCCCTGGAACCAGGCTGGAAAATACGTATCTTGGAGGTACCCAAGTCTGCAGTCTTCTGAGAAGACAGACTCACGTGACTGTGCTATTTTGCACGTCTCGGGTTCTATGAGTGATGGGCCCTCAGAAAACATCTGCAGGAAACAGTCCAGTATAGAAGAGCCTGTGCTGAAACTCCAGACTGCCAGCCTCCTCTGTCACTCTAATTCTATGACCAGAGTCTGGGCAAGGGTGTCCCAAGGGAGTCAGAAGGGATGAGTGTAGGAGAGGATGACTCACTGCAGCATCTCTGTCACAGGGAGAGGGACTGACACACAGTGGATACCAAATACCAGAGGGATTAATTTAATTGCTCACACAGCACCGGACCCAAAAGGCAGTGCAGGGAAATTGATCTTTGTCGCCACCTGCAGCCCAGAGGCCCCACTGCAGGCTCCCAGCCTGAGAAATGGGCCCATGGGATGTAGATCCTGGATTGCTCAGAGTCTGTGCCTATTGAGGGGGCCAAGATTAGAATTTACTTTGGGCATAGATAGACTTTTTGTTTTGGCTGAATCACTAGCAAACACTTTTAATTACACAAATGTAAAATCCAACCGGAAATGTAGTCAAATAACTCAAATGCTAGTGCTTCTAAGACATTAACTTTTCTGTCTATGCTTGTCATATTCACTTCTGTCATGATCATTTAGGAAATGGTTGCAAATTGTAGTAGAATGGTGTAACTGAGCAGGACCCTGTGGGGACTTCCCTGGACAGACCCCCCCAGTGTTCTCTGCTTGCCTCTTGTTTTTTAGGAATACTTTAGCTTCCTAGGTCTTCCGCAAGTTCCAAAGAATAAATTTAATCAGAGAAGTGAGAAAATGCAGAAACAAAGGAAAACAGTCGAGCAAGACAAAATAATAATAGTTTAGCCATTAAATGAAGTTAAGGGCATTTAGTTTCTCCTCAAGGGCTATATATAATATTCTGAGTCATGTCCTTTGAGCTGTTTTGCAGATACTGAAACCCCCACCAGGTGGAAGAAGTTAACGGTATGCTGTCCACAATCGCATAGACCCCAGACTGGTTGGAACCAAAAGGTTGATGATGCTGGCTCCCAATTACCTCACCATCAACCAGTCGGAAGAATGTCCATGAGCTGATCACGTACCCTGCAACACTCTCCCTCACCCTGTCTTTAAAAACCTTTCCCTGTAAGCCATTGGGAGTTCGGGCTTTCTGAGCATTAGCCACCTGTACTCCTTGCTTGGCGCCCTGCAATAAATGCTGCACTTTCCTTGACCACAACCTGGTGCCAATAAATTGATTTTATTGCGCACAGGTGAGTGGGCCCAATGGTATCCAGGAAATTTTGGTTTCCATTAGAGTGTTCTTCTTTACTTTTACTATTTCCCCCCCTAAATCTGGGTTTAGAGTTCCCCAGAACTTCCATGTGTTGTGTAGCCTGTGTAGTTCTGTGTGTGATGTTTGTTGTTGTGTTTTTTTTAATTTTTATTGGAGTATAGTTGATTTACAATGTTGTGTTAGTTTCAGGCGTACAGCAAAGTGAATCAGTTATACATATGCCTTTATCCACTCTTTTTTTTTTTTTTAGATTCTTTTCCCATATAGGCCATTACAGAGTATTGAGTAGCATTCCCTGTGCTATACAGCAGGTTCTTGTTAGTTATCTATTTTATATATAGTAGTGTGTACGTCAGTCCCAATCTCCCAATTTATCCCTCCCTCCCCCTTATCCCCTGGTAACCATAAGTTTGTTTTCTACATCCGTGACTCTACTTCTGCTTTGTAAGTAAGTTCATTTGTACCCTTTATTTTTTAAGATTCCACACATAAGTGATATCGTATAATATGTGACATGTGTCTGACTTACTTCACTCACTATGACAATCTCTAGGTCCATCCATGGTGCTGCAAATGGCATTATTTTTTTCTTTTTTATGGCTGAGTAATATTCCACTGTATCTATGTACCACATCTTCTTTATCCATTCCTCTGTTGATGGACATTTAGGTTGCTTCCTGTGCGTGATGTTTTTAGCACTTGTTTGTGGAGACTATAGTAATATAGGGGCTATAGTGTGGGCTTGGGATCACAAGATGAAAATTTGGGTCACAAAGGAAGTGTGATAGATTTTCAATCCACGTGACTTAGGAAACACAGGTTTCAGGAGACCCTGAACACATCACCCTTTTGTATAAAGTTGCTTCAGATCTTCTCAGAATAAAAACAAGTTCCTCTATGCATTAGTCACTAGCTATATCTGGAGCTTTTTGTCAACACACATACACACACATGCAGACACAGGTTCATGCATGCATACATGCACACCATACACACATGTGCACACACATATGTGCACATGCATACACACACACACTAACACACACAGCTACACTCAGGACTTCCTTCAAGCCTGTATATGGTTGTCTCCTTTGCCTGCCCCACACCTCCCCCTGCCCCTCACCTGGCTGGCCCCCATGCCTACACCACCTCCTCTAAATCCTTTCCTGACCCCCTGGGATGGGACCACTCAGTAGTCCAGCTCCCTGGTGCTGCCTGAAGGAGAGGTTACCACACTGTGTTCTACTCACTTGTTTACTGGTTTCTGGCTCAGGACCTGCCTGTTCAGTTCACTCTGAGATGTAAATAGTGGACGTGACCTAAAGTGTGCCTCTCCCAGGAATTTACATAATAACAGCTCTGATGGGCTGGTTGTGGAAAGAAGCCTTTGGCATGGTCACAAGGAAGGAAAAAGAATTTCAGGGATAAGACTTGGGAGGGGTGTCTATCAGAAGCTGATATCATTATTATTATTAATGATAATTATAATAGCAGCATCTCATCATTATTTCTACCTGAGCCCTGCAGAATTTCAACCCAAGGCTCCCTGAGTAATGTTTGGAGTGTTTACTAGTCATTCCATAGGAAGCAGTCAATAGATGTTGGCTTTTGTTCATAATGTCTGGTGTCCCCACCCACACCATATGTCTTTAAAGGGTAGGGACCGTGTCTTCTAAATCTCTTGTATCCTCTTCCTCTCCGAAGCATTCATATAGAATTGACATATATTAAAGCTCCAAATGTGTTTCTACTTAAATAGAGAACATGTTCAACTCATCTTTGCTGGCCCTTCTCTTGTGAAATGTGCCTGCCACCCACCCAGGTCTCCTCCCACTACTGGCCCTGCTCCAAGCGGGGTCAAGCTGAGTTACCACCGGTGAAGGAGGTAGATAAGCTGATGTGGAAAGATGAAGCAGGGGTCAGGCCAACCATGGAACCACAACATCAAAGCTGATCCCAGGGCAGAGCCTAACAGAAGGCAGGTGGGGTGAGAGGTAGGGCAAAGAGAAAGCTGAGATGAGCAGAAGCCCTAGAAGCAGGTGGATTGGTCCAGTGCTGACCTCAGGGGCCCAGGCTTAAAATCTGGGTCCTCCTTGAAATACTTGGATGATTCCTCCAGGCTTCCTCCTTCACTCCTTCACCAGGCATCTACAGTTAGGCCCCACATACCTTCCCATCTTAATTTTTGGCAACTCCTCAGCCACAAGCCTCGGGTCCCTGCACGTGGATGACTCATCACGCCCCAAGTGTGCTGGGAGCTCTCCTCCATCACACCTTCCTTAGTTGCTCCCTCTGCTTAGAAATGCCCATCCACACATTCTCTGCCCTGAAACTACTTTTTCTTTGAGGCCCAGATTAAATGCCCTTTCCTTTGTGAAGACCCATCCAGTCCTCTCCACCAGCTGCACCTCCATGCTACAGTGGCGTCCATTTACCTTGCTGCCATAGATGTCCTCACACTGTATCCTGAATGTCTAACGAGAACCAAGTGATCATCCATTAATTTGTTCAAGAATTTGCACTTACTCATCACCTTCAATGTACCAGCAGCTGTCCTGGGCACTGGTGACCCAAAATTGAACTACACCCCCTCAAAAAGCACAGAGTAGTCCCGGCACATAAATACATAGTTAGGATGTCATCGCCAGGTGATAAAATAATGGGCCACATGAAGGCCATGGAGAGGCAGGGAAAGAATCTAAATTTATCAGAGCCATAAAGCTCAGTATGTCTCTCCTCTGCTTAAAATCTTCCCATAGCATCCATTTTCACTTAAAAATAAATAGAAACCTTTATTTGCCTTCAAGACGCCCCCATGATCCAGCCCCTGTTTCTCTTGCCCACCTCCTAACCCTCTCCAGGGTCCAGCCCCCCAGCCTTCCACTGCTATTCAGACACAATTAGCCCTTTCTGTCTCAGGGCTGTGCATTTTCTATTTCTCTCCTGCATCACTTTCTAGTCCCACTGCCTCCTGCCCTTCAGCCTCAGCTCAAATGTCACCTCCTGCAAAAAGTCAGGGTCACCTCCCCTGACCACCCTCTCTAATGTTACCATTGGATACCTACTGCCCTCACCCTCTCTCATGTAAATTGCCCTTGTTTGTTTTCTTGTTTGTGAATTTGCTTGTTTAGTGTTTCTTCCACTCAATTATCAGCTCCAAGGAAGTTTAGTTTTGTTACTCCTAGAATAAGAGTGGAATAAAAATTTGTGGAATGATGTTGGCGTCAAATGGACCAGACGTACATGTACAGCCTGTGTGACCTTCAGCGAGTTACGTATGTCACTTCCTTTAGTCTAGTCTCTTTACCTGTCAAATGCAGGTAAGAATACTTGCCTTGCAGGGTCGCTGTGAGGGTGAAGATACACTGTTCTTAAATGTCCTGGCCCACAGTACATGTTGGACAGATGCTGAATGGTTGTACAAGAGGAAGAGAACCAGCAGTCCACCCCTCTGAGCCCTGACACCACGGGCTCTCTGCTCTAGCTTGTTTGACTATAGATCCTCTACGAAATGGAGAGGGATTTGGGGCTCTGAGGATGAGTGTCAGTTTTAACTACAAACTCTCAGTGGAGGGCCAGCCCTATATTCCCAGCTGTAAACAGTCAACTCAACTCATCAGTTCCACAGTAACCTTAAACTCAGTACGTCCAGTCCAAGCTCACTGCCTTTCCATCACTGCTCCTTCTTGGTCCTCACACATCAACAGTAGCAGGCAACTAATGGTACCAGTCAGTCGGTTGGATGACTGATTCGTTGAGAAGTATCTGATAGAAAAATCGTGACCTGAACTAAAACTGAAATTGTAAGCAGCCCAAGACATTGTCCATGGACAGAGGAGGAGAGCTGGGTTCTGCCTGGAGTTTCTCAGTTGCTTCTAGAAGCTCTGGAGCAGAGGGGCCAGAGGAGAAGCCATGGCCAGGCTTCCAAGAAGGACTCACCAAGTTATCCAGTCCCTTTGCATTGAATAGTGCACACAGAGGCCCACTCACTCCCTGGGTCAGTTTCCTACAGCTGCTGTAACAAGTTACCACAAATGCAATGGCTTAGAACAACATAAATTTATTATTTTACAGTTCTGGAGGTCAGAAGTCTGAAATGGTTTTCACTGGGCTCAAGTCAAGTTGTTGGCATGGCTGTGCTCCTTCTGGAGGCTCTGTGGGAGAACCCATTCCCTGCCCTTCTCCAGCTTCTAGGGACACCTGCATTCCTTGGCTCACAGCCCCTTCCTCCATCTTCAAAGTAAGCGGTATAGCATCTTCCAGTCTCCCGCCTCCCTCATAGGAGGACCCTGGTGTTTGATTACCTTGGGCCCACTGGGATACTACAGGATAGACCAGCCTTAATCATATTTGTGAAGTCCCTTCTGCCGTGTAAGGTAACATATTCACAGGTTCTGCGACCAGGATGTGGACATCTTTGGGGGGCGTTATTATTCTGCCTCCCACAGACCCCGAGCAGAATGAGCTTGGTTTGGGGGCGCCAGGCCGGAACCCAGCTTCCTGCCTCTCTACCGACTCTGTTCAAAGTAGAGCTCAGTGCAGGCTGAGGGCTCACTCTCCTTGGTGAGTCGTACAGGCTCTTGGGGCTCAGCTGAGCCACAGAGAAACCAGTCAGGTCAGGAAGCAGCCTCCAGCCTGAAGGCGGCTGTTGGATAAGATTGCTGATTGCGTGTCAGCCCTCGAGGCCTCTGGGGCTTGGCCAACAAGGGACCTGAGACGGTGGCTCTTTCCCCAGGGAATTGCCCTCTGAAGGTTCTGGAGGCAAGGGTCTGTGTGCTGGGTGCAGGGAAAGAGGGTGGAAACCTCACCAGGAGGGATGTGTGGACCTGGCCAGAACCCACAGATGAGCACAGAGATGGCAGAGCACCCTGGAGGCCAGGCCAGGTCTGCAGGGGCCCCCAAAACAGGGTGCGGTCTCTCACCTCCAGCTGCAGGGAAGGCCCCTCCCCTGCCTCCACACATGCCAGGCAATGACTGCCTCCCTGGATCCCCAGGAAGACGGGGAAACTGGTGTGGCCCAGGCCTCTGTTGGGGAGTATGCAGATCATCTCTGGGGTGGGGCGGGGGGAGGAGAAAAGAGAGCCAGGAGATGAGGGGACCCCAGATCACAAGCTCGAACAGGAAGGAGCTGGGCCAGGGCACAGCTGGCCGCACCCCCGCATGCACGCTGCAGGGTGAGCTGGGACTCCTACAGGGGTCCTGACCCTTCAGTAGGAAAGGGAGAGCTTGGGGTAGACGGAGCTTGGGTGAGTCCCAGGGCGTCGAGGCCCCAGATGCTCCTGCTCGGCAGTTGTCTGCGGCGGGATCCCCCACCAGGAGGTGGCGGTCTCTCGTGCACAGAGCCTTCTGCTCTGCATCCTTAATTCTGAAACAGGAGGCAGTGCTGGTGGCCCGCCCCCTTCAGGCACCCCTGAGCCCCACGGCCCTCCCACCCCACACTCTGAAGGACAGCATGGAGAACTAGGGCCTCTTCTCCTTCTTCAGGTGAGAAGTAGGGGTGCTACTCCACCCAAGAGCATGTCCAGACCAGGTCAGGGGCTTCCCTGGTGGCGCAGTGGTTGAGAGTCCACCTGCCGATGCAGGGGACACGGGTTTGTGCCCCGGTCCGGGAAGATCCCACGTGCCGCGGAGCGGCTGGGCCCGTGAGCCATGGCCACTGAGCCTGCGCGTCCGGAGCCTGTGCTCCGCAACGAGAGAGGCCACAACAGTGAGAGGCCCGCATAACGCAAAAAACAAAACAAAACAAAGACCAGGTCAGCTTTAGGCGAAGGAAGTCCTCCCAGTCCACCTCTGTCTCTACCGAGCTTGGCCCCTGTCAGGCCCTCAGGGTGGTGACCGGAGCCTGCGCCTTCCCACTGAAAGGTAGAGTTTTCCTGACGCTCCAGCCCTTTTCCATGCCTCCCCTGAGAAATTTCCTAACGAGGTTCCGATGTCTCTGGGATGTGGTGAGACTTCTCCCAGATTTTCTGGGCCCACCCAATTTTTCATATGTTTATTCTCTTCAGTAAAGGGATTAATTGAGTATATAATAACGTGTGGTTTGTTTTTCAGATATTTTAAAGGCTTTTTATAGAAGAAAATCCACAAATGAGGGGGGAAAAAAGTCCGATGTGATGGTAAGCATGCCGGCCTGGCCACCCTGCTCCGGTGAGTGTGTAAGGGCTGGGCTGGGCGGGGCGGGGCTATGGCTGCCAAATACAGGTGGTCAGCAGGGAGCTGGCCCTGGGATTGCCTGTGGTTCTGACGATCAGCCTGGGAGGGTAAACTCATGCCAGGGAGGCTGAGAAGGAACCGTGGTGAGGCTGTGCAGCCTCAAAGCCACGCCCACACTATTAGCCCATGGCTGGTTGGTTTCAGACATGGTCGTCAGCTGCTCTCAGGCCTGGGGAGCCCTCCTTATATTCAAGAGCAGAACCTCCTGGCCAACACCACACTTCCAGGAGATTCTTCTCTCTCAGTAACAGCTAATTATAATACCCTTAGCCAATGACTGTATGTGTTTAAAGCAGGTTCCCCTGTACAATAAAAACGAAGATCTGAAAAGAGCCTGGGTTTGCCAGCTGGCCTTCTCCCTCCAACCTGGACAACCAAGAACTGTGGATAACTTAGCTGTCAGCAATATTCTGTTCAGAGACCAGAACCCAGGCTAGATACCCCAGAGAGTTGACATCTGTTTTGTCATCTGCGTGGTCCATGCACTTGTGTCTTGTCTTCCCAGCTACGTTGTACCTTCCCAGAGGCCCTGACCAGCCCCCCATGTCTAGGGTAGGATGGGCCCATGGAGGAGCTGAGGAAATACATCCCAGGTGTCAATCCTATTTTATTTTTATCATGCCTTAACTCATTCCTCGAAGAGCTTGAGATAATTTACAACAAAAATCACAGACAATAAAGTGGTAAACTAAAAGTAAAGACTCAAATGTCAAGTGAGATAAAATGCAGGTAAGAGTTGGAAGCCCAGACTGGGAATAGAGGCCACAGAGGCTAACATACAAAGATGCTGTCACTGAGATTCAAAATTATCTCTGAGCTTTTAGAGAATGGAGGCCGGAGCAGCACAGAGAACCTGGAGTCTGAGTCCTGGCGCTGTGTGACATTAGGTACTTTATAACCTCTTTGAGGTTATAAAGTTTGAGCCTCAGTTTCCAAATCTATAAAATAGGCTTAGTAATGCTCCCTTTGTAGATTTCTCAGGATGGAGGCAGGGCAGTAGAATGGCTGGCATCTTACAGAAGTTCAGGAAAGAAAGCTTTTGTGATTATGATGATGATTAAGCTTAATTATGGGGCACTTGAGATTTCTGGGGTGAGAAGGAGACTGATTCAGCCCTCTTTCCTCTTCCTCTGTCATCTCCAGACACCCTGATTAGGAAAAGGAAGACTCCAGGAAGACTTACATGTAGTATTTTGCCATGGGGAGGGAGCACATTCCTGCAATCAGGGGTGACTGGTCCTTGCTGAGAGGGAAGGAAAAAAAGGGCCATCAGAGGATGAATGGATAAAGAATATGTGGCATATATACATGATGGAATATTACTCAGCCATAAAAAAATAATGAAATAATGCCATTTGCAGCAACATGGATGGACCCAGAGATTATACTAAGTGAAGTAAGCCAGACAGAGAAAGACAAATATCATATAATATCGCTTATATGTGGAATATTAAAAAATATTAAAAGTGAACTTATTTACAAAACAGAAATAGACTCACAAACATGGAAAACAAACTTACGGTTACCAAAGGGGAAAGGAGGGGCATAAATTAGGAGTTTGGGATTAAGATATACACACTAATATATATAAAACAGATGGATAACCAACAAGGACCTACTGTATAGGACAGGGAACTATACTCAATATCTTGTAATAACCTATAATGGAAAAGAATCTAAAAAAGAATCACTTTGTTGTACACCTGAAACTAACACAACATTGTAAGTCAACTATATTTCAATGAAATTATTTTTAAAAAAGAATGGCTGTAATTTAAAAAAAAAGGGGGGCTGTCAGAGAAAGAAGGGGGTGGAGCTAGGGAGCAGACATCCCAAGGAGCCAAATTACCCAATCACAGGGTGGAAAGTTCTCACTAGGTGCTTATCTACCAGAATCCACCAAGGGCTCCTCAGCCCAGCAAGCTCCAGGCAGCTCTGAGTCTCCCTCACTTGGGGCCACCCGAGTCGAGCTGGCAGGGGTGTGAGCCTGACTGTGCACTGGTGCCGCCGGTTCTGGGAAACAGGATGACAGGTTTCCCAAAGAGTTCAGCCAGGAGCCCTTCCTGGGGCTCAGACTGGGGTGGGGTGTGCTCTAGCCTCACAGTTTAAGGAAGAACCTGACTGACATCCTGTCCCACTCCCAGCCTGGCCTTAGAGTCACCACCTCCCCCTGCTTCCTCTGCTACTAGGAGGAACCTCCCACCTGCAGCCAGGACGGGGTCTCTCTGCAGTTAGAGAGTGTCGTTCTGGGGACTGGATCGCTTTGCCAAGACTGTGATCTGTGAGAGACCATGCACACTCCCCTGTTCTGTTCCAGATGGAAAACAGCACAGGTTTAAGATACACAGACTTGCGTTTTTGCGGAGGAATGATCTAAAAACTGAAGCCAGCGTTCCTGTACAGACCCTAAGCCACAGAGCTGCACGTGGCTCCACTCATTCCGGTTGGATTATCCGTCCCTAGAGCATTTCCCTGAAATGACCACCTTCAGAAAGGCCATTCCGGAATCCAGCATGGAAAGAAACCCAGAGCCAATCAGGGCATGAGGGTGGTAGGACTTGGAGAATAGCCCAGAAAAGTAAAAGCAAGGATGGCTAGGGCTGATTCTCTCACCAAGGAAGAAGGGAAAGAGAAGAGAAAAGATAAGAAAGCAGAAAAGAAGAGGAAATAGGAGAAAGGTAGGAATGAGGAAGCAGGACTCAGAGCAGGAGAGAGTGACACTGAGGGACATTTTGGGAAGCAGGTAAGGAGAAGCAGATTGATGCTGATGGCAGGACTTCCGGCCATCTCAGCATCCCTGAGCAACATGGCCTGGATCTTAGAAGAAGGACTTAGCCAAGGTGGCTTTTAGTACTGGATCTGCCACTTGATCACCTTGGACAAGTCATTTCCTAATCCTTGGCTTTGCAGTGAGAGTTTAAGGGTTGATGAGAGCAAAGGATCACAGGAGTACAAATTCTGGATGGATGTTGGTGATGTGAATCAGAGTCTTAAAGCATTCGATGTACTTTGTAATTTCACCTGTTGCCCTTATTCTATGGGAAAATAAGGAATTGCCCAAATGTTTAATAATAAAGATGTTCACGGCATCATTTTTTATAATAACAATAAGCTGAAAATAATCTACCTGCACAATAATAGGTGACTGGTTAAAAAATTATGGTAAATAAGAAAGTATGTGTACATTAAAGACGATGTATAAAAACATTTTATGATATAAAAATGGTCAAAATACATTAAGTGAAAAGCACAGGTTATAAATAATGTGTGCGTTATGATTCCATTTAAATCTGCCCACATACGTAGAAACAAAGATGTTCGACACTTTACAGCACTTCTCTATGGCTGACAAGATTATGGGTGATTTTTATTTAGTTACTTTATCATTTCAACATTTTTCCTTATATGAAAATAAATTTCCTTTGTAGTATATGGTAAGTTTTAATTTTTTTTTTAATGAAGCATTCAATTACAGTCGTTGGCTTTCCAAAATGTGCCTGCCCATAGAATCACCTGGGGGACTCTTGAGAAGTACTATTCCCTGGGCTGAAGGTTCTTGAATGACTCAGTGATCAACTGGTCTTGGGAACTTATACACTAGCTCAGTTCTTCTCACTCTCTAATAAACGTGTAAGTCACCTGCAGCTCTTGTTAAAATACAGATTCCGATTCCCTAGGTCTGGGGTGGGACCTAAGACTGTGTTTCAAACATGCAACCAAATTACATTAATGTTGCTGGTCCCTGGACCACACTTTTAGTAACAAAGGACCAGATGATCCCCCAGCCCTGATAGGTCGACAGCAGCATGGCTTCCATGCAAGCCCATATGAGTGAGATGCTGTGCTCTCCCTTGGCCAAGCTACTGGGGCTTCTTTGGTTGGAGCAGCAGAAATATGGCCAGCCTAGCAGCTGTGCCAAGGGCTGGCCGGAGCAAAGTGGAGGGTCCCTGTGTAAAGCTGGATAGGCAAGCTGATGACTCCCCCTCTTGGTCCGTGTCAGCTCAAAGAGCTGGCAGAAATTCAGGACTGATCAAGTCCACCTGGATCGCTGGGGTCCTGTTGTCCTGCCAGCCCCAAATTCCAGTGTCTCTCCTACAGACTCCCATATGAGGAACCCCTGCCTGGGATCCTGGTATAGATTGTGATGAAGTGAGGATTGTGTAGGAGTGAGAAACTGACTTCTAGTCCATCAGAGAGCCTGGGCTCCTGGTTTTGAGTGTTTGCCATGATCCCTCCCAGTGCACCACAAACTCCATTCCCCAAGCTTTCCCTTCCCTATTGTCCCCAAGTGACCTTTCACTGGACTTTGGTCTATACCCCTCTCTGGACCCCATCCTTGGCTGTCTCAGACCTCATCAATTCACCTATCCTGGGTCAAATACCACCACCAAATAGCCCTGGGCTTCCCCATGCCCTTTTGCACATCACACCTGTTCCAGCCTCTCCTTCATCCTCCTACACACTATCTCCATGGAATCTGTTCCCTCCAAGACAAATATTAACTTCTGTGGAGCCAAATCCGAAGATTTTTTTTTGATTCCTCTGATCTTTGGCCATTGTGCCCCTGGGACCCCTTGATATTGATTCACGCCTCTCCATTCTCTCCTTCTCAGATGCATTGTAGATTCATTCTCCCTTTGTTTGGGGGTCACCCCTAAACCTGGAAGTCACCAGCCAAGGTCCTAAGCTCTTCTCTTTCATATCACATGAAGCTGCAATCCATCCATTTCCTCAGCTGCAAGATCATCTTTCTCTAATGCCTTCCAAGTCCAGACTGAACATCCTCCTTTATCTCCAACAGCCTACAGGACACCACCCTTTGGATATCCTGCCATCATACCCAACCAAATTCATCTAAGGTCAAATTCACCTTCTCCTCCCAGCTCATTCATCCCTCCTGGTTTCATTTCTCTCACTGCCATAATCTTCCTCTAGACAGGTAGGTTCAAATCCTGAGAACTGTTGACAATTTCTCCCACTTTTCCTGACCCTATGTCAGATTTATCAAGTCCCAATAAATAACTTCTTTAAAATATAACTTTGTTTTCTTCATAACCATTGAAACTGCACCTGTATTCCTGGTTTCTCTACCTTCAACCCAGCCCAACCTATGTGAGGTTCCTGGACTTGTATTCTAAGTACTGCTTTCATCACATCCCCATCCAGCTCTAGAATCCACATGGGCTTTCCATTGTATGATATACTTATCTTAAGTGTATCTCACTTCTCCGTGGACACTAAACCATCTCCCAGGCAATGAGACTTCTTTCTTATCTTCTCGGTAGGCATACTCAAAGTTATCTTTCGGGCTTCCCTGGTGGCGCAGTGGTTGAGAGTCCACCTGCCGATGCAGGGGACACGGGTCGTGCCCTGGTCCGGGAAGATCCCACATGCCGCGGAGCGGCTGGGCCCGTGAGCCATGGCCGCTGACCCTGCGCGTCCGGAGCCTGTGCTCCGCAACAGGAGAGGCCACGACAGTGAAAGTTATCTTTCATTTCCCGACCTCATCATTGTCCATTCAAATCTTTGACATTAAGGTCACTGGACATGGCATTATTATCTATAGGTTGAGTATCTAGTTCTGCCAAGTTAATTATCAGCTCAGAGAAACAGCTCAGACATAAAAGTTCATGTCACTTACCCTCCAATCGTCAGTTTTCAGCATCTATAAAATCATGGAGTTAGAGGATGTGGTTATTAAGATTCTTTCAAGATCAAACAATCAATGATTCCGTGACTCAGAGTTTAAAGACTCTTTACTTTACCATTGCAAACTTACTCTGAAGTCCCATTAAATTTCAATGTGTTATTTATTGTTTTATGTATAGACACTTTTTCCCTTATAAAAAGTTAACAAGCTCTTGAAGCCACAAAGCATAGCTTGTAGCTCTCTCCATCTGCCCCCACTGAGACACACTGGTGCTCATGAGCAGGACATAGAAACACTCATCGCAGATTTGGACGGCAAGGTTGGTTCCAGACCTAACTCTGCTACCAATTTATTTTGTCACCTTGGAAAATTCCTTTATTCCCTAGACCTCCAAATTCTTATCATTGGAATGAGGGGTTGGGCAAGGTCAATA
The DNA here is from genome assembly GCF_949774975.1 of Lagenorhynchus albirostris. Classification (NCBI taxonomy): domain Eukaryota; kingdom Metazoa; phylum Chordata; class Mammalia; order Artiodactyla; family Delphinidae; genus Lagenorhynchus; species Lagenorhynchus albirostris. The sequence continues at coordinate 12,178,724 of NC_083107.1, read as the reverse complement.
TTTTTCAAAACTATTTTAGGTTTCACAAGGAAATTTTAAACAGACACTAATGAAAGTTAAATGGATGAAAGACACCTGCTTTTGCAGAAGCAGAGAATGATGGTGACACCAGGACCCAGCTAGCATCGACTACGTCATTGACATCGATTATGTCAATCCCAATCTCCCAATTTATCCCTCCCCCCTTTCACCCTTGGTAACTAAACACTCTACTATATATAAAATAGATAATAAGAACTTACTGATAGCACAGGGAACTCTACTTAATACTCTGTAATGACCTATATGGGAAAAGAATCTATAAAAGAGTGGATGTATACATCTAGAAAGATGTATATGTATAACTCACTTTGCTGTACAGCAGAAACTAACACAAAAACATAAATCAACTATATTTCAATAAAAATTACTTTAAAAATTTTTTTGAATTTTTTAAAAATAAAACTAAAATAATGAACACTGCAAAAAACCCCAAAAAAACAAAAAGGCACTGGGGCATCTCTAAGGAACCTCAAGCTTCATAAAACATTGTTGAATACCACTGGCCTAGATGAGTTCTTCTGAAATTACTTTCTAAAACCGGTGGTCCTAAATATTTAAAAATCTTGACTTAACCTATACCTTCTCCTCAAATTCCTTCTATGTGACCCTAGACTTATTTAGCATCCCATGGTGATCTATGTAGGGAATACCTTGCTAACTAGAGAGCTTGCCAGGAGGAGTTAAAAAGAAGGGGCGTATCAGAGCTATTGACAGAGGGAGAAGAAAACAGAGAAAGATAGAATACTGCCTGTCCACCACTGACCTGCAGATCCCAGGTGCCTGGAACCTCCAACTGATTTCTCCAGGGCATGTGCACTGAGTTTATATTGCCTGGTCAGGGTGGGTAAGCCTGTAGCAATCTTTATAATTGTCTCCAGGATGCGGAAGAAGGGCCTAGGGATTTCACAATGTCTTCAGCACAGTATGGATAATAAGGAGGTGGGGAACAATAATGAGTGTTTGTTGAAAGGGGAGAGAGTCACCCATAAAGCCTTGGCAAAAGCCAGACACTGGGACTCTGCTCGTAGCTATTGTTCTGGGTGGTTTTGGCAGCCAGATAAACGATGCTGGGGTCAGACGACTTTCTATCACCTTTCCTTTGGTGCCCCATGGGGCTCCATCCTAGCCATAGGGAGGTGGAAGAAGCAAGAGCGAGTGTTTCTGAAGGGCCTAAGGACAGACTTTTTTCTGTAGCCAGGCTGTGGCCAGTGAGGCGATGTGAGAACAGGGACTGATGGCATTGTGAGTATGACCCTGTTTGGAATTATGAGAGGCACGTCTCTGTTTTTCAACAGGTTCTATTAGTTGGTACCAGTTGATGAGATGTAATGTCTAAGGAAACCCACTACAGACAGAAGACGTTGACCTTAGATTCATCCTGGAACTGAGCAGGTGCCCTTTGCCCTGGACTATGAGAGCACCTGGCTCAGTGTGATCAGGGTTAGGGGTGAAAAACACTCAGGCCTCTGATTGATATTACTTAATTCAGTCCATCCATCCACCCATCAGTCCATCGACCCATCCATCCACCCATCCCTCCATCAGTCCATTAACCCATCCATCCATCCATCCGTCAGTACATCTACCCACCCACACATCCATCCTTCTATCTATCCATCCATTCATCCATCCATCCATTCATCCACCTACTCACAAGGGGCAGAGACACTTGGGCATATTGCCCAACATAGACCAACTGCCTTATGGTAATTCTTCCTCACAGGTCATTTGCAACGTTCCATAAAAGGCTTGGCAAGGATGTGGGAGAGGTCAGTCCTATACCCATATGTCTGCAGAGTGACAGATGAGAAAAAATGGGCAGAGACGGGAACAGATTTCTGTTTTCTAAGGCCAACAGTCATTCTTCACTCCCTTTCCCAATCTCTTGTCCCCTCAGTGGAAGAGGTCAAAGTACAGGGTATTATATAGGCAATCAATGAGTGCTTACTGAGCATTGACAATGCCCTGTGACAAAGGCATACAACACCTGGTCCCTGTTGTTAAGTAGCTTTACAGTCTGGCTGGGGGCTAAGCCATAAGCACTTGAAAAGACCAGACTCTCTAACCTGTGGTCCAAGGGAATATTGGAGACAATAGAAACCGAGAACCTTCTCGAGTAAAAAGATAAATTCCTAGAATTGAAAGGGCCTTAGCCCTTTACATGGTTCCTCATTTCTTTAAAAGATATTTATTTATTTATTTTGGCTGTGCTGGGTCTTAGTTTCAGCACGCAGCATCTTCTTTGAGGCACGCAGGATCCTTTGTGGTTGCGGCATACGGGATCTAGTTCCCTGACCTTGATCCCTGGTCAGGGACCTTGATCCCTGGTCAGGGAACTAGATCCCGCATGCGGCAACCTAAAAAGATCCTGCGTTGGGAACTCAGAGCCGTATCCACTGGACCGCCAGGGAGGTCCCTGTTCCTCCCTTTTCATCTACTTGTGTCAGCTCGTCCCTGCTAAAGCCCTTTTGAATTCTTTAATCCTACAAATGATGAAGCAATCACTTCAGGCTGCAGAAAGCTTCAAGAATGAAGTGAAATTTCAGCCGCTCCCTGCCAGGTGGGCGGAGGAGAGAGAAAGAATATTCCAAGGTGGAGGAATCGTTTCCACATTCAACACTCACTGGGTCCCGCTTATTTGCCAAACATTATTCGAGGTGCTCGGAAACAAAACTGACACAGCCTTGACCTGGAGGTGATTGTAGGGGCCTCAGACCCCAAGTCAATTTATTACAAGGAGGGGGAGTTAGCATAGCGTGAAGCACAAAGCCCTGTCAGAGCAGATGACCAGGGACCTCCACTCGGCAAAGGCTCCTCAGAGGAGGTGACAATATGAGACTGCGGCTGGGCCTGTGGGCAGAAGGAGAGCGTGAACTAGGTCTGTTCTCAGCAGCCCTGAGAGGCCTATGGTAGCAGCTGTGCTGCCTGCTGCCCAGGGACTTGAGCTGCGTCTGGGCTGGAGCCGCTGCAATCCCCAGAGGCAGACGCTATGGCCTGGCCTCTCCCTTGCTGGTCTTTCAGCAGAAGGTGAACCTGCCAGGCTGGTCTGACTGGTGAGGCACAGATGGAACTCCTGGGGCTCCGACTTGAGCCCCTCCTCTGGCTTCTGCTCTCATTCCCCAGACTTTAGGCAGGGACCCTGGAGTCACAGTCCCTGGCACGTATGTCTGAAGGTGCAAAGGTAGTCAAGGAAGATCTAAACCTTGTGGGAACAGAGAATATTCAACAAATTTGGTACGATCCGCTTTTAAATCAGATGTTTGTGGAAATAAAAGGGTTGGTGCTCATTTTGAGAGGGAAAATAAAAGTCATGGGGAAAATTGCAATCATAATAAAATAACTAATTTGTTTCTCTTCCCCTGCATAGTAGTTATCTATTGCTGTGTAACGAGTGACCCCAAACTTTAACAACTTAATGCAGGAACACTTAACTTTCTCCAAGTTTCTGAGGGTTGGGACTCTAGAGCAGTTTAGCTGGGTGATTCTCTTCAGAGTCTCTCACTAGGTTGCAGTCAGCCAGGGCCGCATCGCCCGAAGGCTTGCCTGGGCTGGAGGAGCTGCCTCTAAGCTCCTTGGTGTGGCAGTTGTCAAGAGGCTTCATTTTTCACCAATGGGTCTCCTTACAGAGCAGCTCACACATGGTACCTGGCTTCCCCCAGAGCAAGTGAAGAAAGAAACAGACACCAAGATAGAAGCCACAGTGTCTTTTATTACCTAATCTCAGAAGCGGCATAACATCACTTCTGCGGCATTCTACTGGTCATGGAGACAACTCTGGTCCAGTGTGGGCGGGGGCACACAGGGGGTGTGAATACCGAGAGATGGGGATCATTGGCTGCTGTCTTCATTCCTTGGGGCTGCCCTAACCAATTACCACAAACTTGGTGGCTTCAAACCACAGAAATTTATCCTCGCGCAGTTCAGGAGATTCGAAGGCTCCCGAGCTCCCTCCGAAGGCTCTGTGGAAGAACCTGCCTCCTCGCTTCTGATGGTGCTCCAATCACTGGCACACCTTGCCTGTGGCGCTCTCCTCAGCCTCCATCTTCCCATGGCCTCCTTCTCTGGGTTTCTTTCTTCTTACAAGGACAGAAGTCCTGCTGGATTTAGGGTTCACCCTCATACAGCATGACCTCTTAACTAATTGCATCTACAAAGACCCTACCTCCAAACAAGGTGTGAATGAAAAATATTGCCTGCCATTTCAGTAAACAAAGGATGTGGCAACCATCAAGCCATCACATTACAGCTTCCGCCAGCAGTGAGGTCTGAGGGAACTCAGGATGGAAACAGGATGCCCATAGCTGCAGCCATCCACCACAGTGCATCCTGAGGAAACCCCGGATGAGAAAACACAGGATACTGGCCCCAGACAGCTGAGGTGCCTATCAAAGGAAAGATTCCAGTGAGCCCAGAATCTTGCATCTTCCCATACATAGAAAGGCGCTGAATTCCTTAACTTGAGATGTCTGATTGCCTTAAATTAACAATCATCTTTGATGTTCCGAATACCCGGTCTTTGTTGCAAAAACTCCTATATACCCCGGCTTCCCACTTGCCTCTTTGGAGCAGTCCCTTAGAGTTATCTGAGAGGCTGTCTTCCAGGCTTGAAGCCCTCAGAATGCCCAGCAAATAAAACATAACTCTCAACTTAAGGTTGTACATCTTTTTTCAGTTGACAAAGATCACAGTCTGAGGTTCCCAGAAGGACATGAATTGTGGGGAACAGTATTCCACCAGCCCAGGAGACCCCTTGGAGGCTGGATCCCACCTCTTGGAATCTCAGAAGACTGTGACCAATCCAGGTCAAAGCACAGGACTGTTACCTGTACGTTACCACAAAGCATGAAGGATTCCCACTGCTCCCCTGCCCCTGCCCCTGACCCCTTAGGGGTTTATTTTAGGGGTTTACCTTTCTGCAAGGTTTCACATCAGTAGTGCCACCCAGCAGAAAAGAAAACTGTGGACTAAGCCCCAAATCTCAGAAGGATTTACCCAACCTGGGAAACAGGTGGAGGAAGAGTGGCCGTGTGCCCAGCCCCTCCACGGTGGAGGCCCTGAGAGCAGAGGTGGGTTCATCACCACGGGTCTCCTCCTACACCTCCTGGCCCTGCCCAAGCTGGCCCGCCCCAGGAGCCCTGGGGGCATGTCGCCCTAGTCACACTGCTGGAAGTAGAAGTCCGTGATGGGGCCGTCCAAGCTGGTGTCCTTCGGGAGCTGAGTGACCCGGAGAGGCTGGTCCACTTCGGGCATGGTGCAGAGAAACCAGCCCGGGTAGGCGGCCACCTCGAAGCTAGAGGTGAGCCCCGTGTCCCGCCGGTAGAAGGTGAATCTCTTGGCCTCCTCGGCACTGTGGTAGAGCTCCATGATGTTCACTGGCTGCAATCAAAGGGCACGGCAGGTGGCTGAGGGGTAGGGGCCGGCCCCAAGGCACAGGGAGGCGGAGCCATAATTAACAGAACCCTGGAGGGAGAGGAGCCCAGGAAGCCGTGGCATCGGCATCTTTGACTTAGTGAAGCCGCGTGGTGAGGCGCCCCCAACAGGACCCACCTCTAGTTTCAGAGTCGGTTCCTGCTCCATCCCACACGACAGGCACTGGCTCCCACCCTGGACGCCCAGGATGACTGGAGAGAGCTTGGCATCCAGATACCGATTGGGGACCACGCTGATCTCCTCACCTAGAGGAAGGAAGCAGATGCAGGGACCTTGGCCGCCCTTCCCTCCCTCTGCCCCATCATGGGCTCTATCAGGCCTCCTGTCCCCAGGCTGGACAGAAGGGGAGCCTCATAACAGCTGTCATGTAGGGAAGGGGGGGTCTCCTGCCAGCTGGTCCAGTGGAAGTCAAGGCAGATAGCACACGGTACCACCTCCCAACCCCACGCCCACTCCAGGGTCAAAAGTTCAAGTCTTCTGCAAGCCCCAAGGGAGACTGACCACCTCTTTTAATGCCCCTCGACCTTCCAGCCTCTTTTCTGTAACCTGTCTTGATAAGTCTCCCATTAGAGTTAGTTGGTATCTTTCCAGCCTCTGTGAGATTCCTGAGAACAGAAAAGGGTCTCACTTTTCTCTGTAAAATCCCTCCATCTCACACACACACACACTCAGCCTCACAGAGGGCTCTGCCTGGCCCCAGTGCCCAGTAAGGCTGTTCTAAGCGAGTAGGTATGTACCACTCTAGGGAGAAGGTCCTGTCACACTGTGTGGGGCTGTGTGAATGAGCACGAGGCCAGATGGCATCACCTGCTGCTCTAGGCCCCACCACTCTGAGTGACCGAGGACCCTCAGAGCACCGAGAGGACCAGGGGCAAAGGGGCAGAAACCCACTCCCACATGGGAGTGAGGGTGTAGAGAGCCTGCTTTAGGGCTCTCCACAGCACTGGCTCCCAGAAAAAGGGATGTTGGACCCAAGTCCACCTGCGAGGAAATGACAAAACAGCTATCTTGGAAAATAATCCCACCTTTGTGTAGAGGCTTCCGGTGGGACTGGGGCATGACGCCATGCCGGAAGGTGTGCTATTTTATTTGTCCTTGCTCAGAGCCTGGTTTTCTGACGCCCCGTCTACTGTGTCAGGCCCAGGGTCTGTTGGCTTGTGCCAATGTTTCCAAGCCCTCTTCAGGCCCCCTCCCCTCAGAGTATTTAGAAACCTAGGGAAGTAGGGTCCTCGTTTGCCACCAACCTTTAATGACCTTCCCTGCTTGCAGCCCTCCGGCTTGAAGCTGGTTATCACGCAGATAAAGCACCTTCAGTGTCGCATCCTTCATTCTAAAGCATCAGGACAGGATGACACTCAGGGCAGGTGGTGGGTGCTCCAGCTTGCCTGGGCTCTGAGAGTCCCCCAGTCTCAGGCACCGTCACCCTGTCTTCCCACTGAGCCAGAAGTTATGGCACAACCTTCTCTCCCAGCCCTGGGGGCTCATGCCTACCACCAGGACAAGGCCACAGCCTCCCATCTGAGTCTGGGGTTTGCCCCTTCATCCTATTCAATCTGTTTTTGTTTTTGTTTTTGTTTTTTTTTTGCAGTACACGGGCCTCTCACCGTTGTGGCCTCTCCCGTTGTGGAGCGCAGGCTCCGGACGCGCAGGCTCAGCGGTCATGGCTCACGGGCCCAGCCGCTCCACGGCATGTGGGATCTTCCCAGACCAGGGCACGAACCCGTGTCCCCTGCTTCGGCAGGCGGACTCTCAACCACTGCACCACCAGGGAAGCCCATCCTATTCAATCTTTTCTACGCTAACCAGACTCTTCCCGGTGTCATGTTGGAAAAGAAACTAAACTGAGTCAGAGTCCTGTGTTCTCATCCCGGCTCTGCCGCCATCACTGCTGAGTCACGACAGACAAGTTATTCACCCTCTCTGGGCCTGAGTCTCCTCATTGCTAAACTAAGAAGATGGGACAGATGCTGCCCAGGCCTCTTCAGGATAAAAATGCGCCTTGACTGACTTCCGCCTTTACTTCTGTTTGCTGCATTTACTTCCGCTTGGCCATATAGTCCCTACCACGTGAGGGATTTCTTTACATTTAAAATTCGTTCATTTTGCTTTTCAAATTTAATTCACACCTACAATCTCAGTTGATTTTCTGACATCCTGTGAGGCGAAAGCTGTACTCTAAAGGGGGTTCCTCCAGATGTGTACAAATTGGTTCAATGCTGTCTAAACACAATTAAACAAATCTCTACTTCAAAGTGACTAATATGCTGAAGTGTGCTATGGTCCTCTTTAAAGGGGACCTAGAAAGCATATTTCCCACATTTCCTGGACCGAGGAGCATCATTGTATAGAGACACTCGTAGGACTGGGGTTCCACAGAACGCACCTTGGGAAAAGCTATACTAGACTCCGAGTTCAGTGAGAGCAAGATTCTTCTCATTCACTGTTGCAAAAGTCCAGCTCATTGCAGAGCCCCTGGCTCAGCACATGCCAATGGACAGACAGGCTGACTGATAGAAGAGTTTTACTGCTGCTGTCTTGTCCCAGAGGGCAGCAAGGAGGTAGTGGTTGGATTGACATCTCTTCACTGCAGTGGGTGGTAACAGCAGGGCTCCAAGCCGGGCCTCCTAACTCCCTAGGAGGGATGAGGCCACAAGCCCCTCTCAACAGGGAAGCCCCAGGAGAGGGCCTGCTCCCGTCTGAAGAGGCTGGAAGAACTCCTCTAAGGGCAGGGAGTTGCTGTTCACACCTTCCCAGCTGCCCATCCCACCTGTGGGACAATCACAGCGCCCTCCCCGGAAAGGCTGGACGACAGATCTACCCAGAATTCACTCCCCCCCCAGAGCACATGGCCCAAGCAGAGGCTCAGATACTCACCGGAAGCACAGCGCCCCACTCAGGACCATCTCGATCTTCTGTGTGTTGTCACTCCTATTTTGAGATAACAGAAAATCTTAGGTGGAGATAGAGGCTGAGCTGGCAGGGGCCCCAGTAAGCAGCCCCCTGAGCCCCCCGGCATACGAACAGCCCCCAAGGATCAGGGGATTCTAGGTCTGAGGTTAGGAGAGGTGAAGCCCAGCTCCCCAGAGGACACCTCAGACTGCTCCTTTCTCTTGGCAGGACCCGAGGTGTCTGCCCACTCCTCCGAGGTTGCCTCAGCCCTTTGAGTGACGCCCTAGGGTGGGGCCCCTGAAACTGCCTCAGCCTCCGGAGAAGGGGGGTTTCCAGAGTGATTTCACACCACCTGACGCTTCCAGAAACACCTGATGCTCATTATCTCTCTCAGGGACGGAAGCTGCTGGAGACAGTCTTCTTCTAGCAATTCTGAAGAACTTCCAAGGGCTTTGCAGCCCTTAGTGAGCACTCAGCTCCTGGACATGTGGCCCTTCCAGACCCAGGGGTATCATGCAGAGAACAGCTCAAGGAAAGCAGATTTTAGAACAACCCCCTTTCCTCCTTCCTCCCTCCCCTCCTTCCTTCTCTCCCTCTTTTGTTCCCTCCCTCCTTCCTTTCCCTCTTTCCTTTCTTCTTTTCTCCCTCCCTCTCTTCCTTCCTTCCTTCTTTCCTTCCTTTCTGCCTTTGCCGGGACTACGGGAAATGCTGGAGGTGGAGCTCTCCTGCTTAGGGGATGTTAAGTCTATGTATTCATTGTAGATTAACGTGAAAATCCGTATTGACAAAACAAAACAAAACACATGGATACTAATCTCCAGTGTGTGCGTCATCAGCAAACCAAGGACAACAGTTTTTCCCCTGCACATACACGCCTGTAACCATCACAGCTTTACACACGACTGCATCCCAGAACCTACACTCATTCCAGCACGCTTTTTTCATGTAGCAAGATAGCAGAATCTCTTTCCATACCTAGTATAATGATATCAGAATATTGAATAGCCATATAGTATTTCATTCTACAAATGCAACATCATTTATTTATACCGATCTGTTATTATTAGTCCTTATTGTTATTATTATTATGTGTCATTGAAAAGCATGTTGTGACAAACATCTTTGCTCGAGTGTCTGATTATATCCCTTGGAAATAAAACCTAGCTTGGGCCATCTATGATTGATCTTTCTTCAGTACCTAACTGGTAAAATAACATGTGACTGTGTAACGATGCATGTGGTTTTAATCCATCCATACACTCTCTGTGATGGATCTAAATGAAAGGTAAGGGTCAGTGCATAATGACAATTTAATTTTGTCTTGAGCACCACGGATAACCATTTATTGCTAAGGCATACCTTTTTTTTTTTTTCACCGCCGTGGCCTCTCCCGTTGCGGAGCACAGGCTCCGGATGCGCAGGCTCAGCGGCCATGGCTCACGGGCCCAGCCGCTCCGCGGCATGTGGGATCTTCCCGGACCAGGGCACGAACCCGTGTCCCCTGCATCGGCAGGCAGACTCTCAACCACTGCGCCACCAGGGAAGCCCTAAGGCATACCTTTTAAAGAAACTGTGTTCAGGCTCATGGGCTAAAATGTCCTTAAAGTGTTCAAAAATAAATAAAATATCAAGTTGTTCAAAGGATAGAAAAATAACTCAACACGCATAATGCCACTAATGTGATAAACACCTTTCAGAAAATGTAGAGGCTTATGCAACATTGTTGAATTGGCCATAAATTGACCAAACAAAAATAACACTATTTGTGCAAATACTTGCAAAAAAGAACAAAAGAAAAAAGAAACTCCAGAAGGAGTTGGCCATTAGGCAAAGTGGCTTTAAGCAAACAGGCTTTCATTTACAAAGTGATAATAGAGAAGAAGATTTTGTTTCCCCTAAAAAGGTAAAATGTCGGGCTTCCCTGGTGGCGCAGTGGTTGAGAGTCCGCCTGCCGATGCAGGGGACATGGGTTTGTGCCCCGGTCTGGGAGGATCCCGCGTGCCGCGGAGCGGCTGGGCCCGTGAGCCATGCCCGCTGAGCCTGCGCGTCCGGAGCCTGTGCTCCACAACGGGAGAGGCCACAACAGTGAGAGGCCCACGTACCGCAAAAAAAAAAAAAAAGATAAAATGTCATCTGCCCTGGTTGCCCTCTCTGATCTCCTAACCCCAGTGAATTGCACCCCAGGACACTGCCGTGGAGCTTCATCAAGCGCTTTCCTCATTCTGCTAATAAAGAATGAAGCCAGTACGTGGCTGCCCACCCCCGGGATGCCGAGGATTCAGGGGGATGTCTCCGCCAGCTCGGTCTACTCCACCATGTGCATAGCAGGGGATGGATACAGAGCGGATGGACGGGACAACAAATGGATGAGCTAGGAAGGTGAAAGTACGAAAAATAAAACAAACCCCTGTTAAGAAAATTTCTCCAAACTTGAAAATAAAACACAATGATGACATCCTGTGCTCTCAGTGTCATACTGGAGCATCCTCAAACAGTCCCACCAACAATTGCTCAGTTCCCTGGGGAACATCTGTCTTTGTTTGACTTACTAATTACCATGGATTAGCTATCAAACTCTGTGAAGTTAGATGTGAACTAAGAGAAGATTGATAAATTTCAAATGATTCCTGGTTAATAGAAAAGATAACCCCAAAGGGTACAGTTGGATTGCCTTGCAATTCATTAAGCAGTTTTTTTTTTATCTAAGCCAATCTACTCCACAATTTCTTTCCTGACTGATCATATAAGCCTCTGTTCCTTATCTTTTGAATTAACTTTATCATCCTGCCAGTTCCTTCATTTATTAATAAAGATAAATCTTTTGTGTGTGTGTGTGTGTGTGTGTGTGTGTGTGTGTGTGTGTGTGTGTGTGTGTTACGCGGGCCTCTCACTGTTGTGGCCTCTCCCATTGCAGAGCACAGGCTCCGGACGCGCAGGCTCAGTGGCCGTGGCTCACGGGCCCAGCCGCTCCGCGGCATGTGGGATCTTCCTGGACCGGGGCACGAACCCGTGTCCCCTGCATCGGCAGGCGGACTCTCAACCACCGCGCCACCAGGGAAGCCCAAAGATAAATCTTTGACACATGCTCACTATGTGTTTGTATGAGAGTCATGTCTGGGTTTTTTGAAAATTAAACTGGCGTTAGCGAAAACAACGTTATTTTGCCCCAGACTCACACACCATGTGTGGTGGCTTTAAATTATGTTCACAGATTCTTTGATACTCCACCCTTTAAGAGGTGGGGCTTCATCCTCCTTCTTTTGAGCGTGGCTGGACTTAGTGACTTGTTTCTAAAGAATACACTATATGGTGGAAGTGGTAGCATGCCACTTCTGAGGCTAGATGGTAGACGGCATTGCAGCTTCCCCCTGGACCTTTCTTGAACCACTCACCTGGGAGAAGCCAGCTACCGTGTCCCAAGCAGCCTGCAGAGAGGCCCACGTGGTGAGGAGCTCAGACCTCTTGCCAACAGCTCACTCGCAAACCTACCGGCCCCATTAGAGCCATCAGATGATGCAACCCTGTCTGACATCATGACTGCAACTTCATGAGAAACCCTGAGTCAGACCACCCAGCTAACGCCACTTTTCAGATTCCCGATTCTGAGAATCTATATGAAATAATAAATGTTTGTTGTTTTAAGCTGCTAAGTTTGGGGATTATTTCTTACACAGCAGTAGGTAACTGATACACCTTGTCATCACGACTGCAGTTTCTGTTTCTGTTGTTCCTGTTGTTTTTTCATTCTCCAGTCTTCAGTGAGTATCCTCCCTTCTTAGGAAACAGCTCAATACTTCACAGATTTTATAGGACCATGGAGGTGCCCAGACGCTGTCCCATCCTGCAGAGGGGTAATGTTACCCCAGGTGACTTCCCACCACCCTTGAGCAGCAGTGCCCTGGAGGTAGGTGTGGCTCCCGCCCTTGACAGAGAGATGAGGATTCAAACAACACGTGTACACACCTGTATCAGTATGTAAGCACACATTCACAAAAAGTGTATTATAGTAAAATGGTAGTTTTTTATTAAGAAGATAAATTTAACAATAATTAAAACAAACAGTATTCATTTGGTCTTCATTATGTCCCCAGAACAATGTTTAATGATTGACCTGAATTTTCTCATTTTGTGCTCAGAACTGCCCTGTGTGGTAAATACCATTATTATGTCTCATTCATGGATGTGGAAACCAAGCATAGAAAGATTAACTGTTTCCTGATATTGGACCTGCAATTTGTATTAGAGTCAGAACCAAACCCAGGAAACCCGAGTCCAAAGCTATTGACCCCAAGACACAACGCACGAGTGAGAGTGATGGTTTCACAATCTGAGTCCAATCCCATCAGCCCCCTGTTCCCCATGTCTCTGGGAGTAAAAGGCAAGTCTTCACCGTACTTCCAGATCAGGCTCTCACTAACTGCTGATCTCATCCTTTCACCACCTCAAGCCACATGAAACTCTTGCTCTTTCTTGAACAAGTGAGGCATGCTCTTGCCTCGGGGCCTTTGCACTGGCTGTTCTCTCAGCCTGGAAAGCCCTTCTCCAAGATATCAGCATGGCTCACTCCCTTACTCCTTAAAGGCTTTGCTGAATTGTCACCTTCTCAATGAGACCTACATTCATCATCCTATGCTGCTCTCTCCTGTTCCCACATTCCCCTTTCCACGCTCCATTTCTTTGCAAAGCACTCACCATTCGTAAGCACACTGAATAATTCTTTGTATAATAATTATGTGTATTATTTATCAGCTCCCCTGCCAATCCTGCTGGAAGATAAGCTCATTCAAATGCAGGTGTTTTCTGTTTGTTCATTGGCATATTCTAGGCACTTAAGGTGGTGCCTAGTATACAGTAAGCCTTCAATTAATAATGTTGCGATGACATCGAATGGATTACAGGCTGTGTCATGTAGAAAAGGCCAGAGACTTGTCTAACATTTTGTTCACAATTACGATTTTATTTCTCAGAGTTTTGATGTTTCTGGCCCCATTCTCTTGATGTAGCAGTTAAGACCACAGGTGGACAAACTTTGGCCCGTGGGCTAAGATGGGCCCACTGTTTGTTTTATTGGAACACAGCCTTACCCATTTGTGAACACAGCCTTACCCATTTGTGAACACAGCCTATGAATGCTTCTGTACTACAATGACAACAATGAATATTTGTGACAGAAACCGCAGAGTTTGCAAAACCTAAGATATTTAGTACCTGGCCCTCTAGAGAAAAATTTGCTGAACTCTGGTCAAGACTGTCTGGATTCAAGTCCTAAATCTGTCACTTGGGGCTTCCCTGGTGGCGCAGTGGTTAAGAATCCACCTGCCAATGCAGGGGACACGGGTTCGAGCTCTGGTCCAGGAAGATCCCACATGCCGTGGAGCAATTAAGCCCGTGCACCACAACTACTGAGCCTGTGCTCTGGAGCCCACGAGCCACAACTACTGAGCCCGAGTGCCACAACTACTGAAGCCCATGCACCTAGAGCCCATACTCCACAACAAGAGAAGCCACCACAATGAGAAGCCTGCGCACCGCAATGAAGAGTAGCCCCCGCTCACCGCAACTAGAGAAATCCCACGTGCAGCAACAAAGACCCAACGCAGCCAAAGATAAATAAATAAAATTTTTAAAGAAGAATTTTTTAAAAATCTGTCACTTATTAGCATGTGCCTTTGGTCAAGTTATTTAACCTTTCTGTGTTTGGAGTCCTCATCTGTGAAATGGGGATAAAAATAGTACTTACTCATTACTCAGACATAAAAAGGAATGAAATTGGGTCATTTGTAGAGACGTGGATGGACCTAGAGACTGTCATACAGAGTGAAGTAAGTCAGAAAGAGAAAAACAAATACCGTATATTAACGCATATATGTGGAATCCAGAAAAATGGTACAGATGAACCTGTTTGCAAGGCAGAAATAGACACAGATGTAGAGAACCAACATAAGCACACCAAGGGGGGAAGGGGGAGGTGGGGTGAACTGAGAGATTGGGATTGACATATATACACCAATATGTATAAAAGAGATAACTAATGAGAACCTGCTGTATAGAACAGGGAACTCTACTCAATGTTCTGTGGTGACCTAAATGGGAAGGAAATGCAAAAACAGAGGGGATAAATGTATACATAGAGCTGATTCACTTCACTGTACAGCAGAAACTAACACCACATTGTAAAATAATTTTACCCCAACAACAACAAAAAAAAAACAGTACTTACTCAGGAGTGGTTGTTAAGATTAAATGAGTTAATGTACGTGAAGTGTTTAGAACAGTGCTGGGCACATAGTAGGTGCTCAGATGTCAGCTATACCATCGTCAGCATCATCATCAGCTACATGGCCTTGGGAAATTCGCTTCATCTCTCTGATGTAATGATTCATCTCACCTCCTTTTTGTTTCTCTATAAAGATGAGAGTAGGGCTTCCCTGGTGGCGCAGTGGTTGAGAGTCTGCCTGCCGATGCAGGAGACACGGGTTCGTGCCCCGGTCCGGGAAGATCCCACATGCCGCAGAGTGGCTGGGCCCGTGAGCCATGGCCGCTGAGCCTGCGCGTCCGGAGCCTGTGCTCCGCAACGGGAGAGGCCACAGCAGTGAGAGGCCCGCGTACCGCAAAAAAAAAAAAAAAAAAAAAAGGGCGCCTAGCACAAACCCACAGACGTCTGCTTCCTGCCCTCTCTGTGTTTCCCGGTCTCCTGCACTCGTCCCCAGGTACTTAAAGAGGAAACTGGGAACATAGCAGAGGACAAGTTCACATTCACCTAAATCTGGGGCTGGTTCAAGACCAAATGCTTCCTTGCATGTGCTAACGTGCTTACCTGGGCCAGTGAAGGAGAAGTCCCCGCCTCAGCCTGGCTGAGAGGCCGCAGCACATGCTGTAAGATTTCCAAGAAGGTTAACATTCGCTGCACAGTCACTGGCTGTGACAGTCATTCGCTGCACCGTCTCAAAAGCAGGACAGGCATCGTGCCAGGGGTCCTGTGAGAAGAGTCCTATTCTTATTCACCTTTGACTGATACGCCAAAATCAGGCTTAGAGAGTTTGGGTCGCAAGGTCACAAACTAGCAAGAGATGGACCCAGTATTGGTACTCAGGCAGTTCGATTCCAGACTAACTCACCCCATCCCCTACTGTGAACAAATAAACCATGGAATTCGTACAGATTCAGGCAATAGAGGAAAGGAGGGCAGAGCAGGAGGCTAGGGGACCTCCCCGCCAGGGGTCTGTTTGCAGGAAGGACCAAGTCTTGAGAAGAGCAGCAACTTTGAGAAAGATAATGGGAACCACCAGTTGGTCCAGAGACAAACGGCTCCAGTACAGACAATACAGTGGCAGACATCAGGACAGCGGGGATTCCTCACTCCTTGGGGTGACTTCTGGGGGCTTAGAAGGTCCATGAAGGCCCCACCTGGCACAGAAGAGATGGTGGTGATGGACAGACACGGCCTCCAGGGAGCCCTGAGCAGAAAGGGACATGGCCCTGGACTCCCACCCCAGCTCCAGACACACCCTGCAGTCACCGTGGGAGCGACAGAGGGCAAGGTGCCTCTGGGCTCCTAGCACGTCTGAAAACACTGGGCTCCCCGTGAAATCACAGGGAGGTTTGACGTGCGGGCGCTGCAGCCGGGTGCTGAGCCAGAAACGTGTGGCTTTGTTTCCCCCTCTTAGTCCCGTGCAATCTTTCAGGGTGGGAGGGCTGGGCATGGGCCAATTCTACAAGCTGGGATCTGGGAGCCTGTGCGTGACGCACGAGGCAGGGGGAGGCCCTGTGCGTGTTGTACCCACAGGCAGTTTCTCCTGTCTGAGTCACCAAGGGCGGGGCCAGAGCCTCTGGCAACCTCTTTATCCCAGATCCAGGTGGGACCCTCCGGAGCAGGTCCAGGTGCTTCCCTCGTCTGTACCTCAGAGGTTTCCAGAGCCTGAGGACTCCCCTCCCACGGGCTGTGTGGTTTGGTCACTGCCAGACTTCTGTCTGCGGAACAGCTAGGATTTGAGCCAGATTCTGGACCTAGCGTGAAATTGGAATTAAACCAAAAACGTGGAAGGGAAAAACCAGCAGTTCAGGAAGAGCGCTGCTCTGGCTCCGTTCTCCCTGCTCCCTGGGCCCTCCCCTCCTCCTGCCTGTCAGCGCCTAGGCTCTGTGTGCATGACTGTGACCTCACCAGAGAGGGCGCTCTTGGCAAGGCTGGATCAGGCAGGCCACGCTTGGATGCATCGCTTTCAAACATCCTGCGACCAATCCGTGTAGTCTTTGCTCCTTTCCACCAAGGACTTGAAGCAGTGAGCGCCCACAGCAGAACTAGGTGGGCTAAGGGGAGCTGCATCGGGGCTCCCCTGGGAGGAGGCCCTAAGACTTCCTTGGCTCTGTCAGTGACACTTGGCACAGAGAGGGCAAAATTATCCCCTTTCTGAGCTCCTCAAGAACAGGGACTATTTCTTATATATAAGTATGTGTATGTGTATATATATATGTATATATATATATATATATATATTTGCTGTTTTTGGTAACAATTATGGCATAGGTTTTTGCACATTGTCTTTTCTAATTTTTAAAAATTATTATTGTATTTAATTGTGGTAAAATACACATAACGTGAAGTTTCCCATCCTAACCATTTTTAAGTGTACAGTTCAGGGGCGTTAAGCACATTCACATTGTTGTGCAAACATCACCATCCGTCTCCAGAAATTTTCATCTTGCAAAACTGAACCTGTGTATCCATTAAACAATAACTCCCCATTTCTCCCTACCCTCAGCCCCTGGCGCCCACCATTCTACGTCTGCCTCTGAATCGGACTCCTCTAAGTACCTTGTGTAAGTGGAATCATACAGTATTTGTCCTTTTGTGACTGGTTCATTTCACTTAACACAATGTCCTCATCCATGCGTAGCACGTCTGAGAATTTCCTCCCTTTTTAAGACTGAATAACATTCCATCGTATGGCTACACCACACCTTATTTATCCATTTGTCTATTCATGAACACTTGGGTTGCCTCCATTTTTTTGGCTACTGTGAGTAATGCTGCTATAAACATGGGTGTTCAAATATCTATTCAGGTCTCTGCTTTTAATTTTGGGGGGTATATTCCCCAAAGTGAATTCTTGGTTCATACAGTAATTCTATTTTTAATTTTTTTAGGAACTGCCACACCGTTTTCCACAATGGCTGCATTTTACAATCCCACCAAAAGTGCACAAGGGTTCCAATTTCTCCACATCCTCACGAACACTTGTTATTTTCTGTTGTATTGTCGTTGTTGTTTTTAATAGCCATCCTGACAAGTGTGAGATGGTACCTTGTGATTTTGACTTGCATTTCCCTAATGACTAGTGACGTTGAGCATTTTTTTTCAGGTTCTTATTGGCCACTTGTATATCTTCTTTGGAGAAATGCAAAGGACAATTCAATCTTTTGCCCACTTTTGAATCAGATGGTTCTTCTTTTTGTAGTTGAGTTGTAGGAGTTCTTTGTATAATCTGGATATTAATCACATCAGATATATGATTCCCAGTCAGTGGGTTTCCTTTTCATTCTTTTAGTCAAGCACCTTTGATAGTGTTCTTCGATGTACGCAAGGTTTGTGTGTTTTTCTATGTCGTCCCATTTATCTATTTTTTCTTTTATTGTCTTTTGGTCTCATATCCAAGAAATCATCATCAAATCCAACATCATGAAGTTTTTCCCTGTGTCTTCTAAGAATTTTATAGTTCAGATCTTACATTCTAGTCTTTGATCCATTTTAAGTTAATTTTTGTATATGGTATAAGGAATATTAAGGCCAATTTAGACCAGGGGTCAGAAAACTATGCCCCATGGACCAAATCTGGCCCACTAGTTATTTTTTATACAGTTTATGAGCTAAGAACGTTTTTTTACATTCTTAAATGAGTGAAATAAATTTTTAAAAGAATATTTCAGGGCTTCCCTGGTGGCACAGTGGTTGAAAGTCCGCCTGCCGATGCAGGGGACACGGTTTCGTGTCCCGGTCCGGGAGGATCCCACGTGCCACAGAGTGGCTGGGCCCGTGGGCCAGGGCCACTGGGCCTGCACATCCAGAGCCTGTGCTCCACGACGGGAGAGGCCACAGCAGTGAGAGGCCCGCATACCAAAAAAAAAAAAAAAGAATATATCATAGCAGTAAAATTTATATGAATTTCAAATTTCAGTGTCCGTAAATAAGGTTTATTGGAACACAGCTTTTCTTATTGACTTATGCATTGTCTATACCTATTTTGTGTTGCTACTTCAACAGAGTTGAATAGCTGTCACAGAGACTGTAGGGCTGAAAAGCCTAAAGTATTTATTATTTGGCCCTTTACAGAAAAAGTTTGCCAACCACTAGATCACCAGTCAAATGTCGCCTCTCCGTGCTTCCTTAGTTAGGGTACACATTGTCCACTTTTTACGTATTGGGGAACCTAGGCCTGCTTCCCCCCACCAGGCTGATGACAGGCAAAGGGCAAGAAATGATCTTAGTATTTTTGTATCTCTCCATACCTGAGCACCACCCCCTATATTAAGACTATATCATGCTATAAACATCTATTTGAATTATCACCTACCTGCGTTCCAACTTTGATCTGGTGTTTCTGATAACAGTTTCATCTGCATGTGACTTATCTCTCCAGATACACAGTAAAACCTTGAGAAGACTAATTCGTCGTGCACAATGAGAGGCTGAATCATACTGCATTATACAGTGGCTAATCTGAGACTCTTGCTATAAATGTAAATGTGGCTTCCGTAGTATTAAAATGTGCTGAGATCTGCTTCCAGCAGGATGGGATAACAAGAACCAAATTTAACTTCCCACTTGACTCCACTGAAAAAAAAAGAAAATAGATAAAATCTACGAAGCAGTGGTTTTAAAACACTGAACATCGGCCAGTGAAGGACAGTGACCCCTGAGAGACAGGAAACAAATAAGGTGACTCAATAATTACCCCAGCTTTGGAGGAGAAACCCAGGCAGGGCCCCGCATCCTTTGTGAGTAGAGGAGATGGAACTTTTCAGTTCATGGAGATAAAGGCATTTAGAGATCATAAAATAGAGTATGAGAGGGAAGGGCTGCATAGAAAGAGAATCCAGAGGATCTATAGGAGGTCCCCGTTGCATAATCACCAGGGTGCTAATCAGTGCATGTAGGGGAGGAACCTACCCAAGGCTAGAGATTAAAACATTCTAAAAGATTAGTGGGAACAATACCTGTTCCCACCGTCCAGACTAGAAACCTCATAATTCGCAAGGCATTGGGGTACAGTATTCAGAAAGGCCTTGCTTAAGAGGTGGAAAATAATGAGACCTGGACTAAGTACTGTGGCCTCGCCTATCAAATCTGAGCTCAAGACCCAGAATGATCAAACTCTTTGCCAGGAGCTTAATTGCATCTCAGAACAAAGCTGGAGGATATTTTTAGGAATACAAAAGTATCCCACACCGTTGGGAAAATGGCTGATTTTAGTACTAGGGCAGGAAGATGAGCCTGGATCACCCTGTAATGCCAGAAAGCAATAAAATACTTATTTAAAAAAAATCCACAATGATGGGGTATATCAAAGAGACACAAGAGCTAACTGAAAGAGTATCCAATGGCCAAAGACGGAACAATTTGAGCAACAAAATTAATGAGGTAGCAATGGATTATAATGAAAAGTATAAAATAAATATTCATGAAACCAGACTGATATAAATAAATGATGAAATAAATAAATGGCGAAGAACAAACAAATCCCCCACTCAGATGAGTTCCAAATAATTTATGTTGGTACTGTGTCCTCAAAGAGTTGAAGCATATTCCACATGTCTTAAGTGTGGACTGCATTAGTGACTTCCTTCCATTCATCACAGTATGGAAAGGAGGAAAAAAGAGTAACTTTACAGTGGAGAAACCTAGTAAACACTACCTACCCCAGGTGATAAAGATTAACGTCGAGTGTTACTATAACTTAATTTATTAAACTAATCATTTCATTTATTTAAGCCGAAACCCTGCTAAAGCAAGAAAATAATAGGATAAAATCTCAGTTAGATTTGAAAAGTAAAGTCTATTATTTAATTAATTTCATTTTAAAGTATTTAATACAGCATAGTTTTTAATCCTCACCAATATGTGAGTACACTTGCAATGCTTTAATTATACAATTGTAACCTTCTAAAGCTTTTCATTTAAAATTGAAAATACTGGTTTAAGTTATGATAAACCTGCAATCAGTGTAATCTTTATAAAGCAGGATGTCATTTAAATGTGTTCAAATTTGTTTTTATATCTGTAATATTTTAGGCATGTTAACTTTTGCCTGTCTCTAATAAAAAAGGTAAAATTCAAACAATGATGATATTTTCTCTAAGTAAATAATGCAATTGGCTGAGTGGAGAGATTATGGGAGGATGAGTCATGTGGTAATGGACAATACAGAAATATACACATAATAAAATGAAAGCCTTTCCATTTCCAACCATCTATTCTTCTTGGGTAATCACTGTTAGCTGTTTGCTTATGTATCTTTCTAGACATATGTCTTTCATAATTAAACATGCACATGTAGATTTAACCAATGATAATATGCTACAATTTCTGTTCTGAAATGTGCATATTTCTTCACTTCTTATGATAGCAGTCACCTTTAGCCTATGTCCCAAGTTTGAATTCCAACTAACATGCTTAATAGATGTGGGACTTATGTTAATTTCCTTTGCCTCTCTAAACTTTGATTTCCTCATTTGTAAATGGGGTAAAACTGCTGAGAAAGAAGAATCATTCTGGGATGTGTTAGTCAAGAAAACTTTCACCCTGTTGGTGGAGTGACTAGTCATCCTGGTTTTTGCCTATTGTCCCAAAATAATTATTAATAGTAATCTTATTCATCCTCAGAAGTACCCTGGTTTGCATGTTAAGTGTTACGACCATATTTATAGTGTTGCTGAGAGGATTAAATGAGATAGTGTCTGGTGTGATGTGAGTTCTATATATTTATCCTATGAGAAAATTATAAATATATGTTACGTCAATCTATACATAAACTACTTTAGTGCTTTCACCTTCATTTACATGTTTTTACTATTAAACAATGCAAGTTAGATGTAGGTAGACATATAGGAAGTGAGGATTACTACAGATCCACATAGATTTTAAATTTAGAACAAACATCTAAAAAACAGGATATGAAACATCTCTGTGGTATAATTAAAATAGCTGTCATACAAAGTGAGAGAGTGGCATGGACATATATACACTACCAAACGTAAAATAGATAGCTAGTGGGAAGCAGCCGCATAGCACAGGGAGATCAGCTCGGTGGTTTGTGACCACCTAGAGGGGTGTGATAAGGAGGGTGAGAGGGAGGGAGATGCAAGAGGGAAGAGATATGGGAACATATGTATATGTATAACTGATTCACTTTGTTATAAAGCAGAAACTAACACACCATTGTAAAGCAATTATACTCCAATGAAGATGTTAAAAAAAATAGATGTCATAATACTGATTGTACAAGTTTTATCATCTTGTTAAAATATGGCAAAATTTGAACAAAGGCCGCTATTGAAGCTAACATGCAATGATTGCATTTTTCGTATTGTATATATATCTAGTGTGAAAAAAGAGGGGATTTTCATTAGTTTGTATCTCTTCATCACAATAAGTTTGGTCTTCCAGAAACTTAATGTGTCCTTATTTAAATGAAAACACGATGGATGGATAATGTCAGTACTCAGGGATTAAAGTACCCACACCCACTTCAGAGCTCCATTACACTGGCGCTCTGATTGGGGACCGCCAACCTCTGTAACTGGGCAAGCTGCTAGCACGTCAGGCTGCCAAGCTTCAGGAACGCTGGCCGAAGACACAAGATTTCTGGATCAGGGACAAGGAATAGTCTTTTCAACACGTGGTGATGATACAGTTGCCATCAGAGCAAAAACTCCGGAGCTGAATCCTCTGTGGGAACCAGAGCCAGGGTAGGTAATTGACAAATCGCTGGAGCCTCCGAGGGGACAAGTCGGAGAATGAAAAACTGGAAGGGGGCCCATCAAGAGGAGCCCCGACACATTGCGAATTTTACCTCCAGGATGTGGACCAGGTTCTTACAGTAAATATCAGAGAAAAGTCCTTCTGTGCTTCCGGCTGTGTCTACGAGAACACAGAGACCCTGATCCACATTGGTGTCTGGGCCCCTGAGCCTAGCTTGTGCTGGGAAGCTGCTGCCCCTGATCCCATGATCACTGCTGTGCCTTTGGCCTGTGGTGACCACAGACAAGGGACTTAGCCTGTACAGGACTCAAAGAGACAGCTGCTTCCCATTGGGCAGTGAGTTGGTGAAACAATGTTCCTCACAACAGAGCTGGGAAGGGGCGGGACTAGAGACAGAGAATAAGAACATTGAAGGACTTTGGCCCTGAACTGGCCTTGGACCCTCAGGGAGCAGACAGGCCTGGAGACATTGATCTCTAAGAGGGGACAATGCGCTTCCCCCTACTTGTACCTTGCTGTCCCGGCATGGGACAGGGAGGGGATGCTGATCCAGAGCCCGAGAGCAGCAAGTTCTAAGCAGATGCACCTGTTCACCTTTTGTGATGCTTGCTTCCTGGCCCATCCCAGAGTATCCCTCCAGCCCTTGGGACCCAGGCTCAAAGCAGTTGATGGGTTGGGAAGGCCTCAGGGTCCTTCCCTGGCCTCACAGTCTTTGAGAATGCAACCCCCATGCACTGCTGACGAGTCTACTTCCCATGAGTTGTTGCTCTCCTAGGCTTCATAAGTTGTCCTAAGCCTCATCCTTCCCTTCAGGAATAAAAAGGGGACCTCCAGTGGGAAGACGCTGAGGGAGTGTAAGAGAGTAAAACAGCCCAGTCACTCTTCGGGCTGGGCTTAACAACACAGAGAAAGCCAACTGGGCATTAACAGGAAACATGCTGCAGCTGAAAAGTGGCATAACACCCCCCTTTTCTGAGTGACTTCCACTTTTCTACTCTCGGAGACTTTGTTCTTTAAAACTCTGGACTATCAGAAACTTGGCTGTTTGAGCCACTGTGGAAAACAGTATGGAGGTTTCTCAAAAAACTAAAAATAGGACTGCCATACGACCCAACAGTTCCACTCCTGAGTACATATCCAAAAAAAACAAAAACACTAATTTGAAAAGATATACGCACCCCAGTGTTCATACCAGCATTATTTACAATAGCCAAGATATGGAAGCAACATAAGTGTCCATAAGAAGATGAACGGAGGACTTCCCTGGTGGCGCAGTGGTTAAGAATCTGCCTGCCAATGCAGGGGACATGGGTTTGAGCCCTGGTCCGGGAAGATCCCACATGCCGAGGAGCAACTAAGCCTAGAGCCCACGAGCCACAACTACTGAGCCCATGTGCCACAATTACTGAAGCTCGAGCACCCTAGATCCCACATGCCACAACTACTGAGCCCGTGTGCTGCAACTACCGAAGCCCGCGGGCCTAGAGCCCGTGCTCCACAGCAAGAGAAGCTACCGCAATGAGAAGCCCGCACACCACAACGAAGAGTAGCCCCCGCTCACCACAACTAGACAGAAAGCCTGCACACAGCAACAGAGACCCAACACAGCCAAAAAAACCCAAAAGATGAATGGATAAAGAAGATGTATATATACACAACAGAATACTACTCAACCATAAAAAAAGAATGAAATTTTGCCATTTGCAACTACATCAATGAACTTGGAGGGTATTATGCTAAGTGAAATAAGTCAGACAGAGAAAGACAAATACTGTATATTACTTACATGCAGAACCTTAAAAATATACAAACTAGTGAATATAATAAAAAAGAAGCAGACTCACGGATATAGAGAACAAACTAGTGGTTACCAGCGGGGGAGAGGGAAGGGGGGAGGGGCAATAAATGGATAGGGGAGTAAGAGGTACAAACTGTTGGGTATAAAATAAGCTACAAGGATATATTGTAGAGTGGGGAATATAGCCAATATTTTATAATAACTATAAATGGAGTATAACTTTTGAAAATTGTGAAACACTATAGAGTACACCTGTAACTTATATACTATTGTACACCAGCTATACTTCAATTTTTTTTTAAGTCAAAGGACATACAGACCAAAAAAAGAAATTTAGCTGTTTGAATTATATCAGCAAGAATGAAACATCTACTTTTACCTGAAGGATATAAGTCACTTTGACACACAGGAGCAGCCTTGACTTCCAGCCCGAACACAGAGCTTCAGAGAGTGCTCTGGGCACAACATTCTAGACCTATCTCAGCTTTGTACTTTCAAAGGACACAGATGTGGGATGCCTTTCACAGACTGAGGTTGATCCCTTTCCACACAGTCTTTTTGCTGTGGGTCCAGCAAAACACTGCTTCACTTAAATCTTGCCTAAGCATTACCCTTGCCCCAAATCAATAACTGTCTCTCTTCCCTCGTTTGGTGAGCTGGCCCACAGCTCCTGGTGGACAGTTTCCCTTATCGCAATGAGTCAATTAACCTGACGTTGTCGGGCTACGGAGTTGTTCCTGGTGGTCTTAGGCTGATGGGGACACTGTGACAATCAGACATGGGTTCTTCACCGTTGGACCATGATAGCAGATGCAAGTACCCATCATGATATTCTAGACGAGTGGCTAATATATGCACTGCTGCCCTGATGGCTGTTCCCAGCCTCCTCCTTCAGCGGTGCTGCTGTGTCACGTGTGCTTAGTTGTCACTTCAGACTGAACCCAAATATTAGGTCAACCTGGATTGGGACACATCCGTTGATACCGATGACCCTGGCAGTGAGGCCAGAATTGCATTTTTTGCCGTGTTAATTGTTAGCGTTTGAGGGGAGGTGTAATGGCATCCCTCTTTCCCACCTGAGTTATGAACAAATTGAGAATTAAGACAAAGTCCAATTTTTTGCTTACTGATAAGGGTATTACTGATAAAGCTGATTTTGGAGGGTATGGATTCCTTTTGGGGTTTTTTGGTTTTTTCGGGGGGTGGTTTGGGGAAGTTTTTTGCTTCTTATATTTGGCTGCATCAGGTCTTAGTTGCGGCATATGGGATCTTTCCTTGTGGCTCTTCCTTGCGGCATGCAGGCTTCTCTAGTTGCAGCGTGCGGACTTCTCTCTAGTTGTGGTGCACGGTCTCAGTAGTTGCAGTGCGGGGGTTCAGTAGTTACAGAGCGTGGGCTTAGTTGCCCCATGGCATGTGGGATCTTAGTTCCCCGAACAGGGATCAAACGCACGTCCCTTGCATTGGAAGGCAGATTCTTAACCACCGGACCACCAAGGAAGTCCCATGGATTCCTCTTTGCAAACAAATGAAGCACTGAGGAAGAATCACAGTCATGCCCAGTCACAGGCAGCTCTGGACTCTCCCAGACTTCCTCATAAAAATGTAAATAATGAAGGAGCAGAGTAGAAGGGATGCTTTCTTTAATTCAGTTGGTTCCCAATAGAAACTAGGTAAATAGGTGGGCCATACAACCCCAGCTTCTAATAAGTCAGGTGACCCCATATTTATCCTATAATACGGTACTTTTGAGAGTGGAAGAAGATGGTATCAGCAATTACACCAGGACAATAGGTGTGCACCAGGGTGTGTGGTCTTCCCTCCACTTGGGTAGCAGGAGCGCAGGGGAGGAAGAAGGCCAGGTGCATCACGGAAGAAAGCATCATGAGTAAGAACTGCTTTCCCTCTTTGGTGGTTCATGTCAAAGGGGAAAGTGTTACCAAATTGGTAAACTAGACCCTGGCCGAGATCCCTTGTCTCAACCAAGGAGTTTCTTTTTCCACTCGGATTTGCACAGCCGATAAAAAAACCGATGCTGAGACTGGAAGAGCACAAGCTTTATTCAACTGCCAAAGAATGGAGACGTGGGAACTTAGTTCACAAATCAACTTCTCAATCCAATTTGGGTGGAGACACCAGTGTACATGTCAGAAGGTTGAGGTAAAAGGGAGGGAATTGGAAAGAGAGGGAGGAATAGTCGTGAACTGGGGTATGGTTTGGACCTGGAACTGCTGCAACACTCCTTTTCAGTCCTTGTCAGGCTTTTTCGGTTGTTGTCATGTCAACCGTCAACTCGTGTGTGTGTGTGTGTGTGTGTGTGTGTGTGTGTGTGTGTGTGACTTAGCTAATGCATTACAATGAGTGTATAATGAGCTCACAGTCTAATGGAAGTCAAATCTTCCCCCATCTTGGACTTAGTTGGTTTTAACCAGTTCTTGTTTTTCTCTTTGCAGCTTCCTCCTGAAATTTAGATAAGAGCAATTAGTTTCCATCCAAGGGAGGGGCAGGGGTATGATTCTGGGGCAACAGCCTTGGCAACAAATGGAAATTAAAGGGCCGTGGGCGCTGCCTTCACAAGCTGAAGCCCTTGTGTGGACTTGGGAGCTCCCTTCTCTGTGACATCTAGGATTAGGGACGAGAAGGTAGGCTTCATTCTGAATGAGGCTAGTCTTGCTAGGGAGGGTGGGCTGCCTGAGGAGGAAGTCAGCTCCTCATTTATTCATTCACTTAGCAATTTATTAATAATTAATATACTTATTCAACATATATTTATTAGACACAGATACTGTGCTAGGGGCTGGGGATATAATGGTGAACTTGACAAACACTACTTCCCTGCAGTCAAGGACTTTATATTGCAAGAAGGGAAGGAAAGAAAGACAAGGGCAAATAAAGTCATTACAAATTGTGTGAAGGAAAAAATGGAAAACTGGAGATAGAAATTTCAGGAGGTAGAAGAAACAGCATAATTCAGACATGGTGGTTAGGGAAGGTGTCTTGGGGATGGGACATATAAGGAGCTCCTTGTAGGAGCCAGAGAGGCAAAGAATGAGAATAAGCCAATACACGTAAAAGGGATGTACATGAGCATAGCATATGCAAGGGTCCTGGGGCTATAAAGGACTTGGCATGTTCAAAGAACTGACAGATTAGCATGACTGAATATGGCAATGGGGAGAGTGACCTGGAAGAAGGGTTGGGTCAGCAAGGGCCAGACCATCCAGGCAAACCTGTATACCATGGTTAAAAAATTTGCATTTCATTCTAATTGCAAATGGAGGCATCAAAGAAGTCTAAACATTGGAATGACATAGTTGAATTTCCATTTATGGGGATAATCCTGGCTGGCTCAAAGAGAACTGATTTAATATATAGATGGAGTAGTAGATGGAGGTCACCAGTCAGGAGGCAGATTTACAGGACTGGTGAGATATGGTGGTCGCCAGATATGCAGTGGTGGGTGGCAGAGAAGTGGGAGAGGGATAGGTGGATTGGAGGTGGTTTTTTTTGAATGATTCCATTGATATGAAATGTCCTGACTAGGCAAATACAGAGAGAAAGGAAGCAGATTAGTGGTTGACAGGAACTGGGGGGAGGGGCGATGAGGAATGACTGCCTCATGGGTTAGGGTTTGTTTTGGGAGCTCAGCAAAATGTTCTGGAATTAGTGGTGATGGTTGCATAACACTGTGAATGCATTAAAAGCCGCCGGATTGTGTATTTTTAAGTGGTGAATTTATGTTATGTAAATCTTACCTCAATTTAAAATGAAATCACCTGGAGAGCTTGTTAAACCACAGTTGCTGGACTTCACCCCTGAGTTTTTCTGAGGCAGCAGGTCCAGGAGGAGTCTGAGCATTTGCATTTCTGGTAGGTTGCCGGTTGACGCTGAAGCTGGGACCACACTCTGAGGGGCTCTGATCCAGGCAGGTGTTGAGTGATGGAAGAATTCCTCCTTCGTATATAAATCAGCACATCAGGGCTGTATTGATCACCGTCCATGTTTCAACAGTTTACTGCAGGTAATCCAGGGCTGAACTGATGTCCGCGGTGAAGAAAATGAGTTTTTTAAATAACTGAACTTAGGGCTTCCCTGGTGGCGCAGTGGTTGAGAGTCCGCCTGTCGATGCAGAGGACATGGGTTCGTGCCCCGGTCCGGGAAGATCCCACATGCCGCGGAGCAGCTGGGCCCGTGAGCCATGGCCACTGAGCCTGCGCGTCCGGAGCCTGTGCTCCGCAACGGGAGAGGCCACAACAGTGAGAGGCCCTCGTACCGCAAAAAAAAAAAAAAGAAAAACAAAAACAAAAAAAATAAATAACTGAACTTTGTATCAGATCTAGTCTCTGCCATCCCCTAACTGAGAACTCTTAAACAAGTGCCTTCACCTCGTTTGCAAAATGGGAATAATATCTCACTAGGTTGTTTTAAAATGTAAATTAAAAAATAAGGAAGTATAGAGAAGAAGAAGATATTACTATGAGAAAGCACCCGCCATATCATCTAGCTTAAAGCAGGTTCTCAATAGTTATTCCAAATGGACTTGAGATGTATTTTGAAGGTAGACTTCTTGATGGATAGACTTGATGGGTTGGCAAAAAAAAAAACTTGATGGGTTGGATGGTTGGATGTAGGTCTTTAGGGAAAAGAGGAATCAAGGATGACTCCTAGGTTTCTGTCTTGAGTAACCGAGATGGAAAGGACTGGGAGTCGGGATAGGCATATTGGGCAAGGATCAAGGGTGCTACTTAGGACATACTCAGTTTGCAAGTTCTGAGACAATCCAAATTGGTAGCTGCCAATGCAAATCTGGAGCTCCAAGAAGAGCTCTGGGCCAGATCAAATTGTCAATATCCATTTGGAATTTAAATTCATAACAAGTAAGATCATCCAGTGAAACAGTATAGAGGAAACAAGGACTCAAGGATGAGCCCTGAGGAACTTCAACCTTCAGAAGTCACATAAGGAGGAATCAGTAAAGGAGAGCGAGGTTGGGGAAAAACTAGGAGTGACTTGCTGCAGAACCCCTAGCACTGAGGGTAAGGATGAGGGGAGAGCAGCAGGCCATGTCCGATGCCAATTAAGGTGAGGACAGTGGAGTGTCCACTGGATTTGGCAACAGCGACATCATTGGTGAGGCTCAAAAGAAAGGTTTTGGTGGAGAAGTCAAAAGTCAGAGGTCTTGACTTCAGAATGTTGTGAACAGCAAATGGCTTACTAGTAATCGGGGACTTACCAATTAAAGTAACAACGAGAGGTTATTCTTTGTACACTGATGAACAAAACTTTTTTTTTTAACTTGAAAGTAAGTTTTGGGCAGGGAGGAATGAACACATAATTGGGAGTATACACTGGAAAATCTACATCAAAGGGCAGATTGTCAGTAGCAGTTGAAAATAAAGAATGTCCAGGGAATTACCTGGCCGTCCAGTGGTTAGGACTCCACACTTCCACTGCAGGGGGCACGGGTTTAATCCCTGATTGGGGAACTAAGATCCTGCATGCCACAAGGAGAGGCCAAAAATTTTAAAAAGAAAGAAAAAAGAAAATAAAGAATGTCTTTAATCTATGGTCAAGGAATTCACCAATCTATTCTAAAGAATGTCTTGTGTGTGTGCACAGGAAGCATATACTAGAACGTTCACTGACACATTGTAAAACAACAACAAAAAGTGGAAACAAACTAACTGTCCATCAATGAAGGGACGACTATTCAACCAATGGTAAAAATCATTCTATTGGAAACTGCAGCAGTTGAAAAGAATGAGATAGAGCCATCCATATAAGCATAAATAGCTATTTGAACATATTGTTGAGTGAAAAAAGTTGGAGGAATATAGGTATTGTATCATACCAATTAGGGAAACACACACACACAGAACAACACCAAGTGTTTCCAATAGGTACATAGGAGTATGTAAATGCATAGGAAATGGGCCAGGATGATGCCAACACATCAGTGGTTATCGTTGGGTTGGGGGGGGGGATTGGGATTTGGGGAAAGGATTTGGATTTGTCAGTTATGTTTTTACTTTTCTTTATTTACAGGAGAATGTAGCCATGTATTAATAACAGCTGAAATTTATATTTTTTAAAGTGGAAAGAGTGAATGGGTTGTGAGGAAAGTAGTTTATAAGCAGAGGCTGTGAGTTTCTCAAAGGGAGGAGAAGTAACTCTGGTCAACAAGACTCTGACCACCATAGAGCAGTGGGTAAGAGGACCAACTCCACCCTGAGGCTGCCTAGAGCAGCTGGGAGCTTAACCCTCTGCCTCATTCTCTTGGTTCTGTTGCAGATGACAGGTCATCACAGTGGCCTGAGACTATGAGATCAGAGTTGATGAACACAGTTTAGGCCCCAAAAGTTGAGGTGGGGAGTAGAAGGTACCTCTCATTTCTCTATTTCAGCTGCATCAAAAACAAGGGCACTTTGATTTTTATTTTGTCATCAGTGTATTCTCTATCTGTTTGAATGTAGATGGGGACCGGGGGTAAGGGACTGTACCCCCAAACCTTCAAAATTTAATGTCAGTTCCAGGAGGTTAGATATGTTTTTCTGCTTGTTTACTACTGTATCCCCAGCATTTAGAACAGTGTAAGTGCTCAAAAAACATTTGCTAAATGATTGAAATTATTGGTCCTGACACTCCTCTTGAGAATTAACCCAAGTTCTGGTATTCGGGGTTCAAGCCACATGGTGAGTTTAGGGAAACCACTGCTGCTGGCTTTGACCTTGGGCAGTAAGTTACAGCTTTTATTATGGTCATGCTGCTATTATAGGCACAGATGAAGCCGATATTAATCAGAGCTTTAATCCACAAAGATCTTCTAAATTGCACAGAAGTAGAGAACATCACTGTGTAGGTTTTGGTCTTTTAATGGTTGGTATTAGATATTGGGAGATGGCACTCTATCAGCTGCACAATCTTTGTTATTGGGAATCTCATTTCTAGTTGCATCTTTGGCCAAGTAGAGAACCAATGAGGAATGATGTTGTTATGACTTTTCACGTGACCTGTCCACTTATTCCTGGAGTCATTACCCAATCATACGGCTTAGAGTTGACTCTGGAGTATTTTCTTCATAATCAAGGCTCTTCTGCTTATAAATGACTCAAATGCTAATTGATCAGTTAATTGATAGTTTATTTTCTGCATATTTCTCTTCTCTTTTTCTTTCTCGTTGATAACTAGTGTTGTTTTCTTGCCTCAAGGTCACATTAGATTATAAACAAAATTAAAATTCTCAACCTAAGTGAGAGACAAAAATTCTCAGTTGCAAGCTCACAGAGCCTATGAAATTTTCTCTTCCAAAGAATAAAAGAAACTGGAGATGAAGAAAGGGAAAAGCAAATATAGACACTGACCCAAATTGGAAAGGATGGGTGGGAGGGAGTAGGAATCTGAAATAGACTTGCATTTGGGGGTTCAGGTTGCTGAATGGAAGAGATTCAGGGGAAAGGCTATCCTTCAGCATCACAAGTATAACCCCATCTCTGCCAGTCTATGGATAACTCACCAGCCAAGAGCCCTGGATCTGAGTAAGGCCACCGTAACTCGAGCTTAAGAAAGCAACAATAGCATCAACATCTTGAATATTAGAGTATTTCAAAGGCTGGAGGAAAAAGTCATGGAAACCACTGTTTCAGAGACTGGAACAAGGGAAATAACACTGCTACAGCTCTCTTTTTTCATCTGTCGTGAGGGGATGTGAGCTCGAGGTCCTTCTACTCTGCCATTTTGTCCCTCCTCTCTTTCTCCATCTGTCTATCTTGGAATGATGAGAAGTGATCCCAGGGAACAAGAATGGGGACTGGGGAAGTTGAAGCAGGAAAATGAAGGAAGCCAATGCAAGGAGGTGTTCCTGAGCTCAGCACTCCCGTGGGCGACTGTGACTCAATCCTGCTGGGACCCTCTGAGGAACCATGTGGAATGCATCTCAGAATTGTCCACTTCAGTGATGGAAGAGAGCAGCATTTCCCTACCCGTTCCCATCCCCCATTGGTGAAGGATTCCCAGCCATTGCAAATCCCGATACACTTGCTCGCCATGTGCAAAGAAGGGCAAGGTTTCCTGAAGGAAGAGAGACTGACACGTTCACATTCATGTTCAGGGCATTGCAGTTACTTGCAATTTACACGTCACTGGTTAACTGGATACGTAAATTATACTACAGGCTTTAACTAAAGTAATCCTCACAAAATGGACAACTGGCTTAAAAGCATGTCAATAAAGAAACTGTTGATTGACTGTTCTACTAGAGTCTAGAAAACATGAATAATAGCAAGAATATATCATAGCTGATGCCTGAAAAAAATGTAAACCACTATTAGTGATTCTTTGAAATACAGACTGATTTACATTTACTATGGTTAACGATTAATCTTAACCAAAGTATATACTGTGTGTCAGTTTTTTGTTTTTTGTTTTTTTGTGTTTTTTTTTTGCGGTACGCGGGCCTCTCACTGCTGTGGCCTCTCCCGTTGCGGAGCACAGGCTCCGGACACGCAGGCTCAGCGGCCATGGCTCACGGGTCCAGCCGCTCCGCGGCATGTGGGATCTTCCCGGACCGGGGCACGAACCCGTGTCCCCTGCATCGACAGGCGGACTCTCAACCACTGCGCCACCAGGGAAGCCCCTGTGTGTCAGATTATTAACTAATGAGATTATGAGTTTATCATGATTATCAAGACATGTAAAATTTTTACTTCACATTCATCTTACCCTTTAGATTCCTCTTTTGGAATGCATAGTATTTATAATAAACTGGCATAGAATTAATAATTAATATTCTTTTATTGATAGGGTTGTATGAAATAAACTGTTTGGAATTCACATCTCTAGGGTTGGCAGAAGGAATAGGAAGAGAGGCTACAAGAGGCATTGGGGATGTTGACTTAAGTGGACTTAACTAGGTGGATGGTGGGACAAGATCAAGAAAGAATCAAAAGTGACTCGTAGGTTCACCCTGGAATGATGCTCAAGTGGGGGGGGGGGGCATGGTATACCTTGAGGATATCTAGAGGGTGTCCAGAGGATGAGATGGTTTTGGAGTGATGAGAATGAGGTAGACCATGGGTGGGCATCAGTGCATGGTGGTCTCTTAAGATGACCCATTGTGTTTTCAAACAGAAGAATCTCTGACTGCTTGATCCAGCCACCTAGAGCCCAGGCTGGATTTAGTTTTCACCCTCTAAGTAGAAGTTAGTGTTTTCGGTTTTGCCCCTCTCCTTGGTGAGAGTGGCGGGCTGCCCACCATGGAGGAGGTAGCTATGAACCAGCCTGGGCAGGAGACTGACTGAAAGACGAAAGTGGAGACCTCCTCGATGCAGAAAAAGAGAAAGGGCTCCTGCCCTTTGAAGTTCCCACGTAGGTTCACGATATTTTCCTCCTGGGGGTAGGAAAGAGGCTTGTTAGAAAGGATTGCTGGGAGGCGGAAGCTAAACTAACTCAGCCCTGGGAGAGTCTCATTTCCCCAAAGGGAGGGACAGAGGCCAGGGACACAGGCTGATGAAAGGGGAACACCAGCTTTGAAAATAGGCAACCCAGGGCTTCCCTGGTGGCGCAGCGGTTGCCGATGCAGGGGACACGGGTTCGTGCCCCGGTCCGGGAAGATCCCACATGCCGCGGAGCGGCTGCACCCGTGAGCCATGGCCACTGAGCCTGCGCGTCCGGAGCCTGTGCTCCGCAACGGAAGAGGCCACAACAGTGAGAGGCCCGAGTACCGCAAAAAAAAAAAAAAAAAAAAAAAGAGAAATAGGCAATCCACTGGTTGCCAGTAGCTTGGCCTCACCCCAGGATCCCATCACACAAGGTGTTTCTGATTCCTTAAGGCAGCATGTCTTCCTGAGAACGGGCGGGGCGGGGCGGAATTGTAAGTCTCTTTCATGGATGCACCCATCTGATGGTTCAGGC
Organism: Lagenorhynchus albirostris; assembly: GCF_949774975.1. Lineage (NCBI taxonomy): Eukaryota > Metazoa > Chordata > Mammalia > Artiodactyla > Delphinidae > Lagenorhynchus > Lagenorhynchus albirostris. The sequence goes on along the minus strand of NC_083107.1, from coordinate 12,144,684 downwards.
CAGTCTCACGAGATTCCCAGCCTCCAAGTGGGTTTATACATTACAGCTTCCGTCATAAGCAGAGGATTCACTTCAAAACTACAAATCTTACTTTCAGTACGGGGACCATAGGTATGTCATCTGCAAGACCTGATTAACAATCTCCCCTCTTGTCTCCACTGCCTTTGCTTAAGAGGAAGCATCCCAGCACCTAAGAGAATTTCTGGGAGGCAGTTAAAGAAGACTGAGAATGGAGAAGCCACCATTCTTTGGCCTTTCTGAAGCACTTTCATGGGTGTTTTCTCTGGCTGGCGGAGGATGCTCTGACATTAAAATGAGTGTTACAGCCATTCCAAAGGTCGCTTGTATTGATTTGGGAATCAGCCAGGTCAGCTGTCCTTCTTTACACTGAATACCCAGGATTGCAAACCTGTTACTTTTATTCAGTAACATGTTAAATGACATTGAAAGTTCATCTCATTGCGCTTCTCTCATTAGCTGTACAGCCGCTCACCTTAAGCTGCAAAGTAGGCTGGCCCTGGATTTCTGTACAGCAGAGACAGAGATTTTGCTCCTTGATTCCCAGGTAATATGGAGTACCTTTTCCATTACAGTAAAAGTCCGTGTCTGTACGTGCTGTTAAGGAAAGGAAACCCATTTCCTTTTTCTTCCTTAATATCAGAACTCCAGCTGTCACCAGGGTACATGACTTCCCCAAAATAAAAATAAATTTCCCACCACACTTACAGCTAACTTTGACCATATGCTTAAGGTGTAGCCCATGAGACAGGAGTGGAAGTGTTGTGTGAGATTTCTAAGAATGTTCTTTAAAAGTAGTTGACTCGGCTGGGAGGAGCTTTATTTCTTATACCCTGTGTCTTCATAATTAGATGATGGTGGAGGTGACCTTGAACTTGGTAAAGCAGAGCACTAGACTCCTTGGATTCTGGTGGCATGAGGAAGCCACCGTACTGGCCTTAACCTGCCTTCTCAGACTTCTTTTCCATGAGAAAGAAAGAAACTTCTACCTTATTTAAGTCCCAGTTTGGTGGATGTTCTGTCCCTATCAGTTGAATTTAATTCCCAACTAATTTAGTAGGTGATTCCCAAGAGCCTGGGTGTCCTGCATCTATCCTTCTGGGCAAGGGGCAGGGAATTTATCCATTCAACATTCTTTATTGAGTGTTCATTCAAGACAAGACCCTGGAGATCTAGGTGAGAACAGGAGAGACATCGTCATTATTGCCACGGAAAATGAGACGAAACCATGTAAGCAGAGAAATGACCAGAACCACAGTAAACGCAACACCTGCTTTGGGGAAAGGGGCCAAGGCCTGGGACAGTAGAAGACAGACCAAACTGAGAAATAGGAACCAAGAAAGACCTCTGCTGAGGTGAAGTTCAAACCAAGACCTTAAAGCTAAGAGGAAGCGAATATATGAAGAAATGGGAAGCCAGTGGTGGAGGGGGTTGGATGAAAATGTTGACAGGGACAGGAAATGTAAAGATGCTTACGTGGAAAAGAGCTTGATAAGTTCAAGTCTCCGAAAGAAGACTGCTGTGCCTGAGATCTCCCCACTGCTCCCTTTCCCCCACCTCCCACCCCTAAAACACAAATAGATGGGAAGGATACTCTTCAATTAACATAGTAAGAAAATCACTCTTGATGCTTTGTGATGACTGGATAGGAGGCTACACAAGTGAAGTGGGAGGAAGGGCAGTGAGGAAGTGATACAGTGATCAAGGTGAAAGATGATATGAACTCATAAATAGGCATATTTTGCACATAGACTCATCAGTGTCTGCTGATGGATTAAATGGAAATTGAGGAAAAGGAGGACTAAAGATGTCTCCTGTATTTCTGGCTCCAGACTGGGTCCATGAACAGTTTGTGGAGTCAGAGCCACGGTTCCACTTGGGATAGATGTAGTTAGAGGTGTCTGAGAGGACATCAAAAGGACATGGGTAGGATTTTCAGAGGCGACGACTGGGTTGGAAGCATGAATGCCAGAATGTAGAGGCAAAACCTCAATCCAAGAGACCAGCTCTAATCCCTTTAGAGGGGTGGTAGGATGATTGCAGGCTGAGGTCTGAAAATCCCCACCACTTGGAGATTTTATAGAGAAAGTGGAGTCAGAAAGGAGAATGCAAAGGAGGAGCCAGTGAACCACAGAGAATGTTCTTACCTAAGGAGAAGATGGAGAGCGCTCAAGAAAGAAAGAGTTATCAGTTATGCTGACTGCTGCTGAGGAACCAGATGTGAGGACAGAGAAGTGGGTCTGGTGACCTTAGAAAGAGAAGCTGGAGGGGAGTGGGCAAAGAACAGTTCAGAAATTTTATTGTTTGATGTAAGCGTGAACAGGAGGGGAAATGGAGACAAGTTGTATAACCAACTCTTCCATGACTGTGGTTGTATGTAGAACAGTATATAGATTGCCACATAGGAAAATAGAATGGTTGTAGAAATGAAATGTGCAAATCCAGAGGAGGTTTTTAGTATTAAGCTTGGAAATGTTATATTAGAGCATGTCTATCAGCAATAGAAAGAATCCAGTAGACAGACAAAGACGGGATATGCCAGGAAGAGAGGAATTAAATCAGACATTGAAGGAACAAACAAGAGAGGAAAGAAGCTGATTTGGATTAACTTTTTTTCATCTTTATTGAGGTATAATTGACATGTGATGGACTGATGGGAGGAAGAAATATTCCCCCATTATTAGAAGAAAGGACAGCAAATTAGAAAAGTGTAGGTATGATAATGGAAAGATGAAGGAGTTTAAATCTGAAGACAGAGGTTGCGACGGTTAGAAGAGAGAAACTCCAAGGAGAAGGTCAGCTACTAATTGAATGAATAATCCCTTCTTAACTAAGGACATTTTCTTTTGATAAGGAGAGCTGCCACTCCATCACACCCTCATTTCTGGGTACGGGTTTCCTTTATGTGAGGGAACCATCTTGCCCTTTCTTGCCGTTCTTGAGGACACTGGAAACTGGTTCCCAGGCTCAGCCCCATCCTCAGTGGAGATGATGTCCCTTTAAGAGGCAACGTAGTGGCTTTGATTGTCACTCACCAGCTTTGACATTGCTACCAAAAGGAACTGCTATTAACCGATTTCTTTTTGGGACCCACACCATCTGCTGAGAATCACAAATAAGATGGTAACTGGGAATTAGGTGTGCTGCCAGATGACGGAAAAGCACAAAATACACATGAGGTTATTATAAACTTCAGGACTCCTATTGCATCCTGGTAATAAAGGCTTTTGAATTCCTAGGGGGCGATTTACTGCTCTGACAAAGAGTAACTATAGGAGAAAGGGAAGGAAATTAAGGCAGAGGCTGGTTTGTGAATCAAAGCATCTGAAAGGAGCTCCATGCATTCGTAGTCTGAGAGATTTTCAATATTCACCCTTTTTTCTAGGGTTATCAGTGACTTGTCTTTTTCCCTGACTGATAGTTTCTGGGTAGTAACAAAACCAAATATATGTAAATCAGGCATCAATATGTTGTTTGTTTCTCCTTTACCCTCTTTACAAAATCAATAAGCAGTTCTAAATGCACATCATAAGAAAAGAGCTAAATAAGATTTTCAAATGCGGGTTTTGTGATCTGAGTATTTTAGCAAGAGCAAACACATTTACAACTTGAGCAAATGATAGGGGCCCTTGTACCCTCTTTCTTTGGAGAGGGTAGATGGAAGTATTTCCAAGCTGCTTTGTGATTCACCACCACTTACCCAGGGGACTAAACTCCGTGTTGGCTTCAGGGCTTTCTGTGAAGAGGACAAAGTAGATTAGATGGTGGACAGGTTGGGGTCCGCAGTTGGTCTTGTGGGGGAAGAGGGAAGAAAAACATGTTATCCGTTTCTCTCCCCTCCCCCAGAATTCTGTGTAAAAAAATTTTCGAGAAAGCTGCCCTGAGATCCTATCTTATCAATAGATGCACATTTGAGATTAAGGATGGGAAATCATGTTCCAGGGCCATAAAAGCCCAGCTGGAAGCTCCCATCACTGTCGTGGCTGCAGTGGCCCTAGGATGCCCTCCATCTGCCACATCTGGGATTGTTAGGAGATTCCAGCGCATCAGCTCAACCACCTTCTAGTGCAGCGAGTCTCTGGATTCAGAGGAAGGAAGAAAGAATGTGTGCCTATCTCCCTTTAGCCCTCCATACAGCTGGTAAGCCACCAATTCTCCCGACTTCAAGCTTGAACATCCTAAATAATGGGCAGCTACCCTGTCTCTCTCACCCCCATCGTCCCCCATCCCTCATCCAAAGAGGCATCTCTAAGGATTCTGCACAAGGATATCCATGGGCCCCATGAGGTATTTTGACTGTTAAGGGACATCCACCTCCGGGCGTATGGTTAGGGTCCCAGGACAGTTCCCCCAAAAGACGACAAACTCCCCACAATGAGAACCAGTTGTTCACATCCTTCTCTGCCTCAGGCTCTGCAGTGCCTGATTCTATAGTCATCCCCAGAAAGGAAGTAAGCCTACATCATTGGAAGCAGTCCCAGCTCCTCTGACACCCTGTGTCTTGGACCAAGGCCCAGAGAGGCTCCTCAAGGTTGGACACAGAGCAGTGAAAGAAGGTTCCCCACACATGGTTCTGAACAGCAGGAGTTACCTTTGTCCAAAGAGATGCTCTTGTCCTCGAGTCCAATGTTCAAGCTCCACCTGCACCCAAGGGCCCAGTAAAGCTGTCCAGGACTCCCAGGCCTTTAAATGAGCAAGGAAGAAGGGTTATTTCCTGGCTCTTGGTGTGCCCACTTTGGCAAGAAAGCTAGTCCGGAACAGACGTCCTGTGAGCCTTCAGTGGGTGACTGGGAGGCAACAGTGCTGTGGCCGGGCTGGGGTCCTGGAGAAGCCAGAGCAGAGTAAATGCCAGGAAGAACCAATGAGGAGATACAGAAAAGGCCAGGCGCTGAGTGAAGGAGAACTTCCTTCCGGACTGCCTGGAGGCAGAGGTGTGGCTCTCTTGATTCACTGACAGTGCGTGACCCATAGCCTCATTCACCTCTGATTTGGGGCCATTCATTGTGCTCCTTTCAGAGTTTTGCATAACAAATATTGAGAGCTCATTCTGTATCTGATAGAGATTTCCCTGATTCATCTTTTCATCCTCACAACAACCCTTTAGGGGCCATTCCTCTTTATTTGTTATGGAAGAAAATAGTCCCTGAGAGATGACACAACTTACCCAAAGTCACATAGCTACTGAGAAATTTAGCTGAGTTAGAAGCCAAGTCTCGGGACTTCCCTGGTGGTCCAGTGGTTAGGACTCTGCACTTCCATTGCGGGGGGGCATGGCTTAGATCCCTGGTCGGGGAACTAAGATCGTGTATGTCGTGTGGCACAGCCAAAAAAATAAAAATAAAAAGCCAAGTCTTTCTGTTCTTAACCACTATGTGATATGTTTCCTTTGGGTCATGGTCTCCTGCACCTTGTGTTAACTGAGGCACATAGGACACCTTGTGCTCAGTGGTGGATATTAAAAACTGCACTGTGTCCAAGGAGACTCACGTAGTAGGTGGAAACTTGGAGATCTCCTGGCTTCCTATCTCTGCATTAGGAATCAGACTCAGCCTCAACATTGGTGGTGAAAGGGAATCATTACCCTTGAAACCCTATTGTTGTTCAGGCCTAAGTGTTAAGAAAAAAAATCTACTCATTCTATGCCAAAATTTGCTTGTAACTCACAACCACTGATCAGGGTTCTGTTCTCTGAAATCCACCACCGACTCTCTCCCTGGGAGTATTGCAATAACCCCTAAATGGTCTCCCTGCTTCTGTTGTTACCTCCTTAAAGTTCAACTTCCACCCAGCAGTGAGCAAGATCAAAGATGTCAATGTTGGGCTTCCCTGGTGGCGCAGTGGTTGAGAGTCCGCCTGCCGATGCAGGGGACACGGGTTCGTGCCCCGGTCCGGGAAGATCCCACATGCCGCAGAGTGGCTGGGCCCGTGAGCCATGGCCGCTGAGCCTGCGCGTCCGGAGCCCGTGCTCCGCGACGGGAGAGGCCACAACAGTGAGAGGCCTGCGTACCGCAGGAAAAAAAAAAAAAAAATGTTAAGGGTTAGACAACTGATGATGTACTTGAAAACACTTTTTTAATTTATTTTATTGAAGTATAGTTGATTTACAATGCTGTGTTAATTTCTTCTATACAGCAAAGTGATTCAGTTATACATATACATGTATATATATATATGCATTATTTTTCATATTCTTTTCCATAGTATTTTATCACAGCGTATTGAATATAGTTCCCTGTGCTCTACAGTAGGACCTTGTTGTTTATCCATCCTATATATAAGCGTTTGCATCTAATCCCAACCTCCCACTCCATCCCTCCCCCACCCACCTTTTCCCTGGGCAGCCACAAGTCTGTTCTCCATGTCTGTGAGTCTCTTTCTGGAAAACATTGTTTTTAAAAGACCATGAACACAGCCTGAGTTTTCCACATAGAAAAATAAAATCTGTCACCAGTCCTCTTAGCTCTGATCTCTCTACTTCTCAAAACAAAATTTTCTCCTAAATATGGCCAGTGTTTTCCCAGGCCTCACCAGCTCCTAGGACGGGGTCACACCAACCATGATGACCCATCTATGAGCTGGCTTACACAAAGGTATGGGTAGGGAGTGGTTCACCACTGTAATGCTGAAAACTGGTCTTTTCTGTCCTCCCTGCCCCACTCCCACCCCACGCCCAACCCCTGCAGATGGTATGTGCCTCTTCCCCTGTAGCCTGGGAACGAGATTTGGTTACCAACCCATATGACAGGGGGAGATTTCCGAGCAGTAAGGGGAGAGTCCGTACATGGAACCCTGCCTCCTGATATCTCATGTACTCAGCTAAATACTATTTTACCTCTTTAGGACGCAGCCCAGCTAATATGCAACCATGTGTTGTGATTCATAATAAGAAACATATATTTGGTCTTTGTCTCCGTTTCTGGCAGGGAACTCCTAAAACCCTTGGAATGTCCTAGGTATGGAGAGCAATCATGGTGTCTTTGTTATGTTAAAGAGGTGATTTTGCTGGTTTCCAGGAAAACGGACTGTTTGATTAGAGGGTTTGGAACTTTCACAGTGCCACCCGCCCTTGACTTCCAGGGAGAGGAGAGAGGCTGGAGGCTGAAATCAATTGCCAATGGCCAGTGATTTAATCAATCATACTCATGTAATGAAGCCAAAAGATGGGGTTTGGAGAAGTTCTGGGCTGGTGAACGTGTGGAGATCTTGAGAGAGTGGCACCCTCAGAGAGCAAGGGAGCTCTGCGCTCCGTCTCCATACCTCGCCATACGCATCTCTTTCATCTTAGGCCCAGCTCTAAACCTAGTAAGTTGGAATTGTGAGGGGAATGGGTTTAACTCACTAGGTCTAAATTCTGCCCAAACACCAGAGCTTTTCGTTTACACCCCAGGTGATTCTGCTATTGCTTCAAGTTTGAGAAACCGGTGCACAGTACAGCTCAGCACTTATGGCATTGCATCATGATGCTTAGGTGGCCAGGGGTGCTCTGCCTGGGGTGGCTCAACCGCTGACACCCTGCTAGGTAAGTACAGCCCCAATTATGGGAGTGAGGTGGTTCGTATTTGCTGTCTTGCTCTGGGTAATTGTTGCTGATTTCTCCCACAGTGTTTCATAATATCCCAACTCCAGGAGACAGAAATTGAAGGACCCCAAATCAAGAGTGCCTTTATTTCCAGTTCAAATACTCAAGGTCGGTGCCGCCCTCCGCAAGTCACAGCCACGCCATGCACCTCCTTTTCCTCACCTATAAAATGAAAAGGCTAAAGGAGATGATGTCGTTAAGAAAAACTGTCCAATTCCTGGAAACGGGGTGGGGGGATAATTATGGTGTGCCTTTTATTTTTAATTGAAATAGAGTTGATTTACAATGTTTCAGGTATACAAGAAAGTGATTCAGTTATATATATATCAATATATATATGTATATAGATAGATAGATAGATAGATAGATATTCTTTTTCAGATTTTTTTCCATTATAGGTTATCACAAGATATTGAATATAGTTCTCTGTGTATACAGCAGGTCCTTGTTTTTTATCTATTTTATATAGAGTAGTGTGTATCAGTTAACCCCAAATTTCCAATTTATCCCTCCCACCTTTCCCCATTGGTAACCATGTTTCTTTTCTATGAGTCTATTTCTGTTTTGTAAATAAGTTCATTTGTATCATTTTTTTAGATTCAACATGTGATATCATATGATATTTGCCTTTAATCTCTATGTCCATCCATGTTGCTACAAATGGCATTATTTCATTCTTTTTTATAACTGAGTACTATTCCGTTGTATATATAGACCACATCTTCTTTATCCATTCATCTGTCAGTGTACATCCATGATGCTTCCATGTCTTGGCTATTGTAAATAATGCTGCTATGAACATTGGGGTGCATGTTTCTTTCTGAATTAGAGTTTTCGTCTGTTCTGGATATATACCCAGGAGTGAGATTGCTGGATCATATGGTAACTCTATTTTTAGTTTTTTAAGGAACTCTCATACTGTTTTCCATAGAGGCTGCACCAATTTACATTCCCACCAACACTGTGTGTCTTTTCAAGGTCATACTAGACCATTATCTACCAGGCCCACTCAAGCATCATCTCACTCTCTACAAACACAACTTTATTTGATTTACTACTTACTGTTAACTTGTAGAAAATAAAGAGCATGTGACTTTCGTCCAATAGAGATGTAAATGGCATCAGTCTGATAGAAAAGATAACGTACAAAGTTTATACTTTAAGAAATAAAGTAGGACTTCCCTGGTGGCGCAGTGGTTAAGAATCCGCCTGCCAATGCAGGGGACACAGGTTCGAGCCCTGGTCCAGGAAGATCCCACATGCCGCGGAGCAACTAAGCCCATGCGCCACAACTTCTGAGCCCACATGCTGCAACTACTGAGGCCCACGTGCCTAGAGCCCGTGCTCTGCAACAAGAGAAGCCACCATAATGAGAAGCCTGTGCACCGCAACGAAGAGTAGCCCCCGCTCGCCACAACTAGAGAAAGCCCACGTGCAGCAACGAAGACCCAACCCAGCCAAAAAATAAAAGTAAATAAATAAACTTTAAAAAAAAGAAATAGAAGTAAAAGCATATACTTAGACACATGGAGGAAAACATAAAAAGAGCTGCAAAAGACTTAGCAGTTGCCTCATGAAACAGAAAGCAGTTGGCTCAGAAATAGGACTGAGGCGGGAGAATATTGCTTTTAACCATAGACATGTACTCTTTTGGTAAGAATCTTCTTTTAAATAACTTCGTAAAGTCTAAGAAATAAAAACTGATGTTTCATTGACATGAATAATTATTCATTACAGCCACTGGTCTCAGGGTTTGGGGGCAGCATCTTTAGTCCCCATGCCCAGTTGTTCACAAGTCAAGGGACAGTGTCTTCAGGAAACAGCCTTTGCCCTTCAGCAACTCTGGCGCCAGAAGATGTGAGCCCCAAAGCAGCTCGACAGAAGAACATCCCACTCAACTGTTTTCTCTGTACTTGTGATTTTGGTGACAAGGTTCTTAATTTCCCCCCTGGAATCCAAAAGCCCCTCAGTGCATCAAGGCTGTCTGTCGCTAAAACTCCAAAGGAAACAAATCCTTCAATGAGTGTTGGCCTGGAGCTCATGATACTCAAATGTAAGAGGATTTGATACAGCAAATGCGTGAAAATCAGAAGCGCACCAGGCAATTGCCTGAAAATGAGGTTGCTGCTCACAGGGGCCTTCCATGATCTCAGACACTGTGCTATACTGTGCACGTTATTTCTCAAATGCAATGGGTAATCCAGGGGTCCATGGAAGTCTGTTCCCTGGGTCCCACAAGCTATGAGATTATTATGTTGTTGTTTTCGTTCGTTTGCTTGTTTTTTGTCCCTACTGAGCGGCATGCAGGATCTTAGTTCCCCGACCGGGGATCGAACCCCGGGCCCATGGCAAGCGAAAGTACCAAGTCTTAACCACTGGACCACCTGGGAATTCCATATGTTTTCATTTTGATTTACTCTTAAATAAGTTACCAGAATCTCTTCTGGATGACCAGAATGACCACCTTACCCCCAAGCCCAGCCATATGGCACCAGGGCTCATATTAGAGTTTCGTGTGAGTGTCTACACGTGCCAAGTAACAATCCAGGGTGTCACAGTGCCCGCACGAACAAAGATTTCACAGTAGAGAAAGGAGATGGGAAAACTGAATCATCACACAGCCTGGGAGGATGGAGATGCACGATCATGTCACATGCAAATGTGTCATCGGATCCCAATTGTCAGACGGAACAGTTGATAAGGTAGCAATGTAAACTGACAGATGTCACAACCTGTCACCATTTATTAGCACCGAGTGTAGTACTAAATATCCAATGACTTATTCGATATTCCAGAACTAATTAGCTTGGTGTTCACTTTAATGTTGACTGCATGTTAAAAATAGATTTCGCTGAAGAAGAAAACTTTTGAGAATCAAGAGACACTGCATTAGATCAGGGCTGACTGATTGCTCACTAGCGTGCCCAATAGCGTATATGGTCTGGTTGTCCAAAAGTTCTTTAAAAAAATTTACGTTACTGGTGCTATTTTGTGGACTGTATTTAAGCGAACATAATTTTCTGCATTTGTGGTATTGTCAAAATAAGAAATCTATGATATGCAGAACCAGATCTGAGCTACAGCCTTCTACAATTATACCCGAGGTCAGTTATTTCATTTCATCAGAATATATCATCTGAAGCATGGCTGGTGGGAAATTTAGGCTCTCTGTTCAAAAAAAAAGGCAACTTTACTGCAGTTTTTAAAGGGAGTATGTGGATGGTGAGAACGGCTAAAAGAAAAAAAAGAAAGCAAGGCTGTGAGACTATACAGAAAGTAGTCAAATAGTGGTGCCTTTTACATGCGCTATCCCTCCCACCACCCTATCACCATTGATAAGGGCCCTTCTCCCCTCAGCTAAGCCCCAGTGCCAGACTTACCCACTGCGGTGTCCTTATTCCATCACTCTTGGTAATTTCAGATTACTTCTTGTTTCCTATTTCATTTTGTAACTGTTTTAGCTTTCTTATCGTATAAACACGTGGAGTTTATATTTGGTTTTATGGTAACAGATTATTAGAATTAGACATAAGTAATTTAATGAAGAATTGGTTTTCTTTACAAGTTCCTAACCCTTAAAAGGATATATTACACCCCTTACAATATACTGGAAACATAGAGAGATTATGGGAAACGTAATCCCATTAGGAAAGGAAACAAAGCAAAACAAAAACAAAGATCAGCTCCATGCTAGTCCCAGGATCTTGGGTAAGACGGGTGAACTCTGAATTCGTGGTTCTTCATAACCACCCCTGGGACAGGTGTTTTTTGGATCCCGATGTCCGTGTACAGATGGCTTGAGAGATGTACAGTTTCAGCTTGAAAGGACAGCCACACGTCACTGCCTCCCTCCTGCTTTCGAGCCCACATTCTATTCCTTGGGTGCCACGAGGTCATTGCTTCTTCTCCGTTCATAAAATAAGATGAGAACAGGGCCAAGCCCACCTCTCAGCATCAGTGTGCAATGATGCTGAGAAAATCCAGATGAAGACACGCTGAGAACGAGAAATTATAAGACCAAGCTGCCACCTCTAGGCTGAGTTAAATCCTAAATCTATGCGGAAGGCAGTACTGTACATTTTCCCCAGGTTCAAAGTGAGAAAGATGGGCTGGCCTTGCTCGGAGGAGGCGATGAACCAGTCGGGAAAGGCCACGGACTCAAAGGTGGAGGTACTGCCTGTCCGGCCATGGTAGAAAAGGAAGGGCTCCATGGGCTCAGGTCGGTTGTACAGATCCAGTATTTTCTGGTCCTGAAATGGGACAGAAAATGCCAGAAGGAGAAGCACAGGCTGTTTGAGTAGTTCAACATTACTTGTACACAACACATAAATGTTCCGAAGTTGGAGGAACCCTATCCGTCTATTAGAGCAAGCCTAGAAAAACCCATTTCAAAGGAACAGCAGAGTGAGCACGCATGAAATGTCACCTTCCTGCCCCCCACCCTCAACTCCAGAGATGGCATGGAGTGACACAAGGCACAGGTTCATGAACAAGTGGCCACCCTTGAATGACAAATTGGAATTCTCCCCGCACAAGAGGCTGCGGGGACCACCCCACCCCCAGGAAAAGGAAGGAAATGCAAATTTGCTGCAGGAAGCCAAGGTCTTCCCTCACCAAAGCTGCATCCGTGAGAGCCCCCCTCCCGCAAGAACCACTGCTCTGGCAAAGGACCGCCAGGGCAGGGGTGTTTGGGTTTCCAATTAATTGCCAAACATATGAGAAAGGTCAGAGCCACGAAAAAGGCACAAGAGGGTCTAACAAATCAAAGGACTTGCACTCAAAAAAGCAAAGTATATAGAACAATCAGAAAAGGTTTCTATATTGTATATAGAAGTATATTTGTGGATGTATATATTTATATATTCACATATCATTCTATTTAGGTAAGATAAGTATTTCTAAGTAAATTGCATTATGTCCAAGATTCCCCAAAGAGACACAGGAATGGTCCATAATTCAGCCACATTCCACCCTTAGTAGGGGGAATTCTCCCAAAAGATTCCTTTATTCAGTTAATAACTTCCAGTTAATCTAGCCAATTCTTTGGGCAGCCAAAAACCTAGGATTCATCCTTGATATTGCTTTCTTAGATCCCTCCACATTTAATCCAGCAGCAAGGCCTGTGAGCCCTACTTCCAAAATCTTTCCTGAACTGAGCCACTTCTCACTCCCTCCCCTACACCTGCTCCATCCTTACCACCCATTCTCCACAAAGCAGTTGAGTTAACTGTAAACTGAAATAATTGAATAAATAAGATCACGTTACCTTCCGGCTTAAATGTCTTGAATGATTTTCTAATTATCACAAAATTCAAAGTCTTAACAAAGCCTGCAGGGTCAACACCGTGCAGCTCTTGCTTACAGAGCTGAAAATGTACTGTTCGGTCCTCATCTTCTTAATCACACTCCACATTCACTCTGTCAGCAAAGCCCATTGACTCAACTGAAAATATTTCCAGAATCTGACCGTTTTCTTCCTACCTCCATGCTATCCCCATATCTATCAGATCACACCTGGATCACCTCAAAGCCTCCAAAAGGACTCTCCCCTTTGCCCTTCACACACGGCTATCAAGTAGCGGACAAAATAATCCCTGGTGGTCCAGTGGTTAAGAATCTGTCTTACAATGCAGGACATGCCAGTTGGATTCCTGGTTGGGGAACTAAGATTTCATGTGCCGCAGGGCAACTAAGGCCGCACATGGCAACTACTGAGCCTGCGGGCCACAACTAAACAGCACATGCGCAGCAACTACTGGGTTCGGGCGCTCTGGAGCTCACGCGCCACAACAAAGAGACCTCATGCTGCAACGAATGATCCCGCACGCCGCAACTAAGACCCAATGCATCCAATAAATAAGTAAATAAATAAATAATTTTTAAAAAAACCATATGTCCATTCATGTCACTCTTCTATTCAAAACGTTCTAACAATTTGAATTGATTGAACCTGCCCTCACTGGACACTGCTGGCTCACTCCTTTGCCTCCTCTCCCATCTGCTAAAATCTCACCTTTGCGATAATGCCTGCTGTACTATTTACCACACAGCCAGACCCCAGCTGTTACTGGCACTGCCAGTCTCTTAACCCGGCTCTAATCGTTCTTTCCCAGGAGACATAACACCCTTTCACATGCCACAGATTTACCCATGATTATACTTCTTGTGGACCATTTCTCCTCTCCCACTAGAATGCAAGCCCCAGGGGGGCAGGACTCTGCCATTCTGTGCACTGATGATTCACAAATGCCCACAACAGTGCTGGAGGCCAGTAAGAACACACACATTTGCTGACTTGGATTATATTGAGTTGAATTAAATTGAATTGCAGTAAACAGAAGTTTCAGAAACAAGTTTTTACTAACTGGCAGTTATAAAGAAGAAAAACGCAAAACCAACTAGAGAGCTTGAGAATTAGCATAGCAAAGACTGAAATTTCATAAAAACAGAATAGAAAGATAATGTAGCAGATAATTTAGTGTGTGAATTAAAAGGTAATCAGGACCTGGGATGTTGAACCAACGAGTTCTCCCAGAATGCAACAAGAAAAAAAAAGGACAGAAAGTATGAGAAATTAGGTGAGATACTGAAGTGAGATCTCAAAGTTCCAATAACTGATGAATAGGAATTCGAAAAGGAGAGGGGAGGCAGAATGAAGGAGAGAATATACTTGAATAAACATTCATGGAGACATGGATGGACCTAGAGTCTCTCATAGACAGTGAAGTAAGCCAGAAAGAGGAAAACAAATATTGTATATTAACTCATGTATGTGGAATCTAGAAAAATGGTACAGATGAACCTATTGGCAGGGCAGGAATAGAGATGCAGCTGTGGGGAATGGATATGTGGACACGGGGGGTGGGATGTATTGGGAGATTGGGACTGACGTATGTGCACTGCCATGTGTAGAACAGATAGCTAGTGGGAACCTGCTGTATAACACAGGGAACTCAGCTCGGTGCTCTGTGGTGACCTAGATGGGTGGGACGGGGGGTGGGGTGGGAGGGAGGCCCAAGAGGAAGGGGATATATGTATTCACATAGGTGATTCACTTCGTTGTACAGCAGAAACTAACACAACATTGTAGAGCAACTATACCCCAATTAAAACAAACAAACAACGGCTAGAATGTCTCAATATTCTAGAAAGACGAGCCCTCAACTAGCGAGGGGCAGGATAAATCAAATTAAAGTCTATTGCAGGCACGTTATTCTAAAGGAGGAAGGGATAAGTATGCTTAAGAACAGGAGGATATTTCTTTTTTAATTATAAAATTAGATTTCCTAACAAATCAACTTCTCAGAAAAGAAACTGAGGTTTTTCTACATTAGTTTTCTCAGTCACTCACCTTCAGCTGCAATTTGGGCTGTCCTCCGACGTCCTCACAATACAGACACATTTCTGGATTCTCTATTCCCAAATAAATGGGAACCCCTCTGTCTTCCTCAACAGAGCCTGGATTCTTGCGTGGCATAACAGTGACAGTGACTGTTAGATAAGAGGGGATATGGTGTCAGTGCCCCTTTGGAAGGCAGCTGTGTTCGCCACATACCACCAACGCACACAGTCCGTGCCCTTTGGAAGTCAGGAAAGACCAGGATCTTCCAGGTAAGGCTGGAAGAGATCTTAAGAGTATAATCCCTACTACCCCAGACCCACAAAGTGGCCAGCCCCATATTCATTCATTCATTCACACCAAGCACTAATCACTGCCCTAAGAAATGGAGCAAACACAAAGAGTTCATCAGAGGGCAGACCCCACCCTTGAGATTTTCACACCTCTGCTTGAACACCCGGAGGTGAGAAGCTCCAACCCCAAGCAACCCCCCTGAGCCTTGGAGAGCCCTGTTCACTGACAAGTATTGCCTAATGTCCTGTTGAAATCTGCCTTCCTGTGCTATCCAACCAATTAGTCCTCTTAGGACACCAGAAGTCTAGCAGAACAAGCCACTCCTCTTCCCTAAGACAGGCCTTCAGATCACTGCTCCCCAGAACGCCACTCCACTCTCTCTGCTCTCTTTGCCCTGGTCCAAGACACCCCTTCCCAGGCAGGTGTGGAATTCTTCCCCCTCCAGGTGAGCTCTGTTATAAAGCCACACTTTTAACCAAAGGCTGGATACCAGTATCCCAGCCGCAATGATGTGTGGGGGATCACATCACAAAGATCAACCGCATGGTGACCGCTCACCTACCTGGAGTCACACTGTTGTTCAGTGGAGCTGTCACGAGGGTGTGACCCTTAAGGATCCACGCCTGCTGATTCGAGTCAAAGCATTCTCCAGTCCAAGGCTCATCCATTTCTATTTAAATAGAAAAGAATAATGAAGAAACATGATTAAGGTTGCTTTATCAGACGCTAGGAGAAAGATTATCTACTCCAGGCCTTTCAGGAAGGACGGTTCAGGGTTTACACATCAAAACTGGCAGCTCTCACATGGCCCATCAGCTCAGCCTTTCTTTCCAGTAAAACTATGAGCTCTGGTGAGGACAAGCCTGTAACTAGTCTAAGAGTTAGACCGTTAATGAGTTAAACCCTCATCCCCATAAGGACACATGTGTCAAGGCCCAGCTACTAACTTTGACAGCCACTTTGTATTTGGCCCAAGGCTAGACCTAGAGCTGCAGCAGTGAAAAAGAAATGGTCCTCATCCTCGCGGTCCAGTGGGAGATGGACAACATTTGGTGGTAAGGTCCATATACAGGGAGAGGCAGAGAAGCCTGGGGTGTCCAGAAGAGACAGGCATGAGTGTCCCCAGCCTCCAGACCCCATCCCAACATTACTTGATATATAGACTGGTCCAGAGGCTTCCATATTTTCTGCCATAGCAGGGTTGTCTCGGCACCTGTGAGGACATTGATACGAGATCTGAGTCTCAGGAGGCATTTCCAGACCCTCCCAAGGATACTGGTTCTTAAGGTCCTGATTCTGGGCAGGGAGCTGGGAAGCCTGGCCTGATACCAAGCCCTCGTCAGAAGATCTAGGCCACCTCCTGGGACAAAACTTCAAGGCAACCTTAGGGAGGGGTATCAAGCAGAAGTTTCCTCCACCCAGAGATCCAGCCAGGGACAGTGTCCCCCTAGGGGTTCCAAGGCCAGGCATGACTTTTGACCTTAAATACCCTACAGTTCCCTGATGTCTGTGCCCTCTCCTCCCAGCAGCCCTCCCCACTCCCACTGGCAAATTTGTCTGCCTGGGAACAGGGGAGGGACCCGAGCCAAGGCAACTCTGCCAGGATCCTAGCAGCTCCCCAAGTAAGAAGCAGCCAACTCTGCACAGGACAAGACATGGACCCAGCCTGGAGTGGCGCCAGCCCTAAACACAGCAAAGAGGGATGCGTGAGAGTCAAGGGACCTTCCAGCCACCCGCTGGCAAGAACCTTTATCAAAAGCGCAGGGGACGGAATCGCAGCTCAAGCAGCTCCCGAGAGCAGTGACGGGCTCTGGTGGAGTGGGGAACACTTATCTGGAGAGCATAGGGAGGAGCCAGCTTCCTCAGCGGGGCGTGACAATCTTACGACATGAAAGAAGAAGGCCAGATCCTCCTGCCAGAAGATCCGGTGAGGCTCAGATGAAGAAATCACGGCATCGGTATGAGGAGGACCTGTCTGGGCTCCCTGAGAAGTAAGCACCTAGCCAAGCCCTACCAACAGGGTTAATGACAGACCCTGGGTTGCTCAGGAAGGGGAGACTGAGGGACTTCCCCAGATCCCAGTTCCCCTGCTGTGTCACTCCGGAGCTAGAACTGGACATGCAGGCTCTAAGTGAAGGGAATCCATCACCTGGGCCCAGGAAGCTTGCCCACTGCAGTTTCACTAAGAGAGTCCTGTGACGGCAAAATTAGCTGTGGGCTCAGGCCGGAGCCATATGGCATTTCTGGCCACCCAACTGTTCCACTTCGGTCTGCCCGTGAGTGGAGGGTTAGGCTAAAAGCCGCTCCCCCACTCTTTCAGCCCCTCAGAGATGCACCTCTATCCTCTTGGGAGCCACAGGCATTGAGCAACACACCCTTAACTGAGATAATCCTGGTCTCTGCTACCCCCAAATAGAGTGGACTCCTGACCGGCCCAAGGACTAATGAGGTAGGTAGTGATTTCTCCAAAAACTGAGCCCCAGTTGCCAACTTACCCTTCACCCTCTGTTCCAGTCATGCAGGCCATTTGTAGGTTCTCAACAAATGGTAAGTTATTTTTCTATATGTTTGTTACACACACACACACACACACACACACACACACACACAATCTGCTGAGGTCCCGCATAAAAATTTTCTGAGACGAGTTAACTTGACTGAAGTGAGTTTCAGAAGGCAGATTAGAAGCACCTACAGCTTCATATTCACCTGGAAAAAAAGTGTAAAGAATAAGACAGAACCTTCCAGGCAAGCACCTCCATGAGCCCCTCTTCCCAACCTTGAAAAGAGTCTCCTTGCTCAGCCTCTCATACATTTCACCCCATCTCCTTTTTGGCCTTAGAGGGACATAGTCTTTTCCTGTTGAGGCCCCAGTCCCATCACTTTTGGTTTCTAGAGTGTGGTCAGGAATTTAGACACTTCTGTTCAAAGCCAAGCTCAGCCCCATCGTCACCCCTTGAGTCCCCTCCGCCCAGCTGAAGAGGCTTTCCATTATGCGTCAGTCAACATATCCCCTTTCTTGGGATGCCTACCACGAAACAGCATCGAAAAGGCTCCATCTTCTGGCCCCCAAATTCCTTAGGTCTCTGTTTCAATCAGGATCCAGTCTGGAAAGCAGAACCCACACAAGGAATTGCAAACAAAGGGAATCGAACACAAGAAACTGGTAACACACGGTAGAAGGCTGGAGAGTAAAAAGGATGCCCGAGGTATCCCAGATAGCACCCAATGTGGGAAGGAATCAAGAGGAAACAGAAGAATCTAGAAGCTCAAAGGAGGAAACTTGTAGGACTGATACTTAGACCTCAGGACGGGTTCCTCTGCTGAACTGATGCTCAGACCTGTGAAAAGACAGAGTGTAGTCCGCGGGGCACATGAACCGCAAAGGTGGAGATGAGGCGTCAGCCCTGGAGATCTCCGAGGGCCCAGGGGACACATGCAGACAGCTGTATTTCCATTGATTCAAAAGCCTTTGGGAGCAGGTTGGTGCTATCACATGCAAGAAAGTAATAGTCACTTAAAGAAGACGGAGGTCATTATGACATTTTACAATGGCTGTGGGACCTGGGGAGAGACGGTGTTTTCTATTCACTTCTTCAGCAGGCTTTATTTGTCTGTCCTCCCAGGCTGATTAATAGCAGGGCTGATTTTTTATTTTCAGTTCTGAGCAAGTTTTGACTCTCAGATTCTGACCTTTTTCGGAGGGGATGGGCCTGAGGGGGGAAAAAAAAGTGGACGCTAAGATCTACTATTAATAGTTTTGTTACTTTTCACCTGAGTTGGTAAATTATTTAATGGAAGGGTACATGTAAAACTGGCGAATTCTGAATAAGGCTTGTATTTCAGTTAATATTGCAATATCAATGTCAATTTCCAGGGTTGTGACAACGTACTGCAGCTGGGTAGAATAAAATAATACAATGTATATTTTTTAAAGCTCTTGAGGAAAAAAAGGGGCGGGGGAATTCCCTGGCTGTCCAGTGGTTAGGACTCCACACTCTCAGTGCCGAGGGCAAGGGTTCAATCCCTGGTCGGGAAACTAGGATGCAAGGAAGGAAGGAAGGAAGGAAGAAAAGCTTTGGTGTATAGCTTGGATTTTCCATGCCCAGATAAAGATCGCAAAAGCCTACGTATGATGGTGACACGTGTCTTCTTTAGCCTCAGCCTCTTATTCCACTTGATCTTGACGTTTTCCTGGCTCCCCAACCTTCAGAGAAACCAGCATTCCCAGAATGATCAGCCATCTGCATCCATTCTAAAGTGCCCAGTTTCAACTTTAGTGTGAATGAGTATCAGAGAAATGAGAAGGAATAGTACTGATGATGGTAAGAAGGAAGAACTGAGCCACTGGGGTGCGTAACTGAAGAGCAGAGAGCCCATCTACTAAAGAAATGGACCAGAACTTTTGTCTTACAGCAGAGTGGATGATTACATGATCCCTTAGCTCTATTTGAGAAGACTGTTAATATTCACGCTGATTATAAGAAGTAAAGAATGTGGTTTATAAACATAACCCAGTTTGCCAGATTCCATTAATGTTTTATTGTCACCTAGAACAATGAAAATTACGCACACTGTTAAGTGTGGCTTGAATTGAATTCAAGTAAGTATTCATAAAGCCAAAGGTCCTAGACATGCAAATAATTTGAAGAGATCACTAAGGGATCACTAAGTCCAGATTCCAATTTCCAAGTTCTAAGATAGCACCATCCACCCTTGTTTGGTAACAAGTCCCACCAGTCTGCTCACTTAACATGTCCATCATCTTAATAAGTCGAGGAAACATCAATGGAAACCACTGGAATCTCTAGACCTCTTCACAGTCTCCGCAATGACTTCTTCATGTAACCAAGTTGACAATCACAGGTAATAAAGCATGAAGCAGTAGAGGTTATCTGGCCCCCACAGTGGACAAATACACAGAACCAAATTCATGGTATCCGTAGAACTAGGCTTAATCCAGGGCTCTCTGCTGCAGTGTTCACCAGTGCCCTTGGGGTTCCTAAGAGGACCAAAGCCACGGTAGCTTCGATTCTATCATGGCTACCTTCAGGCAGGACTGGCAGCCTGGGCGGGGTATTGCTACTTGAAAAAAAATGGCACTCACCTTGGTTCAACTAATGGGGCAACATAATAGGTATCATGAACCACAAAGAATAGCATGGAGCCTTTGGTACTCTGGTCGATTTGGGAAAATACCAAGGAAATTCCCAGGGCAGCCTCTGCAGTACGCACTGTACCCAACGTGGGTGGGATGATGTAGTTGAACTTGCCCAAACCTCTGCGCCTCCAAACAGCCCAAGCCCATTGTCTAAGACTTGCATCCCTGTGGGCTGACCTATCACATCTCCCCAAAGCTAGTTTCTCCATGAAACTCCAGGTTTTAGGAGTTGGCCCAAGATGCTCTTTAACAACTTCCTCTCTCTCATGAAAATGAAGGACAAATGAACAAAAATAACTTCCAAACTACTCACCAAAATGGCAGAAATAAGTAGAAGCATTAAAAGCACTAAGACAGGGCTTCCCTGGTGGCGCAGTGGTTGAGAGTTCGCCTGCCGATGCAGGGGACACGGGTTTGTGCCCCGGTCCGGGAAGATCCCACATGCCGCGGAGCGGCTGGGCCCGTGAGCCATGGCCGCTGAGCCTGCACGTCTGTAGCCTGTGCTCCGAAACGGGAGAGGCCACAACAGTGAGAGGCCCGCGTACCGCAAAAAAAAAGAAAAAAAAAAGCACTAAGACAAAAGAAACAACTATACAGGACAAACATAAAGGGGTATTTTTCTAAATTTGAAACAGCTATTGACCAAGTTGTACACTTACGATGTGCAACCAAAAAATAAAAAGCAAACAGTAAAACTTTAATTGGACAGCTTGTGGTACAACACTTAAGGAAAGGTTGTAAGGTTAAACGCCTAAAGTTTGAAATTCCCATACAAAGAGTACTTTTAGCCTTTGCGCAATGATCACACAAAATGCAAAGCCATGAAAGAAAAGATGGTAAGGTGATCATCATCAAAATTTTAGAATTTGGGGCAAACTTGGACAAAACACACCATGGAAGAAAGTTAAAAGATAAGGTACCTTTGGGGCTTCCCTGGTGGCACAATGGTTAAGACTCAGCCTGCCAATGCAGGGGACACGGGTAAGATCCCTGGTCCAGGAAGATCCCACATGCTCACAACTAACCCACGAGCCACAACTACTGAAGCCCGCGTGCCTAGAGCCCACGCTCCGCAACAAGAGGAGCCACCGCAATGAGAAGCCCGCGCACCACAACAAAGAGTAAACCCCGCTATCCGCAACCAGAAAAAGCCCGCGCACAGCAGTGAAGACGCAGCACAGCCAAAAAAAAAAAAAAAAAAAAAAGTAAAATTAATTAATTAAAAAAATTTTAAAAAGATAAGGTACCTGGGAGAAAATATTTGCAACACGTCTAACAAGCTAATAATTAATATTCAAAGTTTTTAAATTGTTCCTACTAATCAGTAAGAAAAATGCAAATAATTCTATAGGAAAAATGAGTGACAGATGTAAAAAGCATTTCACTGAGAAGAAAATGTAAATATCCAGTAAGTAGAAGTAATTATAGTTAACCATACCGGTAATTAGCAAGATGCCAATCAAAGCAATAATGAAATTCAGTTTCCACCCATCAGGAAGGCACAAATTAAATAGATAATAGGCAATGGTGTGAGGAAACAGATTCACTCACTGGATGGATGGATGTGTGAATCAGCACAGCCTTTTTGGAAAGCAATTCCTCAGAAATTTAAAAGGTAGGTACCCTTGACCCATCAATTCTACTTATGATAATCTATTGGTTAAGTTACCTTCAGCTTCAAAAGCTAGAAAAACCCAATTCAAAGTGGCTAAAACAATAAAAATACTTACTAGAGCACATGATTGAAAGCCCAGGAGTAGTGTAGGATCATGGTTGCTGATGTGATAGTTCTATGATGTCAGCAAGGATCAGCATTCTTTTAATTCTCTCTGAACTGACTTACATAACATAGGGCCAGTTTCCTTCAAGGCTGTAAGATAATTGCCTTTGACCATCAGAATTGCATGCTCATTCTCTCTGAACTGACTTACATAACATAGGGCCAGTTTCCTTCAAGGCTGTAAGATAATTGCCTTTGACCATCAGAATTGCATGCTCATTCATTTATATCCTGCAAGGAAAAGAATGTCTCTCCCACATCAAATTCTTTCAAGAATGTTTGGGTCGGGCTTCCCTGGTGGCGCAGTGGTTGAGAATCTGCCTGCTAATGCAGGGGACACAGGTTCGAGCCCTGGTCTGGGAGGATCCCACATGCCGCGGAGCAACTAGGCCTGTGAGCCACAACTACTGAGCCTGCGTGTCTGGAGCCTGTGCTCCGCAACAAGAAAGGCCACGATAGTGAGAGGCCCGCGCACCGCGATGAAGAGTGGCCTCCGCTTGCCACAACTAGAAAAGCCCTTGCACAGAAACGAAGACCCAACACAGCAAAAATTAATTAATTAATTAATAAACTCCTACCCCCAACATCTAAAAAAAAAAAGAATTTTAATGTTTGGGTCAACTTGGGAGCCATGCTGTGTCAATCAGTTTCTAACAAGCAACATAGGACGCATTCAAATTTAGCAATTTGAAGTAAACGTAATGCAGTTATTTACAAAGATGTGGGCAGAGGACAGCGAAATCCCAAGGCATAGTGCAGAACCCCAGGGCTGCTAACAGTAGGATACACCCTTTACCACCCATAGGCATGAAGGGACAAGAGGAGGAAATGATGACCAGAACCCACAGAGAGAGCTTTGTGGAGAGGGCCATTTCACAGGAGTTATGACCTTTGTCAAGAAAACATCAGGCGAATTTGCAGCAACATGGATAGACCTAGAGATGATCATACTAAGTGAAGTAAATCAGACAGAGAAAGACAAATATCATATGACATCGCCTATATGTGGAATCATAAAAAAAAGATACAAATGAACATATTTATAAAACAAATAGACTCACAGACATAGAAAACAAACTTATGGTTACCAAAGGGGAAAGGGGGGAGGGATAAATTAAGATTTGGGATTAACAGATACACACTAGTATATATAAAATAGATAGACAACAAGGACCCTATGCATAGCACAGGGAACTATATTTCAATACCTTGTAATAACCTATAATGGAAAAAAATCTGAAAAAGAATATATATGTGTGTGTGTGTATGTGTAACTGAATCACTTTGCTGTACTCCTGAAACTAACACAACATTGTAAATCAACTATACTTCAGTTTTTTAAAAAAAGTCAGGCCGGGTGACCCCAAAATGGAGGAACCAGGGAATAGATACCCTGACCTCACCCCTTCCCCCCATCCAATTTCTTTCCAGTGTCTCTTGAGGGGTAATAGAAGCCATCCAGCATCATCCCAGTCTTCCATCCCTCTGGGTCATGGTCTTCCTCCAGGGGTGAGAAATCTGTATTCTCTATCCGAAGTGAAATATAAAAACTTATCAGCTTCTGAATCATCACAAGTTAGGTCAATGTGGTCATACCCACAACTGAAACTCCTTTTTTTAAAAAATTAATTAATTAATTAAATTTATTTTTGGCCACGTTAGGTCTTTGTTGCTGCACGTGAGCTTTCTCCAGTTGCAGCGAGCGGGGGCTACTCTTCGTTGCGGTGCGCGGGCTTCTCATTGCGGTGGCTTCTTTTGTTGCAGAGCACGGGCTCTGTAGTTGTGGCACGCAGGCTCAGTAGTTGTGGCTCGCGGGCTCTAGAGCGCAGGCTCAGTAGTTGTGGCGCACTGGCTCAGTTGCTCCACGGCATGTGGGATCTTCCAGGACCAGGGCTCAAACCCATGTCCGCTGCATTGGCAGGTGGATTCTTAACCACTATGCCACCAGGGAAGTCCCTGAAGCTCTTTTTTAAGCCATTCCCAGTGTTATTCATATAAGGGGGTTAGAGGAAAAGGCAGGAGTGGGGAAGAAAAAGTTAAGCAGTCAACTGATGCACTCCTTGAATCCATAGCTACTCACTAGGTCTAATTTGGTAACCATGTTGCCTTCTTCCACCACTCATTCCATGTTCCCCCTACCCTCTACCAGTACCTCAGCTGATGTGCTCCTTCACCGTGAGGGTGAATCGAGCCTTCATTTCTGTGGAATCAGAGTCCTTTGTGTTCTTCTTTATTGGGTGCTGCAGTTTTCCATTGACTAAAACTACTGGGCAAGGGACTAATAAGACATGTAACAAGACATGCTCCAGGAAACCCCTTAGATTCCAGACATAATCCTGTTTACCCTCACTGAGTACCAGCAGCCTAGTTTTCCCAGAGTAATCAGGATCAATCACCCTAACCAGTAAGGTGACTCCTTTCTTCCTGTTTATTCAGTGACAAGAGGAGCCTAAATGGTCGGGGGCAATCTTGGCTTCTAATTCCTCAGATCTCGTTTCCTCGGATCCATGTTTGTTGGACAGCCTAACATCAGAATTTAGGTGTCAGAGATCACACAAACATTTACTCCTTCTAAAACTGGAGACCATAATGGCCTTCCAGCCTCCTTCACAGTAATGATATGCCGAT
This sequence comes from Lagenorhynchus albirostris, assembly GCF_949774975.1. Lineage (NCBI taxonomy): Eukaryota > Metazoa > Chordata > Mammalia > Artiodactyla > Delphinidae > Lagenorhynchus > Lagenorhynchus albirostris. The sequence continues at coordinate 12,119,885 of NC_083107.1, read as the reverse complement.
GACATGGAGATGATACACGCAAGTCTAAAGGCAAGAAAGAAAGTATTTAAAGTTAAAGAACAGGGGAGGACCTTCAAGATGGTGGAGGAGTAAGACGTGGAGATCACCTTCCTCCCCACAAATACATCAGAAATACATCTACATGTGGAACAACTCCTACAGAACACCTACTGAACGCCGGCAGAAGACTTCAGACGTCCCAAAAGATATATATATTTTTTCCTTTTTCTCTTTCTGTGAGTGTGTATGTGTATGCTTCTTTGTGTGATTTTGTCTGTATAGCTTTGCTTTTACCATTTGTCCTAGGGTTTTCTCTGTCTGTTTTTTTTTCTTTTTTTGTATACTTTTTAGTGCTTGTTATCATTGGTGAATTTGTTTTTTGGTTTGGTTGCTCTCTTCTTTCTTTGTTTTTTTATAGTACTTTTTAAATTTTTTTATTTTTCAATTTAATTATTTTATTTTACTTTATTTTTTTTCTCCCTTTTCTTCTGAGCCATGTGGCTGACAGAGTCTTGGTGCTGTGCCTCTGAGGTGGGAGAGGCGAGCTCAGGACATCGGTCCAGCAGAGACCTCCTGGCTCCACATAATACCAAAGAGCGAAAGCTCTCCCAGAGATCTCCATCTCAATGCTAAGACCAAGCTCCACTCAATGACCAGCAAGCTGCAGTGTTGGACACCCTATGCCAAACAGCTAGCAAGACAGGAACACAACCCCACCCATTAGCAGAGAGGCTGCCTAAAATCATAATAAGGTCACAGGCACCCCAAAACACACCCCCAGACGTGGTCCTGCCCACCAGAAAGACGAGATCCAGTTTCATCCACCAGAACACAGGCACCAGTCCCCTCCACCAGGAAGCCTTCACACCCACAGAACCAACCTTACCCAATGGGGGCAGACACCAAAAACAACAGGAACTACGAACCTGCAGCCTATGGAAAGGAGACCCCAAACACAGTAAGTTAAGCAAAATTAGAAGACAGAGAACACACAGCAGATGAAGGAGCAAGGTGAAAACCCATCAGACCAAACAAATGAAGAGGAAATAGGCAGTCTACCTGAAAAAGAATTCAGAGTAATGATAGTAAAGATGATCCAAAATCTTGGAAACAGAATGGAGAAAATACAAGAAACGTTTAACAAGGACCTAGAAGAACTAAAGAGCAAACAAACAATGATGAACAACACAGTAAATGAAATTAAAAATTCTCTAGAAGGAATCAACAGAGTAACTGAGGCAGAAGAACAGATAAGTGACCTGGAAGATAAAATAGTGGAAATAACTACCACAGAACAGAATAAAGAAAAAAGAATGAAAAGAATTGAGGACAGTCTCAGAGACCTCTGGGACAACATTAAATGCATCAACATTCGAATTATAAGGGTCCCAGAAGAAGAAGAGTAGAAGAGGGACTGAGAAAATATTTGAAGAGATTATAGTTGAAAAATTCCCTAATATGGGAAAGGAAATAGTCAATCAAGTCCTGGAAGCATAGAGAGTCCCATACAGGATAAATCCATGGAGAAACACGCCAAGAAACATATTAATCAAACTATCAAAAATTAAATACAAAGAAAAAATATTAAAAGCAGCAAGGGAAAAACAACAAATAACATACAAGGGAATGCCCATAAGGTTAACAGCTGATCTTTCAGCAGAAACTCTGCAAGCCAAAAGGGAGTGGCAGGACATATTTAAAGTGATGAAAGGGAAAAACCTACAACCAAGATTACTCTACCCAGCAAGGACTCATTCAGATTCGACAGAAAAATTAAAACTTTACAGACAAGCAAAAGCTAAGAGAACTCAGCACCACCAAACGAGTTTTACGACAAATGCTAAAGGAAGTGCTCTAGGCAGGAAACACAAGAGAAGGAAAAGACCTACAATAACAAACCCAAAACAATTAAGAAAATGGGAATAGGAACATACATATCGATAATTACCTTAAATGTAAATGGACTAAATGCTCCCACCAAAAGACATAGACTGGCTGAATGGATACAAAAACAAGACCCATATATATGCTGTCTACAAGAGACCCACTTCAGACCTAGGGACACATACAGACTGAAAGTGAGGGGATGGAAAAAGATATTCCATGCAAATGGAAACCAAAAGAAAGCTGGAGTAGCAATTCTCATATCAGACAAAATAGACTTTAAAACAAAGACTATTACAAGAGACAGATAAGGACACTACATAATGATCAAGGGATCAATCCAAGAAGAAGATATAACAATTGTAAATATTTATGCATCCAACATAGAAGCACCTCAATACATAGGCAAATGCTAACAGCCATAAAAGAGGAAATTGACAGTAACAAAATCATAGTAGGGGACTTTAACACCCCACTTTCACCAATGGACAGATCATCCAAAATGAAAATAAATAAGGAAACACAAGCTTTAAATGATACATTAAACAAGATGGACTTAATTGATATTTATAGGACATTCCATCCAAAAGCAACAGAATACACTTTCTTCTCAAGTGCTCATGGAACGTTCTCCAGGATAGATCATATCTTAGGTCACAAATCAAGCCTTGGTAAATTTAAGAAAATTGAAATCGTATCAAGTATATTTTCTGACCACAATGCTATGAGACTAGATATCAATTACAGAAAAAATCTGTAAAAAATACAAATACATGGAGATTAAACAATATGCTACTAAATAACCAAGAGATCACTGAAGAAATCAAAGAGGAAATCAAAAAATACCTAGAAACAAATGACAACACAATGACCCAAAACCTAAGAGATGAAGCAAAAGCAGTTCTGAGAGGGAAGTTTATAGCAATAAAATTCTACCTCAAGAATCAAGAAACATCTCACATAAACAACCTAACCTTATTCCTTAGAGAATTAGAGAAAGAAGAACAAAAAAACCCCAAAGTTAGCAGAAGGAAAGAAATCATAAAGATCAGAGCAGAAATAAATGAAAAAGAAATGAAGGAAACAATAGCAAAGATCAATAAAACTAAAAGCTGGTTCACTGAGAAGATAAACAAAATTGATAAACCATTAGCCAGACTCATTAAGAAAAAAAGGGAGAAGACTCAAATCAATAGAATTGGAAATGCAAAAGAAGTAACAACTGACACTGCAGAAATACAAAGGATCATGAGAGATTACTACAAACAACTATATGCCAATAAAATGGACAACCTGGAAGAAATAGACAAATTCTTAGAAAAGCACAACCTCCAAGACTGAACCAGAAAGAAATAGAAAATATAAACAGACCAATCACAAGCACTGAAATTGAGACTGTGATTAAAAATAGTGCAACAAACAAAAGCCCAGGACCAGATGGCTTTACAGGCGAATTCTGTCAAACATTTAGAGAAGAGCTAACACCTATCCTTCTCAAACTCTTCCAAAATATAGTAGAGGGAGGAACACTTCCAAGCTCATTCTATGAGGCCACCATCACCCTGATACCAAAATCAGACAAAGAGGTCACAAAGAAAGAAAACTACAGGCTAATATCACTGATGAACATAGATGTAAAAATCCTCAACAAAATACTAGCAAACAGAATCCAAGAGCACATTAAAAGGATCATACACCATGATCAAGTGGGATTTATCCCAGGAATGCAAGGATTCTTCAATATACACAAATCAATCAATGTGATAAACCATATCAACAAATTAAAGGAGAAAAACCACATGATTATCTCAATAGATACAGAAAAAGCTTTCAACAAAATTCATCACCCATTTATGATAAAAACCCTCCAGAAATTAGGCATAGAGGGAACTTACCTCAACATAATAAAGGTCATATATGACAAACCCACAGCCAACATTGCTCTCAATGGTTAAAAACTGAAGCCATTTCCTCTAATATCAGGAACAAGACAAGGTTGTCCACTCTCACCACTATTATTCAACATAGTTTTGGAAATTTTAGCCACAGTAATCAGGGAAGAAAAAGAAATAAAAGGAATCCAAATCAGAAAAGAAGTAGCAAAGCTCTCACTGTTTGCAGATGACATGATGCTATACATAGAGAGTCGTAAAGATGCTACCAGAAAACTACTAGAGCTAATCAATGAATTTGGTAAAGTAGAAGGATACAAAATTAATGCACAGAAATCTCTTGCATTCCTATATTCAAATGATGAAAAATCTCAAAGAGAAATTAAGGAAACACTCCCATTTACCACTGCAGCAAAAAGAATAAAATACCTAGGAATAAACCTACCTAAGGAGACAAAAGATCTGTATGCAGAAAACTATAAGACAGTGATGAAAGATTTTAAAGGTGATACAAACAGATGGAGAGATATACAATATTCTTGGATTGGAAGAGTCAACATTGTGAAAATGACTATACTACCCAAAGCAATCTACAGATTCAATGCAATCCCTATCAAACTACCAATGGCAGAGCTTCCCTGGTGGCACAGTGGTTGAGAGTCCGCCTGCCAATGCAGGGGACATGGGTTCGTGCCCTGGTCTGGGAAGATCCCACATGCCGCAGAGTGGCTAGGCCCGTGAGCCATGGCCGCTGAGCCTGTGCATCCGGAGCCTGTGCTCTGCAGCAGGAGAGGCCACAACAGTGAGAGGCCCACGTACTGAAAAAAAAAAAAAAAAAGAACCTACCAATGGCATTTTTCACAGAACTAGAACAAAAAATTTCAGAATTTGTATGGAGACACAAAAGACCCCGAACAGCCAAAGCAATCTTGAGAAAGAAAAACAGGGCTGGAAGAATCAGGCTCCCTGATTTCAGACTATACTACAAAGCTACAGTAATCAAGACAGTATTGTACTGGCACAAAAACAGAAATATAGATCAATGGAACAGGATGGAAAGCCCAGAGACAAACCCAAGCACGTATGGTCACCTTGTATTTTGATAAAGGAGACAAGAATATACAATGGAGAAAAGACAGCCTCTTCAATAAGTGGTGCTGGGAACACTGGACAGCTACATGGAAAAGAATGAAATTAGAACACTCCCTAACACCATACACAAAAATAAACTCAAAATGGATTAAGGCCAGACACTATAAAACTCTTAGAGGAAAACATAGGCAGAACACTATGACATAAATCACAGCAAGATCCTTTTTGACCCACCTCCTAGAGAAATGGAAATAAACACAAAAATAAACAAATGGGACCTAACGAAACTTAAAAGCTTTTGCACAGCAAAGGAAAACATAAACAAGATGAAAAGACAACCCTCAGAATGGGAGAAAATATTTGCAAATGAAGCAACTGACAAAGGATTAATCTCCAAAATTTACAAGCAGCTCATGCAGCTCAATATCAAAAAACAACCCCATCCAAAAATGGGCAGAAGACCTAAATAGACATTTCTCCAAAGAAGATATACAGATTGCCAACAAATACATGTAAATTGATACAGCCACTATGGAGAACAGTAGGGAGGTTCCTTAAAAAACTAAAAATAGAACTACCATATGACCCAGCAATCCCACTACTGGGCATATACCCTGAGAAAACCATAATTCAAAAAAGAGTCCTGTACCACAATGTTCACTGCAGCTCTATTTATAATAGCCAGGACATGGAAGTAACCTAAGTGTCCATCGACAGATGAATGGATAAAGAAGATGTGGCACATATATACAATGGAATATTACTCAGCCATAAAAAGAAACGAAATTGAGTTACTTGTAGTGAGGTGGATGGACCTAGAGTCTTTCATACAGAGTGAAGTAAGTCAGAAAGAGAAAAACAATAATGTATGCTAACACATATATATGGAATCTAAAAAACAAAAAATGGTTCTGAAGAGCCTAGAGGCAGGACAGGAATAAAGACACAGACGTAGAGAATGGACACGGGGACATTGGGGAGTGGGGACACGGAGAGTGGGAAGGGTAAGCTGGGATGAAGTGAGAAAGTGGCATGGACATATATACACTACCAAATGTAAAATAGATAGCTAGTGGGAAGCAGCCACATAGCACAGGGAGATCAGCTCAGTGCTTTGTGACCACCTAGAGGGCTGGGATAAGGAGGGTGGGAGGGAGACGCAAGAGGGAGGAGATATGGGGATATATGTATATGTATAGCTGACTCACTTTGTTATAAAGCAGAAACTAACACACAATTATAAAGCAATTATACTCCAATAAAGATGTTAATAAATAAATAATCACTTAACTAAAAAAAAAATGCAGACTTTAGCAGAAAGGAAAGAATAAAACTGAGCACATCATTCATAATAGGGATAAGTATTGTTCCCTGAGATTTTATTTCATTTGTTGTTTGTATGTCTGTGCATGTGCTAGGCTGTACCGCAAAATGTATTTCTTCCATTGCATCACAGAAAAAAGAGTTTGAAAAACAAACAAACAAAAATAAAAATTAAAAAATAAAGTTAAAGAACATTTGCTTTAAAACAGAAACAGACTCACAGATACTGAAAACAAACTTATGGTTACCAAAGGAGAAAGGGGGAGGGATAAATTAGGAGTTTGGGATCAACAGATACACACTACTATATATAAAATAGGTAAACAACTAGGACCTACTGTATAGCACCGGGAACTATATTCAGTATCTTGTAATAGCCTATAAGGAAAAGAATACAAAAAGAATATATATATATATATATATATATATATATACGTTTAACTGAATCACTTTGCTCTACAACCGAAACTAACACAACGTTGTAAATCACCTATACTTCTATTAAAAAAAAAAGAATGTTTGCTTAAAGAAAGGTCAGAAGATAATAACGTTTCTACCAAGTCATCTATTATAGTGAAATGACATGGCTAAAGAATATATATTTTTAAATTACTTTCACCTATTTCTGTTTTCTTTAATTAATAGACTTTCATTTAGAGTAGTTTCAGGTTTATAGGAAAACAGAGCAGGAAGTACGGGGAGTTCTCATATACCCCTCCCCACAAGCACCCCCTTATACACACACAGCCTACAGAAGTTCCTTATTATTAAGATCTTGCATTAGTGCTACATTTGTTATAATTGATGAACCAATATTACATATATAACCATATATAACATTGAGATTATTATTAACTGAAGTACATAGTGTACATTAGGCTTTACTCTGTGCTACACAATTCTGAGTTTTGACAAACACATAACGTCATGTATCTGCCATTACAGTATCATAAACGATAGTTTCACTGCCCAAAAAATCCCCTGGGCTCCACCTGTTCATCCCTTCTCCCTCTCCTAACCCCAGACACCTCTGATCTTTTCACTGTCTGTATAGTTTTGCCACATTCCAGAATGTAATATAGTTGGAATCATACAGTATACATAGCATTTCAGACTAGCTTCCCTTATTTTGCAGTATGCATTTAAGGTTCCTCATTTTACAGCTTGATAGCTCCCTTTTTTTTTTTTGGCTGAAGGATATTCTTTTGTATTGATATGCCACAGTTTTTCTGTCCATTAGCCTATTGAAAGACATCTTAATTGCTTCCAGGTTTTAGCAATGATGAACTAAAGCTACTCTAAACATTCATGTGCATGTTTTTGTGTACAGTGCAATTTCTGGATGATATGGTAAGACTATGTTTAGCTTTGTAAACAAACAAACAAACAAAAACTGCCAGGATGTCTTCCAAAGTTGGCTGTATCATTTTGCATTCCTACCAGCAATGGCAGAAATTTCCCATTGCTCCCCTTCCTCAACAGCATTTGGTATTGTGTGTTCCTGATTTTGGCCATTCTAATAGGTGTGTAATGGTATCTCCTTGTTTCAATTTACAATTCCCTAATGACATATGATGTGGAGCATCTTTTCACATTATATGCCATCTGTATATCTTTGGTGAGTTGCCTGTTCAGATGTTTTGCCCATTTTTAATGGGTTGTTTTCATATTATTGAATTATCAGAGATCTTTGTATATTTTGAGTTTAACCTATTTCTTTTCACTTTTGTTAATATGGCCACTAGAAAATTTAAAATTCCATACATGGCTCACATGTGTAGTTTACACTATATTTTTTTTAATTGGAGTATATTTGACTTACAATGTTGTGTTAGTTTCAGGTGTACAGCAAAGTGATTCAGTTACACATATACATATATTCATTCTTTTTCAGATTCTTTTCCCATATAGGTTATTACAGAATATTGAATAGAGTTCCCTGTGCTATACAGCAGGTCGTTGTTCGTTATCTATTTTATATGTAGTAGTGAGTGTATGTTAATCCCAAGCTCCTAATTTTTCCCACCCCCCCCCCCATGTTTCCCCTTCGGTAACCATAAGTTTGTTTTCGAAATCTGTGAGTCTGTTTCTGTTTTGTAAATAAGTTCATTTATATTATTTTCTAAAAATTAGATTCCACATATGAATGATATAGTATGATATTTGCCTTTCTCTGGCTGACTTACTTCACTTCGTATGATTGTCTAAGGATGCAGCTGTACTGCCAGTAGAGGCCCAGGTACAGCATCAAGAAGGGGCAGCCACTTACCCAGCTCACGTGGAAGGGCCAGGGGCTGGGAGACAGGACAAAGCAGAACATTTTGGTGTGACACTTTTGACACACTCATTTTGCAACTCTGAAAAAACAAAACATTACATTTCCAGCTTTTTAGAGTGAATTACCTAGTAATATGTGCAACTCACATGCTCATCTAATGGCTTGACTTCCCTCTCCCGTTCCCTGATCCAACACTGCGGGCCTCGGGGTCTCAGTTTATCACCTGGGTTCCCACTGCTGTCTGTTAATGGTCTGCGGCCCCAGACCCTCACTGATTCAAGCTGTCCTGCTCTCCTTGGTCAGATTTTTCCAAAATACACATCTGTTCTTGCCACTTCCTCCCTAAAGCCTTCAATGATTCCCTACTACCTGGACAGTAAAGTTCAAACACTAGCGCAGGTCAGGTCCTAGCAAGGGATAGAGCTTACACTCAAAAGATGCAACTGGGGAGAATGCAATCAAAGGGGTATTTACAAAAGTGGGAAGCAGCCGCATAGCACAGGGAGATCAGCTCGGTGCTGACCGCCTGGAGGGGTGGGATAGGGAGGGTGGGAGGCAGGGAGACGCAAGCGGGAAGAGATATGGGAATATATGTATGTATATAACTGATTCATTTTGTTGTGAAGCTGAAGCTAACATACCATTGTAAAGCAATTATACTCCAATAAAGATGTTAAAAAAAAAAAAAGTGCAGGCAGGTCCCGAGGAAACAACAGAAGATGGTGAAGCTGCCGACAGCTGGAATCTACTACGCTTTCCAGAGGAAAAAGGGCAAGGGGACCTGGCGTGACCTGACACAGAGAGAGCCGAAGCTGTGATCTTACTTATTGGAACGTAGCCATTGACAATTGGCCCAGGAGCTCGGCAGGGGGGCCGGGGCGGGGGGCGGGGGGAACGGGGGGGGGCGGTCGTGCGCTAACCAAACTCTTCCCCCTCCCTCTGACCTCCCAGTGCCTGAGCCCAACCGGGAGAGAGAGGACAAGAGACCTCTGAAGTAGCCCACAAGGTCAGTTTCACAGGCACGGAGCATGTAGTGATACGAGGCACGCCCACCTGAGGCTCGGTGGTAACACTTACCACTGGGTTTCCTGACCCAGCCCATAACTGCCCGCCCACCTCAAGGCACCCCTGCTGCAGGCTGCCCTCTGGCCAAGAAATCCCTCTGCAATGCAGTGCCGATCACAGCACTCCCCTGAGTAAAACCCTCCGCGCTCTCTATCCAGCAAATCCAGACTGTACAGTGAAATCCCAAGACCCTCTTATAAACTGACTCTGCGCACCTCCTCGCTCACTTTACCTTCATGAATGCAAAGGTTTGGTTCAGCACAAACCCCTTATAGAGCATCCTCAGCCACTACCCTCTCTTGGAAGCTGCTACAGAGAGGGCCTGGCTGCCAGCGAACCCGAAATCCGTCCTTGTGGTCACCCTAAAACACCTTCAGGGCTTCCAGGGACCCTGGCTGAGCTAGTGTCAGAACTGTGCCTCCTCTGACCAGCAGAGGGCGCCATGACACCAAACAACGTCGAAAGCACTTTCGGAGGCCACCCCGGGCGTGGGGTTGCGAGAGCTCTGAGCTCGGCGTGGTGCCTGCAGGCAGGACAGTTGTCCAACCTGAGAAATGCGCTTGTCAAACTTTTTTTTTTTTTAATGCAAACCACGGTTTGAAATACATTTTACCTTGCAACCTAGTACACACATACGCGTATATTTATTATCGAGTTTTAATATTAATCTGTCCAAATCTGATTGCTGATATTTCACAGTGATAAATTCAAAATTAAATAGTTTAACACAATTAAATTTAGTTAATTAATTAAAGTGGAGTTTCGGTCTTTGTACCAGTAAAGCAAGAGTTTTTTAAACTGTTTTTATGTGACTAAAGCATTTATTTTGTGAAATATTCACAATTTTAGTTATTGAATGCATGGAATTTTCTGTACCTTATTTTCTTGCTGTGTGCTTAATTTTAAAAAATTTTTTCAATGCAACTTATTTTAAGACATTTTTAAAATATAGCTAACCAAAAAAAATGAAAATCTGAGGCTGTAAAGTCATAAAGGCCTACAGTCTCCTTAAAATGAAACATTTAATTTTCATGTGTTATTTATTTTCTGGGTAGCAGAGTGCATAACATTTTAGTTCAACCTAGAAAGTTATGAGATTCACAAATCATACACAGTTGTGGGGAAAAATACTTTGTCATAAACTCTTTAACATGTTAAAAGATAAACTGGGCCTTATTAACAATTTTAAGACTTTATCTGAGCAAAAATATCCATCCGAATTGGGCAGCATCCAATCTAGCTGACAGAAAGGAGCACTGAGGAGCTGTACAAAATAAGACTTTTATAGGCAGAAGGGCCGGGGAACAAGAAAGTAAAAAGTCTGGTTTTTTGTTACAAAGTTACTTTCCTTTAGGGGATGACAGAGGTCCACCAGGCAGATGACCTAACTAGTGTTGGTCAGTTGATCCCTGATTGACTGGGTTAAGATTCCATTTCTGGGAGATCTGGGAACACTGATTAAGTGAAACCTCAGTTTGTTGACACAGGCTTAGCATAATCGACTCCATTTTGGGTCTTTTGTCTTGTTTTTTAACAAACATAGTAATTATCTATATTTATATTCATGTTCCAAATAATTATCTTGCTTAGTTTAAATAGCTTGTTTGCATGGAAAGTCATCACAGGCAGCAACAGCAGGAAACAAACCACATGGATGCCTTGTGAGATGGACCTTCCTTTAGTTTCCACAAATGCAAAACAAGAAACAGTGCATTTTATAAGCTTGGCTACAACAGTGTGGGAGGGAGCCCTGGAGGAGGCAGTCACAAAAGGATGCCATTAACTGTTAAAAGCAAAATGCTTCTCACAGTGCAGCACCATACCTTTAAACAGCCTGTGCAAAAGCTGTTTGCGGTGTTTGAGACCAACAGAGAAAAAAAAAAGGTTCCACTTTCAAATAATAACTACTAATAGATTGTTAAAGTTTTCATTACAGATTGATAAAAGTATGTAAGCATGCATAGTTAATACAATAATTGGGATCCCTGAAGAGAAGTTCTTCAAGACAAGCTATTGGGGGGTGAAATATTCAATGAGTCAATAAATGTTCTAAAACAAAGATCTTCTTAGAAGCGCTGCAAAAGTCTGTGTCCTTGTGATGGGGCTGCCTTGATAAAAATGTCACCGTGGCTTCGTTACCAAGGCCAAGCTCGCTCTGCTCGCTGCACTACCGGGCAATAAATCAGAGAAGCCAGCAGACGAAGAACACGGCAGACTAAAGTCTCAAAATAACCATCTCATCGGGGTTTGGATGCCAGTTTCTCTTATAGAACAGAGAGGGGGAGGAGATGAGGAAGTAAAGTAAAAAGGCTATAAGTTTTGTAAATATCACCTGGAATGGCCAGCCCCGGGGAGGGGATGTGTTAATTTCTTCTTTCTTACAGCCATCCACAGGTGCACTGGGTCGGATGTTTCCCTGAACAAAGGCACTTTGGTTTAACATTCAGGCAGAGGAGCAGGCTTCCCCGAGGCAGGCCATTATGTATAGACAGTATCCTTTTAGTGAACAAAAACAGCTGAAAGCAAAGGTTAAAGTAAAAGAAAGAGATCCAACATGCAGTCTGATTCGGCTCTTCTGTGTTACAGCTTTATATCAAGTCCTTTCTGAAAGTACTGAAATTCAGGTATTTGGGGTGATTACTGAATTCACAGGGAAGAGCTGGCATGTTAAATCTTGCCTAGACAGCTGAATTCCACACGACATGATGTTAAAACATTGATGTGTCTTACATGGAAACAACCTAAATGTCCAGCGACAGATGAATGGATAAGGAAGATGTGGTACATATATACAATGGAATATTACTCAGCCATAAAAAAGAATGAAATAATGCCATTTTCAGCAACGTGGATGGACCTAGAGATTATCATACTAAGTGAAGTAAGTCAGAAAGAGAAAGGCAAATATATGATACCACTTATATGTGGAATCTAAAATATGACACCAATGAACCTATCTATGAAACAGAAACAGACTCACAGACATAGAGAACAGACTTGTGGTTGCCAAGGGGGAGTGGGTCGGGGGAAGGATGAGTGGGAGGTTGGGGTTAGGAGATGCAAGCTATTATATATGGAAAGGATAAACAACAAGGTCCTACTGTAGAGCACAGAGAACTATTTTCAGTATCCTATGATAAACCATAATGGAAAAGAATATTTTTAAAAAAAGAATGTATATATGTATAACTGAATCACTTTACTGCACAGCAGAAATCAACACAACATTGTAAATCAACTATATTTCAATTTTTTAAAAAAACTGGTATAAAAAAAAGAAAGAAAATGTTGATGTGTCTTATAAAACCCAACTGCTTCTGTCCAGTCTGTTTTCAGCTCCTTGTTAAGATATGGGAGCAGAAACCTCTGCTGAAAAGTAAGTAAAAGGAGCCCTTTACCAAGAATGCGTGAATGGTTCAACCCTTATCGTGCCGAATGGATTCTGCTAGTTTAGGTTCTGTTCCTTTTTGTTTTGCGGTTGATTTCTATGACTTACTACAGGTCTTGGCCCACAGTTGATAAGGCCCTGTCTTTGAAATGGAGCTGGGAAGAAAATATAGATTATTAGCAGCTGGCTCTAGAGAGCACAGGGCCCCCTCTCACCTCCTCCAGGGTTGGCCGCATGGAGAGAGCCAAGCTTGGAATTAGGAGAAAAATGTCTTTGGCCCATCCTGTCCCCAGGCAAGCTTGGACCCCACCTGTACTTCATGTGTTAAACGGGGGAGTAGTTCCTGCCCCTTTTACTTCTGTTGTTGTTGTAAGGGTCTGACGAATTAAAAAAAGACTTCAGGGGAAAATGCACTGCTTTATATAGAATACAAGCGTATCGTCAGAATCATTCAGCAAGGACCAGCATATCCCTGCCCTGTTCCCGGCACTACCTCTGTGCCTAGTGGCCCTGCGGGTCCCCAGGCTACAGCCACTCCTGGGCACAATCAAATGCACACACAGTCCCAGAGTTAGGAACAGACTGTGCACCCCAGGTCTGTTTCTAAGACAACTGATCAGAGCCACAAACTCTGTGACTTAGCCCGCTCAGTACCGGGCATGGTTCCTGCCACTGTTCGTGATTTGGTACCTAGAGTTATCACACCACAAAATACCCACAGAACGAAATAGTGCCATTCTATCAGGTCACCCCAACACCTTGGCAAGCGGGGTTCGGAGGACGGCTCACCCCGATTCACCTATGAACAGGTGTGTGCAGAAGCACCTGTCATCAGCCTTTTCCTCATAGGAAGTATCACCTGGACCACACTTGTTCCATCCTTTCTCCACTTATGGACTATCATCTACTCTACCTACATCTCTGGCCATCCTCTCTAAGTGACCAAGAGGACATTTTGATCTGGAAAGGAAGTGACATGCCAGCCCACACAGCTGGGGGAGCTTACTATCAATCTCAAAGTCTTCTTTCATCCTGATGTCACAACAGGCTAAAATAGTGAAACATTAAGACAATAAATCAAAGAAGCTTCTACATGTTACCAAATAAATTTTTTTTCAATTTTCACATATATTAAAACTTCTCCCTGTGCCTACTTCTTAATGTAAAAAGTCCTCTCCTAAGGCTATATTCCAAGGAAATAATCACTCACTGCTGAATTTATAGGGTATATGCATGTGTCCAGCAATGTGAAATCATTTCAAAAATTGTAGGATGTTCATGTCCTCTTTCCTCAACTTTGATGCCAAAAGGGGTCCACTTGGACCCAAATATGAGTTAGCAATGTAGAAGGTACTGGAGAGTTGTAGAAGGCATGGAGAAGGTTTACAGTGTAACCCCCAGGAAACAGCTTAGTCACCCCAGCATCCAGTGTCCCTTCTTTGCACCCACTGGCTGGCTTCCCCTTCCCTGCTCTTCCCTCCCCTCCCCTCTTTCCCTCCCCCACCTCGCTCTCCCCCTCTTCCCCCATTTCTCTCCTTCCATCCTCCACTCCTTTCCTCCAATCAAAATTTCACTGACTCCAGTCTGGTCCTTTCTCACTGAAACCCATTTTTCTCAACTCTCCACCCCCGCTCCTGCCAAATTTTCATTCTTTATCCAGTTCAGAGCTCACCAAAACAAAGGCCGATACAGTACACAGGACAGACCTTCCTTAGAACACAGTTTAATGACCATGTTTTGGCATATTGGTATGATTTAGGGCCTCGCATCCCCCTTGGAAAGACTAACAAGGAATTCTCCAACAAAGATGGGTCTCCCCTTACTAAAAACCCCTATAATGGATGAAAAAGGAAAAGAATTTTCTACATACGTTTACATAATCCGTGGAACGTGATGCAACAATTAAAAACGATCTTATAGAAGCCTACCTTGTGACATGGAAGGGAATGCAAGATACACAGTTAGTGACCAAAAAAATTAATTTTTCATGCTTGATTCTATATTTGTAATTAAAAAGAAGTCTATAGATGAAAAATAAAAGTCTAGAAGGATAGACAGTAAACATTCATACTGATTAAGAAGTAGTGTAGGAGAATTGTTAAGAACGTGGGTTTGGAGTCACAAAAACCTGGGCTACATTCCCTCTCTGACTTATAGACATGTGGCCTTAGAGCAATTTACTCAGCCTCAAAGCCCCTGTTCTTTTATCTGAGTGCTAGGGCACTTATAAGATTTAGGTGCGATCATACACATGTATAACACATGTTAGGTGCTCGATAAAAGTTCATTATAGTCATGGTTGTATTAGGTTCCAAACGATTTATGGAAATTTTTCCTGAATAAACCATCGATTTGTGTCATCGTGAAACATAGTCATGCTAAAATTTAATCATCAACTAAATATTAAAGAATGTTTACAAGGAAAAAATAAGGAAAATGAAATCAATAATCAAACAGCCAATCGGCTGTAGGGAGAAGTAGGTCCTTGGGGGGTTGATCAAGGGCGGTCTCCTGGAAGTGCTTCTCATTTTAAAGATTAGGGGGCCAGAAGAGGCAGAGGGCGATGGTAGTTGGGTCTAAATGAGCATCTGGAAGGAGAGATAGGAGAGGCCACTGCTGCCTGGACTCCCTGGGCTGTTAAGAGAATTTAATGAGAGCAAAAGCCTTGCTTGAACCCAGTCTCACTTGCCGACTTACCTATTCTTTCCCCTTTTCCTTACATCAAGGCTGTTTTCCACAGACACCTTGTTGTGGAAATGAACCTGCAGCCACCTCATCTTCTTCTTCCTTTACCACGGTATAGATGGTTTCGTGCCATCGAAGGAGGCTACAATAAAGGTTAGAGAAAGCTAAATATCTTTGTTATCTGCTGCTACACTACTAACCATCCCAAACTTAGTAGCTTAAAATAATAACAACCATTTATTTTGTTCAAAACTCTGCCAGGTGGACAGGGCTCAGTGGGGACAACTCATTGCTGCTCCAGGCAATGTCAGGGGGCTTAGCTGGATGGAGGATTCACATCCAAAGCTGGCAAGTTGCTGCTTACTACGGATCAGGAACTCAGCCAGGGCTATTGGCCAAGGGACCCAATTCCTCTCCACGTGGCCTCTCCTTGGGGCTGCTTGGGCTTCTTTACAGAATGGTAGCTGGGTTCCAAGAGCAAGTATCCCAACCTACAGAAGAATGGAAGAAGAGTAGAAGTCGGTAGTTTCTTAAAACCTGGGTCCAGCAACTGGCAATACTTCAATTCTGACATATTCTATTGATCCATCAAAGAACTTGCACTGATTCAAGAGGAGTGCATGTAAATGTCATCTCTCGATAGGAGAAATGTCAAGGAACTTGCATTCATAGTTAAACTATCACAGTCTGCCTCTTGGCCATGATTATTTCAACTCCTCCCTTATGCGAAATACACTTATGCCCTCCCAAGGGCCCCAGAAGTCTCATCCAATGAAGGCATCAGCTTGCGGTCCAGGATTTCGTCATCTAAACCAGGAAAAGTCCAACCTGTGGGCCAATTCTGGCCAAGCCCACATGTTCCATGGCTCTTTCCCAAGTTCGAGGCCAATAGTAGCTGCTCGAATTTTTTAAATAGCACATCACTCTGACTCTGATTCTCCTGCTACCTCTTTCACTTACAAGGACCCCTGTAATTACATTTGGTTCACCCAGAATCATCTTCCCATCTCAAGACCCTTAATCACATCTGTAAGGTCCCCTTTGCCATGTAAAGTAACATAGTCACAGGTTCTGGGGATTAGGACGTAGACATCTTGGGGCCATTATTATTATATATATTAGATTAGATATATTAAGTCCTCATTTTATTTTTTTACTTCTCTGTCCCTTTCAGTCCAAGCTTTTATCATTCCTTTAAAAACGTTTTGCATTGTAGCAATGTAGGGGTAGTGGATTAAGAGTTACAAACTATTAGGTATAAAATAAGCTACAAGGATATAACGTACAGCATAGGGAATATAGCCAATATTTTATAATAACTAAAAATGGAATATAACCTTTAAAAATTGTGAATGACTATATTGTACACCTATAACATATATTATTATAAACCAGCTATACTTCAATAAAAAATTTTAATAAAAAATAAAGTCTATGAGAACAAAATTTTCGACCATCGTATATATTATATAGATATACACGTACATATATGTACATGTATATATAAAATTCCAATGATCTTCCTTTTAAGTAACTTGGAATCAAACTATAGATTGATGTTCGATGAATACTTGTAAATCAATTAAATTCTTCTCTAATGGAAAAATAAATTCAATAACAAAAGTTTAAAAAAACATTTTGCATTCGCAATTGATAATCAATTCAACTAGACAAAAAAACACACCTACGTTTCCTTTCCAGATGGCCCATCTACCTTGCATTGCCTGTGAGGCTTCTGTGGGACAAGACCTTCAAGTTTCTTAAAGGACCTGCCAGGTACACCCTTCAATCCTTCTAAGGTTCAATTTCCCACATTACCTTAGGCACCAGTTTTGCTAAACTTCCCACCACGACATAACACACATCATTCTTTTCTCCGGCTTTCAGTCGCATTTTCCTCACTGCCCTTCAAGCCCTCATGAGCAAAGACTTCCAGCTTCCACCGGCCACCCAAACCCAAAGCCAGGGTCACATGTTTTAAATTTTAGTTACTGGAGCACCTCTCCTGATACCAAAACCTCTTCTAATTATCTATTACTGCCATAACCAACCACCGCAAAACTTTGTGACTTATTCTGTTCACAATTCTGCATTATGGACAGAGCTCAGCTGAGATAGTGACTCTGTTTCATGTGGCTCGGCTGGGCCTGGAGGATGATTTTCCAGCAGGTCACTCGTTTTGCTCTCATGTTGGTGTTAGATATCAGCTAGGAGCTCAGCTGGGGCTCTCAGTAGAGCCCCAATGTCTTTCCATGTGGACCCCTTAGTGGGGCTGCTTGGAATTTCTCACAGTATGATGGCTGGCTTGCGAGAACAAATATTCCAAGAGACAGGAAGTAAAAGCTGCCAGTCCCTAAGACCTGGAAGCGGCTGGAAGCGGACACAGTTCCACTGCCTTCTGTTGGTCAAGCAATCACAGCGCCCACCCAGAGTCAAGGAGAGGGCGCATAGACCACACCTCTCAAGGAGAGGAATATCAAAGAATCTGCAGTCATCTTTCCTTTGCCCCATCAGCGAGCTGTTGACTAATTGTTGCTGTCATAATTTCACATCTACCCACTCCCATCCACCCCCATCCACCATCCATTCCAGATGAGCAACAGTTCCTGGTGGTCCATAAGACACACCAGCACGCCGACATCCACTCAGAGCTGCACACACGGTGCATCCCTGGCCCAGGTATGTGGTCCTCACTCCTGGTTTCTGGAACACCCCCTCTGGGCTATGGGCACCAATGATTTTGGCCCTTCTCAATCCCCTAGATCAAGTCTAAATTGTCTTCCTTAGCTATGGACCTGCATGGACGAGGGGCTGGAATAGCACTCATTGGCTTGGCCTGGCTGGGTTGGTTTGGGGGGGTTTGTTTTTCACTGTTTTTTTTTTCACAATGCTCCTCCTTATGTTTTTCTAACTATTCGTAATTTCATTCCTAAGACCACGCCGAGCAACTTGCTCCAAAGAACAAGAACAGATATTTTCTCCCAGGAGGCCCTAAAAATCAATGGGTTTTTAGAGATATAGTGGGAGGGAGAGAATGGAGCTTGAGAACATACATGCCTTGGTGTGTCCTGGTAGGGTACCACTGATGTCACTCACTCTATTCCAGGGGATACAATGACTCATTTTGAAAACAAATAGAGAATTAGTCTTAGGAGAGTGCTTTTGGTCCCACTGCTTTGAGCATTCTTTGCTGATGGAGACAGATCCCAGATGACTGAATGTAGCATTTTTCTAGGTGGATCTGTGGATATCACCCGATTGGATACCATCTAAAGATCTGTTGTGAATTTCATTACCCTTGTGAGCCAATTCTGTCCATAACTGGATATCAGTCACCTAAATGTCTCCAAGTTCTTCAGACGATTGGGGTCATCTTTTTTGCAATGTTTAAATAGAAATTAACTTAATCCCCTTCCCAACATATGGTGGAAACCCAATTTCCCCTACCCCGTTCCCTAACACCTCAGGAATACCTCTCGTCGTCACCGATTTCTTATATCCTCTGACCTCTCTCATGGCTCACATATTTCAGTTGGCTCCTATGTTGGTACCAAACTGACCCAGAACTTTGGTTTCCTCTTAAAAAAAAAGGAAAAAGCGTTGGTACTGGGTGTTACTAGCCCCGTAGTTAGCAAACTTGGCTTTAGAAATACCAGCAAGCCTTAGATATTCTGATGGTGAGTCTGCTCCCTAGATCAATCAAATAGGAATTTCTGAGGGTGGGACACAGGCCTTCGTATTTTTATTAACTCCTTTGGGTATTTCAGCTGAGAAATTCTCAGCTAGCACAGTGCTTCTCAAACCCCAGTGTGCATGAGAACCACCTGGGGATCTTGTTAAAATGCAGAGTCTGGGGCTTCTCTGGTGGTACAGTGGTTAAGAATCTACCTGCCAATGCAGGGGACACGGGTTCGAGCCCTGGTCCGGGAAGATGCCACATGCCATGGAGCAGCTAAGCCCGTACGCCAAAACTACTGAGCCTGCGCTCTAGAGCCCGCGAGCCACAACTACTGAGCCTGTGTGCCACAACTACTGAAGCCCGTGTGCCACGACTACTGAAGCCCACGCCTAGAGCCCGTGCTCTGCAACAACAGAAGCCACACCGCAACGAAGACTAGCCCCCACTCGCCACAACTAGAGGAAGCCCACGCACAGCAACGAAGACCCAACACAGCCAAAAATAAAATAAATCAAATAAATCAATTTTTAAAAAAAGTAGAGTCTGTTTCTGGGGTTGGAGTGGGGCCCCAGATTCTTCATTTCTCATAAGCTCTCAAATGATACTGATACTGCTGATCTGCAGACCACACTTGAAGTAGCAAGGGGTCAGCGCACATGGGGGAAGACAGCGGTCCAGCAGACAATCTGCACCCTTCCTGGTAGACGTCCATCAGTGACGCCACCATCAGGAGCTTCTCAGATGCCATCTCCTCCAGTCCCAGCTCTCAGTCTTCTCTCTCCTTTCACGTTTCTTGGCCTCCCTCAATCTCTAGGCCCCTTGCCTTGTCCTTCTCAGGACGCTTGTGGAAGTATCAGACTTTCCCTCGTTTATTGGGTGGATCAGTCTAATCCTCTCCATCTCCCAGCACATCCCATCCCCATTCTACGAGCTTTGTTTCCACACCTAAATGCACTGTCAAAAGGATTGACTAATCCCAAAGCAATATGACCTCCATCTTTTCAACCAGAGGTTCCCAAACTTCTCAGCTCACTGTGCCTTAGTGTCTCAGGAACTTCTACAGAGAACCTCTAAGACAAAAAAAAAAAAAAATATATATATATATATATATATATATATATATATACACACACACACATATGCCTGACAGTTCTGTTTATTAAGTAGTCAGATTGATACAACTTAATGGAATTTGCATACACAGGTCTAACCCATGTTCTTGTTTCCCTCAAAAATTTAAAGTATCCCGTGGCATTGACACATGTACACTATTGATACTATGTATAAAATAGATAACTAGTGAGAACATACCGTATAACACAGGGAACTCTACCTAATGCACTGTGGTGACCTGAATGGGAAGGAAGTCCAAAACGGAGGGGACATATGTATGGCTGACTCATTTTGCTGTACGGTAGAAACTAACACAACATTGTAAAGCAACTATACGCCAACAAAAATTAATTTTAAAAATAAATAAAGTATCCCATGGCACTCCTGTGAGTGTGGTGAGGTGCCCCAGGGCACCTTGGTGAACACTTGGGGAACCATGTTTCTAAGCTAATAATTGGGATAAACGCAACCTCCAAATGTCCTAGGAAGGTAAGAAAGCCTTGTGGCAATGATTCTGTCTGATCCAGATGGGGCTGAATTCGGTTAGTAAAGAGAGGCTCTCTGGGCATTTCTTTCCTACCACTAACCACAAACAGGCCAGACTCCACTCTCTTCTGTAGCCAAGAGAGTAACTTTCCAGATTCATCTCCCAGTGGGATTCCCAAAGGACTCTGGAGTTAGAACCATAGAAGAAAGAAAATAAGGGCGGAAAAGTAGTTCCTATCCTGGTAAAAACTGTAAATATGACTCATCTCATACCAGAAAATCTAGCAGGGGAGCTCAAGTGTTATTAGGAAGCTGTATTACCTGACAGTAGACTGTTTCCAGTTCGGAGCCCAACCCTACAGCACAGTGATTCTCAAGACTGGCTGCGCATTAAAATCACTAGGGAGCTTTCAAAAATACTGAAGCCTGGGCCCTACCCGAGACCAATGGAGTCAGTCCCTGGGGAATGGCACCCAGATCTATCATTTTTAAAGCTCCTCAGGTGACCCCAAAACACAGCCAGCGTTAAGTGCATGGTCCATGGATCTACTGCCTTGGTATCACCTAGGAACTTGTCAGAAATGCAGCCTTGGGCCCCATTAAACACCTCCTGAATCAGACTGCATTTTAACAAGGTCTCCAGGTAATTCACGTGCTCATTAAAGTTTGCGAAGCTCCTCCAGCCACAGACAACCACAAAATTCTGGTACTTTCTGAGATATCATCGAACGTTTTCTGTGTACCATGTCTTTGGGGGCCCAGAAATCTTACATAACTTACCGTGTCACCCTGCAAGTTGGTGGTGGGCCTGAGATGAGCACTGCTGTCTGGTGACCTCCCACCTGGCGTTCTGCCTGATGGGAAGCGCACGGGGAAGTCTGGATTTGAGCTCCATGGCCCTATGACCTTGGGGGCCTCTCTCAACTTGTTTCTTTATCTTTATCTTTATAGAAGATTATCTTTATCTTTATAAAAGGGGCTAAAAATATTCACCCAGTGTCCTTTGAAGTTTCATGGTAAGGATTTGCTGAGTCATGCATGCAAAACGGCTTTTATACTGTAAAGTGCTGTGGACATCCAAAAGAGGATTAAGGTTGTGTGTGTGTCCCCCCCACCCCCAGGCCCCGGCCCACACAAGAGGCAGGATTGTAAGCCTGCTCTGCTCCAAGGCACTAGAGGTGGAGCTTCTTAGAGCCTTGCTACTCAAAGTGTGGTCTGTGAACCAGCAGAATCCCCTGAGAACTTGTTGGATAGGTGGAAGCTCAGGACCCAGGAGACCTACTGAATCAGAATCTGCATTTTAGCAAGAACCTTCCCCCCAACCGCCCCCGCAGTGATTCCTGGGAATCCTTCCACATGGGAAACACAATATGGCAAGTGGCCAAAAATAAATTGTCATTTGACAGGCAAACCACCGAATTACCTCCGAGGGCTACAATCTAAATAGAATTCCATTGTGAATTGAAATGATCTGGTCCTGCGACATTAAAGCAACATTCCCAAGTAGAGATAAGGCAAGGTCCTGTAGGCATTAGGGCACTAGGTGAGGTTTCCTAGAGTAGGGTCCATAACCAATATCCCCTGATCTTTGCAGGTCCTGAGTTCCCTTCACCTCTCCCATTGCATTAATTCTCAGCTTGGGTGATGTCTTCTTTGGATGGTAGCTCAGACATGAAAATTGACCTTGAGTCCCGTGAGGACTAGCATGAATCCCAGCCAGACCTGGAATGTAAGCAACCTCTACAAATTCATCATGGGCGTCAAAATTGGTTCCCAAACAGGAAATGGGTTAAATGCTATCTATGGAAATGGTTTTTCCTCTAATTTGCCAGAGAACTGGGCTCTGGGACTCTCTCTAGCACATTAAGTAGACAGGGACAATTCCGGAAAGTGGTGGAAAGGGACATATTATGATTCAGGCCTTCAGTCCTATCATGAGTAGACACAATTTTCATACATACCCTCATATAGAAAGCTTTAAAGCACTGCTTCTCCAATCAACTGGTTTGCAGCTACTAAACTCCCTACTCCACAAAAAAAAAAAAAAACACGAAAAACTAGGAATGAGAACCTTCTTGTTGAAAGGCTTACTGAGAGCTCCAAGCCCAAAGTCAGAAAGGGGATCCCCTTTTTGGTCTAGCTAAGTCACCATTGGTAAAATCTCTTGTAATTCCTCACAGAATATTTTGAAAAAATGGCTCTGAGAAGTCCCATTTTAAGGAACCAGACTTAATAGTATTCAATCCAGAATCTCCCCAAATTATTGGACACAGACCCTCCTTAAGCGTATTAATGTGTTTCTTTGTGAGTGTTTTGCAGATTGTCCTTTGGAAACTGCAGA
Organism: Lagenorhynchus albirostris; assembly: GCF_949774975.1. Classification (NCBI taxonomy): domain Eukaryota; kingdom Metazoa; phylum Chordata; class Mammalia; order Artiodactyla; family Delphinidae; genus Lagenorhynchus; species Lagenorhynchus albirostris. The sequence goes on along the minus strand of NC_083107.1, from coordinate 12,096,659 downwards.
AATTAACAATGAAATCACCCCTAAGCCAATGAACTCAAGTCCTAGGCTAACGGCGTTGCATTTGCTAACTTGTCTTTGACTCCTACTGTCAGCACGAGGTGCCCTGGCATCAGACCTCAGCCTTTCTTCTGTAGTTTCTGCCCACTCAGGTGATCTTCCAAGGGGTCTTAGGACGGGAAGGAAGGGTGGTAGGTAGCTAAGCCTCCCCCTAGAAGTGGGGAAATTTCTCCTGGGGGCATCTAAAACTGGGGATGGGTGGTTGGAGGTGACACCCAGCCTTTGCACTTTCTGCTTTCAGAGAATTAGCCTTTGGGGGAAGAATAAGCCCAGGAAGTTGATCCAGGACTTGGTGCTGGTGAAGGACAAGAAACTCATATTTCCTGACAAGTGTATACTAAGTTCCAGGCTGAGCTCTTTCCACAAGGGAAAGAGAACCTCCCATGACAACTTTACTAGTAAGGTATTCTGTTTTCACTTTTCCGATAAAGACAGACCATCAAAAGTGTGAATATAAGACACGCAGCTAGCAAGTAGCAGAGACAGGATGACCAGCGGGTCTGCCGCCTCTAGGTCCAGGAGTCTTTCCATCACCCATGGCAGGAAAACCTCAGTTGGAGTCCCAGAATGTTTCCACGGGTCCCACACGTCCTTGTCTGTAAAGTGCCGTGAAAATCCAATGTCAGGAAGAAAGTAAAAGAGTGTTTGCTACTCTTCCAGCGAGCGGTTGCCATTCCCAGTTTTGCTGATGCAGCGGTGGTTTGGTTGGCATTAAAAGTGTAGACTCCTGGACTGGACTGGCCCCAATTCCTCTGGCCCTGGGGTCCCTCAGAGACTAGGGGAAATGATGTATTGGAATCTGCCCCACCAGCAGCCCCCAACCGCCATTCTCTGCTGAGATGCCCTTCTTTCAAGTTCTCCCGACCTACCCCCTGGAAGCCGGGCCCTGCTGTAAGAGCCCTGGGCATTGACTTGGGTGTAGAAGCTGGTGTGCCAAGAACGCAGTGGATAGGGGCATGGAAGTTCCCGTGAATGCGCCCTTGTGCTCATGCAAACGAGCACGGGAAGTCTCTCATTCATCTTTCAGCAATCACAGGCTGGTGGGGGAGGGAGGGGGGGGACAGACCTCTAACAGTAATTTTGATGTTCTATATATGGAAAGGGCTGCACTAGAAGGCAGCACAGGTTGCTATGGAAACACAGGGAACCAGCCTATGCTGAGGGGGGCTGAACTGGGGGATATATCCCAGAGGAGGTGACGCCTGCACCGAATCTCAAAGGAGCAGTTGGAATTACGCTGAGAATAAAGGTAGAAAGCATTTCCAGGCAGAGGGAGCAGTGTAAAAAAAAAGCGTGAAGGAGTATACAGGAGAGAAGGAACTTGGGACTGAAGCATGAAGCAAGAGTGGAGGGACAGGGGGGCGGGGGTGATGCAGGCTGAAAGAGCCAGGTAATGGAGACCTTGTTCACCTGCCTGCATGACCACACCCTTATGATGCAGGAGAGGGCTGGGTCCTGGGCTGCCTCATTTGGGCAGCCCTACCTTAGTGGTATCCAACTTGGGGTGATTTTCTTCCAATGTGTGCCAACCATGTGGTGAATCTCTGATGCAAGTTACGTACAGGATCACACATTTACTTCTGTCAGCTCTCATAGGTACCAGTTAGTGTTGAACTATTGATTTTTTAAAATATTCTAGTGCTTTTTATTCCAATTTTTGTGTAAATCGATTTTTCCCCAGAAATACAATATGAACTTGGAGATACAAGTAAATGTATCTTCAGTTAGTTTTAACCCTCATTGTTTTATTCCGCAACAAAAGTCATAGATGGCTGGGGTCAGAAGAGACCTCAGAAGCATACAGATAGCTTCCTCCAGATCCAGAGAGGCAAATCCAGTGAACTCTGACCCATTGCTGGTTACTGAAAGCCCCACCCTGGGCCCCATGAACAACATAGAATGAATCAGAAATTAATCCTACACAAGCAGGCAACACCTGCAGTACGAGGTATTGACATACATCTGCTCTTCCCCAAGGGCTGGGGCTGGGCAGCTCTGAGAGGAAAATGTCTCTCCCATTAAGACTCTGAGGGAGGGCTTCAGGGAGGAGGTGGCACATGAGTTAGGATTACAGGACGAGAAGGAGGTTGACCCTAGGTGACAGGAAGAAAGTGCAAAGCATGGGTCTCAGCTAAAGGCATCATGTTTATGGAGTGAGTAGGAAGCCAGACTATGTGTGTGCCTGTATATAATTATATAGTACAATTGCTAATCTACAAGGTCATCTATCACATTATCACATCTTATATCTCTTGTTCTAGATAGACTCAATCATCAGTTCTGTATATGGGCTTGTACCCTCCCCCATGCAAAGCCTGAGTTCACTCACTGATAGATGGTCACCTGGCCAATCAGAGGTGGCAGAGGGACAAATTCCCAGTCTAGGTTTGCCCACCCCCCAAGCAGGGCTGAGCTGACTGAACGCCCAAATCCCCCCAGAGTCAGGCAAATCCCTGGCCACTCCTGCAGCTGGTCCTGCCTACTCAGGCTCCACAAAGGCAGACACAACCTCTCTGCATTTTGCACAGAAGTCTTGCCATCTCCATTCCCTCCCAGCACAAAGTTGCTGTTCTTGGGTCCTTTCTGCCTCACCTCATCATCTTCACCCTTTCATCTTCCTCACCATTAGCCCCGCTGGTGCCCAACATGGCAGATATCTGTGCCACCCAGGCATTGCTGATGGCATGGGCCGCCAGGGAGAGGGTGCAGAAAAGAGGGTCATCAATACTACCACTAATAATAATGATGTTGTATCATTAGTGCTTTCATGGATGTATTATTTTTTCATGATGTATTACTTTCCCTCCAGCTGGATGTATCCATACAACTATTACTTGTAATAATGATGACTTTTCAATGAATGTTACCAATACCGCCACTACTAATAGTAATGAACTTTCATTGACTCCCTCCTATTCCCCACATGAACCCTATGTAAGATAGCTTTTATTAATGCCATTGTACTGGTGGGCAAAATGAGATTTGGAGAAATTTAGTAAGTTGTTCAGCTTGTAAATGACTGAACAGGGATTGGACCCTGACTTAATCTGACTCCAGGGTGCAGGGGTTAATCACTGAAGTTCTTCAATGAATGGATGGATGGGTGGGATAAAAAACTAATGAGAGGAATACGTCTCACCTAAGCCCACTGGGCAAGGCGGAAACTTGAGGCTGGTGAACTGCAGCTTGTTAATTGTTCATAATCTCTAGTACTGTTTTTTCAGGTCCCAAAGTCAAATCCGTAACCTTTCAGAAGTATAATATTCGAGACCTGAACCAGCAAGTTCTGGTCCTGGAAGGCGAGGTCCTCAGAGTGGTCCCAGACAAAAGCATCAGAACCGGAGGTGACTCTCAGCCTTGCTTTACTCAGCAGAAGTGGTTCTTATTCTCTCACTGCCCACCTGGCCTGTAGAAAACTCCTCCCTGGTGGGGCAGCTTGACCGCCCCCTCCTCTGGGACAGGTAAAGGACTGCCTCCTGGAAAGAGCTGCCCTCAAGGGCAGCTGGTGGTGGGCAACAGTCAGGATGGGGACACAGTTCCAGAGAGTCCCTGACTTCAAAGAAGTCTCCCTGGGAGGGCTGGGAGGAAGAAGGAGCCAGAGGCAGAGGGAGAGGGAAATTCTGAGGATAGGGACATTCTTGGCTCCTGGGCCAACCCAGGATTGAGCATTTGATGACATTGCTCAGGCAAAACAGGGCGGTTGTACCCGAAATGTCAACAGAAAAAAAAGATCATTTTTCTCCTCTAGGGCTGACGCAGTCTTCTGACTTTTTCCAGAGACCTTTTATGTATCAACTTCACACTTAAGAAAAGCTACTACTGAGAAAAAACATCATATGTTTTTGGAACAAAGTTGCCTGATCTTTCCGGAAGCAGCCTGGCTACCTAAGAAATTCTGCCTCATAGTTCAGAAAAAGAACATTAAAGAGCTGAATTAATTCACTGACGGACGAGGAACGTCTGCCCTTCACCTTCCTCAAGGAACAGGTGGGTTCCTATTTCACTCTGGAGTCAGCTGTGAATCACGGATACTTTATCTACACCTCCAACACACCCAGACAACCTGTGGGAGTGACCAAAGATCTAGGGAAAGAAAAACAACAACTCAATTTCAATTTCAAAAGACTAATGTGGAACTCAATACATTACAAGACTGAATATACAAACTGACAATGGCCAGACCACCTCCAACAATAGAATGCAATCCTCAACTTCTATAGCAATTGGCCCAGAAGGGTCAGGACTTGGTCAATGACGGCCAACTTCTCTATTTTTGTGCCCACTTTCAACTCAGGACCAATCAGAAAAAGGCAACTATGCTGCCCAAACCAATCGCATACGATGCCCCTCTCCCGGCTTCCCCATGGCAACAGCTTCAATCAAAGCACACCTGGAGCCCTCCCTTTCTGCCTGCCCCGAATCTCTGCCAAAAGCAACTGATGGGGGCTGACTCCTTTGCTATAGCCAGCTCTGAATAAATAGCAGCTGTTTCTTCTCATTTGAGTGGTCTTCATTTTTTTCCATAGAGAACGGCAAATAAAAGCATCTTCTCCCGGTAATATGTCACCTTCACCTAGCAAGACCATGGGCTTGACTTTCGGTGTCATTTGTCCCTTTCATGGGTATGAAGTTTGAGCTATAAAAAGTAGAGTGTGGGGCTTCCCTGGTGGCGCGGTGGTTGAGAGTCCGCCTGCCGATGCAGGGGACTTGGGTTCGTGCCCCGGTCCGGGAGGATCCCACATGCCGTGGAGCGGCTGGGCCCGTGAGCCATGGCTGCTGAGCCTGCGCGTCCGGAGCCTGTGCTCTGCAACGGGAGAGGCCACCACAGTGAGAGGCCCGCGTACCACAAAAAAAAAAAGTAGAGTGTGGTTAATTACAAAGTTCTAGGTTGAAATAAATTTCCGGGAATTGATGATCTCAGTGCCTGTGGCTTTGCTGCTTTCCTAAACACATCCAGCCTCACCGAGGTCCTTCTGTTTCTCAAGAGATAGCCAAGCCATAGAGGTTGTCTCCTCCAGGAGGGCAGCCTGGATAATGCAAGCTCTAATTAGTGATGCGTGTGGAGGCTGGATGAATTCTAGGGACGCTGATCCAGCTGCAGGTGCCAAGAGAAGAGCTTCAGCGGGGTTCAGTGTCAAGGGGTTCAGTGGGGTTCAGTGTCAAGGGGTTCAGTGGGGTTCAGTGTCAAGGGGTTCAGTGGGGTTCAGTGTCAAGGGGCGTGGTAAGGCACTATCTGTGAGTCCTCAGTGCAAGAGAGCAGAGCAGTGGGTGTCAACAGGTGGGAGGGACCAGTGACAAAGAATCCTGAGCAGGTGGCAGACAGAAGCCAGTTTGTGGGAAGGCCTGAAGGCCCTTGTCACTTATCCAGACTCAGGTCCAAAGCATGGCAAGATCAACGTCCTAAAGCAGGGTCGGAGGCCAGGCAGGCACACAGAACAGGCACTCGGGACCCAGGCACAAAGTCGGGGGGGGGGCGGTGGGAAGCTGGAGGTTTCTAGGGTTAAAGGCAAGAGATCTAACGCTTCAAGTCTGGAGTGATCCTCACTCACTCAGAAACCGTCGTCTGCAACTAGGAAAGCCTGGTGAAAATTCGGGGATCTGGAAGGTAGTGCCTCCTTTCATTCTGTTTCTGATCTTCCCTCTCTGTATCCTTTGGAAAGGCAACCCTGTTCGTGTCATCTTAAGACTAAAGACCACCTGGAGGGGTGGGATAGGGAGGTTGGGAGGGAGGGAGACGCAAGAGGGAAGAGATATGGGAATATATGTATATGTATAACTGATTCACTTTGTTATAAAGCAGAAACTAACCATTGTAAAGCAATTATACTCCAATAAAGATGTAAAAAAAAAAAAAAAGCCAACCATCTACGGAAACTCTTATTATGCCTTTCTTTTGTAATTCAAAGGGCTATACCATTACTTTCTAACTGAAAATCTTGATGCTTACAAAATTAGCTTAATTATTCATTTGATTTATCTGCTGATATAAAGTCCAAAACCACAAGACTGATATCAAAAGTACAAATGACTTGATGAATAGCAAGCTTGAACGTTTCAGTGGTCTTTTTCATTGACTACACCGCCATGAGAACGTACAATCAAAATCTCTTTGTGTTTGCAGGGCCTCAAGAATTCTCCCTCTGGGCTTCCCTGGTGGCACAGTGGTTGAGAGTCCGCCTGCCGATGCAGGGGACACGGGTTCATGCCCCGGTCTGGGAGGATCCCGCGTGCCGCGGAGCGGCTGGGCCCGTGAGCCATGGCCGCTGAGTCTGCGCTCCGCTACGGGGAGAGGCCGCAACAGTGAGAGGCCCGCGTACCACAAAAAAAAAAAAAAAAAAAAAAGAATTCTCCCTTCTCTATAGTTATGTGAGCACTTACCTAATATTTCATTTGTTCTAACTGTTTGCATTTATGTGCATTTTGGGAGTTCTAGCAAATGAGTTCTTGCTTGGCAGTGGCGTGTAGCCACTGATCTATGTTGTGAGAGGCCCCTTCCATGAATGACGCCGCCTTGAGATAATTCAGAATGGGCTCAGATGAGATCGTAAATATCCTTAGTCTGATACTACCTGGCAGACTGACTTGACCTAACTTTTAAGTAACCATGCTTGATATATGGGAATATATATATTTATTTTAATTGAAGTATAGTTGATTTACAATATTGTGTTAGTTTCAGGTGTACAGCAAAGTGATTTGGTTATACATACATATATATGTATATAATATATATCTTTTTATTCTTTTTTCTGTTCTTTTCCACTATAGTTTATTATAAGATATTGCATATAGTTCCCTGTGCTATACAGCAAATCCTTGTCCTTTTTCTATTTTATATATGGTAGTGTGTATATTTTTACAGTTATTCTTAAAGGACCATGCTTGATAAAGATGTGGGGTCCCAGTCTTCTCGAGACACTGTGAAAACTGCCACTTCGCAGCTCCTATGGCCCACGCAGAAGCAGCTGGCTTTCTCAGTCCTGTAGAGCTCCAAAAAGAACAGGACTTTCAGTGAGCTTAGACTGCAGGCTTCAGACCAGTCCCTTCCCTTAACCAAGCACGGTTTCCTTCCATCTTTGCTTGCCACCTGGTGGGTGATGGTCTGAGTCTATCCTTTTCCTGAAGGACTTTGCTGACGGAGGCTAGCACACACCAACATCTTGAAATTTGCCTGCCCTTTCTTCTCCTGTGCAGCCTTGGGTAATAGGTGGGCTCTGGCCATCGCTTCTGAAAGTGCATCAGGAGCAAGGTTCTGCTTTAGGGTTGTGTGAAGAAGCATAAGGCAGTTTCTCTTCCCAAATTTCCGAGGAAGAGGCAGTGGTTGTCTCATGCTGTGGATAAGCCCAAGGCCAGTGTTCATTCATTGCACTTCCAGCAGCACTTAGTTCACCTGCCGGGTGAAAAAAATGAGTTTTGTGCATGTCAGGAGACAGGGTGGAAGAGGGATGGATGACAGGACCCCCTGTGCCTCTAAAGCACTGTCCCTTCCCTTTGCCCCCCCATAGGAAAGGAGGTGCCCCAAGGCATATAGATGGGGTACGATAAACCATCCCTGCCAGCTGTGGAGATGCAGCTGGTTCCTTGTCGTTTACAGCTCTCCCTTTTCTCCATCTTTGCCTTATTCAATAGCAATAAAGGGAACTCATCAGGACCCCCCCCCAAAGATGGCCGGAAGCTCTCCCACCTCGAGCCTGGCTGACACCCACTCTTCCTTCTGATATTACTCGGGTCTTGCCCAGGGAAGTCCCTCTACTTTCCTGGTTGGGTTGTGCAGCCCCGTCATGCACTGGGCACAGCTTCTCCACTTACACTTGTGTTGGCCTGATTAACATCTGTCTCCCCAACAGACCACAAGCGCCTTGAGGGCAGGGTCTGCTTCTGAGTGTGCTCAACATTCCATCCTCATCGCCCCGCACAGAGCCCGGCACAAACACTGTGTAAGGAATGAGTCAGCTGGCAGAGGGCTCACCAGGCCAGCCCACACTGTCCAAGCTCTGTGTGAAGAAGCCTCTCTGAGCGCTGTCTTCTGCTGGGTGCCTCCCTGCTGGGGACAGGGCAGATGGGTCAGGCAATGGGATTTCTCTGTGTTTCAGGCTCATGTCACCTGGAGTAGGACATTCCTCCTGGTGGTGCAAGTTTAAGGCCAGCCTGAATACTAGTACTGTTGGCAGCTGGTACCCAATCACTCAGCCAGAAAGGCACATTATCATTTTCTAATGAAATGTATGGGGAGGAGGAAGTGTGGACAAGAAAGAAATGCCTGAATCAGAATTACTTGGGTTTTTTTTTTAAAAAAAAAAAAAAAGCAGTTAGATAAAAGAAGCCGACTCACAGATACAGGGAAAAAACTGGCCAGTTGGGGGAGAGGGGCAATATAGGGGAGGAGGTGTGGGAGATACAAACTATCGGGTGAAAGACAGGCTTAAGGATTTATTGCACAACACAGGGAGCATAGCCAACATTTTGTAATAACTGTAAATGGAAAGCAACGTTTAAAAACTCTATAAAATTTTGGGCTTCCCTGGTGGCACAGTGGTTGAGAGTCCGCCTGCTGATGCAGGGGACTCAAGTTCGTGCCCTGGTCTGGGAAGATCCCACATGCCGCGAAGCGGCTGGGCCCGTGAGCCATGGCCGCTGAGCCTGCGCGTCCGGAGCCTGTGCTCTGCGGCGGGAGAGGCCACAACGGTGAGAGGCCCGCGTACGTCAAAAAAAAAAACAAACAAAAAAAAACTCTATAAAATTTAAAAATTAAAACAAAAAAGGCAGTTATGTCCCTGGTTACATCCCAGAACACCTAAATCAGAATCTCCTGGTTACATCCCAGAACACCTAAATCAGAATCTCAGGGTGTGCAACCCTGAGAATCTGTATTTTTCCAGCTTTATGGAGATACGATTGACGTATAACATTGTGTGAGTTTAAGGTAGACAACGTGTTGATTTGACACATTTCTGTATTGCAATATGATGGCCACCATCGCCTCACCTAACTCTTCTATCCCATCACATAATTATCATTTCTTTTTTGTGGTGAGAACATTTAAGATCTACTCTTAGCAACTGTCAAGTATATAATATTGTATTATTAGCTATAACCACCATGCGGTACATTAGATCCCCAGAAGTTGTTAATCTTATAACAGGAAATTCATACCCTTTGACCAATATCCCCCATTCTCCTCACCCCACCAGCCCTTGGTAACCACCACCCTCCTCTCTGTTTCTCTGAGTTTGGCTTTTTTAGAATCATCATATAAGTGATGTCACACAGTACTTCTCTTTGTCTGTCTGACTTAGTTCATTTAGCATAATGCCTTCAAGGCTCGTCAGAAGCTTCCTGGGTGATTCTTTTTTTTTTTTTTTTTTTTGCGGTATGCAGGCCTCTCACTGTTGTGGCCTCTCCCGTTGCGTACCACAGGCTCCGGCCGCGCAGGCTCAGCGGCCATGGCTCACGGGCCCAGCCGCTCCGCGGCATGTGGGATCTTCCCAGACCGGGGCACGAACCCGCGTCCCCTGCATCGGCAGGCGGACTCCCAACCATTGCGCCACCAGGGAAGCCCTTCCTGGGTGATTCTTAAGCACAGCAGCATTTTAACCCCTCAGGGACAGTGCAAAGAGCTCTGTACTAGGAGTCAGAACTTCTGGAAGTCCGCCACTTAGAATCTAGGTGACTGGTCAAGTTACTTGTCTCTGAGTCTGTTTACTCCACTATTAAATGGGCATAATTCTCATCCAGCCCTGGTCACAGCGTTAGGTGGATGCAACGATCACCCAATGCATTGTGAAAATTACCTCCCAGACCAGAAATCACCATGACCCTGACAGCCTGCCAAGCAATCCCCTCTGAACACTCTGCAAAGAGTCTGTCCCTGCCGTTGGTCAGCTGGCCTCTGGATCCTGCCCTGAGCCCCTGTACGGAGCTGCACTGACAAGGTGCCTTCTGCGAAAGGGCTGTGGGGAAATGACAGGCACCGTCAAAGGCTCAGGTCCCTGATTAGGTGGAATTTAGAATGCATGTTCCTCCTGAAAAATACCAGGAGAGGCTGAGCTACGCCAAACAAACAAAAGCAATGTTACTTTTGCAGTAAAAAAACAGTGCAGGCTTTTGTGCGTGAGATGGAGACCATCTTGCATTGCAGCTCTTTGATGAAAAGTGGAAAGTTCCAGAATGACTCAGGGATGAATGTCTGGAGACTTCAAACAGTCTGTGGCCCCTTGCCCTCTAGAATGGGAGTCGGCAAACTTTCTGTTAAGGGCCAGATAGTAAATCTTCTAGGCTTTGCTGGCTGAGATTCCACAGCTTCTACTGTAGGGGGAAGGTAGCCATAGACGACCAGTGAGCCTGGCTGTGTTAGCAAACTATTTGAAACAGGGAGTGATCTAGATTTTGCCTGCAGGCTACGGTTTGCCAATCACCCCTGGCTCTACAATGATGATCTTAAAGGGGCTTCCCTGGTATGCTGGAGTCAGTTCATCCAGCTTGTAAGAGCCCATTGTTAGCCCCTCTTCCTGACAGCACCTACAGTGACTTCACGGGGGGCAGTTTGAAGTCGGCTGTGCGGGGAGTACTTACACCACTGAAACTGGCAAGAGCTGTGTATCATTGCTCCCGCCCATTCCCACCCCTCCCCCTCCACCCCATAGAACTTGTTGTTAAACATTTACCAGCCCATCACTAGGTGTGTGTCTCCAGAGACTGGGGTGAAGAGAAGGGGCTGGGAGAGCCAGTCCATTGGAATGTGAGACGAAACTACTAAACGTTAGTTCCTGTTTCATCTAGTCCTTGTAAATTTCCTAATTTTATGGAAGTTTCACAAAGTGCTATTGCCCATATTTCAAGATGTGTCCTCAGTTTTGTTTAATCGAGTGGGGTAACTGGGATCAAAAATGCTTGGGCTGTACCACTCCTAAGGCTGTGCGTTAATGCGCTGTGCTGGGTCACTCACTCCCAAGCAGAGGGCAGGATGGATAAGGGTTTCCTCTTTCTGTCCCCAGTATAGCCTTCCTCTTTCCCTCACCTGCTTCACCCTGCCCAGGATATTGAATGGGGGCAAGAGGAATGATCAGCTGGGAAAGGAACCCCTGGATGGGGTCCTCCTGAAGGAGTTCTTGCTGCAGGGTGAATGTCGTGAGATCACGCATTTTACAAGCATAGAGAATTTTTTGAGGTGAACAGCTGAAATTTGAGTGTTATGGGTTGAGTTGTGCCCCTCCCCCCAAAAAAGATATGTTAAAGTCCTAACGCCTGGTACCTGTGAACGTGACATTATTTGGAAATAGGGTCTTTGCAGATTTAATCAAGATAAAGTTCTTAGGATGTGTCCTAATCCAAGGTGACCGCTGTCCTTGTAAGAAAAGGGAAATTTGGACACTGACATAAACAGAGGAGGATAAGAAGACACAGAGACACAGGGAGAAGAAGGCCATGTGGCAATGGAGGACGAATGCTGCATCTACAAAGCAAGGGACGCCAGGGATTGCCAACAAAACTAGAAGCTAGAAGAGGCGTGGAACAGATTCAGAGCCCTGAGGAGGAACCCACCCTGCCAACATCCTTTTTTTTTTTTTTTTAACATTTTTTAAAATTGAAGTATAGTTGATTTACAATGTTGTATTAGTTTCAGATGTACACCAAAGTGATTCATATATATATATATATATATATATATATATATATTCTTTTTCAGATTCTTTTCCCTTATAGGTTATTTCAAAATATTGAGTATATTTCCCTGTGCTATACACACATACTCCCCCCCCACCCCTTTTCCTTAGGTAACCATAGTTTGTTTTCCATGTCTGTGGGTCTCTTTCTGTTCTGTGTAGAGGTTCATTTGTCTCATTTTTTTAGACTCCACATATAAGTGATATCATATGATATTTGTCTTTCTCTGGCTTACTTCATTTGGTACGATAATCTCTAGTTCCATCCGTGTTGCTGCAAATGGCATTATTTCATTCTTTTTTATCCACCCTGCCAATATCTTGCTTTCACACTTTTAGCTAGCTTCCAGAACTGTGAGAGAATAAAGTTGTGTGGCTATAAGCCACCTAGTGGTTTTACTTTGTTATAGCAGCCCTTAGGAAAGAAAGACATTGGGATTCTCAGGTGTAACATGCAATGGCCCAAACTTTTTCACTGAACACCTAGACCCATGATTACGATGACGGTTAGGAAAATAAACTCCAAATCACCTTAGCTGTTTTTATACAAGTTTTCAAAAATGCATCTGCTTTGCAGGGGATGTCATATTAGCTGCAGTAATAAGAAGACCGTCATTTAAATAGCAACCCTTCCCTCTCTCCATCCTTTTCTTCCTTCCTTCCTCCCTCTGGTCTTTCTGTCTCCTTCATTCATTCGTAGAAAACGTGTTGGGTGGTAGGTTCTTGGGATACCTCAGAGAGAAGAGAACTCTTGGAACTTACATCCTAGTGGAGGATGCACACATTAAACATAATAAATAAGCAAATTATATAGCATGTTAGGAGGACCAAAAAAATAAGACCCGGGAAAGAGGGCTTGGTGGTGCTGGGGTGGGAAGCCGCTCGCAGCACTAAGTGGGGTGGCACACCTGTGTGGTCACCTGAACCATTCCTGACTTTCTACCAATAAAGTCAGAGCACACAGGAATCTTGTGCTTCTGTAAGGAGGCGGGTACATTTGTGATCTCGGTGTAGCCTCACGGGAAGCCCGCACAACATGCTACATGCACCACAGCGATTTACTTCATGTCACCAGGTTGGAAGGACAGGTGGAGGAGGATGGAGCCCAGGCTATGCCTGCCTCCATTTGACCCACATGGTCGACCTCCTCAAGACCAAGGTTTCACTCCCATTTGGAAGCCAGAGTCCTCACCGTTAGGAGACAGCCCCAGCTCAGAGACCAATCTGAATAGACACGTCTTGGTTGCAAAGAAGTTACGTGACGTTATGCAGAAGACACACCCTCACCCCTGCCCCCCAGCCCCCATGCCAAGCATCACTGTCACCTGGACACATTTTCAAACACTGAAAATACTAAATACTTTTTTACCTCGGGCTTGGTGCTGGTCGCCAGCGTCCTCAGATCAGAAACAGAAGCAGCTGACCTTGTCGGAGCTCTTCCCTGGGGCCTCATCCCCCTTGACCCTCACAGGCTGGGGTACTGTCATAGTCCTAGTTACGGCTGAGGGGACTCAGGGAGGCATCACTTTGTCTTCTTGCCCAGTACCTGCTGAGATCAGCTCTCCAGCTTGACTTTGAGGACCCTCACTGCCTCTTGGAAACGTAAGGGGGTATCTTGTAGAGAGTTTGATTTATTTCATCTAAAAACTCTACAATGAAGCAATCCTTCCTTCTATGACCTCAAGATACAAATTCTCGAAGTACTAATAAGGTGTGTTGCCTTTAGCTGTCTGAGAAGCAGACACATGAGCCAAACTAGGGCAGTCACATGCTCTCCTTGGAATCTGAATCTTTTCCTCATCCATCTAAAGTTCTTTGTGAATCGGGTGAGATGTGACGTGTACAATTGGAGGGTGTTTGGAAACCTCTCTCCTCCAAGCCCTTTCAATAAGGGGATTCTGTGTCAGCCCTGCCCCAAGACATCAGGAGTTCAGCTTCCTGGGACCTTTGGAAGCTCAGTTTTCCATGACAAGAGGCTGCGAAGAAAGTGCCTTTCTTGTCTAAGGTTAGACTCTAGCAGAAGGTCGGCAACCTTTTTCTATGAAGGTTGGGAAAGTAACCAGTAGAGGCTTTGCTGGCCAGATGACTCCCTTCCAATGACTCATCTCTGCTGTTAGAGCCAGAGAGCAGCCATAGAAAACGTGTAAACGTGTAAAGCATGACTGTGTTCCAAAAAAACTTTACTTAAAAGCAGGTGGTAGGGCAGGATTTGGCCTGTGGGCTGTAGTTTGCCAGTCCCAGGAATAGAACAATGCACTTTGAATTTTCTATTTCCTTTTGCTAAAATGCTGTCAAGGTCCAGAAAAAAGATATGGTGACCCACAGTTTGGAGAGCATTGCTTTGGATGGGCAAGCATCAAAGAAGGAATGACAGAAGAGGATGGCCCAGCCCTGGGAGGCCTTCCTGGAGGCAGCAAACATTTCCAAGAGAGAGCAAGGCCTGTGGCCTCATCAGCAGGTACGCGGTACGCGTACCTCCGGCAAGGTTTCCTGGGGTCAGAAGGAGCCGTAGCCAGTCTCCTTCCTGTCCACTCAGGTCCTGCCCTTCATCCCAGCTCCTGTTGGGTCATTTCTTCACATTGAAAATGTCCTTTTTGGAGGAGAAACCAGGTGTGAAGATGGGCTCTGAAGATTGTGAAAGAGATGAGTTTCAGTGCCACTCAGAAGGTAAGATTCTTATAAAAACCCGCACCAGGGCCAAAGAGTAACTCCTAAAGTGGGACCTTGTGAGGTGCTGGGCACAGTCCCGGCTTCTCCCTGTTGACCTGGCACAGGTTTGGGAACTTCCTTGGTGAATGAATTAGACAAGAGAAATACTTGAGGGGAGAATGGAGCTTTGCAGCAGGTGTCCAGGTGCAGCGGGTGGGAGATAAATGCATCATTTTCACCCAAAGTGTCAGGGCTGTGAAGTCCTGACTCACCACCAGGATGGTTTTGAAGCCTCCAAACGCATCTCTTTTCTCCCTACTGGCTCAGGCAGAGGAGAATGCCCTGCGATGGACGTGGTTCTCTGAGTCCGGGTTGGAAAAAGGATCCCTGCTCAGGGCTTCTGAGTGTCCCCTGGAAGAAGGAACTTGGACATTGGCTCCAGGGGGACAAGAAGAGGAGGCTTTTGACCCAAATGACTGTCTAAAGCACGGGCTATGAAGGGAGAGGGGGCCAAATCCTGGAGCTTTCAACTCACACGTGGCATTCAGAGTTCCAAAACGAAAAATCAGGATGTTGGTCTGACGGATGTGGATCTGCTAACAGTGACAAGAGAGAACCAGCCCTGCTCCTGGAACACAGGCGATGTGGAGGCCACCATGCTCATTCTGTCCCTGAGACAGTGGGGAGTGGACACTGAGAGGGCACAGATACTGAAATTCCCCAGTGCCAGGGAGCTTCAGAATGATGACCTTGAGAGCACGTTCAGGGGCTGCCTCCGTTTGTTGCAGCAAGGGAGGGGAGGCAAGCCTCCTTCTCTCCACACAGTGTTGGAGAGGCTTTTGTCTGAGTCGCCTCCCTCCCGTCCTTCCCCACTAAGGTACAGCCCTCCCGCTTCTTGGAAGCGTAGACTGTCAGAGCTGGAGGGACAGACAGGGAGGGTGAGGCTCAGAGCGGAGGGATGCAGAGTTATCTCGGGCAGCAGAGAGGCAGCAAAGACAAGACTAGGGAAAACCTTCACACCAGAGCACAGGGTTTGGTTTTTCTTCTTCCACAGGTTCTATGTGCTCTCAATGTGCAAGAGTTGTGTGAATTACGACCAGGCATTTCATTCAGGCATTTCTCAAACAATGTTTTATGGGGCAGAATCCTCCACATTATTCTTATACTATCTCTCCTGAATGAATGCAATGCGTATACTTCTAATAAGTAAGGGCTCTAGGAGGATCTATATTCAGAAACTATTTCATCTTCATCTCCCTCTATTTTGGACCAGGGAAGCTATTTACAATCTCATTACTACTTCTCTGCTTCAGTATTTCTCAAAACACACACAAAAGAAGTAAGGCAGTCAGCGGCCCCTGATGCTCCGGAAAATTCTAATTGCATGTGCTCACCTTACTTTCTCTGATCTTAGAGCCGGCCAGAGGTGTCCTGGAGCCAGGCCCCAGCCTCACCTCCGTGAGTTCTGCCTACTCAGGTGAGGCCCCTGGATGAACTGATGAGGGTGGTAAGGAGTGAGGGTGGGCATAGGGGATGGGCTGCTGGGCTCTCTTAAGGGAGTGGGAGACTCAGAGGCTGGGGACACCTCAGGGTGCAGGGACGGGCCTGAGGCCTTTCCTTTGTAGAGGCAAATCTCGGGGAGGGTCAATAAGAAAGATGAGCCCAAGATGGGCCTCTGCCTTTCTAGACAGGTGTAGGTAACACACAGCTGCTAAGGGGCACAGGAGAAGAAAGGTTTTCAGCCTGGTGGTCCTTCTGACCATTGCCATGAGGCTGGCAACCCTGGCCTCCTTCCTCACTGTGCTTATGGAAACCAGAAACGTGGCCAGCTGGGGACGTGCAGGAACCCACACCGCTGAGGGCCATGGGGCCCCACTGAGCTAGAACCCTTGTCACAGGCTACCCTGTGACCCTCCAATAACCCCATGAGGAAATGGTTAATATCACCACTTTCAGGTGCAGAAACTGAGGAAGAGAGGGAGGTTACCTGCCCCAGGTGACACAGGTAGTAAGCGACAGATACTGGAATTTAAAGGTACTAAAACATCTGTCTGCCCAAGTCAGATTTAAGGCTCCTATCACTACCCTTTGCACAGGGCAGACTCAGGAGACCTCAGCAGGTCATTGTGAGAACACTGGGGCCTCCCTTTCCTTCCTGGTCAGATGGCAGTGGGCAGCAAACACGATGAGGTGCACACAGGTGCATGCCCTACTCCTGTGTGTCTGGGAGGGGAGGCTGCTTTACTGCTACTGCTCTTGCTGCGACTGAAGTTACTCTGGTTGGCTTTGGTCTTGCTGTAGGTAGGAGCTTTCTGGCTCCTGACCGGCACTGTGCCCCACCTGGGTGGCACTAGCCACCCAAGCCTGTCTGTTGGGCCTGTTCTGATTTCTCCTTGTCAGGGCCATGATCCAGCTCAGATCTGGGAGCAGAGGTTCTCAGGGGGTTCCCGGGACCAGAAGCAGCAGCAGCTCTTAGAAATTTGTTGGGAAGGCAAATTCTCTGGCTCCAACACAGACCTCCTGCATCAGAGACTCTGGGGTTTGAGGCTCAAGAGTCTGTGTTTGAACAAGTCATCCGGGTTATTGTGATGCACGGGAAAGTGGAGAACCATTGCCCTGTAGAAACAATACCAGCGCCTTAGAACCACTGTCATCTCTATCGTGGCCTTGAGAAGGAAGTTTAAAGAGTGGATTTGGGGTCAGGAATAATGTGAGAGAACACCAGTTAAGAGGATACTGCACAAGCCTGGGTGTGAGAAGACGGGAGCCCAGGATGGAGTGGTAGGAGGAAAACAGAAATAAAAGAAGGACAGACTTAGGAAATATTGAAAAGGTAAAAAAACACTGTTAGTGCCAGAAATGTAACTTATGTAGTATGTCTGGGTCTCACTCTGGACCAATTGAATCAAAATCTCGGGGGTGGGGGGTGGGCCCAAGGCATCCATGGTCTTAAAAAGTCACCCACCAGTTGATTTCCCATGTAGAGCCGAGGTTGAGAATCACTGCCTTAGACGGTGACACTCCAAGCGTGGTCCGCAGCCCAGCAGCATCGGCAGCACCCGGGGCTGATAGAAAGGCAGAGTCCGCAGGTCTGGTTCATGTTAGAGACGTTCATAGGCTTAGGGTTAACCTAGTTTAATGATTCTGAATCAACGTGCATCTATACTGTGAGCTCAGAATGTCTGGGGCCCAACAGAGCTGCCGAGGAGATTCTAACGTGAGCAGAGCTGAGACCCAGGGATCGTATCTGACCCCGCATCGCTGCAGAGCCACTTAGGATCTCGCCTGGGCCGGTCACCCATCCCATCAATGCCGAGTATCTGTGATGCCTGGGGCTCTAGGCTGGGGCTGGCTCAGCCAGGGAACCTGCTCCCAGGGAGCTTACAGGGCTGCAGGGAGATGAGACAAGGACACTGACACCTGTGCCGCAGCGATGGGTGCCAAGAGCTGCGCAGCCCAGAGAGGAAGCCGGTCCACGCAGAGGGGCTGAGGAGGGCTTCCCGGAGGAGGTGGCAGGAGAACCAGCAGGAGCCCTCCCCATTCTCAGGCAGGAGGAGACCAGGAGGCCATTCCACACTGAGACCAGCCAGAGGCCTTGTGCTGATTGCAGAGGTGGACAATGAGGCCTTAGACTCCATCTCCATGTTATAATTGCCTAGGATAGATAATCATGTTACAGGATCACCCGGTGCAGTGTTACCGTGTTGTCACATTGGACTTTTTACAGCCACCCATCCATGATGGTCATTGGTCCACATGTGGGCCCCTGCCCTTCATCCAGCAAGGGCCTGAGCTCCTCCCTGAGGGCCTGGCCCCCTGCCCAGTCCAAGGCGCAGCAGGGAAGGTCCCCTCTGTGGCCGAGCCTCTAGGCAGGAATGGTCTGACTGTGTCCCTAGGAGCCAGGCCCTAGGAAGTCCCCTGGCCACTCTTGTGGCTGGTCTGCCTGTTCAGAGAGGTTCTCCAGGGCCAGGTGCAAACCCTGCAGCTGTTCCTGGGAGCCTGGCAGTGCCAGCTCAATCCTGCACGATGCTGGGCTCCTGCCTCCTGCCTCAATCTCTCACTCCCTGCTCTGCCACTGTCCCTTCATCGGCCCAGCCAGTGCAGGCATCTGTCCCACCCCAGGCACTGCTGGTGCACTGAGGGTGCAGGAAAGAGGGTTAAGAAAAAGAATAACTCCAAGAATAATAATAAACAATTTTTTGATATTTCCTCTATAGTCCAGACACCTTGATAATACCGATCACTGAATAACTTTTATTTTATTTCTTTTGATATGCAAATCATAGAAGATTTTAATATATCACTCCCAGGACATGATAGGTCAAGTGAACACAAAACAAGAAATGTAAGCATCATAATAAGGTAGATTCTATTGATATCACTGAGTAACTTTTAAATTCTCAGAAGAACCCAGTTTGGTCGGCCCTTTTACAATGCTCATTTCACGGTTGAGAAAACTGAACTCTGAAGAACTTAGAATGTTGCTCCAAGTCCCACAACTAGTATGTGTGAGAGCCAAGATTGGAACCCCATCTGCCTACCTCCAAAGCCAAAGTTCTGAGAAGAGGGGTCACTTGCTTCTCATTAAAGGCTCGGGTTGATGGAAATCGTGAGAGGTCCCAAGCTCATCAGAGTCCAGTGGAGGTGGGTTGGTACACTTGATACAGGGCTGGAAATGCATAGTCTTCCATGCTCAAGGTGAAATGCCATCCTCTGGTCACAGTGATCCAGGCTCAAACGAAAGCCAAATTCAATAAAATTCAATATTTAGGTCATGTACCATATGTTCCTGCTTCTGTTCTGTGGGATCTTTCAAAGCCATTCTGCAAACAACCAAGAGAAGCCCAGATGAATGAGCCCTGCCCTGTTCTCTGGTGAAGGTTTGTGTCCCCACCAGGCCAAGTAAAGCTCCCTCGAAATGGGCTTTCTCTTTCCTACCTCTTCTTGCAGGCCAATGAGTGCATCGTCTGGGCCTCCAGAACCAGCTGGCGGTGAGCCGCGTGAGGGAATCCCCAGGAACCATTAGAAATTAGATGATAGAGTCTGGAAAGATCCCTATTTCTGAGAGGGATATTTCTAGAAGGGCTGGAATTAAGAAGAAGCCGGACACCTGGGCCTTCCGAAGAAGCGTAACCAGAGAACAATTCAGGAGGATGGACCAGTGTGATGGGGTAGCAGGGGGAACGGGCCTTTGACCACAGATCCCAGGAGAAGGGTTACGTGCCACACCTGAAACTTCAGCTGATTTGAGAAGTTTTCCCCACTCCAGGGACTAGACCTTTTTCACTGACTGTTGTTTTCCGGAGACCTGGGTTTTATCCTCACACTTGGGCTCAGTCTGTGAGAAGAAAGGGAGTCTGGTGGTCTCTTGGTGATCTCTAAAGAGAAGCCCCATCTCAGCTGTGACCAGGATGAAGGACAAAGCCCACACTCGCTAGAGCCGAAGGTGAGTTATTGAGGACATGTATTTTCCAGTGTTGTAGCCCAATGTCTCTTACCCATAC
Source organism: Lagenorhynchus albirostris (assembly GCF_949774975.1). NCBI lineage: Eukaryota > Metazoa > Chordata > Mammalia > Artiodactyla > Delphinidae > Lagenorhynchus > Lagenorhynchus albirostris. Next base: position 12,076,786 of record NC_083107.1, on the reverse strand, counting down.
TCAACGGGGCATGAAAGAAGGGCGTTTTCCCAGGGATGTGGTGAAACTCCTTGGCCTTAATGTAAACGCAGGGGACACTGTCTTTTTCCTTTCCCACTTCCCTCCCTTGGCGCAGAAGACACGAAGCTCTGCTATTTGGCACGTACAGGGGAGAGTGCCTTCTGCGCATGTGGCTCTGCCCGCTCCTCTCAGACTGTGTGTGTGTCGTGCAGCCTGAAATCTGGGTGCATTCTCCTTCTGACACTGCTCTCCTCCTAGAAGCACCCCAGATCCTGCTTTCTGGAGGTCTCCATACAAGTGTGGGCAACCCGCTGGGAATGACTTTGTGCTCTGCAGATCAAAACACTCCCTCGGGGGGCTTCCCTGGTGGCGCAGTGGTTGAGGGTCCGCCTGCTGATGCAGGGGACGCGGGTTCGTGCCCCGGTCTGGGAGGATCCCGCGTGCCGCGGAGTGGCTGGGCCCGTGAGCCATGGCCGCTGAGTCTGCGCATCCGGAGCCTGTGCTCCGCAACGGGAGAGACCACAACAGTGAGAGGCCCCCGTACCGCAAAAAAGAAAAAACGAAACAAATTAACAATTTTTAAGGGGCCAGAGTGTTGGGCAATAAACAGGACAGAATCCAGAAGAGAACACAGAGTAGGAAAGTGGAGAAAATTATGTGATTTCATCTTTGCTGTAAGAAGCATTTAGAAGGCAGTAAAGAGATGATTGCAATCTTCATTATTAGCGCTGCTATTAACTGACATCTCTGGAATGCCAGTCTGCTCATATCAATCTTACATTTTTCCACCAATGTCTGTATGTAAATATTAGACAAGTATTCTTCAGTTGTTATGTACAATATTCTATATATGTCCATGAGGTCAGATGTATTAATCTTATTTAACAAATGTTTTCTATCCACAGTGATTTTTTTGTTGTCGTTTTGTTGTAAGAGGTACTTTAAGATATCCTACTATGCCATAGGTTTATTATTTTGATCTCAGTTTTGGCATTATATATTTTGAAGCCATGTTATTAGGTGCATATATATTTAGAATTTCTATATCTCCCCAGTAAACTGAGGTATTTGCATCTAAGGAATGACCCTCTTTAACTCTAGGAATCTTAACTGCATCACAGTCTACTTTGTCAGATACAGCAGGCTTCTTTTGATTACTATTTGTGTGACATGTCTTTTTCCATTCTTTTCCTTTCGATCTTCTCCACCTTTATGTTTTAGATTTATCTCTTGCAAACAGCATATAGTTGTGTTCTGCCTGCTTTGCTTAATCCACTTTATAATATAAACCATTTACTTCAGTTCTAAAACACCATGGATTGTAAAACACATCAATATTTTATATACCAATAAGAAAGAGAAACTCTACCTATTAAACCACGACACAACATCTTAACAATATCCCTGTGAAGTGCACACATCCGTCACACCAGCTTCTTCCTGCTTCCAAATTTCTTCTATCAGTTGCAAGGGATTTGGCAAATTCTCGTTTCACGCTGCACATATGTCAGAAATAAAATGTAGCACAGCTTCACGACTTGTGGGTAGCTCCTTCTTTCGGTCTCAGAAGCTCTTGGTATTTGCCACCCAAAAAATGGAATTCACTACAAATTTTCACCCTACTACTGTGTTTCTGTGCCAAGTTAGAGAGCATCTTTTTGAAGACGTTTTAAACAGGGATTAAATTCAATACATGTAATATCAATGATGCACGAAACTCAGCAGGTGACCAGAAGAACAGCTCTGGCAAGTAGCACAGCGTGCTGACAGAGCTTGTATGATGCCACGGCCTGTCACATGCCTCCCGATTTCAGAAATGTAAAAATATGAGTAAATGTAAAAATATGAGTAAATACTCATAAAAATATGAGTAAAAATATGAGTAAATTAAAATCAATGAAATAGAGCATTTGGACTTAAAATCTACCATTGTTACGTTGCTTTCTAGTCATTATTCCCATTTTGTTTCTTTGCTCCCTTCTTGCTTTCTTCTTGTTGGAATATCTTTTCTCATTCCATTACTCTCCTTACATAGCTTGAAACTTATGCACTATTTTCTATTCCTTTAGTGCTTATCCTAGAAGTAATCCATGCATCCTTAACTTGTGAACGACTAATGCTAATGAATAGCTTTATTCTCCTCCCAGACAAATCAAGGATCACAGAACACCTGTCTTTACCTCAACCCCTCCAACTTATATGCTTCTACTGTCATATATTTTAATTACATATACTTTCAAAACTCTGTAAGATTTTATTATTTTTTATTATTATTATTTCATAGCATGGGTGTTCATTTACATTGGCCCGCATATTTAGTACTTTCTCCTTTTTTATTTTATTTTTTTGGCTGCTTTGGGTCTTCGTTGCTGTGCTCGGGCTTTCTCTAGTTGCAGAGAGTGGGGGCTACTCTTCGTTGTGGTGCGTGGGCTTCTCATTGCAGTGGCTTCTCTTGTTGCAGAGCACGGGCTCTTGGCACGTGGGCTTCAGTAGATGTGGCACGTGGGCTCAGTAGTTGTGGCACATGGACTCTAGAGCGCAGGCTCAGTAGTTGTGGCACACGGGCTTAGTTGGTCCACAGCATGTGGGATCGTCCCGGACCAGGGCTCAAAGCCGTGTCCCCTGCATTGGCAGGTGGATTCTTAACCACTGCGCCACCAGGGAAGTCTGATATTTAGTACTTTCTTTACTTTTCATTTCTTCTTGTATCTATGACCTTTCATCTGGGATCTTTTTCTTTCTGCCTGAAGTACATATTTTAGAAATGCACTGTCCAATATGGCAGCCACTAGCCACATGTGGCTATTGAAATTTAAACTGAGTAAAATGGAATAAAATTAAAAATTAAGTTCCTCAGTCTCATTAGCCACATATCAAGTCCTCAGTAGCCACAAGTGGCTAATGGCTACCATACAGCAAACATATAGAACATTTTCATCATCGCCAGAAGTTCTATCGCATAGTTTCCTTTCTTACAGACCTTATGGTAGAGAACGCCTTCTGGTTTTGTTCAGCTGAAAGTATCCTTATTTCATCTTCATTCCTGAATTGTCAACTTCATCATTACCAGAAGGGAAGCTTTGAGACTTCCCTGGCGGTCCAGTGGTTAAGACTCTGTGCTTCCACTGCAGGGAGCACGGGTTCAGTCCCTGGTTGGGTGAATTAAGATCCCACACGTAGTGTGGTGCAGCCAAAACAAAAAGAAGAAGAAGAATGGAAGCTCCAGTTTCTACTCTGCATATATTGAGTTTCTTCTGCAGGTGCCACTGTCCTACCATTCGCCTCAAGGAATATGCAGTCTCTGTTAAAGGGCAATCTTAGAACTGCAAGTGCAATTTGGATTTTTTTTTTAAGAGAAACAGTCTTATCAGTGTGATTGGGGATAAGTGAAATGCCAATACTGCAGCTGGGAATGAATAAAGAATTGAGTGGGCTTTTGTGGGTGAGACTTGGAAGGCAATCATATGTATGGCATTATTTCTGTTGGAAAAAAAGTCATCTTACGTTCCAAACTCACTCACAGGTGAGTTTTTGGAAGCATGGGGAGCCTGTGGGCTTTGTCCTTTAAGAGGGGCCCATGCACACAGCAGATAGAGGGGAGATATATACAAGATGGGCCTAGAGCATCTTGTTATGCCAGAAAGTAAGGAAGGGGGAAAGAGAAAGAAAAGACAGAAAAAGGGGGGGGCAGTTATGGATATAACAAAAGGACACAGGAGAGAACCAAAAGAGCTCCCAGGGGCCAAAGGTGGAAAAGTTTGAGCAACAACACAGATAATAGAGCATTAGGTTATAACCCAAAGTATGAAGTAAATATCCATAAGTCCATACTGATATAAATAAATAATTAAGTAAATAAACAAACCAATGGGGGAGAACAGACAAATCACCCTGCAGAAGAATTCCAAATAATTTAAGTAGATACTTCCTCCCCCAAAGAGGTAGGGCATAACTCCCCACCCCTCAGGTATGGGTTGCCCAGACTGACTCCCTTCCAAAGGCCACAGTGTTGAAAGAGGGGGGAAAAGGAGTAATATTACAGTGGAGAAACCTGACAAACACTTCCTCAGTCAGCTGATCAAGGGTCATCTGAACATTGAGACATCGTATTGATCATACGTACCTTCAATACGATGTCATGAGAAAGACACTTCACCTCCCCAAAACCTAGAACCGAGTTTAATCATATAAAAAATATGAAGCAAACCCCAACTGAGGGGAAAGCTACAAAATACCTCAAAACAAAGTCATTAAAACAAGAAAATCTGAGAAACTGTCACCGTCAAGAGGAGCCTACGGAGATATGATGATGAATTGTTTTGTGGATGGGATCCTGGAACAATAAAGGAACTTAGGTAAAAACTAACAAAATCTAAACAGAGTGTTGATGAAAAAAATTAACGAATAGTCCATCTAAGAAAGAAATGGAAAATTTTATTCGAGCCAACCTGAGGATTATAACCCAGGAGAAAGTCTTTCAGAAGGCTCTCAGGACTGTTCCACCCATTAGAGGTCACATAGCACAGTTATGTAAGTTTTTGAGGCAAAGGATTATACATCAAAGTAACATATTGACAGTTTACACAGTCCAACAAGGTGAGTAGTGGGTCATCGTGATTGCTTTCAGGATTGAGAAAGGAATGTTATCTCCCAAAGAGTTACTTTGCTGGTGCCAGGAGAAAATTGCTTTTTTGTGGGGGGACCTGTAGGCATTCCTGTGTGTTCTAAAAGGATCTAGTTAATGAATAATGTAGACACACTAAAGGGAAGGGGGTAGTGGCTCAAAGAGCAGAGAATATTTTATGTTAAGTGTTTCTCTCCTGACTGAGTGAAGTAAGTCAGACAGAGAAAGACAAATATCATATGATATCACTTATATGTGGAATCTGAAAAAAAAAAAAAAGCGGTACAAACGAACCTATTTACAAAACAGAAATAGACTCACAGATGTAGAAAACAAACTTATGGTTACCAAGGGGGAAAGGGGAGGGGAGGGATAAACTGGGAGATTGAGATTGACATATAAACACTACTATATATAAAGTAGACAACTAATAAGGACCTACTGTATAGCACAGGGAACTCTACTCAATACTCTGTAATGACCTATATGGGAATAGCATCTAAAAAAGAGTGAATATATGTATATGTATAACTGACTCACCTTGCTGTGCAGCAGAAACTATCACAACATTGTAAATCAACTCCAATCAAAAAAAAAGAAAAAAATATTTTCTCATCCTGCCTTAAAATTAATTTCGTTTCATCATATGTGTTACTTTAGTTAATAATAATAATATATCAACATTGGTTCATCCATTATGGCAAATATACCCTACTAATATAAAATGTGAACAATAGAGGAAACTGAATGTGAAGTAAATGGGTATTCTCAGTACTATCTTCACAACTTTTCTAGAAACCTAAAACTAGTCTAAAATAAAATATTTTTTAATATTAAATTTTTCATTGAAATCTGTATGTCTTTTTATACTTTGGGGTTTTGGATCAAATAGCAGTAGTACCTATCCAACTTTTTTTAAACGAGAGAGACAATAATAACAATAACAATAAATACAAATTCTCAGGTTCTTGTGCCGCAAGATTCTGATTTAGCAGGTCCAGGGTTAAGCCCAGAAATATGTATTTTTACAGAGCTTCCCCAAGTGATTCCGGTGCAGGTGGCTTCAGACCATACTTCGAGAAACATCACCTCTTTCTAGTATATTTTATTGGAAAACGCAATACAGTGTATAAAAGAGCTGAAAGCCATTTGGAGTGGTGGGGCCCCAGAAATCTGCACTAACGGTGCTTAGTCTAACTTCAAATACAGACCACAATCGGCATCCTACCACAATAAAGAAAAAAAAGGAACCTGAACATGGAGAACAATAGCCTCAAGGAGGAATTCAACACTTGAAATAAAACCTGGAGTTGCTTTTTCAGCGCTGCTAATCTGTTCATTCATATATTCATTCTTTTCATCCCATTTTGAAGGACTTATGTGCAGGAGACATTGTGCTAGATGCTGGGAATCACCGTGGTGAGCAAATGCAGATCGTATCCCTTCCCGTGAGAGAACTGTAGTCCATTGGGAGCTAGAAATGTCCATCAAAGTTTCACCCACGCAAATGTAAAACAACTCCTATGAAGGGCGGGGTGGGGGGGGGGCATGAAAAAAAGGGGCCCGGCACTCAAGAGCTTATCATAGGGCTGTTAGTCCAGGAACCAGGGGGGCTTCTCTGAGCAAGTGATTCTTGCACTGAGATCTAAAGACTTGGGGTTTAACTAGCCCAAGACGGGAGGGAATAGATCTTCTGGGATCATAGTCAGTTTCTGTCTTTAATATTAGAATAAGCAAAAGCAGAATAAAGGTAGAGCAATGAGGACCCCACGGGGACTGCTGCATCTCTGTATCCGGCAGGTGAACATGTCTCACAGACCTCATTCGTGTGGCTTTCATCTTCATGCTCTCCTTCCCCAGGAGAGAAGAAGGCTCACTGCCCCAGCAGCACAGACAACCACAGCACCCATCTTTCTCCCCTCCCCCATCCTCTGGCATCCATAAAGTCAGTTTCCTGACAACAAATGAAATAAGTTGTTCTCTAAAGTCTGTTTGCAAGACAAAGCTTTGGGCATACACAGGGCATTCGATGCTTGGAACTCCTTCCCTGGAAATTTGAAAAGTTAAGCTGACTTCTGGGTCCTTAGACAGTTCAGTGCATTCATTGCACAGCCTCTGTCTGCTCTCCCATACAATGGCCATCCCATACCTATCTCCACACCATGCTCACCTGAAAAGAACAGCAAAAAAAAAAAAAAAAAACAAGTAAGGTTTCTTATTCCTTCCCTCATCTACCCATGAGTTGTGCCCAGTATGGGATCCACCAAGGTAAGAACTATTAGACGGGGGAGACTTTTCCAAAAGGTCAGGAAAAATTGCACATTTAACCATGTTAAGTCCTTCTCAGTTAACCTAGGGGTTGGGTCTCTCTGCTTTTAGGTGGAATTGCCTCAACTCTGTGCTGTAATATGATGATCTTGGATGGAGGAGATGTCAAGATTGTCCACTGCATGTTTTTAACATTTGGTTTAAAACATAAACCAATTCTTGCTTAGTAGATCTAGTTTGTTTATAAAATGTATCAAAATCCACTGTGAGGTTGGAGGGGTGAGAGCACAATGAAAGAGGTTTTTAGATAGTGCAAAGACTGGGAACACTGATGTAGCGGAGAAAACTTGTTTGGAATCCCAGCTCCATCTGTTCCAGCTTTGTGAATTTGTTCACCTTAGCCTTTCTGATCCAGATTCTCCTGTGGTAAAGTAAGATCAGACTGGCCTCTCTGGGCAGCTGTAAGAAGCAGAGGTACAGCACAGAGCACAGGGCCTGAGCCATGGTGGACAATCTAGGTGGAGTTCTGATGAGGATGATGGTGATGATGATGATGACACTGAGAGTAATGACAATAGTGGTGATGGTGACAATGACCTCTCATCCACAGAGATTCTGGGACAATTGGTTTGGGGTGGGGTTCAGGCATCAGTATGAATTTAAAACTCCCCAGATGACCTTAATGTACAGCCCAGGTTGACAACCATCACACTAGACCAGCAATTCTCAAACTCTTCAATCACAGAATCCCATTTTACTTTTACAAATTAGTGAGGAACCCAGAGAAGTTTATTTTATTTTTGAATTTTATTTTATTTATTTTTTTATATAGCAGGTTCTTATTAGTCATCAATTTTATACACATCAGTGTATACATGTCAATCTCAATCACCTAATTCATCACACCACCACCACCACCACCCCGGGGCCTTCCCCCCTTGGTGGCCATGCGTTTTTTCTCTACATCTGTGTCTCAATTTATGCCCTGCAAACCAGTTCATCTGTACCATTTTTCGAGGTTCCACATATATGCGTTAATATACAATATTTGTTTATCTCTTTCTGACTTACTTCACTCTGTATGACAGTCTCTAGATCCATCCACGTCTCAACAAATGACCCAATTTCGTTCCTTTTTATGGCTGAGTAACATTCCATTGTATATATGTACCACATCTTCTTTATCCATTCGTCTGTCGATGGGCATTTAGGTTGCTTCCATGACGTGGCTATTGTAAATAGTGCTGCAATGAACATTGGGGTGCATGTGTCTTTTTGAATAGTGGCTTTCTCTGGGTATATGCCCAGTAGTGGGATTGCTGGATCATATGGTAATTCTATTTTTAGTTTTTTAAGGAACCTCCATACTGTTCTCCATAGTGGCTGTATCAATTTACATTCCCACCAACAGGGCAAGAGGGTTCCCTTTTCTCCACACCCTCTCCAGCATTTGTTGTTTATAGATTTTCTGATGATGCCCATTCTAACGGGTGTGAGGTGATACCTCATTGTAGTTTTGATTTGCATTTCTCTAATAATTAGTGATGTTGAGCAGCTTGTCATGTGCTTCTTGGCCATCTCTATGTCTTCTTTGGAGAAACGTCTATTTAGGTCTTCTGCCCATTTTTGGATTGTGTTGTCTGTTTTTTTAATATTGAGCTGCATGAGCTGTTTATATATTTTGGAGATTAATCCTTTGTCTGTTGATTCGTTTGCAAATATTTTCTCCCATTCTGAGGGTTGTCTTTCATCTTGTTTATGGTTTCCTTTGCTGTGAAAAAGCTTTGAAGTTTCATTAGGTCCCATTTGTTTATTTTTGTTTTTATTTCCATTACTCTAGGAGGTGGATCAAAAAATATCTTGCTGTGATTTATGTCAAAGAATGCTCTTCCTATGTTTTCCTCTAAGAGTTTTATAGTGTCCAGTCTTACATTTAGGTCTCTAATCCATTCAGAGTTTATTTTTGCGTATGGTGTTAGGGAGTGTTCTAATCTCCTTCTTTTACACGTAGCTGTCGAGTTTTCCCATCACCAATTATTGAAGAGACTGTCTTTTCTCCATTGTATATCCTTGCTTCCTTTGTCATAGATTAGTTGACCATAGGTGCATGGGTTTACCTCTGGGCTTTTTATCTTGTTCCATTGATCTATGTTTCTGTTTTTGTGCCAGTACCATATTGTCTTGATTACTGTAGCTTTGAAGTATGGTCTGAACTCAGGGAGTCTGATTTCTCCAGCTCTGTTTTTTTCCCTGAAGACTGCTTTGGCTATTCGGGGTCTTTTGTGTCTCCATACAAATTTTAAGATTTTTTGTTCTAGTTCTGTAAAACGTGCCATTGGTAATTTGATAGGGATTGCATTGAATCTGTAGATTGCTTTGGGTAGTGTAGTCATCTTCACAATATTGATTCTTCCAATCCAAGAACATGGTATATCTCTCCATCTGTTGGTATCATCTTTAATTTCTTTCATCAGTGTCTTATCGTTTTCTGCATACAGGTTTTTGTCTCCCTAGGTAGGTTTATTCCTTGGTATTTTATTCTTTTTGTTGCAATGGTAAGTGGGAGTGTTTCCTTAAATTCTCTTTCAGATTTTTCATCATCAGTGTATAAGAATGCAAGAGATTTCTATGCATTAATTTTGTATCCTGCAACTTTACCAAATTCATTGATTAGCTCTAGTAGTTTTCTGGTGGCATCTTTAAGATTTTCTATGTATAGTATCATGTCATCTGCAAACAGTGACACTTTTACTTCTTCTTTTCCAATTTGTATTCCTTTTATTTCTTTTTCTTCTCTGATTGCCATGGCTAGGACTTCCAAAACTATGTTGAATAATAGCGGTGAGAGTGGACATCCTTGTCTTGTTCCTGATCTTAGAGGAAATGCTTTCAGTTTTTCACCATTGAGAATGTTAGCTGTGGGTTTCTCGTATATGGCCTTTATTATGTTGAGGTAGGTTCCCTGTATGCCCACTTTCTGGAGAGTTTTTATCATAAATGGGTGTTAAATTTTGTCAAAAGCTTTTTCTGTATCTATTGAGATGATCATATGGTTTTTATTCTTCAGTTTGTTAATATGGTGTATCACATTGATTGATTTGCATATATTGAAGAATCCTTGCATCCCTGGGATAAATCCCACTTGATCATGGTGTATGATCCTTTTAATGTGTTGTTGGATTCTGTTTGCTAGTATTTTGTTGAGGATTTTTGCATGTATATTCATCAGTGATATTGGTCTGTAATTTCCTCTTTTTGTAGTATCTTTGTATGCTTTTGGTATCAGGATGATGGTGGCCTCGTAGAATGAGCTTAGAAGTGTTCCTCCCTCTACTATACTTTGGAAGAGTTTGAGAAGAATAGGTGTTAGCTCTTCTCTAAATGTTTGATAGAAATCGCCTGTGAAGCCATCTGGTCCTGGGCTTTTGTTTGTTGCAAGATTTTTAATCACAGTCTCAATTTCAGTGCTTGTGATTGGTCTGTTTATATTTTCTATTTCTGCCTGGTTCAGTCTCAGAAGGTTGTGCTTTTCTAAGAATTTGTCTCTTTCTTCCAGGTTGTCCATTTTATTGGCATATATTGCTTGTAGTAAACTCTCATGATCCTTTGTATTTCTGTGGTGTCAGTTGTTACTTCTTGTTTTGCATTTCCAATTCTATTGACTTGAGTCTTCTCCCTTTTTTTCTTGATGAGTCTGGCTAATGGTTTATCAATTTTGTTTATCTTCTCAAAGAACCAGCTTTTAGTTTTATTGATCTTTGCTATCATTTCCTTCATTTCTTTTTCATTTATTTCTGCTCTGATCTTTATGATTTCTTTCCTTCTGCTAACTTTGGGGTTTTTTTGTTCTTCTTTCTCTAATTGCTTTAGGTATAAGGTTAGATTGTTTATGTGAGATGTTTCTTGTTTCTTGAGGTAAGATTTTATTGCTATAAACTTCCCTCTCAGAACTGCTTTTGCTTCATCCCTTAGGTTTTGGGTAGTTGTGTTGTCATTTGTTTCTAAGTATATTTTTATTTCCTTTTTGATTTCTTCAGTGATCTCTTGGTTATTTAGTAATGTAGTGTATAGCCTCCATGTGTTTGTGTTTTATACGTTTTTTTCCCCTCTAATTCATTTCTAATCTCATAGCGTTGTGGTCAGAAAAGATGCTTGATATGATTTCAATTTTCTTAAATCTCCTGAGGCTTGATTTGTGACCCAAGATGTGATCTATCCTGGAGAATGTTCCATGTGCACTTGAGAAGAAAGTGTAATCTGCTGGTTTTGGATGGAATATCCTATAAATATCAATTAAATCTATCTGGTCTATTGTGTCAATTAAAGCTTCTGTTTCCTTATTTATTTTCATTTTGGATGATCTGTCCATTGTTGTAAGTGAGGTGTTAAAGTTCCCCACTATTATTGTGTTACTGCTGATTTCCTCTTTTACAGCTGTTAGCAGATGCCTTATATATTGTGGTGCTCCTATGTTGGGTGCATATATATTTATAATTGTTATATCTTCTTCTTGGATTGATCCCTTGATCATTATGTAGTTTCCTTCCTTGTCTCTTGTAACATTCTTTATTTTAAATTCTATTTTATCTGTTATGAGTATTGCTACTCCAGCTTTCTTTTGATTTCCATTTACATGGAATATTTTTCCATTCCCTCACTTTCAGTCTGTATGTGTTCCTAGGTCTGAAGTGGGTCTCTTGTAGACAGCATATAGATGGGTCTTGTTCTTGTATCCATTCAGCAAACCTGTGTCTTTTGGTTGGAGTATTTAATCCATTCACGTTTAAGGTAATTATCGATATGTATGTCCCTATGACCATTTTCTTAATTGTTTTGGGTTTGTTTTTGTAGGTCCTTTTCTTCTCTTCTGTTTCCCACTTAGAGAAGTCCCTTTAGCATTTGTTGTAGAGCTAGTTTGGTGGTGCTGAATTCTCTTAGCTTTTGCTTGTCTGTAAAGCTTTTGATTTCTCCATCGAATCTGAATCAGATCCTTGCCGGGTAGAGTAATCTTGGTTGTAGGTTCCTCCCTTTCATCACTTTAAGTATATCATGCCACTCCCTTCTGGCTTGTAGAGTTTGTGCTGAGAAATCAGCTGTTAACCTTATGGGAGTTCCCTTGTATGTTATTTGTTGTTTTTGCCTTGTTGCTTTCAATAATTTTTTCTTTGTCTTTAATTTTTGCCAATTTGATTACTATGTGTCTTGGTGTGTTTCTCCTTGGGTTTGTCCTGTATGGGAGTCACTGCGCTTCCTGGACTTGGGTGGCTATTTCCTTTCCCATGTTAGGGAAGTTTTCGACTAAAATCTCTTCAAATATTTTCTCGAGTCCTTTCTCTCTCTCTTCTCCTTCTGGGACCCCTATAATGTGCATGCTGTGGCATTTAATGTTGTCCCAGAAGTCTCTTAGGCTGTCTTCATTTCTTTTCATTCTTTTTTCTTTATTCTGTTCTGCAGCACCGAATTCCACCATTCTGTCTTCCGGGTCACTTATCCGTTCTTCTGCCTCAGTTATTCTGCTATTGATTCCTTCTAGTGTAGTTTTCATTTCAGTTATTGTATTGTTCATCTCTGTTTGTTTGTTCTTTAATTCTTCTAAGTGTTTGTTCTTTAATTCTTCTAGGTCTTTGTTAAACATTTCTTGCATCTTCTCAATCTTTGCCTCCATTCTTTTTCCAAGGTCCTGGAACATCTTCACTATCATTATTCTGAATTCTTTTTGTGGAAGGTTACCTATCTCCACTTCATTTAGTTGATTTTCTGGGGTTTTATCTTGTTCCTTCATCTGGTACGTAGCTCTCTGCCATTTCATCTTGTCTATCTTTCTGTGAATGTGGTTTTTGTTCCACAGGCTGCAGGATTGTAGTTCTTCTTGCTCCTGTCTGCCCTCTGGTGGATGAGGCTATCTAAGAGGCTTGTGTAGGTTTCCTGATGGGAGCGACTGGTGGTGGGTGGAGGTGACTGTTGCTCTGGTGGGCAGAGCTCAGTAAAACTTTAATCTACTTGACTGCTGATGGGTGGGGCTGGATTCCCTCCCTGTTGGTTGTTTGGCCTGGGGCAACCCAACACTGGAGCCTACCTGGGCTCTTTGGTGGGGCTAATGACCGACTCCAGGAGGGCTCACGCCAAGGAGTACTTCCCAGAACTTCTGCTGCCAGTGTCCTTGTCCCCGTGGTGAGCCACAGCCACCCCCCGCCTCTGCAGGAGACCATCCAATACTAGCAGCTAGGCCTGGTTCTCCTATGGTGTCACTGCTCCTTCCCCTGGGTCCCAATGCACACACTACTTTGTGTGTGCCCTCCAAGAGTGGAGTCTCTGTTTCCCCCAGCCCTGTCGAAGTCTTGCAATCAAATCCCACTAGCCTTCAAAGTCTGATTCTCTAGGAATTCCTTCTTCCATTGCCAGACCCCCAAGTTGGGTAGCCTGATGTGGGGCTCAGAACCTTCACTCCAGTGGGTGGACTTCTGTGGTATAAGTGTTCTCCAGTCTGTGAGTCACCCACCCAGCACTTATGGGATTAGATTTTGCTGTCATTGCACCCCTCCTACCGTCTCATTGTGGCTTCTCCTTTGTCTTCGGATGTGGGGTATCTTTTTTGGTGAGTTCCAGTGTCTTCCTGTCGATGATTGTCCAGCAGCTAGTTGTGATTCTGGTGTTCTCACAAGAGGGAGTGAGAGCACGTCCTTCTACTCCGCCGTCTTGGTTCAGGCTCCAGAAGTTTATTTTAAAGCAAAAGTTTTTTTGTTTGTTTGTTTTGGCCACGTGGCTTGTGGGATTTTAGTTTCCTGAACAGGGATCAAACCTGTGCCCTTGGCAATGAGAGCTTGGAGTCCTATCCACTGGGCCACCAGGGAATTCCCTAAAACAAAGTTTTAAAACACAAAGACATACATATACATCTTTCATTAGCCATCAAAGCAATGACATCATCACATGTCATGCGGCTTTTGGACAGCTCTACTGAACACACTTAAAAAATGAGAGTGAAGAAAGCAAATAATGTCAGTAATGTTATAAAAATAGTTTTGACTTCACGGACCTCCTGATGCTACCTTAGACTTAAGTTTTCCATGCCAAGCTATTGCCCTCTACACCCCTCTGTCCCCAACAGTGCACGTGCAGACACACACACACACACACACACACACACACACACACACACACACTGTCATCCCCACCACACCTAGGGGAGGAATCACAACCATTGGCTCTCAGTCAATACAAGGCAATCAAACTGCACATAGCTTGATAGATTCAATGATCATTATAAAGAGGCGGGGCTGACATTTGCCTCAGCTCTGTCTGCTTGAAACATGAAAGATTTGCAAAATAAATGAATAGTGTAAACAAGATTGCAAGATTGGCATGCGCAAATAAACTGTTTTTACGCACCATCAGGCTCTTTGGAAACAGACTAGACACTGAGCACATAGCTGCTTGACCAATCACCCATCACCTGCAGGACCCATAATGACAAGGCACTCTCAGACAACCCAGCTAAATATCAAAGGCTGCAAATTGGCCACCCTTGGGAAAGATCAGTGCCCCAGACCAGTTCATTTGACCCACACAGAATCATTTTAAAATACCAATTGGTTCCCAACATGAAAAGCCAGGAGATTTCACATGAAAATCTGAATTTCTGGCTTTTCTTAAAATCTGGCAATACTAGGACTGTTTCAACAGCATGCTCGATAAGAGTGGTAAATGCCCCCTTCAGAAGGTGCTTGGTTTCCTTTTGTTTCCCTAACCCACTTCTCTCAACTATATCATCTGCCACACCCACTAGATAGTGTATTTGGTGTTATATAATCTCAGAGCTAACACTACAGCCTTTGTTTTGAAAGTTCATGGCTAGACTCACTTCATTTACACAAAGGTCAGGTTTGCTATAACCTCTACCATCCAGAAGCTCCTCTGGGAGCTGATGGCCATGAAGAAGACCTCCAAGAAGCCAAGAGAATGAGCAAAAAGTCAATGCAACCTCCTCTGGGTAAAGGCATCACACTAGGTTAATTTACTTCTATTTTATGCACAATTCTAAAAGCTTTTTTCAAATCAGATGTTATAGTCCAAAGAGGAAAATAATTAGAAGAAAAATATTCCACCTTGTAAACATAAGGAGGAATCCCTTCCCCTTCAGCCCCCACTCAAAACACACACACACACACACACACACACAGAATATAAGTAATTTTTAAATCAATATTAATGGTGGAAATAGGAGTAAACACTCTTCCCAATGTTGAGACTTATAGCTACAATAATCAAGAAAAATGGTATCGGAAGAGGAATAGACACATAGGTAAATGGAACAAAATGGAAAACCCAAAAATAGACCCACACAAGTATGCCCAACTCATTTTTGATAAAGGAGCTAAAGCAATTCAATGGAGGAAAGATATCTTTTTCAATAAATAGTGCTGGACAACTAGACATCCATAGGCAAAAAATTAACCTCAACCTAGACCTCAAACCATACACAAAAATTAACTCAAAACAGATCATGGACATAAATGTAAAACATAAAACTTTATATTAACCTTCTAGGAAAAAAAAAACTGGAGAAATTCTATGACACCTAGGACTATGCAATGAGTTATTAAACTCAACACCAAAAGCATGATTCAAAAAAGGAAAAATTGATCATTTGGACCTCATCAAAATTAAAAATATTTGCTCTGCAAAAGACCCTATTAAAAGAATGAAAAATGAAATTACAAACAGGGAGAAAGTATTTGCAAATCATTTATCTGACAAAGAACTTATATCTAGAAGACATTAGGAACTCTCAAAACTCAGCATTTAAAAAACAAACCATGCAATTAGAAAATAGGCAAAAGACATGGACAGACCTTTCACCAAAGATGATATGCAGATTACAAACAAACACAAGAAAAGATAGTCAACATCGTTAGCCATTAGAAAAATGCAAATTAAAACCACACTATCACCCCCATACCTTTCAGAATGACTAGAATGAAAAAATGGTGATAACATCAAAGGCTAGCAAAGATGTGGAGAAACTGGATCACTCATACACTGCAGTGGAAACAAAATGGCAACAGCCACTCTGCAACATAGTTCGGCAGTTCTTTTTAAAACGAAAAATGAATCTGCATATGACCCAGGAATTGCACTCTTAAGCATATGTCCCAGAGAAATGAAGATTTAAGTTCACACAAAAACCTATAGTAGGGCTTCCCTGGTGGCGCAGTGGTTGAGAGTCCGCCAGCCGATGCAGGGGTCTCGGGTTCGTGCCCCGGTCCAAGAGGATCCCGCATGCTGCGGAGCGGCTGGGCCTGTGAGCCATGGCCACTGGGCCTGCGCTTCTGGAGCCTGTGCTCCGCGATGAGGGAGGCCACAGCAGTGAGAGGCCCGTGTACCGCAAAAAAAACAAAAAACAAAACAAAACCCTATAGTACACAGATGTTTTATGGCCATTTTATTCATAATGGAAAACTATGAAACTGGAAACTATCCAAATATCTTTCAAGGGGGTACATCTATAGAATGGAATACTATGCAGCAGTAAAAAGGAAAGAACTACTGATACATCCAACAACTTAGATAAGCCTCAAGTAAATTATGCTGAGTGAAGAAAAGCCAATCTCAAAAGGATACCTACTTCATGATTCCATTTATATAGCACTCATTAAATAACATAGAGATGGAGAACAGATTAGTGGTTGCCAGGCGTTAGGGATGAGGGAATAAGGTGGGCGTGTCTATAACAGGGTAGCAAGAGGTAGTGGTGTGGGGATGATACTGTTGGTATCGTGATCATAGTGGTTACATGAAGCTACATGTGTAATAAAATTATGCAGAGCTACACACACACACACAAGTGAATGCATGTAGAACTGATGAAATCTAAATAAACTCTGTGGATTGTACCAATGTCAGTTTCCTGTTTTTGATATTGTCCTATAATAATGCAAAGAGAAGAAGCTGGCTGAAGTGTGCTCAGGACGCCCCTGTACATTCCTTTGCACCTTCCGGTGATTATTTCACCGGAAATTATTTCACCGGAATCTGTGATTATTTCAAAATAAAAAGTTTTTTAAGCCTACATCATTTTAACATTAGAAGACCCCTTTTACTGTTGGAACTCACATTTTTATAGTGATCAAGATGCAGCACCAGTGGTCCCTGGCCTCCCAGAACTCACAGTTCCTGCTGATTTCTTGCATAACCCTGGCCAAATAACATCTCTCCTATGGTGCTCAATCTCCCATCTTCAAAATGAATAACTGTTAAAACTTGCATTCTTGAGATGAAGAGCCTCACCTAGACTGGGGAGGATGCCACGTAATGTAAATGTGGGTTTTTCACTCAGTCAACCCTAGGAGACAGAGGGAAAATACCAGGATATGGCAACCAAGGAGACAATACACAAATGAGGACCACTAGACCCTGCAGCCCAACTGGTATGGCCAGCTGATGGAGGATGAAGAAATGGGGACTTCTAGAAAAGATGGGAGTGGAGCTAAGGAGGGAGGAATGAAGAACACGTCAGGGCAGTGCCAGACGCCGCTTGATCCAGCCACATGTACATGTGGGTATGAAAGACTCAGCCTGCAAGCTAAGCACCACCCTTTCCTCTTCAGTTCCCGTCAGCTGGCAAGATTTCATCATGGTCTTACCGCCTAAACTGGTGCCCGGGTACCAGCCTATTTAGGGCATCTCATCCAGTTCCATGGTTTCCAATATTATCTATTAGCCAATAACGTCCATAGTTCCATCTTTAGCCCTCACCTCTCCCATGAAATTGACACTTGTTTATCTAATTGCCAACAACACTGACACTTGGCATCTCAAACCGCAAATGGCCAAAACTCTTGCCTCCTCGTCACCCAAATTTTCTTCTTCCCCAATTTTCCTCCTCTGGAATCAGCACCCCTGACCCTCCATCCCTCCACAATCCCAGTGACTCCACCTCCAAGATATATTCCAAGTCTGTCCACTTCCCTCCATCCCCATTGCTACCACCAGCCCCAAGGCATCTTTTCTCCTCTGGGCCAGAGTCTCTGCTTCACCTCTGAATGATCCTTCTACAGGGACTTCCCTGGTGGTCCAGTGGTTAAGAATACGTCTTGCAATGCAGGGGATGCAAGTTTGATCCCTGGTTGGGGAACTAAGATCCTACATGCTGCGGGGCAACTAAGTCCACGTGCCACAACTAGAGAGAAGCCTGTGCATGCAACGAAAGCCTGCGCATGCCACAGTGAAAGATCCTGTGTGTCACAACTAAGACCCGACGCGGCCAAATAATAAATAAATATTTTTTTTTGTTTAAATGATCTTTCTACAGCGTAAGCAGTGTACGTTAGATCCGGTCACCCCCCCCCCCAGCTTAAAGCCCTCCAATGGCTTGCCACCTCACTTAAAACAAAATCCAAATTCGTCACCCTGGGGAATAAGGCCCCTTTTACCTCTCTGACATCATCCCCTCCACTCTCTTTCTTGCCCACTCCCTGTGCTGCATGGGGCTTCCTTTGGTTCCTCAGACACCACAGGGCCTTTGCACATACTGTTGCCTCTGCCCGGACTGGAAGCTCCTCCCCAGATCTTCTCACACCTGGCTCCTTCTCATGGGCACCCCTCAGAGACCTTCTCTGACCAATCTTTCTCAGTTTATGTGCCTGCCACCCTCTCCCACATCACCTGTTTCATTTTCTTCAGACTGTGTGTCACTATCAGAACATTTTCTTAACTTATTATTCAGAGCTGGTCCCTTGCCTGTCTCCACCACGGGAACACAGGCAATGTGTGAATAGGTGCCCATAACATACCCTGGTACACAGGAAATGCTCAATAGTATTTGTTAAATGAGTGAATTACAGGGAAGCAGCCCCCTGTACCTCCCTGGCTGTGTACATAAGTTTGTCCAGGTTACCTGACAGTTCTCCCACTGCAGCCCTGCCTTGATTTATTGGACTGAAACGTAACCTCCAAGCTCACTCTTAGTTTCTTCCTCTTGGAGCTGAATCATAGTCTCTAAACCTCCAGCAAACCGCCGAGACCCAGTTTCCAACCAGATGGACTGCACTGAGATCCCAGCTCCATCTGCCATGGTCCTCAGGGTCCACTGAGGTGCTCCCAGCTCATCGCTCAGGTCCCAGCTTCAATGTCAGTTCTTTGAGGAAAGCTGTCCTCATTCTGCCCCAACTGCCCTCCCTGAAGAGAGGAAGCTCCTCAGCAGTCATCACATCCTGCCTCCCCCACCACTGGGAGAAGTTGCTCATCTGATGCTTGGACATGCACTGGGGTACCAGGGACCAGGGAGCAGGCTAATAGCCCACAGCTGTGTGCATGTCCACTCACTCCCTGGGCCCAGGTAGAGTGGGCTCCCTTGCCCTGTGGCAGGACTCTGAGAAAGGTCATGGTTCCTACGACAGATTCTGGCCATACTCTCCCTCTTGAGAAAAGTCCCAGCCATCCCCCTTTCTTTTCTCTGCTTCATGCTTCCAGGTAGTTAATTAATGCACCTGGTCAGAACCTTCTGGAAGGAGGCCCAGGCTAGTCATCACACTTTCTCCATAACGACTCTCATCCATGAGGCTGGCCTGTGAGTACTATTTCACATACCTAACCATCTAGATTCAGAGGGTAGGAAACTTGAGAGCGTTCCTTCTCTAGCCTTGAGCCGATCCATGGGCCCCCCCCAACAGAGATACCAGAGAAGCCCTATGTCGGGGTGTCATTGGCTGCTTGACACGTCATTCACAGAGCTAGTCCTCTGCTCCCTGCTGAGCTATTGTAATTTGCACATACAGGTTCCTTTATAGGGAACCTAGAGGGAAGGAGGCAGATGTAATGAATTCAGCCACCGAATCCTAGCCCGAAACCTCACAGTAAGTAAGAGACGCGGCACGTGGTGTGTTCTCAATGCGTAGTCATTGATTGATTGAGTTCAATCGGAGAGGACAACACAACCTAAAATCCTAGAAGTGGGAAGACCCCAGGCTTGGTTAGGGAGACCGCAAGTGGGCTTCGTGGCTGAGAAAGTCTCACTCAGAACTCTAGTGGTAACAGTAGAAAGTCACCCCAAGAAATCTAGAGGTTGCTATTTCATTGCACTACTCTGCAGACCAACCCCCCACCCCCAGGGTCTTTCAGGCAGGAGAGCATTGCTTCAAGTGTTTCCTTTTACAGTGTTTCCTTTCATGCAGTGTGAAAGCCCCATCTGGGCAGAGAAGGGCTGAACTGGGAGATGAGATAGAAGGCAGAAGCCAAGGACGATATAGGATGGATAAACAACAAGGTCCTACTGTATAGCACAGGGAACTATATTCAATATCCTGGGATAAACCATAATGGAAAGGAATATGAAAAAGAATATATATGTATAAGTGTATCACTTTGCTGTACAGTAGAAATTAACACAACACTGTAAATCAACTATACACCAATAAAATTTAAAAAAAAACCAGAAGAAAATCTTTACAACCTTGGGTTAGGCAAAGACTTCTGAAATGTGAAACAAAAATGCATGAAAATTAAGTAAAGGAAAAAGAACGCATGAATTGGACTTCATAAAAATTAATACTCGTAATAGCTCAAAATGGAAACAACCTATTGTCAATCACCAGGTGAATGGATAAACACAGTATGACATTTAAAAAAAAAAAAAGAAGCCAAAAGTGATGAGGGACAGCTGAACTTGGGCAGGTCCGGGGCCTGGAGAAAAGCAGGCATCTTCCTAGGAAGATTCCTAAGTAGAATCTAGGTAGTTGTTACAGACCTTTCCTTACCTCTGGACAGGAACAAGTCATCAGCACCAAGACAAAGGTGGAAAAACAAACCAGGACAGAGATATGCATGGGACAAACCCTGGAAGCGTGTGGAGTCAGTGGTAGACAGTGTGACACTGAATACAACCAGAAAAAATGTAAACCTAACATTCACATAGTGCTTACTAGGGACGCTCACCTAAATAGAAGAAATAATGAGCCAGCATCTTAAATTCACTAGATTCTAGTTTTTTGGGTTTTGTTTTACATCAAATTGCTAAAGTATCAAATAAGAACAAAATGAAGAAATTAGGGCTTCCCTGGTGGCGCAGTGGTTGAGAGTCCGCCTGCCGATGCAGGGGGCACGGGTTTGTGCCCCGGTCCAGGAAGATCCCACATGCCGCAGAGCGGCTGGGCCCGTGAGCCACGGCCGCTGGGCCTGCGCGTCCGGAGCCTGTGCTCCGCAGCGGGAGGGGCCACAGCAGTGAGAAGCCCGCGTACCGGAAAAAAAAAAAAAAAAAGAAGAAATTAACAGAAGGGCAGGTATGGGCCCCAAATATCCCACCATGTGGACACACTGAAGTCTGATGGGCCAACGCCTCCACCGTGTGTTTGGCTGTGTGAAATGTCTTCAGTGATTCTCTACTGTCAGTACAAGGACAACTCTGTAGGAATTAATATATCTCGAAGGTGTTGGGGACCCTCACTCTGCAGTCTTCTCTCTGAGGGTTCACAGGCCAAATCCAAATATCGATACTTCAAAGACCATTGCTCGCAATCATGCAAATCAGGGCAGAAAAGAAACTTTTAAAAAGCCCAGAAATTACACCCTATGTGAGAAAACAAGGAGGATTTGGGGTAATGGAATTTTTTTCCCCCTCTATGGTGTTTCCAAATTTCCTCAATGAGCATTAAAATGCTTTTAAAGTAAGGGAACGAACAACCATTATATTTATGAGAAGTCAAGGTCGTGAAGAAGAAGGTATTTTGCCAGACGTTTCATTTCCATGAATTCGTGTTAACAGAAGCGGTAGTAATAAGACCAGAGAGACACCATTGTTGCACAATCAAGGAAACCCACATCACACTGCCTCTTGGCTTCCCAGGCCAGTGTCACAACTGAAAATACACATTGTAGTCAACTGCATGTCACAAATCAGAATGACGTGGTGAGAAAAGACAAACAAGAAGCCCCCTGATTGACTCATGGCAGCCGGCCCAGGTGGCTCCATCAGGCTGGTCTTCAAAGGAAGGAAGAAGCAAACAGCTTCTGTGACCACAACAAGAAGGACCTTATGCCCTTAATGAACGACATCGAAATTATCCTACCCCATTTGCAAAGCTCTTGCCGCTCCTTACCTTATCTGACCGGACTTCTGAGGAGATGAGACAGATATCATCAAATCTGACAAAGAAATTGTATACAAAATACATAAAGAAGAAAAAGTAAATATGGAACTCTTCTGCAATGATTCTAAGACCCAGTTACAATGGCAGGGGGGTGTTCACACACATACCCACCAAGCAATTCTCTGCCACACAAGCTGGGTGTCCTACGATTCAGCTCAGTTCTAACACTATCTCCCCAAGACAGCACCAGACTCCACAGGTTAAGGGCTCAGTCGCACAAGATGCTCCCACCCCACTTCAGATGCCCATCGCAAGTCGTATGTCCCCAGGTCGCCCTCAACTTCTGTCCGACTTGGTTACACATCAGGGGTGCCCACGACCCCCTCCTCGGTTTCGGTTCAATTCATTTGCTAGAGCGGCTCACAGAACTCAGGGAAACACTTACTTATACTTACCAGCTTATTAAAGGATACAGATGAGCAGCCAGATGCGGAGATACATAGAGCGAGGTCTGAGAGGGTCCCGAGTGCAGAAGCTTCTGTCCCTGTGGAGTTGGGATGAGTCACCCTCCTGGTGTAGACGTGTTCGTCCATCTGGAAGCCCTCTGAACCGCGTACCATTGGCATTTCATGGAGGTTTCCCCAATGTAGGCATGATCAATTATGAACTCCATTTCCAGTGCCTCTCCCCTTTCTGGAGGATGGGGTGGGGCTGAAAATCATAGCCTCTAATCACAGTTTGATCTTTCCAGTGATCAGTCCTCATCCGAGAGTCACCCAGAGTCGCCTTCATAGAACAAAAAGATACTCCTAGTGCCCTTATCACTTAGGAACTTACAAGGGTTTTAGGAGCTCTGTACCAGGAATCGGGGGCAGAGAGCAGTATAAATATTTCCCATTATCCCACATCTTCCAACACAATAAGACAAACGACCAATTTTTTTTTTAATGGGCAAAAGATTTGAACAGAAACTATCTACAAAAGAAGATATGTCAATGGTCCATAAGCACATGAACAAATGCTCAACATTGTTAGTCATCAGGAAAAAGAAAATTAGAACCGCAGTGAGATGCCTCTATATACTCACTTAGATTAGTCTAACATTCAATAAAACAAAGAGTATTGGCAAAGATGTAGGCCGCTGAAACTCTCACACATTCCTGGAGGGAATACGAAATGGCATCACCATCATAAAGACCTCTGGCAGCTTCTTACAAACTGTGAAATGTATACTTACCATATGACCCAGCAATTCCAGTCCTAGCTACTTAAACAAGAGAAACGAAAACATAAGTCCCCACAAAGACCTGTACACGGATGTTCATACTAGCTCTATTGGTAACTGTCAAAAACTGGAAACAAATCAATTGTCCATCAGAAGCCAAATGGATATGCAAATTTATGGTACATCTATACAATGGAAAACCACTCAACAATAGAAAGGAATGAACTACTGTATCGACAAACACAAAAACACAGCCGAATCTCAGAAACATTAGGCTGGGCAAAAGAAGCCAGCTATAAAACACTACATCATGTATGATTCCATTTATATGAAATTAGACAAGGGGGCAATTGAAGCTGCAGTGGTAGAAAGTAGGTAAGTGGTTGCCTGGGGCGGGAGAGGGACGCTGGCTGCAAAGGGGCGTAAGGGAACTTTAGGGGGTGATGAACATACTCTAAGACTTGGTTGAGGTATTCATTTCACAAGTCTTTTTATTTGTCAAAACTCTTCAAGGTGTACATTTAAAAATGGATTTTAAGAGGGAAGAGATATGGGAACATATGTATAACTGATTCACTTTGTTATAGAGCAGAGACTGACACACCATTGTAAAGCAATTATACCCCAATAAAGATGTTAAAAAAAAAATGGATTTTTAGGGACTTCCCTGGAGGTCCAGTAGTTAAGACTCCGTGCTTTCCACTATAGGGGGCAGGGGCTCGATCCCTAATGGCGGAACTAAGATCCCGCATGTCACGGGGCCCCCCTCAAAAAAAACCCAGTTTCTTCTTGTATGTAAATTATAATTCAGTAAGGTTGATTTTTTAAAAGAAAACAATATAACAAAGTGTGATTTCATTTAGGCAAATTAAAACAAAAGAGTGTAGGGCTTCCCTGGTGGCGCAGTGGTTGAGAGTCCGCCTGCCAATGCAGGGGACAAGGGTTCATGCCCCGGTCCGGGGGAATCCCACATGCCGCGGAGCGGCGAGCCGTGGCCGCTGAGCCTGCGCGTCCGGAGCCTGTGCTCCGCAATGGGAGAGGCCACAGCAGTGAGAGGCCAGCGTATCGCAAAAAAAAAAAAAAAAAAAGAGTGTATGTGTGTATACTTGCAAAGAATGCCAACCAACCGAGGGCAAGGTCACCGCAGATCAGGGAGTGCATTTGGAAGTGAGGCACTGCAAACCAGGACTTGGACCTTTTCTTCTACAAGTTCTGTGCTGTTTGAACCGTGTGAAGAAACAACTTAGAAGAAGACGGAACTTAAGTGATTTGTCCAGGAAACACCAGAGTCCGATGGGATTCAAGTCCAAGCTTTCTGATTCCATGTATGGGAATGACCCAGCTCCCAAGAGGGGGATCAAAAGGAAGATGTTCTCCATCACCTGCTGCTCATTTTGACAGCACGCAAAACCATGTCCAAATGCCACTTAGAAAATTCCTAATCATGGAAAACATTGCTCAGTTTCAGCAGAAACACTTAATGCTGTGATTTCCGGTTTCAATTGTTAAATAAATATTTATGTCTTTTTTACCAATAACTTCTTCTCAGGAGTAGAAAAGGCTGTCCCTCTGCTTCCTCATCCTCAGCTGTCACTTTGGCACAGACAGTACTCACAGACTCACCAAGTCCACAGCTCAGCCCTTCCTGGTCCCATCAGAAATAGTTCTCTGAGCATTCTAGAATGCTATAACCTAGACCTCAAAAAATTCTGCACCTTACTTCCAAAATCATGAATCATGGCAAATTTTACATCAACCATCTTTTAATGCCCCCGGATTGGGCACATCTATAAATCTATTTTCAATTTTAGAATAGTGCCTGGTACATATAGCATATTTAAGGAAGCAACAGATAGACATAGAGGTTAAAAACAAATGTCAGATTTCTCTTATGACACTTTTGTGGGGAGGGTTTGATTTTCTCCCTATTTCTTTTTATTTCTTTTTTTAACATCTTTTTTGGAGTATAACTGCTTTACAATGTTGTGTTAGTTTCTGCTGAATAACGAAGTGAATCAGCTATATGTACACATATATCCGCATATCTCCTCCCTTTTGAGCCTCCCTCCCACCCTCCCTATCCCACCCCTCTAGGTGGTCAAAAAGCACCGAGCTGATCTCCCTGTGCTATGCAACTGCTTCCCACTAGCTATCTATTTCACATTTGGTAGTGTATCTATGTCCATGCTATTCTCTCACTGCGTCCCAGCTTACCCTTCCCACTCCTCGTGTTCTCAAGTCCATTCTCTACATCTGTGTCTCTATTCCTGTCCTGCCCCTCGCCAGCAATCCCACTACTGGGCATATACCCAGAGAAAAACATAATTCAAAAAGAGTCATGTAGCACATTGTTCATTGCAGCACTATTTCCAATAGCCAGGACATGGAATCAACCTAAGTGTCCATCAACAGATGAATGGATAAAGAAGACGTGGCACATATATACAATGGAATATTACTCAGCCATAAAAGGAAACGAAATTGAGTTATTTGTAGTGAGGTGGATGGACCTAGAGTCTGTCATACAGAGTGAAGTAAGTCAGAAAGAGAAAAACAAATACTGTATGCTAACACATACATATGGAATCTCCCTATTTCTTTACTGAGTTTAGCTTTTCTCTGCCAAAGTCTATAACAGACCCCAGACTGGTGAACTCAGAGGCGCTCCCCAGAACTGTGGGTACATGACCACTAGGTGGCGGGAGAGTTCCTTGCCGGGGACTTGGGGGCGCGGGGTGTAAACATCCACACTGCTGCCCTCGATGCAGTGACTGTTTGGGGCTTTCTGACCCACAACTTTCTAGGAAACGCAGAATCTGTTTGTGAAAGCCTCCAGAGCATGCGTATCTAATGATGAAAATACTATATATTCTTCAGAAGAAAACCATGGCAAACTCATTTTAAAAGATGTTTCCAACTTAAGGTTTTGAAGGCAGACACTTTTCCAGCAAGGCAGTCTTTTATGGCTCTGGTGAGACTTGCTTTGCTTTGCCTGCAAACACTCTGTTCGTCAATCAGACTAGAGCCAACACCTAGCTCACCCTTCAACTGCTGTGTGATATGAAGGATTTATCTCTCATTGCTTCCTGGTAGCTTATCTCTCTATGGGGAGAAATAGCTGATAGGATGGCCATTAGCCCAAATCTGGGAATGGGGAACAGGGAAGCCTTTGTGGCAGGGTAGAATTTGAGAATTTAGCTAAGGGATGACTTCTACACACGCCCACTTCGCATTTTCTTCTGCCTTTTCTCGACTGCTTTCTACAAACCCCTCTGCTTCCCGCCTTCCAAAACAACCCCAGGAAAAACTGGTTTGTGGACTTAAGGAGATCCAGGTGACAGTGTCAGTGGGACAGCTTTCCAAGGGATTTCCAAGGTTAACCTTCATTCTACGTGAGATTTGTCTGACCCCAACCTACACCTGCTCAAACCTGCAACTCTACATTCAAGGGCCAGACAACCTTCCCGCTAGACTAGACTCTAGGAGGAAGAAGAGGGTCCAGGGAGAGCCTGTCCTTCTCCAGGCTGAGCCCTGCGGTGCGTGAGTGACCAACACGCAGATCCGTTTAGACATCTAAGAGAGCCCAAGGAAGCCGCAAGCCTTACAGAAACTAGACATGACAAAAACAGTAGCAAGAAAAGTCTAAACAGAAGCCAGTCTGCAGACAGACACACAGTTTCCAGGAAAGTTCAGGAAAATGTCCAGAAGCTGCCTTTACCCCATATCTCAGCAGTGACAGGGGCCTGCGGGCCTGAACGTGGGTGGTTGGGAGAAGAAAGACACAAAGCATCCTGCAGCGGGAACCATGGGAAGCAAGGCCAACGACCAGAGACCAGACAGGGCCAGACGTAGCTCAGCAGTTCCCATGAAGCACCACAGACCCGCTGCCCACTCCCCACCAACAGCTCTATGCTGTGAAACCCCTCCACATGTTGGGCACCCTCACGGAAGAAAGAGGAGGAGCGGTGGAACCCTGACCTGGCTGAGTTTAAACCTAAAATGACCATGAAATTTTTGAATTGCCTGAGTTTGCCTGAAAGAAAAAAAAAAAAAAATGACGGCTTCCAACAGAGATGAAGGGGGAGTTACCAAAAAAAAGGAGGAAAGTTCTTATCGTTCTCCCCTGCGTATGTAACCTGTGAAACGTGCTCACTTCCTGGGAAAAGGCCAAAAGCTGAGCAATGGGACATGGGCTGACTTCCATTTCTGGACTTTGCCCAGAGGGCAGGGAAGTCACTGTTCAAAGAAGGAAGTGAGTCCCAGAAACAAGCCCCGTGATCATTCTAAGTTGACATCGCTGCGAGGCGGGTCGTGGGATCCTGTTTTGCAAACGGGGCAGCTGAAGCTCAGGGTGGTTAAACAACCTCCCCAAATTCGCTGGTGGAGAATAGAGCTTGAATGTGGACCCAGCAGTTCTACACTTTGAACCTGATCCCTTTTCATCCCATCTCTCTCCTACTTCAGTGTGTGAAATGCTTAACTTTCTTAAATCAAAAATAATAGTAATATCGCCGAGTTTTGGCCTCTATACCCCGGCGCCAGATTAAATCTTGGAGACGAGAGTTTTGGGCGAAGTAGAAAGAAATAGCTTTATTGCTTTGCCAGGCAAGGGGGGCCACAGCGGGCTAATGCCCTCACAACTGTGTGTCCCAACCTGGAGGGGGTAGTGATAGTTTTACAGTGATGTTCAAAGAGGGCGTGATCGGGTAGTGGACAAGCTTCTGATTGGTTGGTGGTGGGGTAAGTGGGAGTCAGCGTCATCAACCTCCTGGTTCCAAGCAGTCTAAAGTCTGTGTTCTTGTGGTCAGTAGTTTTCATCTAGTGGAGGTCTGCTTCCTGTAAAAACAACTCAGGGATGTGTGTCAGGCCTTTATATCTTTCAGGGAACTCTGAGTTCGGTGATTCTGCCATGTGGTAGATTTCTAGTCTAAATTGTTACCAGTTCCCCAGCCCCACAGCTTTTCTTTGTTTCTACATCTTCACATTTACCAATCATTAACTGTTTTTTTTCCTCCGGTTGTGTCAGGTCTTAGTTGAGGCTGGCAGGCTCCTTAGTTGTAGCCCGTGGTCTCCTTAGTTGCGTCTCACCAGCTCCATAGTTGTGGCATGTGAACTCTTAGTTGTGGCATGCATATGTGATCTAGTTCCCTGACCAGGGATCAAACCTGAGACCCCTGCATTGGGAGCTCTGAGTCTCAACCACTGCACCACCTGGGAAGTCCCCAACCATTAACTCTTTTTTTTTTAATTTTATTTTTTACACAGCAGGTTCTTATTAGTTATCTATTTTATACATATTAGTGTATATATGTCAATCTCAATCCCCCAATTCATCCCACCACCACCAATGCCCCTGCCACTTTCCCCCCTTGGTGTCCATATGTTTGTTCTCTACATCTGTGTTTCTGTTTCTGCCTTGCAAACTGGTTCATCTGTACCATTTTTCTAGATTCCACATATATGCATTAATATACGATATTTGTTTTTCTATTTCTGACTTACTTCACTCTGTATGACAGTCTCTAGGCCCATCTCTACAAATGACCCAGTTTCGTTCCTTCTTATGGCTGGGTAACATTAAATTGTTTACGTGTACCACATCTTCTTTATCCATTCATCTGTTGCAACTTAGGTTGCTTCTATGTCCTGGCTATTGTAAATACTGCTGCAATAAACACTGGGGTGCATCTGTCTTTTTGAATTATGGTTTTCTCTGGATATATGCCCAGTAGTGGGAATGCTGGGTCATATGGTAGTTCTAGTTTTCATTTTTTAACTACCATATGTTCTCCATAGTGGCTGTATCAATTTACATTCCCACCAACAGGGCAAGATGGTACCCTTTTCTCCACACCCTCCAGCATTTGTTGTTTGTAGATTTTCTGATGATGCCCATTCTAACCAGTGTAAAGTGATACCTCATTGTAGTTTTGATTTGTATTTCTCTAATAATTAGTGATGTTGAGCAGCTTTTCATGTGTCTCTTGGCCATCTGTATGTCTCCTTTGAAGAAATGTCTATTTAGGTCTTCTGCCCATTTTTGGATTGGGTTGTGGGTTTTTTTGATATTGAGCTGCATGAGCTGCTTGTATATTTTGGAGATTAATCCTTTGTCAGTTGCTTCATCTGCAAATATTTTCTCCCATTCCGAGGGTTGACTTTTCGTCTTCTTTATGGTTTCCTTTGCTGTGCAAAAGTTTTTAAGTTTCATTAGGTCCCATTTGTTTATTTTTGGTTTTGTTTCCATTTCTCTAGGAGATAGGTCAAAAAGGATCTTGCTGTGATTTATGTCATAGAGTGTTCTGCCTAAGTTTTTCTCTAAAAGTTTTATGGTGTCTGGCTTTACATTTAGGTCTTTAATCCCTTTTGAGTTTATTTTTGTGTATGGTGTTAGGGAGTGTTCTAATTAGTGTTCTAATTTCATTCTTTTCCATGT
This sequence comes from Lagenorhynchus albirostris, assembly GCF_949774975.1. Lineage (NCBI taxonomy): Eukaryota > Metazoa > Chordata > Mammalia > Artiodactyla > Delphinidae > Lagenorhynchus > Lagenorhynchus albirostris. Next base: position 12,047,150 of record NC_083107.1, on the reverse strand, counting down.
AGCTGTCCAGTTTTCCCAGCACCACTTATTGAGGACGCTGTCTCTTCTCCAGTGTATATTCTTGTCTCCTTTTTCAAAGATAAGGTGACCATATGTGCGTGAGTTTATCTCTGGGCTTTCTATCCTGTTCTATTGATCTATATTTCTCTTTTTGTGCCAGTACCATACTGTCTTGATTACTGTAGCTTTGTAGTATAGTCTAAAGTCAGGGAGCCTGATTCCTCGAAGTCTGTTTTTCTTTCTCAAGATTGTTTTCACTATTCAGGGTCTTTTGTGTTTCCATACATATTGCGAAATTTTTTGTTCTAGTTGTGTGAAAAATGCCATTGGTAGTTTGATAGGGATTGCATTGAATCTGTAGATTGCTTTGGGTAGTAAAGTCATTTTCACAATATTGATTCTTCCAATCTAAGAACATGGTATATCTCTCCAGTTGTTTGTGTCATGTTTGAGTTCTTTCATCAGTGTCTTATAGTTTCCTGAATACAAGTCTTTTTCTTGCTTAGGTAGGTTTATTCCTAGGTATTTTATTCTTTTTGTTGGAATGGTGAATGGGATTGTTTCCTTAATTTCTCTTGCTGATCTTTCCTTGTTAGTGTATAGGAATTCAAGAGATTTCTGTGCATTAACTTTGTATCCTGCAACTTCACCAAATTCACTGATTAGCTCTAGTAGTTTCCTGGTGGCATCATTAGGATTTTCTATATATAGTATCACGTCATCTGCAGACAGTGACAGCTTTACTTCTTCTTTTCCAATTTGTATTTCTTTTATTTCTTTTTCTTCTCTGATTGCCGTGGCTAGGACTTCCAAAACTATGTTGAATAATAGTGGCGAGAGTGGACATCTTTGTCTTTTTCCTGATCTTAGAGGAAATGCTTTCAGTTTTTCACCATTGAGAATGATGTTTGCTGTCAGTTTATTGTATATAGCCTCTATTATGTTGAGGTAGGTTCCCTCCATGCCCACTTTCTGGAGAGTTTTTATCATAAATGGGTGTTGAATTTTGTAAAACCTTTCCTGCATCTATTGAGATGATCATATGGTTTTTATTCTTCAATTTTGTTATTATGGTGTATCACACTGATTGATTTGCATATATTGAAGAATCCTTGCATCCCTGGGATAAATCCCACTTGATCATGATGTATGATCCTTTTACTGTGTTGTTGGATTCTGTTTGCTAGTATTTTGTTGAGGATTTTTGCATCTATATTCATCAGTGATATTGGTCTGTAATTTTCTTTTTTTTGTAGTATCTTTGTCTGGTTTTGGTATCAGGGTGATGCTTGCCTCATAGAATGAGTTTGGGAGTGTTCCTTCCTCCGCAATTTTTTGGAAGAGTTTGAGAAGGATGGATGTTAACTCTTCTCTAAATGTTTGATAGAATTCACCTGTGAAGCCATCTGGTTCTGGACTTTTGTTTGTTGGGAGATTTTTAATCAATGTTTCAATTTCTTTACTTGTGATTGGTCTGTTCATATTTCCTATTTCTTCCTGGTTCAGTCTTGGAAGGTTATACCTTTCTAAGAATTTGTCCATTTCTTCCAGGTTGTCCATTTTATTGCCATAGAGTTGCTTGTAGTAGTCTCTTAGGATGCTTTGTATTTCTGCAGTGTCCATTGTAACTTCTCCTTTTTAATTTTTAATTTTATTGATTTGAGTCCTCTCCTTCTTTTTCTTGATGAGTCTGGCTAAAGGTTTATCAATTTTGTTTATCTTCTGAAAGAACCAGCTTTTAGTTTTATTGATCTTTGCTATTGTTTTCTTTGTTTCTATTTCATTTATTTCTGCTCTGATCTTTATGATTTCTTTCCTTCTAATAACTTTGGGTTTTGTTTGTTCTTCTTCCTCTAGTTCCTTTAGGCATAAGATTAGATTGGTTATTTGAGATTTTTCTTGTTTCTTGAGGTAGGATTGTATTGATATAAACTTTCCTTTTAGAACTGCTTTTGCTGCATCCCATAGGTTTTGGGACATCGTGTTTTCATTGTCATTTGTCTCTAGGTAGTTTTTGTTTTCCTCTTTGATTTCTTCAGTGATCTCTTAGCTATTTAGTTTAGCCTCCATGTGTTGGTGTATTTTATGGGTTTTTTCCCCTGTAATTTATTTCTAATCTCATAGCATTGTGGTCAGAAAAGATGCTTGATATGATTTCAATTTTCTTAAATTTACTGAGGTTAATTTGTGGGCCAAGATGTGATCTATCCTGGAGAATGTTCATGTGCACTTGAGAAGAAAGTATAATCTGCTGTTTTCAGATGGAATGTCCTATAAATATCAATTCAATTTATCTAGTCTCTTGTGTCATTTAAAGCTTGTGTTTCCTTATTAATTTTCTGTCTGGATGATCTGTCCATTGGTGTAAGTAAGGTGTTAAAGTCCCCCACTATTATTGTGTTACTGTCAATTTCCTCTTTTATAGCTGTTAGAATTTGCCTTTTGTATTGAGTACTCCTATGTTGCATAAATATTTACAATTGTTATATCTTCTTCTTGGATTGATCCCTTGCTCATTAAGTAGTGCCCTTCCTTGTCTCTTGTAACATTCTTTATTTTAAAGTCTATTTTATCTGATATGAGTATTACTACTCTAGCTTTCTTTTGATTTCCATTTGCATGGAGTATCTTTTTCGATCCCCTCACTTTCAGTCCATAAGTGTCCCTAGGTCTGAAGTGGGTCTCTTGTAAACAGTGTAATATGGATCTTGTTTTTTATCCATTCAACAAGCCTGTGTCTTTTGATTGGAGCATTTAATCCATTTACATTTAAGGTAATTATCAATATGTATGTCCCTATTACCATTTTCTTAATTGTTTGGGATTTGTTTTTATAGGTCCTTTTCTTCTCTTGTGTTTCCCACTTAGCGAAGTTCCTTTAGCATTTGTTGTAGAGCTGGTTTGGTGGTGCTGAATTCTCTTAGCTTTTGCTTGTCTGTAAAGCTTTTGATTTCTCCATCAAATTTGAATGAGATCCTTGCTGGGTAGAGTAGTCCTGGTTGTAGTTTCATCACTTTAAATATATCGTGCCACTCCCTTCTGGCTTGTAGAGTTTGTGCTGAGAAATCAGCTGTTAACCTTATGGGAGTTCCCTTGTATGTTATTTGTTGTTTTTGCCTTGTTGCTTTCAATAATTTTTTCTTTGTCTTTAATTTTTGCCAATTTGATTACTATGTGTCTTGGTGTGTTTCTCCTTGGGTTTGTCCTGTATGGGAGTCACTGCGCTTCCTGGACTTGGGTGGCTATTCCCTTTCCCATGTTAGGGAAGTTTTCGACTATAATCTCTTCCAATATTTTCTTGGGTCCTTTCTCTCTCTCTTCTCCTTCTGGGACCCCTATAATGTGAAGGTTAGTGCATTTAATGTTGTCCCAGAAGTCTCTTAGGCTGCCTTCATTTCTTTTCATTCTTTTTTCTTTATTCTGTTCTGCAGCACCGAATTCCACCATTCTGTCTTCTGGGTCACTTATCCATTCTTCTGCCTCAGTTATTCTGCTATTGATTCCTTCTAGTGTAGTTTTCATTTCAGTTATTGTATTGCTCATCTCTGTTTGTTTGTTCTTTAATTCTTCTAGGTGTTTGTTCTTTAATTCTTCTAGGCCTTTGTTAAACATTTCTTGCATCTTCTCGATCTTTGCCTCCATTCTTTTCATGAGGTCTTGGATCATCTTCACTATCATTATTCTGAATTCTTTTTCTGGAAGGTTGCCTATTTCCATTCACTTAGTTGTTTTTCTGGGGTTTTATCTTGTTCCTTCATCTGGTACATAGTCCTCTGCCTTTTCATTTTGTCTATATTTCTGTGAATGTGGTTTTCATTCCACAGGCTACAGGGCTGTAGTTCTTCTTGCTTCTGCTCTCTGCCTTCTAGTGGATGAGGCTATCTAAGAGGCTTGTTCAAGCTTCCTGATGGGAGAGACTGGTGGTGGGTATAGCTAGGTGTTGCTCTCCTGGGCAGAGCTCAGTAAAACTTTAATCTGCTTGTCTGCTGATGGGTGGGGCTGAGTTTCCTCCCTGTTGGTTGTTTGGCCTGTGGTGACCCAGCACTGGAGGCTGCAGGCTCTTTTGTGGGGCTAACGGCTGACTCCAGGAGGGCTCATGCCAAGGAGTACTTCCCAGAACTTCTGCTGCCAGTGTCCTTGTCTCCAAGGTGAGCCACAGCCACCCTGCAGGAGACCCTCCAACACTAGCAGATTGGTCTGGTTCAGTCTCGCCTGGGGTCACTGCTCCTTCCCCTGGGTCCCAATATGCACACTGCTTTGTGTGTGCCCTCCAAGAGTGGAATGTCTCTTTCCCCCAGTCCTGTCTAAGTCCTGTAGTCAAATCCCACTAGCCTTCAAAATCTGATTCTCTGGGAATTCCTCCTTCCGTTGCCAGACCCCCAGGTTGGGAAGCCTGACGTGGGGCTCAGAACCTTCACTCCAGGGGGTAGACTTCTGTGGTATAATTGTTCCCCAGTTTGTAAGTCACCCACCCAGTGATTATGGGATTTGATATTATTGTGATTGCATCCCTCCTACCATCTCATTGCAACTTCTCCTTTGTCTTTGGATGCGGGGTATCGTCCCTCTTACCATCTCATTGCAACTTCTCCTTTGTCTTTGGATGTGGGGTATCTTTTTTGGTGAGTTCCAGTGTCTTCCTGTCAATGATTGTTCAGCAGTTAGTTGTGATTCCTGTGCTCTCGCAAGAGGGAGTGAGTGCACATCCTCCTACTCCACCATCTTGAACCAATCTTCCCCAATCATTAACTTTTGAGTCATCCTTTTACTTCAAAAGACAAGGACACAGGGTCTTGTACAATATTATTATTATTTAGGCATAACAACCCCTATCTCATCTTACTTCTTGCTGATATTTTCAACACTCCATGCCACGGTAAATTTCAAGCCCTTAAGAGTTAGCCATGGCCTTGACATGCAACAACCATCCTTCCAGGAATATTTTTCCATTTCTTTTTTTGTAGACCTGCACTGTCCACTCCCCACACATGGCTCTTGAGCATCTGGAACATAAAGTATAAAACACACCCCTAAAAACACAGACCTACTAGAGAATGGACTTGAGGATACAGGGAGGGGAAGGGTAAGCTGGGACAAAGTGAGAGAGTGGCATGGACATATACACACTACCAAACGTAAACTAGATAGCTAGTGGGAAGCAGCTGCATAGCACAGGGAGATCAGCTCGGTGCTCTGTGACCACCTAGAGGGGTGGGATAGGGAGGGTGGGAGGGAGACACAAGAGGGAGGAGATATGGGGATTTATGTATATGTATAGCTGATTCACTTTGTTATAAAGGAGAAACTAACACACCATTGTAAAGCAATTATACTCCAATAAAGATGTTAAAAAAAACCCCAAATATCACAGATGAAATAGTTTATATTCTTTATTATGAAATAAGGAACGTAAAATATCTCACTGGTTATTTTTATATTGATTACGTGTTCAAATAATAATATGTTTGATATAGTGGGTTAAATAAAATTCATTAAAGTTCATTTTACCACATTCTTTTTACTCTTTTAAATTCTGTATGTGGCTCATATGTGCAGCTTACAATTAAATTTCTCTCAGATGGCTCTGCTCAATGAAATGAATCTGATGTCTATTCTTACGCGATCCTTCATTGATCACTTTCCAAAGTTTCCAAAGTCAGTGATTCAACAGAAGGACAAAAGGTTCCTGAGACCAAGGTTTTGCCTGAGTTTATTTTTGCTGGTGGTGTTTCTTCCTTATGCTTTCATGTTGCTGTGTTCCAGTGGCGATTAGGAGAGCCAGAAGACAAAACTTGAGAAAGTGCAGAAGTTTTGAAGACGTGAGACCCTGGTTCATGTCCTGGCTCTGCTACTTACTATTTATGGGACCTAGAGCCAGTTACTTAACTCCTCTAAGCCTGGTTTATACCCTGCAAGGAGGGAAGGAGAAGAATAACAGATGCTTAATAATGGTATAAGGATAAAATGAAATAATAAATATGAAGTGGCTGATAACCCCCTTTTTTTTTAATACAGCTTTGCCAGACTCCCTGGCTGTCCTCATCCTCATTTTGTGTTCACTCCTTAAGCTGTGTTGAAAATTCACTTTGTAAAAGCAATCGATGCATGTGAAGAAATTTGAAAACGCTGTTAAAAAAAAAAAAAAGCAGGGATGGGGAACTGTGCTTACAGAAGTGAACTTCTACCTGGTTTGGGAAAGCACGGTAATTTGTTTGGGGTGCCTCAGTTTCCCCATCCATGAAAAAGGGAGAAGGTTATATGGCAGTAACATTTGGAGGCCCTAAGGTGGGGCAGGCTGTGGGCTTGGAGGAAGTCTCCAGGGTGATCCTGCCTCGCCCACTGAAGACCGAGCAGAGGTGGGCGGGAGTGGACACAGCAAAGGGACATCACTGGGCTCTGATGGGGACTGGGTCCATGACGTGGCGGTCTCTTTCACATGGGTTTCTCCCATTGATTTCCATTCCTTTTCGGTTTCTGCAGGAACAGCCTCCAGCCCTTGGGTCCCCAGGGTGCCCACAGCTGGCATCCCCATCTGTCACACAGATGTTCAATCCATGATAACTGCTGTTGTCCGGTTCACATTAGAAGTAACAAATGAGGGCTTCCCTGGTGGCGCAGTGGTTGAGAGTCTGCCTGCCGATGCAGGGGACACGGGTTCGTGCCCCGGTCCAGGAAGATCCCACATGCCGCAGAGCGGCTGGGCCTGTGAACCATGGCCGCTGAGCCTGCGCGTCTGGAGCCTGTGCTCCGCAATGGGAGAGGCCACAACAGTGAGAGGCCCGTGTACCGCAAAAAAAAAAAAAAAAAAAAAGAAGTAACAAATGAGACAGGCATGTGAAAGACTTAAGCAGGAAAGCATCCCGCAAACTGAGATGATACAGCTGGTGGTGGTGGTGAGTCTGGGGCCCAGTAGTATCCTTCTGTTCCCACATGGGTTGTTCCAGGCAGGCCAGTCCATCTCAGACGCCCTTCCTCCTCCACGGGACTGGACACCCCAGGCCCCGGCCAATACCAAAATCCTTTCTTTCTGACACTTCATTACTTTTTTAGTAATGAAAATAATCAAATAAGCCTTCTGTTTCCTACGGTTCAAAACTAGCTACAGAACTAACCCCAGAAATATCTAAATCAATCAAACCAAGAAAATATTTATTGTGTGTTTCTCCACTGTTGAAACTCCTATCTTAGCAACATAAAAAATGACCAAACCACAAGCCTTCATCCTCCTATGGATGAACAAGCCTTCTTGTGTGGCCTTGTCAGTCATAATGTAAATAATTTCCATCTTGCCAGTGGTAGCCGATCGGGTGGGCCACTCAGGCATTGCAGTTACACTCCTGATTTATGATTTCCTGTGTGTCTGGTACATTCCTGCTGCAGCTCAAATGACGAAGCAAGACGAGAACAGCCTCTGACGCCCAAGAAACCTTTGGAGCTCCAAGAACCTCAGACTCAGGCAACAGGCGAACGTGCCCCAACATTTCCTCCAGTAACCAAATGAGAGACTCAGGTGTTTGCTTTGCTTTGGATACAAAGACCGGTGGTTTTACTTGAATCTTCCTTTAGCCAGAACTGCCCCTTCGTGGATGCCCCAATATCCGTGGTCCCTACTAGGTCCCTACTTGGGTCCCTACTTCCACCATTCTTGCCGACTTGGAAATGTCACTGGCATTTGTTAAGCTGCTTATTTTTGTCAATTCTTGGTGTTCAGGTGGGTGTGCACATAACCTCTCTCTCCCTTAACAAGACAAACTCCCCCCACCTCCAACCCCCACCCCCCGCCGGGGCCTGGCGCTTCCAATCCCCATCCCAGCCTTCCCAGCCACACCTGGTGTGGGATGGGAGGGGCTGAGGCAAGGGGGAGGTGATGATACCAGGAGGACAGGCCCTCTCTCCCCAGAGACGAGGGGCTTCGCCCTCAACTGTGGAAGTTAAGTCCCAGCCTTGGGGTCTGGCTCACATTTTTGGGGGGGCACAACCCGTGTGGCTTGTGGGATCTTCCCTGACCAGGGACCAAACTCGGGCCCATGGCAGTGAGAGCACAGAGTCCTAGCCGCTGGACCACCAGGGAATTTCCCCTGGCCCACATTTCTAGAACAGACAAGATGCAGAACAGATGCTCTTCTGCAAGATGCCAGGCCTCTCCCTCAGGCCCAGCTGTGGAATTAAGTCCCAGCTCTGTGACCTCTGTCTCCCCTCCTGGACCATCAGCACAAATTCCTCACCCCGCTTGCCCAATTTGCATAAACTGAAAGTAACGAGCCCCAGACTCCTCCTGTCACAGGAAACGGGGTTTTTCAGGATTAAACAGAGATGAGTCAACACAATAAGGATGTAACACACGGGCCATGAGTCAAGGCTGGTGTTTCTCTGGTCGGGTGTTTGGGGTCCCTTGGAAGTGTTCCTTCTTTTTTTTTTTTTTTTTCTGGCGGTATGCAGGTCTCTCACTGCTGTGGCCTCTCCCGTTGCGGAGCGCAGGCTCCGGACGCGCAGGCTCAGCGGCCATGGCTCACGGGCCCAGCCACTCCGCGGCATGTGGGATCTTCCCAGACCGGGGCATGAACCCATGTCCCCTGCATCGGCAGGCGGACTCTCAACCACTGCGCCACCAGGGAAGCCCCCCCCTTTTTTTTTAATTTTTATTGGAGTATAGTTGACTTACAATGTTGTGTTAGTTTCTGCAGTACAGCAAAGTGAATCAGTTATACATATACCTATATCCACTCTTTTGTAGATTCTTTTTCCATATATACCGTTACAGAGTACTGAGTAGAGTTCCCTGTGCTCTACAGGTCGGAAGGGCCCCTTCTTCTTCTTTTTTTTTTAATAGTTATGTATTTATTTGGCTGCATCGGGTCTTAGTTGTGCCACGCGGGATCTTCGTTGCCATGGGTGGGCTCTTTAGTTGCGGCACAAGGAATCTTTAGTCGTGGCATGTGGGATCTAGTTCCCTGACCAGGGATCGAACCCAGGCCCCCCGCATTGGGAGCACAGACTCTTAGCCACTGGACCACCAGGGAAGTCCCAAGGGCTCCTTCTTGAATCTTCCATTCAGCCTCCCTTCTTCCATGGCGTGTCCAGCTTTGGGGACAGTCAGAAAATGGCTTTGGGGGTCAGATGACATGCAGACCCTTCCCATGTGCCAAGGGAAATGCCGTTTAGATAACTTGTTGTTGTCCACTTTTTCCAACAGTCACTGCTCCTTGTGAAGGCCTGGGGCCTCCACTTGCTAGAGGCAGAGAGGATGGAGGCAAGAGGAAGCCCTTCATTAGCTGGAGGGCGTCACATGTGGGTAAAAGACCACAAGCTTGCCTGGAGGCCCAGACTTAGAAAAGCAGACATATGTTGACATCTGCGGCCAGACACAGGATGGATGGGCTCCCCAAGGATAGCCTGTTTTCCCACATGACAGAGCCAAGTCAGCCTGGCCAGGGTCCTGGTGCCTAAGCGGGGAAGCAACATGCCTGTCAGTGCACGCTTGTGTGCTTGCATTCCTGCAAGATTGCGTGGTGAGCTCTGCACAACCTCTCCGACTGGTTCGCTCTCAACTACTGTGCTCAGATCCAGCTGCAAAGGTCCAGGCACTGGATGAGACGTGACCCTAACACCCTCAGCATCAGTGGCGGCCTGACTCACAGGTGGCCTCATTTCCTCTCTCATTTGATCAGTCATCGAGGGCTCCCCAGCTGGGAGTCCAATAAAACAAATCTGATTCAGTAGCAGTCTGCATGTCAGTCCTTCAGCCAATCTGTCTGTCTATCTGCTGCTGCCAGCTGAGGCACCAGCTGCCAGTCATCTGCTGTGAGAGCCCAAAATGCATATCCAGAAAGCAGAGCAGCACGGTCAGGTCACCAGCAGCCCCGCGGGATTGCAGTCCTGCATTTCCCCCCATCTCTGCACCCACAGTTGCCACCAGGACCCCCTAATTTAGCTCTCGCTGCCCAGCCCCCCAATGGGGTTTCCTACAACCCATCAACTTCCTGGCCTCTGATCCCTGCCTTTGCTCTCTTGCCTGGGAGCCAACAGCTCCCGGGTGCATCGCATCTACTGGGCAAAGGAGCATGTGGCCCAAAGCCAAAAACCTGTTCCTCCCTAACCTCTGGGGCTAGAAACCCCAAAGCGCCAACAGTCCTTCCTTCCTAAGAGCCTCAGGGGACCTGGTTTCTTTGACAGACTTTCCAGGTAACCTAGGATGATAAGCGGGCTCCAGAGAACTCCATGCCAGCCTTCTCCCCACGGCTGACCCCAACCGCAGGGCATACTGAGCCCAACGTAGGCACACAAGCAAAAGGGACAGCAGCTAGAGAGCCCCATGGGAAACATCCCCACTGCGTGTGTGTCTATATTTGTGAGGCGGCCATGCCTCAATCCACAGCAATGATTTTCTGAGATCCACCCTAGTGTCAAGCTTCCAAAGCTATATACCCATAAACCTACCAAAATAGAAAGAGAAAATCACTATTGATGGCAGGAAGATCTGGGCTAACGTATCTGCCTCTGAGCAGAGACAGTTTTACTTTTCACAGTGAACACTTCCACGCTGTCTGATTTCTTACCCTATGCGCGTATACTTTTAAAAACTAATAAAAAGTTCTAGAAATCTCCATATTATAGTCTCCAACTTATATATCCTAGAATTCCAGCAGCAGTACAAAAATCCTGTATCAACTATGCTGTAACATGCATATATATTGTATAATATATATATGTATACACATCCATATCTATAAAATACAGCCATGGGGCTTCCCTGGTGGCGCAGTGGTTGAGAGTCCGCCTGCCGATGCAGGGGACACGGGTTCGTGCCCCGGTCCGGGAGGATCCCACATGCCACGGAGCGGCTGGGCCCGTGAGCCATGGCCGCTGAGCCTGCGCGTCCGGAGCCTGTGCTCCGCAACGGGAGGGGCCACAGCAGTGAGAGGCCCGCGTACCGAAAAAAAAATACAGCCATGATGCTTATAGCCAATGTCAGTCCGCGAGCATTCTCTCACTTGCCCACCACACACTCAGCTCTGTGCCGCGGACCCTGAAGCAGCATAGGGCCCGGGGCCCGTCCTTAAGGAATTCACTGAGTATGCAGGGGCCAGACTCACACGAGCCCCACCGCTACCCACCCCCAGCGGGCTGTTCCACCTCATCTCTTTTGTGGTACTTCCTTTTCTATCCACTTCCCTCAGGGTGTCCCCTCCTCCCACTCGTCCATCCCCGCAGCTCCAAACACCAAACGCTGCATCTCTAGTCCTCACCTCCTTCCGCATCCTGTATCCACCTCGTTCCCTAAAGGACCTTAGAGCCCAGATCCGAGACGGATATGAGTAGGACTTTTTTTTTTTTTTTTTTGAGGTACGCGGGACTCATTGTTGTGGCCTCTCCCGTTGCGGAGCACAGGCTCCGGATGCGCAGGCTCAGCGGCCATGGCTCACGGGCCCAGTCGCTCCGCGGCATGCGGGATCCTCCCGGACCGGGACACGAAACCGTGTCCCCTGCATCGGCAGGCGGACTCTCAACCACTGCGCCACCAGGGAAGCCCAGCGCCAATCTTTTGTACTGAGTTTAATCGCATCAGAACATTTTGAAACAACCATTAAGTTCTTAAGCTTAGACCCAACTGCCTTTTCACCTCACAGCCGCACACACCCCCATGCCACACACACCACCACCCCATTACCACCAAATACATGGAGGTTTCCTGGCCAGAGTTCCTTAATATCACACAGGATTGATGAGGGAATTAAAGGGGATGGGTGAAGTAGAAATTCTTAGACTCCTGTGGGTATGGCTATCCTGCCAGTTCAAGCTTTCCTGGAGGGCTCAAGGCTCAAGAATTGGGTATTTTCTCTGAGAATATATTCCCAACTTGTCTCAGAGAAAAGCTACATGCACTCACTTTTTTCCACCCTCACCTCCACCTGGGAGATCCTCTGACCCGCTGAACTGTTCCCTGGTCTAGCCATCTCTTCCCAAGCACAGCTGTTCAAGGAAAGTAAAACTCTAAGAAGCTTTTTAAAAGCTACACCCCAGCCTTCATATGCTCAGGGCACATAATGAAGCCATCTCGCGGGAGCCGGGAGCTCACCCATCGCTCTCCCTCACCTGCAGCCCCCAAGCTGGTCCTCAGAATGGGACCCAACAAGCCAGAGCCATTTCACCAGGACCTTGGTGGGAAGCCAGAGGCCCTTGTCCAGCCAGCTCAGTGCTTCTGATCTGTCTGGATTAGGTGGATTTGGAAACCCAGACACAGGGTGAGTCACCCCCAACTCACTGCTGTCATCCTTTTATATAAATCTGGAATTGTGGAAATGCCAGTATTTTTCCCCAGAATTTCTCTCCAGGCTGGGAGAGTTTTATTTGTTTTGTTTTCAGAAGAATCAACTCTTTTATTAACCTCAAAGCCCACATCAGTAAATCCACCTCCATGTGTAAAGAAAAGAGTTCAAGGGTTAAGAACCCAGAAGATTTTAGTGCAAAATATACCTAACAGGGGAAAAAAAAAAAAGAATTGCAAAGAAATGTTCTCTTAAAAATTTACTCTATAAAAGATCCTTTTTCTTAAATTTTCTAATAACTTATTATTTTCAAATATCTACTTTTCACGTTCTCCTGTCCTTGTTTTTGAAAATGATAATTCCTTAAGTATTCAATTTTTCTTAAACTAATATTGGGGGTAATTCAAGCCAGGAGAATTTTAAACGTTTCCCACACAGGCTGTCACCAGGACCTCCTTTATATTCCTCGTCACTGAGAAATGTTGAAAACTTCCCAGATTCGATCACTATGTGGGTCTTTCTGAACCTCAAAAGCTATCAGAGGGCTTCTCTGGTGGCGCAGTGGTTGAGAGTCCGCCTGCCGATGCAGGGGACACGGGTTTGTGCCCCGGTCCGGGAGGATCCCACATGCCGCGGAGCGGCTGGGCCCGTGAGCCATGGCCGCTGAGCCTGCGCGTCCGGAGCCTGTGCTCCGCAACGGGAGAGGCCACAACACTGAGAGGCCCGCGTACCACAAAAAAAAAAAAAAAAAAAAAAAAAAGCTATCAGAAGAGACAGAGCGCCAGAAAGACAAATATAGGAGATCGTGGGCCAGGAGATTGTGCGGCTACCTGGGAGCACCTTCTTCCTCAAATCAGGCTTGGGGTAAGATAATGACAGCTTGCCAAGCAGCGTGACTTCTCTTACAGTCTCTTAAGACCCTTCCTTCCATGCACTGCAGGCTCCAGGCCCTGAGGGGCTGTGACTCTGTGGGGATGACCGTGGTGCCGGTGGCTTGGTGTGTGCTTCCCTGCAGGGTAGGTGCCAGGAAAGGAGGAGGAGAAGTGCTGATGCAGCGGCTCATAAGATGGGCTCACAGAGCTCCCTCAGAGGGGTTCCCTCAATTCTCTGCAGCCTGCTTTCCTTAGTCAACCCTGTTGAAATTCCTAGAACCACCCTGATCCTCACTTTAAAAAAATTACAATCTTCGTCTTAGTGGATCCTTATGACCACATGGCTTAGACCCTGTTCAATCCCGTTACCACCCCCTCTTCGATCTTGCTTGGTCCTGTCCCAGGCTGTGCTGGTCTCCCCAGCCTCCAAAGCCCTCAGCCGTCCCTCTGCAGTCTGCATTCACATCTGCCCTCTGGGGTTCTACCAGTCAATGACTCACAGGGGACAAGCTTTGTTGGTTTGTTTTTTTTGTTGTTTTTTGTTTTTTGTTTTCTGGTACGCGGGCCTCTCACTGATGTGGCCTCTCCCCTCGCGAAGCACAGGCTCCGGACGCGCAGGCTCAGCGGCCATGGCTCACAGGCCCAGCCGCTCCGCGGCATGTAGGGATCTTCCCGGACCGGGACACGAACCCGCGTCCCCTGCATCAGCAGGCGGACTCTCAACCACTGCGCCACCAGGGAAGCCCTGTTGGTTTGTTTTAATTTGGGTCCCAAAGTTTCCCCCAGTGGCATCTTCCTTAGGGAACAAATTACGGTAATATTTATCAAGCACTTATCACGTTCTTGCTGTATGCCAGGTCCTGTATAAAGTATCTTAAGTAGTTTATTACTTTTACTTCTAACAGCATGTTTTACGAGGCTGAGGCTCTTGTCTTCATTTCCCAGAGAGAGACTTGCTCCAGTTGTGGGTGCCACGTTCCACGTATATCCATGCAGTCAGGCTTGTTATTTCCCTACTGATGTGGGTCTGTGCTGTCTATCAGTTACTAAGAGATGTACATTAAAATTTCCCACTGTAACAGTGGCTTTGTCAGTGGCTTCTTGTTGATCTGTCATTTTTGCTTTATATATTTTTGTATACTATTAGTGCACACATGTTTAAAATTTTATCTTTGTAGTTTTTTAATCAACATGAGTGACTTTATCTTTAGTAATGCTATTTGTCTTAATGCTTATTCTTCTGTTATTAATCAACAGCTTTATCCTGTTTAAACTTGCCTAATATATATTCTTTTCATTGTTTTGTTTTCAGCCTTTTTTTTTTCAAATTTATTTATTTATTTTGGCTGTGTGGGGTCTTCTTTGCTGTGCGCAGGCTTTCTCTAGTGGCGGCGAGGGGGGGGCTACTCTTCGTTGCGGTGGGCAGGCTTCTCATTGTGGTAGCTTCTCTTGTTGTGGAGCACGGGCTCCAGGTGCATGAGCTTCAGTGGTTGTGGCATGCAGGCTTCAGTAGTTGTGGCTCACGGGCTCCACAGTACAGGCTCAGTAGTTGTGGTGCACGGGCTTAGTTTCTCCGCGGCATGTGGGATCTTCCTGGCCCAGGGCTTGAACCCGTATCCCCTGCATTGGCAGGCAGATTCTTAAGCACTGCGCCACCAGGGAAGCCCGTTTTCAGCCTTTTTGTATCCTTATATTAGGTGTGTCTATGGTAAAATTGAGCTCTGTTGTTTTTAATCTAGTCTGACAATCTTTGCCTTTTAACTACCAAGTTTAGCTCACTTAATTTGGTGGTGTTTTTTCATATATGTAGATTCACTTCTACCATCTTATTTTGGGCAATTTGTCCCCTTTTTCCATTTCTTGTTTTTCTCTTTTCTTAGGTGGTTTTTGTTTCATTTTGTTTTCATTATTCCATTAATGTTTGTTCACTAGTTTAAAGAAATTATATGTTTTGTCTCTATTATTCTCACACTTAACCTCCAAGAACTTTTAACATCATATCTAATGAAATAAAATCTAAAATTTATCAGAATTTACCCCTTCCTCTCAAACAGAAAAGAACCTCAGAATGCTTTAAATCCAATCTCTCTCCTCCCCAAACCTACTGTTACCCAGAATTATAGTTCCCTCGCAAATAATATTAATATTTGTTAATATTTGTTTAGCTTTATTCAAACCTTGAGCATGTTGTTGGCCCACCATCCCTTCTTACATCCCAGGCCTTCCTAGTGGGTTCATTTTCCCCTCCCTGTAGTACAGCCTTTGGAAGTTGCTTTAATAAAGGCCTCTGGGTATGAAGCTTCTCACCACCAACATCTTTGCATGGGTTTTTTGTTCTTGAAAGATGGTTTTTATGGGGCCCACAATTCTAAGTTGAAGGCATTTGCTTACCATACTGTGAAATTATTTGTCCTGTTTTCTGGCTTTCACTATTACTGTTGAAGAGTTTCCCATCATTCTAATTGTGCCTCTGTAACTAACTAACTTCTCTTTGCTATATCCTGTGCTTAACCTCAACTGTGGAATAATTTTCTTATTGCATCTGGCCTCAAATTATTTCTCTCATCAGCCAAGTCATGCTTTTAAAAATATCTTAATGAAAACTAATTTATCCTGATTTTCCAGATGTCTTCTACTGGGAAAAACTGTTCTATACAACAGTCATCTATGTGGCTAGAAATGAAAAGCCTATCTATTATTATTATTTATTTCTTCTCTATATATTCACCTATTCATACAACAAATATTTGCTGAGAGCCTTCTAATTGGGAGACATGGCACTAGGTGCTGCGTGTATACTGGAGCATAAAATAGACGTGACCTTGCCCTTTGGAACTTACAGCTCAATAGGAGAGAGATTCAATAAACAAGAAAACGAATACATATGAGCACAGAGCATGGCCAGAAGTTGAAAGAAGCTAAAACGTTGTCATATGAAGAGTTGAAGGACTTAGGAAGGTTTGGCTTTCTCTGTAGAAGGCTCAGAAGAATTTTTTTAAGCCTTTTTTATTTTTTAATCCACTTCATCTGGCTCACTTCTGGTCCCACCACTCCACTGAAGCTACTTTGGTGAAACTCTCCTAATTGCCAAACCAAATGGACTCGGCCCATGTCTTAGGCACCATTGGCCGCTTCCATTTCCTTCTTTCTTTGTCCTCTGAGTCACCTGGTTTTTCTTCTGACCTCTGACTCCTCAGTCTCTTGTACTGACAATTCTTGTACTACCTGCTCTCAGATGGTACCTGTCCTACATATATTCCTTTTTTTTTAATCATCTTTATTGGAGTATAATTGCTTTACATTTTTGTGTTAGTTGCAGCTGTATAATGAAGTGAATCAGCTATACATATACATTTATCCCCATATCCCCTCCCTCTTGCATCTCCCTCCCACCCTCCCAATCCCACCCCTCTAGGTGGTCACAAAGCACCAAGTTGATCTCCCTGTGCTATGCAGCTGCTTCCCACCAGGTATCTATTTTACATTTGGTAGTGTATATATGTCAATGCCACTCCCTCACTTTGTCTCAGCTTACAATTCCCCCTCCCTGTGTCCTCAATTCCATTCTCTAGGTCTGCATCTTTATTCCTGTACTGCCCCTAGGTTCTTCAGAACCATTTTTTTTTAGATGCCATATATGTGTGTTACCATACAGTATTTGTTTTTCTCTTTCTGACTTCCTTCACTCTGTATGACAGACTCTAGGTCCATCCACCTCACTACAAATAACTCAGTTTCGTTTCTTTTTATGGCTGAGTAATATTCCATTGTATATATGTGCCGCATCTTTTTTATCCATTCATCTGTCGATAGACACTTAGGTTGCTTCCATATCCTGGTTATTGTAAATAGAACTGCAATGAACATTGTAGTACATGACTCTTTTTGAATTATGGTTTTCTCTGGGTATCTGTCCAGTAGTGGGATTGCTGAGTCGTATGGTAGTTCTATTTTTAGTTTTTAAGGAACCTCCATACTCTTCTCCATTGTGGTTGTATCAATTTATAATCCCACCAACAATGCAAGAGGGTTCCCTTTTCTCCACACCCTCTCCAGCATTTATTGTTTGTATATTTTTTGATGATGGTCATTCTGATCCGTGTGAGGTGATTGTAGTTTTGATTTGCATTTCTCTAATGATTAGTGATGTTGAGCATCCTTTCAACATGTTTGTTGGCAATCTGTATATCTTCTTTGGAGAAATGTCTATTTAGGTTTTCTGCCCATTTTTGGATTGGATTGTTTGTTTTTTTGATATTGAGCTGCATGAGCTGCTTGTATATTTTGGAGATTAATCCTTTGTCAGGTTCTTCATCTGCAAATATTTTCTTCCATTCTGAGGTTTGACTTTTCATCTTCTTTATTGTTTCCTTTGCTGTGCAAAAGCTTTGAAATTTCATTAGTTCCCATTTGTTTATTTTTTGTTTTTATTTCCATTTCTGTAGGAGGTGGGTGAAAAAGGATCTTGCTGTGATTTATGTTATACAGTGTTCTGCCTATGCTTTCCTCTAAGAGTTTTATGGTGTCTGGCCTTACATTTAGGTCTTTAATCCATTTTGAGTTTATTTTTGTGTATGGTGTTACAGAGTGCTCTAATTTCATTCTTTTCCATGTAGCTGTCCAGTTTTCCCAGCACCACTTATGCAAGAGGCTGGCTTTTCTCCAGTGTATATTCTTGCCTCCTTTATCAAAGATAAGGTCACCATATGTGCATGGGTTTAACTCTGGGCTTTCTATCCTGTTCCATTGATCTATATTTTTGTGCTCATGCCAGTACCATACTGTCTTGATTACTGTAGTTTTTTAGTGTAGTCTGAAGTCAGGGAGCCTGATTCTTCCAGCTCTGTTTTTCTTTCTCAAGTTTGCTTTGGTTATTTGGGGTCCTTTGTGTTTCCGTACAAACTGTGAAATTTTTTGTTCTAGTTCTGTGGAAAATGTCATTGGTAGTTTTATAGGGATTGCATTGAATCTGTAGATTGCTTTGGGTAGTATAGTCATTTTCACAATATTGATTCTTCCAATCCAGGAACATCGTATATCTCACCAACTGTTTGTATCATCTTCACCTTTTCCACTATTTTATCTTGCAGATCACTTATCCTTTCTTCTGACTCAGTTATTCTGCTATTGATTCCTTCTAGAGAACTTTTAATTTCATTTATTGTGTTGTTCATCATTGTTTGTTTGCTCTTTAGCTCTTCTAGGTCCTTGTTAAACGTTTCTTGTATTTTCTCCATTCTATTTCCAAGATTTTGGGTCATCTTTACTATCATTACTCTGAATTCTTTTTCAGGTAGGCTGCCTATTTCCTCTTCATTTGTTTGGTCTGATGGGTTTTTACCTTGCTCCTTCATCTGCTGTGTGTTCTCTGTCTTCTCATTTTGCTTAACTTACTGTGTTTGGGGTCTCCTTTCCACAGGCTGCAGGTTCGTAGTTCCCGTTGTTTTTGGTGTCTGCCCCCAGTGGGTAAGGCTGGTTCAGTGGGTTGTGTAGGCTTCCTGGTGGAGGGGACTGGTGCCTGTGTTCTGGTGGATGAGACTGGATCTTGTCTTTCTGGTGAGCAGGACCATGTCTGGTGGTGTGTTTTGGGTTGTCTGTGAACTTAGTATGATTTTAGGCAGCCTCTCTGCTAATGGGTGGGATTGTGTTCCTGTCTTCCTAGTTTTTTGGCATGGGGTGTCCAGCACTGGAGCTTTCTGGTCGTTGAGTGGAGCTGGGTCTTAGCATTGAGACGGAAATCTCTGGGAGAGCTCTCACCAATTGATATTACATGGGGCTAGGAGGTCTCTGGTGGTCCAGTGTGCTGAACTGGGCTCTCCCGCTCAGAGGCTCAGGGCTGACACCCAGCCAGAGCATCAAGACCCTGTCAGCCACACGGCTTCAAATCTTTTTCAATGTGTTCTTTGAGTTAGTTTTCCAGTCTGTTGGATCAAGGAGTTTTCCTTCTTCATATTTTACAAATAATTCTCCCTTTTTCCCCCCTTTGTTCTTTCTACTTTCACTCGCTCATTTGTTGCTGGGGGCAGAGGCGTCACACCTGGCTCTTCAGGCCAGAGTCCATAGTGAAAAATGGCTGCTGACACCTCAGTTCCCATATATTCTTTTTGAACTCCCAGATCCTCTATTACCCTCCTCTATCCCACTCTTGTCTCTAGGAGGCTGACCCACGTGGACTGCATCCACTGGGCTCCCTGGCTATCCAGCTTTCAGTTGGGTTTAGCCTGCAAGAGGAAAGGAGATGAAACCAGAAGGCAGAAGGTGTGAGAAGTGAGAGCATTTATTCCCTGAGCTCCTCACCCAGCTCCTGTAGGGTTGCCCTCTCCATTCAGCTACTCTAAGTTCTGGGAAATAGGATGACCTCTACTAACTATGCATCACCAGCCAAATTGTTCTTTTTGTGTCCTTATCCCAAACAGTTTTCTGGGGTTATTTACCTACAAATACCAAAGGCCTAACAAATTCATTTATCCAAGCTTTAATGAAGTAACTCCTCTTATATCAATCTCCCTAAAGGAAACAAACAAGCGAAGCTGATCATCCCCTTGGTTGACTGGCGGTGTTAAGTAATGCCTCTTCAGTGGGTCAACCTAGAGGTCTCAGAGTTAGCCTCAACTTCGCTTCCTCAATCCCCACTCATACCTAAAAGTCACTAAGTCCATTCTGATTCTACTTTGGGAATATCTCAACTCTATCCCTTCCACTCTCTCCCCACCACCACTGGCTTATTTTAGGACTTCATCACTTCCCCCTAGACTATCTGTCTCCCTGCTTCAAACCTTGCCCAACTCCAGCCGTTTCTACACTACAGTGCAAAAATAAACTTGCTAAAATGCAAATCTGATGTGTCACTCAGATCTCCTTTGCCTAGTACACAAGGTCCTTCCTAATGTGGTCCCTGCTTACTTTCCCAATCTCATCTCTCACCACTTCCTTTCAAAGACTCTACCTGAAGGCCTTTTGCCTGACACCTCCCACGCCCCCTGAGTACTACTACTCCTATAAGACTCAGTGCAAGTAGCAGCTGCTCATGACTATGTTCTCCCATGCTCCTAGAATCAGTCAACTGGCCCTCCTCTTCGTCTCTGGCACAGACCTCCATCAGAGCATCTGTAACACTTTACCATACTTATCAAATATTTTGGTCTGTCTTCCCCCAAAACCTGCGAGCCTCTTGCAACCAGAGACCACTTGTTACTCAACCTCATTTTTCCAATGCTTATCATAGTGCCCTTCCTGGAGGAAGATTAATAAATGCACACCCCTCTTCCTTGGTCCAACCTCCCTTATGTTGTAGGTCAACCAGGTCATGCATAGCTCAGCACCTACTTAACTCCCCTCTTCCCCTTCTCTCTATACCTCAGCTGCCAGTCAGGAAAGAGGTAGATGTCAATAGTATCCATCTCTAAACTAGTTCAAATTATCTCTCACACTTACTTCCTCCAGGTGAATGATTCAGTACTTCTCAGTATTATACAATACAACATTTTTGGAGGATGCAGACTATTTCACAACAAAATTAGGTATAGCTTTGAAATAAGTCAAATCACTAAGGGCAACAGACTACTCTCCCTATATTATAGATCTATCAGTTTATCCAACAGTCCATCTAAAACACAGAAAAGTTTTCTTTAAAAATGTAAATTGATATTAACTCTTATTTTAGTCAGTTCATAAGAGTTTAGGTCAGTTGGAACAGTGTCCTGATGGATAGATGATTTCCAACAGAGTAAATGAAGCAGAGATTGCTTTGTTCCAACCATTTTCTTAGTAAACTACACTTTACTCATCTGATTTCATTTTGGGGACAAGCCAGGTTCCTATTCTGTTGTAAAGGACAGAAGGATAAGTGTTTTCTACACAAAGATGATAGGATTTTACTATCTAGGATATTTCACAACCTAAGGCAGGCCTCCAGAAACAAAACGCCATGCTGTTTAAGTATCATTAGAAATAATAGCTTCAAAATAACTTTTCTAAGACCAAAGCCATCATTTATGAGGACATCCCAAATATTCGGTCAGCTTACAACTACCAAGTTAGATAAGTGTTAAACGAATGCAAAATAAAATTCTTCAAAAACTACATAATAGAAATTCTCTGAATATTGGCTTCACTATCAAGAGTCGGCATCAACTTTATTCCTGTCCTCAGTTCCCTATACAGGAGATAAATCCATATCTGGGTAAACACTGTCATAAAACACCAGCGATAACTACATAATAAAATACTGCCTGAGTGTGATGAGTGCCACATCCTTACATTGCTCTAAAAGTGGAAAGTTTTGTTTTTGCATCTTCCCATGCTCTTTTTCAGGAGCCAGGGAGGATTCATGCATTTCTACCTGGCACAGCCCTGCCTTTATGTGGTTCCCCATCTCCTGGTTATGCTAGAAAGGAGCTATGCAGTGGTCCAAGAGACAATTAGATGTGGAACATGCCCATTTAAATAAAACTCAGTTGAAGTCCATAACCATTCATTAAGCACTCACTGTGCTGTGGGAAACAAGTAAACAACAACAAAAAGTTGATTTAAACCTCCAGGAGCTCTCGGGATCAGGAAAGAAGAAAGGCAGACACAAAGTAAGAAACTGGCACAAATCAAACGTGATAAATAACATAAAGGAGGCGTAAAAAGATAATCTAGGAATATGGGAGGAGAGAGAATGACCCCCAGTGAACAATGTCTTGGCGTAGATGGGATACTAAGGTAAGAATTCAATAGGTGAATGTGTACAAAGCAGTTATCCCAGGCAGAGAAAATTATTTAGGCTGAGAGAGCATGGAATTTGTATCAAGATTAGCAGGTAGTAGAGGGTACACATTGGGGTTTGGTGGTGGATAAAGCTGGAAGGGTGGAGGGCTTTGGATTCCTGGCCAGGAGTTGTGTTTTATGCTGCATCATGTCGATTCTTTATGGTGTAGGCACCTGGTTCATTTTTGTAAATGTTCCACATGAAATTGAGACTCGTATGTATTCTCTAATTCTTGGGTAGAGTACTCTACATATGTTCACCAAATCAAGTAAACTGCATTGTTTGTTTTACCAATTTTTTTCTCAGTCTGTTTGACCTTTAAATGATCGAAATAGATAAGTTGAAATCTCCCACTGTGGTGATGGACTTGTAAAATGTTCACTGTTGTCGTACTAGTTTGTCATATTTGTTTTAAAGCTGTTTTATCAGGTGCATACGAGTTTAGAATTATTGTGTCTTTCTGGTGAATAAAACCTTTCATCATTAAGTAGTGACCCTCACAACAATTCTTATCTTAGAACACGTCCTGACTAGCACCCCTAGAGCTGTTGTTGTTGTTATTTCTCTGTCTTTTAATGGTGAGTTTAGTACATTGCTGATGTTCCTGAATTTGTTTCTATTTCTTTCCCACTTTCTATTTGTCCTGATTTTTCTATGTTTTGATTCTCTCCCTCCAAACTCTTTCTTTTCTTTTTTTTTTAATGAAATGAGATGCTTATCGGTTATTTTTCTTGTTCCATGTTTTTCCCTTAACTGTTTCAGAATTTACACCCTCTACTTTGATTATTTTATGATTATCCTTAAAGTTTTACACTATATAATTAACAGAGTCAGAAATTGTTATCTTTACGCCCTGGAGAAAAAGAGAAGGATCCTAGATCTTTAACTTCCAAATAACTCCTGAATATTTTACATGCTTTAATTGTCTAGTATTTTAACTCTGTCTTTTTCTTTAATCCCACAAACTATTAATAGCATCATTATCAGTATTAGTAGTAATAGTAATAGTAGTAGTAGCAGTAGTAATAGTATTTCTACAGGCAACGTTTTTTTTTTTAATTTACCTACAATTTTAACAACTTTTTTGTTCACCATTCCTTTTTGTACCTCAGACCTTCTATGTGAGATTATTTTCCTTTTTCCTGAAAAGTTCCTTTACAGATCCCTTCAGTGAATCCTTGTTGGGGGTAAACTCTGAGGTTTTGTTTCTATAAAAACGTTTTTATATTACCTACATTTCTTTGTGTTGTGGTTATTTTCTGTAAGGCAGAATGGGTCTCTTACCAAAGCATCACCTTCACCCTCATTCTTCAAAGATAGATTGACGCTCTCAGCATTTTGAAGATATTATTCCATTGATTTTTCTTCTGTTGTTGTATTGAGAAGGCTGCCATTCCAATTGCCATTTCTTTGTAAGAAATCTGCCCTTTTTTTTTCTCTGATTGATTTTAAGATCTTCTCGTTGACTTTGTTCAGGAGTTCCACTACAATTTGTGGTGTTTATTTATCCTCCCCTATGTACGTTGGGCTTCCTTTATCTGGGGAGTCATAGCTTACATTAGTTCTGGAAAATTCTCAGGCATCTCCTTCAATATTGCTTCTTCTCTACTCTCTATTCTCTTCTTCCAAAACTCCAATTAGACAACAAATGTTAGCTCTCATTCTACCTTCTCTATCACTAACCTCTCTTTTATAATTCTCATTTACTTTCTATCTATTCTGAATTCTGGAAAATTTCTTCAGACCTACCTTCCAGTTCATTAATTCTTTCTTCTGCTGTTTAACCATTCACCAAGACACATATTTCGACAATTATGTTTTTTACTTAAAAGAAGATTATTTGGTTCATTTTCAGATCAGCCTTGTTTTATTTTTAAATTCCATCTATTTTTTTCTTTAAACATTTCTAAATTCTATCAACTCCTCCCCTAAGTATAGGCAAGTGGCTCACTTTCTTTGCATCTCAGTTTCCTCATCTGTAAAATGGGGGTGATTACTGTACCTCCCTCATAGAACTGTAAAGACTAAATGAGTTACTATATACATACCTGCCAATGTCCCATCAGGAACTAAAAATCAGACTAGGTATTTCAATCAGAGAGGGATTTAAATACAAGAAAGTCAGTTTCAAAATTATTGGAACGGCTGGAGGAATAAAAGGGAGAAGTTGGTGTGATCCAAAGAGCAGGAACTATAGAAAATCACTACTGCCATGCCAAGGCTCCTCTGAGCCCACAATGCAGTGTTTCCACAGAGCCATGCAGCCCCTGCCCATCTGCTGACCACTGTCCCTTCAAGGACCTTGCGCATCTAAGTCCTTGCCTCAGTCCAAGCCCCACACTGCCAGGAGCCACTACAAGAGCTGGCACTCATCTGTGACTACCACTGCTACTGTCCATTTTGCTGTGGCTGCCAGAGGCCAAGAGCAGAAGAGCTGCCATCTTCTTCCCATCTTTTAATCCCGTGCAAATTAGAAGGATGTTGGAGGGTGAGCCTGGAGTTGAGTCCCAGTACCTGGCACCATGTGTGTAGTGCTTATAACAGGGCTGGCTGCATGGTAAGTAGTGAATTAAATGTTCACTCTGGTGGTAGTTATTGAATATATTCTAAATATTCAGTAATTCCAAGAGCTGAAGTCTGGGAGAGTCCCAACTGTTGTGTGTTGTTTCTGTTGACTCTCATTCATGTCGCTCATGGTTTGTGGCTCTGTGTATTTGTTGACTTTTGATTGTGAGCTCATTCACAGTTGATATTAGCTTGTGGGGATTGTAATCTATGGTAAATTGGAGTGCTGTCTCCAGAGAGGATGTGTGTTCCTCTCTGCTGGGAGGACGAGGAAGTGTAAAGGACCTGGAACCCACTATAGCATGCTTTGAAGGTCCCAGGTTGAGACAGGACCCTTGTGAGTATCCCCGCCCCCCCCCACCCCCGCACCTTGCTACTGGCCCTGAGTTCTGGTTCAGAGGCTCCCATCAGTTGCAATGCTCATATAGGTGTTTTCCCTCTGAGAGAAAGCCTGACTTTGAAGCATGTTTACCTGCTGCTGTTCACCACCAAGGGTGGTGGTGAACAGAACCACTGCCCCTTAAGCTCACTTTGGGGGGTGGGGGGGAACACAGAAGGAGGAATTTAGAGATTTCCTTTCCTTTCTAGGAGTCCAAAAAATGTGTTTATCTCTGTTTTATCTAAGACATTTTTTTTGAGGCAGGAAGACCCTGAAGAGTCTATACTCAGTCATATTGCCAAAAGCAGAAATCTGTATTTCATCCAGTAGAAAACGGGAAGCCCTTAAGGAACGGAGGCCAGGGAATTGAGGTTTTAGAAAGAAAACTGGCAATAAAGTAATCTGATGGGAACATGTCTTCTAATATTAGGGGCGAGAGAATCATTGTCCCCAGAAATGTATGTCAACGGCAATCACAAATTTGGATTTTCTAGGAAAATCCAAATTTCAAATATTCAGCCCAATAGTTCTCGCCTATGTTGTGTATTTGTCAGAACTCTAATCTTCACATGAACTTGACTACATGCAATCACCATAAATATGGCCTTTACCATAAATGTATCAATAATACATTGGCGTCAGGACTTCCCTGGTGGCGCAGTGGTTAAGAATCCGCCTGCCAATGCAGGGGTCACGGGTTCGATCCCTGGTCTGGGAAGATCCCACCTGCCGTGGTGCAACTAAGCCCAGTGCAACACAACTACTGAGCCTGCTCTCTAGAGCCCTTGAGCCGCAACTACTGAAGCCCACGCACTCTAGTGCCCGTGTGCTGCAACTACTGAGCCCGCGTGCTGCAACTACTGAAGCCCGTGTACCTAGAGCCCATGCTCCACAACAAGAGAAGCCACTTCAATGAGAAGCCCAAGTACCACGACGAAGAGTAGCCCCTGCTTGCTGCAACTAGAGAAAGCCCGTGTGCAGCAATGAAGACCCAATGCAGCCAAATAAATAAATATAATACATTGGTGCTCTAGCTTCATAATCAACCCCTGTGAATCTGATTCTTGTTAATTGTTAACAATCAAGGAACTCTTGGGCCAAGCATCTGAACCTTGGTGACTCCACCAAAGGGCAGAGTTTCCCCAAGGCGGCCACCAAAGCTCCTTAACAGAAACCTGGAGGCATGCTGAGCTCCCTCTAAGAATGTGATTCCATGAGTCATGCTCCGTGGGCACACCCTGAAGTTCTATTTGTTTTGGAAAACTCAATTACTTTTCACCAAGATTAACGCCCATAGATGATAGCGAGAGTAATTCAAGCTGAGCGTTCAGAAACAGTAACTTACTACCAGGGCTATCAGCAGATTTTGTCAACTAATAATGTCTGTTAGTTGGCAAGAGAAGAAACATGGCCTATTTTCAGATATAAATATAAAATGTTTAAGGAAGAATAATGTGTAAGTATAACCCCACCCAGTTATACTGGTTACATTTTAAATCTCCTGGTTGCATTTAGGGCGTACCTGTCTTGACAAGCAGCGCAGGCCCTTGGAGAGACTCGGAAGAAGGATGAGAGGTGGTTGGAATGAACTGGCAACACACAGGCAGGATCTATGTCAGAAGTAGAGCCTGCCAAAACCTCTGATGGAGTGGGTGGGGTAACAGAACAGGGATAGGGAAGAATCCAGGACTAGTACTAAGACTTTTACTTAATCAATCGGGTCGTTGGAGTACCATTTAGTGAGAGCTGGGAGACGGGGGATGGGTTGAGCAGGAATACCAAGGTTCTGTTTAGGACATGGTAAATTGAAGATGCTCTGGGACAGCCACTTGACTGTGCCAGGTGTGCAAAGGTCCAGGCCTGGAGCTCATCCTAAGCTACTTCCTGTACCAACACAGAACTTCCAGGCCCCTTGCTTGAGTTTCCATTGTTATTATATCAATAACCTGTGAACTGGAACACCAGATATAAAGCGCACGACATGACTTTTAAAGACCATCTAAAAGGCTTGGCACTTTAGGAAGCTCAGTACAGCTGCCTGCTTCCACCACCCTCCACGCCATTCTTCACGGAAATACTTCCTACCTGACCTAAGGTAGAGTCCGGCATCACTCCCAAGCCCCTCCCGAGCCCCAGTATTCCTCCTCTTGGGACCGAAACTTCATCCTCTGCTTCCATCCTAGCATTCTGCTCCCCTGACTTCCCCCAACACGGCCTCCACTCTTTTTCTATATACCAGCTCTGTTCTGTTCTGTTCCTGAACCAAGGAAGAGGAAGAGAGAACCCAGAACCCTTGCTCACTTATGGCTGAGCTGAGAATTTGGGAGGAGCGCTGCGTCCATGGGAACCCCTGAGAAGCCATGCCCTTAGCACCTGGTTGCCCACCTGTCCCCGCTGACAGACTCCCCACTGCTCTCTTCCTTGCACTCTCTACCTGTGCTAACTTGCCCCTCTCCCCAGCATGTCTTCCCTCCCCTTCCCCTTTAAATGTCATGTTTCCTCTACCTGAACTGCCCTTCTCTCCCAAGCACCACACGTTTACACCCAGCCATCAGGGGCTAGCTCAAATGCCACCTCCGCCTTGAAAAAGAATAAACGAACAAGCAAACGAAAACTACAAAGTATGAAGGACACCCTTCATTCCGCGAGCATGTTTATCTCCTCTAACTGTCATGATCACCACAGCAGGCAGGTGTTATCATGCCCATCCTGTAGGTGAGGAAACAGGCTCAGAGTGTAAAGCACACAGTGACAGGCTGAAATTCAAACCCAAGTCTGTTAAAGCCCGACATCTGTTCCCTCGACCACAGCATTATTTTACCCCCACATCCAGTGGCTCTCAGCCCTGACACTTCACGGGGACCATCTGGTGCCCAGATCATGCCTCTAACTGATTACAAAATGATCTCTTGTGGTGGAGCCCTCCACAGTAAATACTTTTTAATGTTCCCCAGGGAATTCCAGTGTGGACCCAGGATTGAGAACCACGATCCTACTTTATCTCCTTCATCTTTTCAAAGGTATCTCTTGCTGTCTCTGAACTCCCATTGCACTTTGTTTCTACCTTCAATCATTTAATTTTTTTGTTCAGTCACTGATGCCTTCTTGGGTACCAGTGACTACACAGGGCTCTGGGGATCAGAATGAAACAAGACGGATGCCTTACATCCTCCTGCAGCTTCTCTCCAGCAGAGGAGGCAGCCAATTAAATGGAATAAAGGCCCAAATGTGAAAAGCAAAACTTCAAAACTTTTAGAACAAAATAGAGGAGACTCTCTTTGTGGCTTTGGGCAGGGAGACGTTTCTTTAACAAGACACCAAAGGGCATAAACCATACATAGAAAACTGATTGATTTGACCTCATTTTAAATGTTAAACTTCTTTCATTAAAAGATACCATTAAAACCTGAAAAGACAAGCCACAACCTGGAATATGATATTTGCAACATACACATCTTGCAAAGGATTGGTATTCGGAAGATATAAAGAACGCCTACAAATAAATTTTAAAAATAATAGCCGGCAGGGAAAAGTATAAGCATTTCATAGAAGAATAAACACAAATGGCTAGAAAACACTTGTGTTTTAAAATTAACATTAAATTAAACATTAAAAATTAGAGAAATGGAAATTAAGTTATACTACGATACCATTTTCCACCAAATAGATTGTCAATTTTTTAGAAGTCTGGCTGCATTAAGTGTTCCCAGGAATGTGGAGTGATGGGGTTACTGATACTGACAGCGGGTGTGCAAACTGGTACTGCAAACAATCACAATAAAATGTAATCAGTATATAATAGGCGGAGCAGGTAGTGACCAGGACCAAATGGCAAGTAAGGCAGGAAAGGGTCCATGAAAGTTGAGATGTAAGGGATGAATAAGAGTTACCCAGCCAAAGGAAGGGCAGGGTGGTCCAGATGGAGGGAGGGGAGCATGATACATTTAAGGTTAAAGAGAGGCGGGTCCAAGGGCTAGGTCAGGGGGGCTAGAAACTGTGTCCAGGAGCTTGGACTCTAAGAGCCATGGGAAACTATTGGGTTTTAAGCAAGGACATAACATTCATTCATTCAACAAAACAGTCACAGGCACCTGCCATAGACCAAGCCCCACATGGGCTCTGGCTCTACAGGACTGCATGTGTTCTGGAAATATCATTCTGGCTGTAGGGTAGACAACAGGTTGGAGGGTCACATGATGAGAAGTAGGCAGACAACCGAGGTGAGCTAGGGATCATCATCTGGACTAGGGAGCAACAGAGGCAGAGAGCGTCATAAACGGAAGAAACCAAACCGGGTGGTTGATTAGATGTGGGGCTAGAGTAGTGAACGAGAGGAAGGACTCAAGGTGATGCTCTAGGTATCCGCGTGGACGGTGAGACTTTCATGGGCTAGGAATTAAAGAAGAGGGAAGGAAGTGGACAATACGGGCAGGTTGGCAGAATTAAGGGATGGACAGAAGAAGACTGTATGGGAGACCAGGAAAGGGATGGCCAGAGGAAAACCGGTGCGCATTGCCGAAAGAGGGGCAGAAAGGGTTTGTAGCTGAAGAAGGAAAGAAAATGGTCAATAGTGTGAAATGCTGCTGAGAGGTCAAGTTTAAAAGGGCGGGGTGTGCCGAAAATGGTCCATTACCTGTGAGGCACAAGGATGGCCTTTATGAGAAAAGTTTCCATCAAGGGATGGGATGAAGCAAACTGTTGAGGGTGGAGGAATGGGGGGGGGGGGGGACAAGGGAAGGCACTCTTTCAAGAGAAGCAAAGAAGTAGAGAGGGAAGATGTTGTCTTCGTTTTGTTTCATTTTGTTTTAGAAAAGCAAGACATGGGTGGGTCTGGTGAGAAGGAACCAGCAGAGAGCAAATGATTGAAGAAGAGAGGGAGAAATCAAAACGGCAAAGTCTTTGAGAAGATGGGTTTTCCATTTCAACCCCAACTGGGTGTACTTCAGGTCAACTCTAGCAACAACCACCCAGAGTCAGTGCAGACCCCACGAGCTAAAAGGCAGCATCCCTTACCTCAGATGCCAGCCACACTTCAGGGGTCCCTTGACCACCCACACTTCCGACTGACTGGCTATAAATTCAGAAGTTCCCATGACCCCCTCAGATTTGATCATTCATGAGAAAGATTCACAGAACTCAGGAAAGTGCTACTATATTATAATTTTATATTACGATATAAATTACTGTAATTTTATTATATAGGACACACATCAGGAGGATGAACTCAGGAAAGTGCTATTATATTATAATTTTATATTACGATATAAATTACTATAATTTTATTATATAGGACACGCATCAGGAGGATGACCCAAATGACAAGACATTTAAGACGAGGTCTAGGAGGGACCACAGAGCTTCCGTGCCCTCTCCCTGTGGAGTCAGGGTGCCTCACCCGCCCAGCACATCACTGTGTGCTTCCAACCAAGAAGCTTCTCCAAGCTCCAGTGTCCAGAGTTTGGAGGGATTTAACACACAAGTGTGATGGATTAAACATTGGCCACATGATTGAACGCAGTCTCCAGCCCCCCTCCCCTCCCAGGAAGCCGGGAGGAAGATCGGATATCGAGTGTCTCCAAGCCCCAACCGTTTATCTAGTTGATCTTTCTGATGACCAGGCACCAGCATGAAGCTATCTAGATACCCTGCCATGAGTCAGATCGTTATCTGTCACTGAGGAAATTCCAAGGGTTTCAGAAGCTCCCAGCCAGAAATCTGGGACAAAGATCAGATAATTTTTTTTTTTTGCCGTACGCGGGCCTCTCACTGTTGCGGCCTCTCCCGTTGCGGAGCACAGGCTCCGGATGCGCAGGCTCAGCGGCCATGGCTCACGGGCCCAGCCGCTCCATGGCATGTGGGATCTTCCCGGACCGGGGCACGAACCTGTGTCCCCTGCATCGGCAGGCGGACTCTCAACCACTGCGCCACCAGGGAAGCCCAATCAGATAAATTTTTAAATTATATAACAACGAGTCAGGAGGCTCAGGACCTGGAGGAAAGGAAGAGCCTCTACCGCTCCAGCAATAAGAGAATGGCAGGGCTAGTGGGGTGTAGTTGGAAGTGTGCTGGGAGTTGCTGAGCAGGCTTTCCTAGGATGAGTTCTATTTTCAAGGACGGCGCATGGGAGCGATGGGGTCGGGATATTGTTGCCGTGCACAGACGCCTAGGAAAGCTTCCTAGGACTGCTGAGCAGTGCGAGAGCTCAGTGGTGGTGGTGCGCGTGCGTCCAGGTGGCAGCCGTCTATAAGGCTGGGTGATCTTCTCCAATAGCCCCTAGCAGCCCCTATGGAGATACAGACCATCAATACCACGAGGCCTGGGGCTTTATCTAATGAGCGCCAGGGAAGAAAAGAGAGAAAGCCCGTGAGAACACCAGCAAGAAAATGGCCGAAAGGATGGAGCATAGAAATTAAACTGGATGGATAAGGAAGCGAAAGCAGAGGGGCAGACAGAGAGGGAGGATGTCCATGGGCTAGAGGTCCTGATAGTGGTGAAGAACCGGTGCTTTGAGAGTATGGGAGTGAGAAAGCAGCAAGGCTGTGGTCAGAGAGGGGGAAGTCTGCAGGCACGATTGCTGAAATGGAGCCTTTCCAAGAGGCATCCGGCCTCGGGGGTGGCCAGGGGCATGCCTCTTCTACCCGGAGTATTAATTCCTTGTATTCAAGATAAGTTCCCTGAAGAGAGGTTCCATGTTGAATCCATCTTTGTATTCCTAGCAGGACTGAAAATACTACATGGAAGGTAATGATACCCTTTGGGAAGGGAGGATGCTAAAGTGTGAAGGATGCAGGATAACTCAGGAAGCCCCTGTGCGGTGAACCTCAGGGAACCAATGAGACAAATGAGTAGCGAGGTACACTGGGGAGCAGGGCTCCCCAAGTTCACTGCAGCCCCAGGCCAAATGAGCTCTTTAGAAGTAAGTGTTGCCAGTTAACATTTTCCAGTCTTAAACTCACACGTACTCACTCACGACCAGTTATCCCTGTTGGATTATCTCTTCCATCAGAGATTCAATGGCAACAGTGGAAATGACGTCACTCTCATTAGGAAGGGAGTGACTTCCAGAGATAGGGCAACAAGGGCAGAACTTCATCTGATCCCCTCTTTGGTCTTTCTGACTCACCCACTGAGTGCCTCCTGGAATCCTTTATTCAGTGATAATTTGACCCATTCATCAAGTGACTACCCTAAGCAAGGTGTCACAGGAGAAGGCGAGGTAGACAATTTTGTCACGG
The DNA here is from genome assembly GCF_949774975.1 of Lagenorhynchus albirostris. Classification (NCBI taxonomy): domain Eukaryota; kingdom Metazoa; phylum Chordata; class Mammalia; order Artiodactyla; family Delphinidae; genus Lagenorhynchus; species Lagenorhynchus albirostris. The sequence goes on along the minus strand of NC_083107.1, from coordinate 12,015,081 downwards.
CCCCCTAGGAGCTTACAGGCTGGTGGGGAAGGTCACATGTGCCCCCAAACCGCCACACGCAAAGCACCTCCCCACTAACCAACGAGGAGGCTTGTCACCTGGGGAGACTAAGGTGAAAGGTTCTGTTCCGGGTATCAATGTGATGAGTTTGTTTGCTCGTTTGTAGGACTGCTTTCTTCGTGACTAGAACTTAAAAGAAGTAAGAGCGAATTTCCCTCTCCAGTGACAAAGGGAAACCGGGGTGAATCCGATCGTACTCTTGATACTTTAAAATAATGTCTCCTAGGAAATCAACCTCTGGAAAGAAAGAGTTAAGGAACTTGCTGGAGTTCACAGAGGCCAGCTCACTCCTGAGAGCCAGTTATCTGTAGGATAATGTAAGAGCTCAGTGGTCTGACAATCGAAGCACCTGTGCTCAGCCAGCAAGGCTGCCGTGGGTTCAGAGGAAATGTTGAGAACTTATTCCCTTTTCCCTCCATCTCCACTCACACTGGGCTAGTCCCCTTGTCCATGAAGCCATTCGTAAAAAGACAACAGGCAGGGGCCCAATTCTCAGCGGCAGGAACCGTGTCTAGAACGTGGCCCCTGGCTGATGATGAGGTTTCATAGTCCTGGGGTTTCCCAGGGGCACAGTGGAGCACCCCACTCTCTCTCCATCTGAACATCCAGAGTGGGTGGGAGGAACTCGAGCTGGAAGTTGGGTACCTGCGTGGGAGCCTGTGCCCTGCTGGATCTACAGCTGGACCCTGGGCCAGGCTGGTCCCTCAGCCATCAGCCGCCCTGGATAGCTCAGGAGGAGATATCTGAGCAGTAGGTCTCCGTTCCTTAAGCCCCCGTGATGCAGGACCCTCTTGGGTAAGATCACTCTCTGGACTGAGCAAGTGATTTCAGAAGGAACACCCATGCGGAAGTGAGAGAGGCAGAGAAACTTGCCCTGTCAGCCAGAGCAGCGCAACCTCCCAGGCAGGACGCAGGGACGTGAGCCGCCCACCCAAGGGCCCTGAACTGAACGACTCTAACTCTCTCATCCTTTGGAGAGAACGTGGAGTGAGACCTAAGACGAGAGCCAGAAAGAGTCAGTCATCAGGGACTCGCAAGAGACAGTCCGATCCGTCTCCAGTTGACCAACCATTGTTCATCATACACTCTGGTCCGGGGACACATGTGAATACAACCTGTTTCGATTGTCTGTAAAGAGCAGATAAGAGATCACTGCAGACGGTGAGAAGAAAATCCACAGGAGCAATGGGCTAAAGAGTGGCTGGAACTAGAGGGAGGGGGGTGAGGGATGGGGGGTCGGGGAGACCTTCATGAGAAACAGATAAACCAACTTGGCCCTCAGTTCAGAGCGAGACTGACATAGGCAAGGATCAGACAGGAGACCTGTGTGCTGCATGTACTGAGCAAAAAGAAGGCTGAGTGTTGAGAGCTCATCTAAACTAACCCACCACATTGCAGTGGAGCGAGCTGAGCTCGTGGACTTCTACCGAGGGTGCCTCCCAAGCCCAGCTCTGAACCCATGCTCCCCAGTTCACAAGCATTCTGCACCCACAGACACGACAGATCCCCAGCTGGAGGCAAACGATATCAGCCACCTAGACCGGCCTGGGATGAGCCACCAGGCACTCAGGGCCCTCCCGCGATCTCCTGATGTACAAACCGTCTCTCCCCTTCAAATCCTGTCTCAGTGCGGGGGCCCCAACACCCAGTTCTTTATGCCTCCCTCTGCACGTACAGTACCTTCCAGGTGCCCAGCTAAGGCAGACTTCCAGAAGCAGGGAATTTAAAGTTGGGTTCCTCCACAGGGAAAAACCCCAGTGGTGAGGATTCTGTAGGGGCAGAAAATGTCTCCCTTCCTCCCTTCTAGGTTTTTGGGTCTAATAATAAAATTGACATCAGACAGATTAACAGGAGAAAAGCACATTTAATTTTGCACGTAAATTAAATAAAAATATGAGACTCAAAGGCAGTCAGGCAGTTGAGGCTTCTGTGACATCCTGAGCTAAGGGATGGGAGAGGGGCCCGGGGCTTCAAAGGGGATAGGGGAAATTCACAGGAAGATAAGAAGAGCAGATGACGGGTCATCATGTTTGCCCTGCTATGCAGATAAATCTGTCAGTTAAAACAGTCATTTCTGGCAATATCTCTCCTGCTGATAGATGTCCCCTGTCCGAATTCCTTTACGTAGTTAAGGAGGCGGTTAAACCTTCTCCCGAATCAGGTGGGCCTCGACTGCCTTCAGCTCAAAAGAATCCACATGCTGAAGTGACAAGTTCTGCTGCCCTTCAATTCATTAAAAGCATGCCCACGCTCGGGTTTCAGTTGACGGTAAATTTGCCTGACATCTAGTAATGAGGACAGAGACGTGTCACCAGGGACTTCTGAGAGTCCCCAGGGCACGGTCTCAGCAGCCTCCCCCTGGCCTCCACGTCAGGCTGCCACCGCCGCACCTGCTGCAGGTGACCTGCATCCATTCATTCAAGTCCATCAAACTGTCCTGAACACCGGCGACGGTGGGACACTGCTCTGGCGTCTGGGGAAACTGCAAAGGCACCCAGGTCCCTGGTCTCAGGGACCCTGCATGAGGTGTCTGCCCTGCCGGCCATAGGATGACCGTAGCTGCTTCTGCCACATCAGCCCTGGAGAGGGGACCTTGCCCGCCCCTAAATCTCTGAGGCCACCTTCCTGCCTTCAACAGAGCTCTTCTGAAGGTGTGAGCACGAGGGGAGGCCCCTCCCAGGTCCGCGGTCCAGGCCCACCTTCTCCTCTCCTCCCAGGGGGGTTCCCAGCGTGACAGGAAACAGCTCACTGCCCCCCCCGCCCCGCCCCCCCTGCTCACCCCCCAGGTGGGCTCCCGGCAGGTCCCAAACTACCATGAGGCTAACCGAGAAAGAAGTTTCCCCCGTGCCCACCAGGGCCCTCCTCCTGCCCCAGCGCGCCCTCTCCCCGGCATGTCTGACGGTACCTCTCCATCCCCTTCAGGGTCCCAAGCCAGTGACTGTGGCCACGTGGGGACAGCAGGGCGCCAAGGCCAGCTCCGCTCTTCCTCACAATCCCTTGTCCAGAGTGAGGAGATGCTCACCCCACGCCTTTCCTGGCGCTCTCAGGTCCTCAGCTCTGCCCTGCCGGAAACAAGCCTTCCCACCAGAGCCCACGATTTCCCCAAAAGCAGCCCAGCACGCAGCCTAGAGCATTCGCAGTCTACAGAGAGCTGGACCGCGTTGCTCTCCCTCTTCTGGCCTAGTCACGTCTCCAAGTGTGGAGAGGAAAGGGAGACGGCCCCTTGGAGGAAGTTTACATCTGCCCCGGTACTTGCCATGTTCCATCTTAAATTCTGGACGTTTGCAGAACCTCCTTGAGGACAGCTACCATGTCTTGTGTAGTTTTGTTACCCTTCCCCTGCTTGTACACACACACACACACACACACACACACACACACACACACACACACACACATATACACACCTCAAACTGGGTGCCTGTGCTGAATGAATGATGGACATTACCTTGCCTGACCTGCCCAGCTAACCTTCCTTACCATGACATGCCATCACCTCTGACTTTGTCTTTCTAGAATTCCTACATTGTCAGAGGAATTTGGAAAGACCTCAAGAAACGCTTCAAAATTGCCATACTGGAGAGAAGGGAGCATCTTTCCAGGAATTTGCCTCCAGGGTGTTTCTGGTGGGACCCAGGTCAGGAGAACACCACCCCTTCCTGGTTATAGTGGGAGCCCCTATCACCTCCCTGTCCCAAAAAAAACTTCATAAAAGGCTCAGAATTCCCCAGACAAGCAGGTGGACACTGCTCTGACTCAAGCCAGAGCAGCAAGTTGTCCACAGTGCCTTTGTGGCAGGAGCTGTGCTTCTGCAAGAGGATAAGACCCCTGACCGGGCCAGAGCTACTCTCCTGCTCTAAGCGTCTGGGGGCCTATTTGCTGCTGAGGAGTTTGTTCTGAGCTGGACATTGTACTTCTGGTGAGTCTCTGCTTTTCGCGCAAAGATATTCTTTTCTAAGGAAACATTTCCCTGTCAGTGGGGGTTGGCTCAGGATGGAAGCAGTGAGAGTGGTGTGGCATGATCACTCCTGGCTTTCGTGCATGTGGTCAGCCAACATTTGTGGAGCACCGTTATGTGCCAGGCATGGAGATCAGAGCTATCATCCGAAGCCTGCAACAGGTACATTAACAGGAAGGGAGACGAGCAAATAAAACAGAATGAAGGAGGTTTGCAGAGGGTGTTAGAGGCGCACCACAGAGAGGAAGGGTACCTACCACCCAGCTTGGGAAGGGGCTTGTCATGGAGGAGGCAAAGCCTGAGCTGAGTCTTGAAGCACTAGGAGTTGGCCAAGGTACAAAGAGGAGAAGTAGGTTCCAGGCCAGAAACGACAGGTTGTGCAGAAGCACAGAAAGATCGTGGGCTAGGAGAGGAAAGCAGAAGATTCCATGGTGAGACTTGCTTGCCCAGATCAGGAGCTTGGACTCACCCAGAAAGGGGATGGAGAGCCAGTGATGGGATTGGAGCAAGGGCTTCGTGTCACCAGATTTACTTTGTGGAGAGATCTCTGTGGCTGGTGGGTGGGGAATGGATGGATGGAGTTTCCATGGCAGCAAGCGAACCAATTAGGACATGACTGAAATAACCTAGGTGAGAAGGCAGGAAGGCTTGAACGGCAATGAAGTATGGGGATGAAAAGAAATCTACAGATCCCAGGCATTTAGGAAACACTCAAGAAAGACCTTTCCACAAACTGATGGTGGGTCATGAATGGATGGAGGGGTGAGTCCTTGGGTGGTAGAGACTGTGATACTTTCTGGTTGAATGCCTTAACCAGTGAGAGAGGGAGTGGGGAAGGGAGAGTGGAGGGCTTTTATTCTAAATACCTTTGTGTTATTTGATACTTTGAAAATGAGCATTATATTAACAAAAAGCCTAAGAAGGGTGTTGTTTAAATCACTACTAGTTCTAACATATAACTTTCTGCCTGTGCACATCATAAGTTAACTTCGATAGATCATTTCTGGAACCATCACACCAAACATCACTCTCTGTAAAAATCTATTTTGAAACATGGGTCCTATGTGACAGCTTCATTGATTCTTTATGAGATGTTGGAAGATTTTCTAACCCTCTAATATCAGGGGGAGAAAGAAACTCCAGGTCAGAGGTTAGTGAATTCTGTAATATCTACCCATTGTATTGAAGTTTGGGCAGAATTTTCCTAACACCTTTACACACTCAGGCATCCTCATTCAGTAACTGGGGGAGATAACCTCCCAGAGTCTGGGTACCAGACTTGACCATTGCACCCAACAAATCCTGAGTGGCCTTGGTGAGAACTTCCTCTCCCAGAAAATAGAAAACTCAGTTCCAGCCAATAAGGAGGAAGTGAGTAAAGAAGTGAAATTAACGAAGCCATGGAAGGAAATGGTCAAATCACCTTCGATTATGTAACAACCAGCGAGTAGATGCAGACACAGCAGACAGTTTAGGAGAGAAGCGTTTCATCAGAGATTCTAGGAGAGAAGTATTTTTTAGCACCATTTAAAAAAGCATAAGAGGGCTTCCCTGGCGGCGCAGTGGTTGAGAGTCCGCCTGCCGATGCAGGGGACACGGGTTCGTGCCCCGGTCCAGGAGGATCCCACATGCCGCGGAGCGGCTGCGCCCGTGAGCCATGGCCGCTGAGCCTGCGCGTCCGGAGCCTGTGCTCCGCAAAGGGAGAGGCCACAACAGTGAAAGGCCCGCATACCGCAAAAAAAAAAAAAAAAAGCATAAGATTCCAGGGAACAGAAACCCTAAAGGGATTCCTTTGACAGTGCTATAACAAAGTCTTAAGGAAAAAGGAAAGGGCAAAGGAACTCAGGCAACAGAGCCACCAGGAGCAGGTGAGAAAGTGAAGATGAATAAGGAAGAAACTCAGAAAAGGGAAGAGAGAGAACTAAGAACCGAATTGGAAAGTCCCCGGGCAGCCCTGAAAGAAGGAGAAAGAAGCAAACTCACACAGCTTGTCACAGCCAGGTGGGAAAGGAGGGCAGGCAAGGGAGACAATGTAGAAATGCTTGGGGACAGATACGTGATCCTCCAGGCCAATGTCCTTTAGAATATAGCCGCATCACTGAGGAAGGAGTCTACAGATGGGCACTGTGGACTGCACAGGATGGGGGCAAGAAACGTTCGTAACAATAAAAAGTGGTTAAAAAAAAAAGGTTCTGGTTTGGGTTCAGCGAACCCATATCTGAGTCATGATTCCAACATTTACTAGTTGCGTGGTCTCAGGTACGTTACTTCTGTTGGCCTCAGTTTCCTCATTGGTGAAATGGGTGCTATTTACCTCAAAGTTTACTGTGAAGATTAAATAAGATAATGAGAAAAACCTGCCTAGTACTTAGTAGGTGCTCAATAAAGGACAGCCTTTTTTAAAAAAACTTTTTTTTCACATTGACTTTTCTTTGAGTTATAGTTGATGTAAAATATTATGAGTTATGGGTGTATGATATAGTTATTCACAGTTTTTAAAGGTTATACTCCATTTATGGCTATTATGAAATATTGGCTATGTTCCCTGTGTTGTACAATATATCCTTGTAGCTTACTTTACACATACTAGTTTATATCTCTTAATCTCCTACCCCCATGTTACCCCTCTCCCATCCCCTCTCCCCACTGGTAACCACTAGTTTGTCCTCTATATCTGTGAGTCTGTTCCTTTTTTGTTATATTCACTAGTTTGTTGTATTTTTTAGATTCCACATATAAGTAATTGCATACAGTATTGTCTTTCTCTGTCTGACTTATTTCACTAATCATAATACCCTCCAAGTCTATCCATGTTGCTGCAATGGCATCATTTCGTTCTTTTTATGGCTGAGTAGTATTCCATTATACATATATACCACGTCTTCTGTATCCATTCATCTACTGATGGACACTTAGGTTGCTCCCATATCTTGGCAATTGTAAATAATGCTGTTATGAACATTGAGGCTGCGTGTATCTTTTTGAATTAGTGTTTTTGTTTTTGTTCTGTTTTTTTGGATATATACCCAGGAGTGGAATTGCTGAGTCGTATGGTAGTTCTATTTTTAGTTTTTTGAGAAACGTGCATACCGTTTTCCACAGTGGCTGCACCAATTTACAGTCACACCAACAGTGTAGGAGGGTTCCCTCTTCTTGCCAACATTTGTTATATGTGTTCTTTTTTTTTTTTAAAGGCCAATTCCTTTTTTAATAGCAAGATACAAGTAAGATATGTGTTCTTTTTGATGATACCATTCTGACAGGTGTGAGGTGATATCTCTTTGTGGTTTTGATTTGCATTTCTCTGATGATTAGCGATGTTGAGCACCTGGTCATATGCCTGTTGGCCATCTGCATTCCATCTTTGGAAAAATGTTCAGATCTTCTACCATCTTTTTCATCTGGTTGTTTGTTTCTTTTTGATGTTGAATTCTATGAGCAAGGACAGTTTTTTTTAAAGTACTGTTTCTAAATTTCTATCCAATAAAAATGGTGTGATGGGAGTTCCCTCGTGCTTCGGTGGTTGAGACTTTGCCTTCCAATGTAGGGGGTGCAGGTTCAATCCCTGGTTGGGGAGCTAAGATCCCACATGCCTTGGGGCCAAAAAACTAAAACATAAAACAGAAGCAACATTGTAAAAAATTCAATAAAAGACTTTAAAAAATGGTCCATATCCCAAAAATATCTTTTTAAAAAAATGGTGTAATATAATGGGATATGACAGGCACTTGACTCCTTCAACCTGCAGGCCATACCCAGTTAAGCCCGTCCATTTACATATTACCCATGGCTGCTTTCTCGCAACAGTGGTAAAGTTGAGTGGTTGCAACAAAGCCTAAATTATTTGCTATCTGGCTCTTTTATACATAATGTTTCCAGGCCCCTGGTACAAGTTGTATCAGAGTACTATGTCTGAGGCCGACTCTCCTGTACACACGATGTGTGCGAAAAGATATAGAGCACAAAGCCCTTGATATCCACCTTACCCACCCAGGGCTTTTCTGTTGGATCCAAAGGAAGGGCAAGTTTTCACTGGGCTCTCAGAAGTGAAATAATGACTGAGCCTATGGGGAGAGGCCACTGGAGACCATATACCTCGCTGCACCAAACCTCCTGCTTATATATCTAAGCCCTCTTGTTCTAGACCTAGAGGAAGAATGGAATATTCCTGGAGTCTGTCTGTCGCCTCTCTGAGTACCTGGGTCCAGGGGGGTAGGAAGCAGGCCCAAATGAGATGATGCTGTGAGAGGAAGAGCAGAGGTCTCAAAACTAAAAATCAGACTGCCCATTCCCAAATAATGCCCGAAGCAGGAGGAAAAGGAGTCGGGTATTCATGGAGACAGGTGTGGCTACACAGGACGTTGTTTACACATTCAGGTACCAGAAGGACCCGTGGAAATAATGAAAGGAAAATGCAGACTCTTATGAACAATGTTAGGAAGTCAATGCCAAGGATGAAAAGGGACGTGGGGAAAATGGGAGGGATGGTTGTACCTTAGTTCTGTTCTGAGCAAGGGAGTGAACCAGGAAGGAATAGCCCGCAGCAGAGAGCAGTCATCACTACATGTATCATGATGATATAAGAAGTAACCCATGATTATTTTGCTGGTCTTCTTGTTCAAAGTGATCGAAGACCATTTCAGTGAGGCCAACCTTGATGAGAGAGGTTCAACGCCCAAGATTAGGCAGAAGATGGTACCAAGGCACTTGCTGCTCTGAATCAGTGCCAGGATCCTGTCTCAGAGGAATGACCTACCAGGGTAGAGGGCAACTTGCAGCTGAGAAGGGCTTGGGTGACTCAGCAGCTGAAGAATTCCCCAAAAGCTGGAGCTCCCTGTGACGTCCTGGCATTGCCAACACCTCCCCCGCACTTCTGCTTGGTCCATTTCCCTGGGTGTCTGCATCTCCATCTCCGTCGTCGTCCCTCTTCCAGGCCCTCCCTCCATGCAACTACATCTGTAGTGAGATGTTTTCTGTTTATTGGGAACCGGAAAGAAGTGCTGGGGCCTGAGTGGTTTCCTTGGAAAGACAGGGTTTAATACATGCATTGTGCAACCGGCCTGCTTGACACAATAAGAGGTTTCACTTCCTGAGATGGACCGGATGCTGCCAGGTTTTGGGTCTGGGCTACAGGATCAGGATGAGACATGGCAGAGCTGTAGAGAATACTACGTCAAAGGGCATTGCCCCATGGCTCCAAACTTTCCCTTGAGGAGAAAGAATGAGGGCTCATGCACCCTGGATACTGGTGCATGAAGAGGATGGAGAAGTAGATTCATTCCTGACCTCTATCTCGATTCCCAGAAACAGAATGGATTCACTCAGAAACGACATGGGTCCCTTGCATACCTGCTCTCCTGTCACTGGCTTCCATCCTCCTTCACTCAGCTTGTAATCACATCAGCGACTGAGTGCCTCTCTGTGTTCTCTGTCAGGAGAGCTCACAGAGCTACCAGACCACCGGGTCCTGTGGACCCCCAGCATAAAGAGTCTGAGGAAGGTGGTAGTTCCTTCAGTGAGACTTGAGGACCAGGGGTTCATTTCCAGGGTGGGCCTTATGAAAGGAAAACAGAGTCATCCACCAGGCTCCCTAGGCAGGGCCTCCGGGGAGTCTGCACAAACCAAACACCCAATTTTATGAGGACTTAGGGACTATTGCTCCCCAAACTCCCAAGGAATGGATGCATTGAACAGGATGCAGCTCTTAGATTCTCTCTGAAACATATAACTTCCCAAAGATGGGATTCTTGTGTCTGCCTTCCTGATATCAAGATACTGAGAGCCCAATCAGAAGGCTGGTTGGTGAAGCCACTGCATCATTCTTGCCCACGGTAGAGTCTATTTCCCTCCTGCCTGTGAAAGTCAGGTACTCTCTCCCATGAACCATGTTGTGCAAGCCCATGACTTGGCACAGAGTAAGCACATCCTTATTTGAGTAAAAACACTGTCAAATTCCTGCTCACTAATTCAGGCAGCAAAGCTTTACTGCCTGAACTTGCATGTCACACACTGTGCTAGGCCCAGCTCTAGAAGAGTTCACAGCCTCCTAAGGGAACCAGGTAAGTGAGCCAGGTTTCGATTCGGTGCTATAATAAGTGCTATAATATTGATGTGACAAAGGGGCTAGAGAAGGCACCGTTCCCAGACTCCATGCCCCATTTTTGACCCGGTCATTCATTCCTTCTTCTAGGGCTACCCTGGGCAGGCACTCTTCTGGTGTCTGAGTTAAACAAAGTCTGGTGCATTTCTGTACACTAACAGCAAAATACCCAGAGAGGAATAAAGAAAACAATGCCATTTACAATAACATCGAAATACAAATAAATTTAACCAAGAAGGCGAAAGATCTGTACACTGAAAATTATAAGATATTGATGCAAGAAATCAAAGACACAAATAAATGGAAAGGTATCCCATGTTTGGGACTAGAGTAACTAATATTGTTAAACTGTCCATACCACCTAAAGCCGTCTGTAGATTCATTGCAATCCCTATCAAAATTCCAATGGCATATTTCACAGAAATATAACAAACAATCCAAAAATTTGTATGGAATCACCAAAGGCCTTGAAGAGACAAGGCAACCTTAAGAACAGCAGAGTTGGAGGCATCACACTTCCTGATTTCAGACTATATTACAGAGGTATATATCTCTATATAGAGGTATACAATATGTATATAAAAGAATATTATTTAGCCATAAAAAAGAAGGAACTCCTGCTGTTCGTCACAACGTGGATGAACCTTGAGGGTGTTATGCTAAGTAAAATAAGTGAGAGAAATTCAAATGCTATATGATCTCACCTAGAAGTGGGATCTTAAAAAAAAAAAAAGCAAAACTCACAGGAACAGAGAAAAGAATAGTGATTGCCAAGGGCTAGGGGTTGGGAGAAATGGGGAGATGTTGGTCAAAGGGTACATACTTTCAGTTATAAGATGAATAAGTTCTGGGAATCTAATGTACAGTATGGTGATTATTATTAACTATATTGTATCACTGTATCATACGGCAGAAAGTTGCTAAAAGAGTAGATCTTAAATGTTCTCACCACCATATGTATATGTATGTATATATATGTGTGAGGTTATGGATGTGTTAACTAACCTCATTGTGGTAATCTTTTATATATATATATACCAAATCATCATGTTGTACACCTTAAACTTATACAACATTATATGTGAATTGCACTGCAATAAAGCTAGAGAAAAAAACATAGTCTAATAACTCTTGGACTTACCAAGGGATATAGCCTCAGCTGAATATTCCTTTTTTTTTTTTTTTGTGGTATGTGGGCCTCTCACTGTTGTGGCCTCTCCCGTTGCGGATCACAGGCTCCGGACGTGCAGGCTCAGCAGCCATGGCTCACGGGCCCAGCCGCTCCACAGCATGTGGGATCCTCCCGGACCGGGGCACGAACCCAAGTCCCCTGCATCGGCAGGCGGACTCTCAACCACCGCGCCACCAGGGAAGCCTCGAATATTCTTATTTGTAAAAATTTTCACTTTTCAGAGTTAACAGAAAAAAATTCTTTCAGGCAAAAAACATCTCTGCATCTTAAAGAGGGAATGTGATCACGAAGCCTGACTTATTCACAATCTTTTCAAATATGTTCTCAATCCAGGCTCGTTTCACCGTTCACCGAACATTGATGGAGATTCCATATGCAATTGGCTAGGGTACCAGCACCTGGTCTGAATGGGTTGGATGAGCTTGTCTCCAAGGTTTCCCCAGCCCCATCTGGAGCCTGAACCCCTGCACTACTGTGTTTTCTCTGCTTCATCCTAGCAAGATCAAGTGTCTCCCCAGAGGCTCCCAGTAATTACTCCCCAGTAATTGACCCGGAGCCCCCAAGGTAGAAAACAGCATGCTGGGTGCAGAACTGGCAGGGTTACTGTTACTTCATTAGGCCCATTTATCCATCTCCAAGTGGGAAGGTTCCTAAACTTATGTGCAAAGAGTGAGGGAGCATTTGTATGTGTGTCTCTCTGCGTGTCTTCCACTTTACCCCAGAGATCCTAAATTAAAACGTCCTTCTAACCTAGGAAACCCCAGTATTTGATTGACATCATCTGCACAATAGTTGTCAGAAAAAACAACATATATTTGCATAATGACACATTTGCAAAAATATGTCACAGTTTGCTACCACTTGCCCTTCCAAGGATTAGAGAATTTTTTCAGTTTACCCTCTCCCAGAAGTTCCCATCCATCCTCTTTTTTTTTAACTTGGTTGTGAAATCAGTTAATCAAACCGGGAAATTTCTCAGCTCCTCACTTCTGCTTTTGAAGGCCATAAAATAGTGAGGGAGAAACTGGCAGACAGCATACCTCTTGGAGACACAACAGGCCACTCCGGGATTCTATTCTCTCCAGGCAGCCTTCATTGTCCAGGTACCACTTTAATTCTTCCTTATGACTAGGTCCTAAGGGAGTCTCTCTCTCTCTCTCTCTCTCTCTCTCTCCCCCCACCAGCTCTCTCCCTCTCTCCCTCCCTTCCCCTCTCCCTCCTTCCTTCTCTCTGGGCCTGAGGGCTGGGCTTTTTGCACAAATGCCAGATGTACTATAATGCCATAACTTGCAAAATATTGCGGATTAATACTGCTTATCTCGCAGCTGGTGTCTGAGAGGTCAGCATCAAACCTCTGCCCCAGGTCTCCTAATAAATCCACTCCTGGTTTAGGCTTGATTTAGCAAATGCCTTACTCTGGACCCAAAGGATGACTCTTTCATGCATTCACTTATGCGTTCAAACATTGCTTCTTTGCATGCCTACCAGGTACTAGATGCTGAGGGCAATTCACGTGTGAAGGCAGCCCTCGTGGGGACTGGCGTGGCAAATGGTCACTCATTTTCTCCTCTCTACACAGGTTTCTGAAGCAGCCATGGCAACGGTACCTGAACCCACCAACGAAGTGATGGCTTACTACAGGTCAGTGGGAAAATTGATACCGGTAATGTGAACAGGGCTCCCCTCTCAAGAGTGGAGTGTGTCATCTGAGCTTGAAGACCAGATTTGCCCCACCAAACTGCCTCTTTCAGTGGCAAGCAGGGTTCCAAGGCAAACCTGCTTTAAAGACTAATTTCCCACTATAAGTCTGGCCTTGGCACCCATAGGCCATCTAGATGTTGCTGCAGGGACAGCCTGCAGAGGGCAAACAGGAAGGAAAGGTGTCAAGTGGACAATACAGGGGATCCCTTGCAACATTTGGCTTAAATGAGACAGAAAGCTCAGATTTTAACTGGGCTGGAAGTTAGGTCTCAGCATCCAACAGAGAGCAACGTGGGTACCTGCCCTGCCTCATTTGCTTTTCCATTGCATATCACCACGGAACCTGGCAGCTTCAGGCAGCCCTAAGGAACATGCTGTTTGCAGTTTCCTATTAACGGTGAAGACTGTTTGCAGGGAAGGAAAAATAATCTTGTCCAGGAGACATAATTGAACAATCTCTCTGTTTTTATTACAGTGACGAGAATGACCTGTTATTTGAGGCTGACGACCCCAAACAGATGAAGGTGAGTCCGTGGGCTTAGCTCCCAACACATGAAGGGGCTCTGACATGGGAAAGACTCAAGGAAAGGGGTCCACCTTGTTCCTATGGAGTTTTGTGTTCAAATGATTTTCTCCTCTTCCAGTGAGACAGACGCAGGCTGGCCACTATGCAGCTCCCATGCCACCACAGTGGTTCACTGAGACTTGGTGATGGTGGCCATGATTGCAGAGGGTGGGGGGGAATTACAGTGGAGATAGCGTTTGCTGTTTCATGTTAGGAAGACGGTCCAGGCTCCAACGCAAATTTGATTCTCCTTTTAGAAGAGGCTTTTAGCCCTAAGAGTGATGAAACTACGTTAATCACTTAAGTCACACTCTGAGACCCAGAGAAGATGATCTTGAGAATGAACATGTCTGCATCCTTTAACGGTGGAGTTGCTTTTTGCTCCCTGGGGTGGAGCTTATGATAACAGGGCATAGTTGATGTACAGAAAAAGTTCAGTTGGGAGTGGCAAGAAAATTATTCACTTGCCAGTGGATCTTGGTCGAGTCATTTTACCCCTCTGATCTTCATCTGAAAAATAAGGCTCATGAGCTGGATGACGTCAGAGACCCTAGCATCCCGCAACCTTCCGTTCTGAAATATTGTCAGCAGGAGCTAAGTCTATCCCAGCAGAGGAGTATTTCTCTGACTCTTTTTTTTTTTTTTTTTTTTTTTTGCGGTAAGCGGGCCCCTCACTGCTGTGCCCTCTCCCGTTGCGGAGCACAGGCTCCAGATGCGCAGGCTTAGCGGCCATGGCTCACGGGCCCAGCCGCTCCGCGGCATGTGGGATCTTCCCGGACCGGGGCATGAACCCGTGTCCCCTGCATCGGCAGGCGGACTCTCAACCACTGCGCCACCACGGAAGCCCTCTGACTCTTATCTTAACGGAGAGCCTTGCTGATGTTCCAGCTGGCTCTTCTCTTCTGTAAGAGGCCTGATAACTTTCCCAGGGTGTCCAGCCATCAGCCCAGCTAATGCACTTGTACAGATTAGCAGGCAGCTACTTCTCTCTTACTTTTTTAGTTCATGACAGCCTCCTCCAGCCTCCTCATCCAGTCTCAGTCTTGTTAAAAGCACATCTCTTTAAAGGTTTTAAAAACAGCGTAACTGGTTTTCTCTGGCCCTGGGTGGGGTGCCACCCGGCCCTCCTCCACTGTCTCTTCCAGGAGCCTGGCTCTCCCTCATCTGGGGCCTCTGCTCTGGGCAGGAACTTATCTCGCACTCAGCTTTCCTCTGCACTGTTATATGTCTCTTTAGCTGTCCTTCAAGCTTTTAAACCATTATCGTGCCTTGGGGGCAACCTCAGTTAAGCCTTAATGCAGTTAGTTATACAGGTTCTCTGAATAAGGTGGAAATGGGAACCTATTTCAGGAATAGTAACCACTTTTAAAGTATTGTCAGGTTATTTATGAGAGAGCATTTGAGAGAAAAAAAAAACTTGTATAGAATAATTGTTGATTGGGCTTCCCTGGTGGCGCAGTGGTTGAGAGTCCGCCTGCCGATGCAGGGCACACGGGTTTGTGCCCCGGTCTGGGAAGATCCCACATGCCACGGAGCGGCTGGGCCTGTGAGCCACGGCCACTGAGCCTGCGCGTCCGGAGCCTGTGCTCCACAACGGGAGAGACCACAACAGCGAGAGGCCCGCGTACCGCAAAAAAAAAAGAATAATTGTTGATTGAGCATAGATGTATTGAAAATATTATGATCATCATTGCCATGAAAAATTAACTACATAGTGTTAGTGCATTAGATTTACAAAAATATCAAAAGTCAGAAGGTATAAGTTTATAGTTAGGTAGAGCATGTGTAAAAGAGATAAGGTAGAAATGGTATTTATTCTAGAAGAATGCCATATAGGGCATCAGAAAGCCAACGTTTTGGTTTTGGGTCTGCCTCTCTCTTGCCATGTGCCCTTGGGTAAGCCACTTAACCTCTCTGGGCTGCAGAGAGATGAACGTTTATCCTTAGAAGCTCTGTTACCCCCTCCTTCGTCCTCTCTCATGTCAAAACCAGAGTTTTCTGGCAGAAGCACCTTCCCACGCTGACTTCCTTATTCTCTCTACAGTGCTGCGTCCAACACCTGGACCTCAGCTCCACGGGAGATGAGAGCATCCACCTGCAAATCTCCCACCAGCTCTACAACAAAAGCTTCAGGCATGTGGTGTCGGTCATCGTGGCTGTGGAGAAGCTGCAGAAGATCCCCTGCTCACAGACCTTCCAGGATGATGGCCTGAGGAGCATCTTTTCACTCATCTTTGAAGAAGGTACCTAACGAGAGCTGAGGGCAGACACGAGATTGCTGGTCATTTCCTTCTCAGAGGCCGTAACCCAACAGTCAACTAAACTTCCCTAAAGCTGAAACCCTTTAAAAGTAGAAGGCCCAGTAGTGAGAGGCAAACAGAGACACCTAGAAACGCAATTAATCATCTCTTTAGTTGAAACCATTCTTTTTTTTTTTTGTCTTCCATCAGATCGATTTGTTCACTTAAAAGATTTTTTAAGGAATTCTTCTTTACTGAAAGGATGGTGTAACTGGGTAATAGTGCTATTAATCTTAAGAATGGAAGCTTTTCCAGAATATATTCATGGTCACGCATAAAATGGTACCCAAAATGTAACATCTCAAGACACGACTGTATAAAATCCAATTTGGTGATGGTTTTAGTCTCATTTTTAGTTGTTGAAACTATTCTTAAAATAGGACCTTGATAACTACTGATCTTTGCAAAGCACCCAATCATTCTGAGGGCTTTCACTTATGTATCTCCTGCGAGTGTCAGAATATCCCTGTTGGGCCAGTTCTATTGCCGCTGCCACTTTACATAAGTAGCTCTATGGCCCATCCACAGCCAGCAATAGAGCTGAGGCTTGAACCCAAATCTTAGGGTGCCAGGCCCAGTGTTCTGACGCACCCCAGCTTCCTGCCCACCAATGTTATAATCACACTTTGGCTGTGCGTGCTCAGATATCCTCGGAGGAACCAAATTCTGCTGCTTCACAGCACCAGGCCTGCCCCTCTGAGTTTCCACCTAAACGACGTCTGTGCTCCACATTTTAGAGCCTGTCATCTTTGAAACGTACGACGATGATCTTCTGTGTGACGCGGCTGTGCAGTCGCTGACCTGCAAACTCCAGGACAGAGACCAAAAATCCCTGGTGCTGGCTAGCCCGTGTGTGCTGAAGGCTCTCCACCTCCTCGCACGGGATATGAACCGAGAAGGTACCTGGGGACACCCTGCTTCTTTTCTTGGCCTCCTGGTAGCTTGCTAATTCTCTACACTTTCAACAGAGTAGATGATTAAGGCAAATGATCGACAGCAGTGAAATAACATACAATAAAGGATATGTTTTTGTTTGGGTCCTAGCGTTGACACCAGATCGAGTCCCTTAGCGCATTTATTTTTCAGCAAGAGAGGTGACTCTGAGAAATTAGGGGGCTCAAGCACGCTCAGGACCACTGTTCACTCAAGTCATTTAATGGTAGCGCCACGTCAGTGCTTCTTTTAGAAAGGAGTCGTTTGATGGACAAGACCTAACCGCCCGTGGGTTCTTTCTTCCTGTTGTTGCAGTTGAAACTAGAATGGTGAGGAGATAATCTGTTCCCCCGCCTCATGCCCAGCCCCGCCCCCTCGCCCCTAACATCTTTCCGGCCCAATACCAGATGGTTCCTTAGAGGGAAACCTTACTGACAAGCAGGAGCTCATATCTCTCGACTGTCACTGGCAATTGTCTCGAGACTGGGGTCCCACGGGTTGTGGGAATCTGCCCAGCACTTTGCCACCGTGGCTGCAGTCCAGGGGGCAGCTGAAAGAAGCAGGCAGTTCTCTTCCAAGGCTGCTGACCTTGGAGAGAGGCATCACTGTGGGAAAGCTTCCTGGTGTGAGCCAAGACAAGACAGCCCTGTTTCTTTAGAATTGCACTGTGAGGGTGACCTTGGGGCCTCCAAGTCAGACAGCTATGACTAAGGGAGATTAAAATGCATGTCTCGGGCTTCCCTAGTGGCGCAGTGGTTGAGAGTCCACCTGCCGATGCAGGGGACACGGGTTCGTGCCCCAGTCCGGGAAGATCCCACATGCCGCGGAGCGGCTGGGCCCGTGAGCCATGGCCGCTGAGCCTGCGCGTCCGGAGCCTGTGCTCTGCAAGGGGAGGGGCCACAGCAGTGAGAGGCCCGTGTACCGCAAAAAAAAAATGCATGTCTCTCTTTGCAGCCACTTTTCCCAGCTAAGCTCCTTTCCCAAGTTCTTCCCACTTCCTTCTCTACATTCCTGAAACAGATCCGTGCCCGATGTTTTTCCGGGACCCAGCTTTCTCTCTTTTCTCGCTTTTCACGTTGATCAAATTATTGTGCTCTTGTGGATGGACACATCACCCGTCAGGGACAAGATGACTTTCTGCAGTTTCTAAAAATCAGACCCCCTGATTCTTCATTGCCGCTGTGGTGAGGCTCTGAGAAGCCCCTAGACCTTCTTTGGGGAAAAACCTGTTTCAACCAACTGAACCTGCTATGATCTGTGAGAAGCCCCATTACCCTGTCTGTTAAGCCATAGGGACCTCGGTGTGGGTTTCCGCAGAGGATGCTAAATTGTAAGAGTCCCTGCAGTGCTGTGTGTCCCTAACCATGAGACCCCTTTCCTCTCCCCAGTGGTTTTCTGCATGAGCTTCGTGCAAGGAGATGAAAGTAACGACAAGATACCTGTGGCCTTAGGCCTCAAGGAAAAGAATCTATACCTGTCTTGTGTGATGAAAGGCGATAGGCCCATCCTGCAGCTGGAGGTGAGTGGGTACCAGGGGCTGAAGGCCCTTCTCAGGCTCCTCTGAAGGACGCCTAGCCATCACTTTCTTCCAAGACAACTACCTCTTCCCCTTAGAAACTCTGGGAGCAGAGCTACTTGATAATTTTGCATAGATGTAAATAAGTTTAATGTAAGTGTTAAATGCATGCAACTTTCACTCCCACCACAGAAAATTAAATCATTATGTAGATGTTCTTGTGTCTTGCCATTGTGACCACCCAACAGATTATACAGTGCTAGGGTTGCTCCACTTGTTAGATGACGTTTTGGGAACTTAATCTGCTCAGGGGACCAGTCACCTGTCATCATTTCCAACCCTCTCCCAAAATCACACCTCCCCTCACCCGCTTTCCCAGCAAAAGCTTCATTTCCAAGCTGAAGTCATTCTAGCCACAGGGCCATGAGGAAAATACAGCAAAGTCCCTGCAAACAGATACGCCTAGGAGCTTTAATCTAATTTTCACTTTTGAAAAACATTCCCACCTAGCATTTGATGCTAAGTTTCAGAAGAGGATAAGGGACACCTTCAGTCACCACATAGAAACCTGGGGTCTCAAAGATAACTCAGGAGTCTGGCTCCTGGGCCTGTGACCTTCGTATCCATTTTCTCTCTAGCCGACCCAGAGAATATCTTTGTCCAGATCAGAGTAGAGCGTCTGTGTCCCTGCCCTCATGAATATGTTTATTTCTGTTTTGCTGCAGGAGGTAGACCCCAAAACTTACCCAAAGTGGAAGATGGAAAAGCGATTTGTCTTCAACAAGACAGAAATCAAGAATAGCGTCGAATTTGAATCTGCCCTGTACCCCAACTGGTACATCAGCACCTCTCAAGCAGAAGAAAAGCCCATCTTCCTAGGACGTTCCAAAGGCGGCCATGATATAACTGACTTCACCATGGAAATCATCTCTCCCTAAAGGAAGCTGTACCCAGAGTCCATATGGGCTGAATGACCCTGAGGGCTAGCAGAAGGGGAATCGAAGAGCATGGCTGCAGCCTGAACTTCACTGTTGTCTAATCAATGCCCAACTTCCCTCCGTATATTCGTGCTACGAGACCTCCTGCCCACCAGCCGGCGGGAATAACCCCACTCTTCCCACGCTTCTTCTGCCCGTCCTCAGACCCCAACCACTGAGCCAGCCCTCTCTCACCTCTTTCACTCACTCAAAGCCAGCCTGGCAGAAACCATGGCACACTAGGTTCAGAGAAATCCTCTGTCCTTTGCACACAGCTTCTGATGAGTGACCATTTAATTAATTATTTATTTATTTATTGATGGGTTAATCTATTTAATTTAATTCAAGGGGGCCAAGAAACAGCAGAGTCTGTGAAAAATCCTAGTCTTCTATATCTATGGAACCAATTTCATTTGGGCTAGTGTGCCGTCTTTATATCAAGTCCTTTCACTAAGCCTGAAAATATTTAAGCTCAGATCATTTCAAAAGGAATATTTATGAATGAGGAAGGATGATCAGATTGTTCAATGATTTTGAAATAAAGTTCACTGAAAACAAATGTTTTGCCACGTGGTCATTGACTTGTCTTGGATCTGACATAGAAGAGTCAAGGTAAATGGGGCCATGAGCATCCTCCTTGGGGACTCAGAAGCTCATTCCTCATCACTGAATGCGAGATACTTAGGAACATCACTGGCCAGAAAAGACCAGCCTTGATACCTCTCCCTTTCGTTTCTATTGTTCATCAAAAGTATATCTGGTGGGCTTCCGTGGTGGCGCTGTGGTTGAGAGTCCGCCTGCCGATGCAGGGGACACGGGTTCGTGCCCCGGTCCGGGAAGATCCCACATGCCGCGGAGCGGCTGGGCCCGTGAGCCATGGCCGCTGAGCCTGCGCGTCCGGAGCCTGTGCTCCGCAACGGGAGAGGCCACAACAATGAGAGGCCCGCGTACCGCAAAAAAAAAAAAAAAAAAAAAAGAACAGGAGGGCCTTCTCTGGTGGTCCAGTGGTTAAGACTCTGCTTTTCCACTGCAGGGGGCATGGGTTCAATCCCTCGCATGCCGCGCGGTGCAGCCTAATAAATAAATAAGAACAAGAGGCAGTGTTTATAGGGTGCTAGCTTTTATGCAACAAACAGCAGAAGAAAATAAGACAGTTCTTTCCAAGGTCTTTTATCTGATTTCGAAAATTCTGGAAGATATGTAAGAAATTTAAAAAGTAGCCGTGAGGGGTTGGGGAATAAGATACAAGGGGATAAGGGTGGGAGCAAGACATTTCTCTTAATACTTTTTATATTGTTTGATTCTTGAATCATGTGACTATATTATGTATTCAAATAAAATAGTGTTATTTTTTTTAAAGCCGGCAGGGCCGCACCCCCAGCTCGGTCTGCTTCCTAACTGCAGTACAAAAGGATGGGATGGCTATGAGAAACAAGTATCCAAGTGGTACCCATCCTCAACATGTAACAGGGTTCCTGGGAGGCGGGGAGCTGCTTTGGGGAGAAAGCAGAGGTGCCCCTGGGAGCCCCAGCAGTGATACAATCCCCTTTCCTTGGTTCAGTGGTACAATTCCACCCACCTCTCTGAGGTCCAAAAGGGAAGACACACCAGCCAAAATGACAAAGTGTGAAGGCGCCTCACCTCATAAGGAAGCCAGATTATGAAGCATCTCTGTGAGAGAAAATGCGTACCTCCATTTTGGAGAAAATATTGACAGTGTCTAATTTATTTCTTACATGACTTACTGTTCCACTATTTGGTGTCTTCCCTAAAGAAACAAATTTCAGGAGGTTTACTTTAGAATTGTTTAGGAAAAGTGTAACAGAATAAGCTGGAGACAACCTAAAGGTCCTTTGGTAGGAAAAAGTTTAAATAAAATGGCAAATTAAAAAGAAAAAGAGAGCTCTGAAATGGAAAGAGATCCAGGCAAATCACTGTGAGAAAAAGTCAAGTTGCAGAACAATAAGTACAAAATGATACCATTTACATAAAAGAAAAAAACACTGCCCATTCAAAATGCATAGCCATGTGCTTCTAAGATCATGGAAAGCAGAGAGGTCTGGAAGAGTATGGACTGAACTGAAAATAGCGGTTACTTGAGGTGGGATGGGGCCGGGAGGGGGTCGTCAAGAGGAACTCTAGCTTTATTTATAAAGTTTGAATTTTTTTACAAGATGACTATATTCATGAATTACATATATATACATTTTAATCTTTTGCATTAAAATATTCAATTTGAAATGTGTTTCAATTCCTGGACCTGAGCCAAACACTAAAATAGATCTTCCAAGGGCTGTTCTATCCCTGGTTTGGGGCCAAATTATTTCCCTGGGAACAGCTCTCCTTTCTCTACACTGGGTAGCCTTATCCTGGAAAAGAAAAATGGCCTGTTTCTAAATGGAAAGGGTCAGATGGTTGAAGTGAGGAGAGGCAGTGCCCTCGCCATGCCCACACTTCACCCAGCCCAGGAAACACAACCAACGGGCTGGGACGTCAGTTCGTCTGCACCACAGCAGCACAGCTCTGACCAGCTTTCAAGGAGATCCCATCCACGTACTTGGAGGGTAAGAGGTCGGCGCTTCTGAATTTGACTTGATGTCTTGGATTCTGTGTCAGGCAGACAGTAGGATTAGGGTGTGGCTCATCCCATAAGCTTGGACTGCAGTAAGCAGGTGAGGGAAGGTAAGTGAGGCAATGGTGGGTGGGAGCATACCTTGTCTGAAGGACAGGTTAGGAGTGGGTGGCTGCCACAACGTCCTGGTCAGAGGCGCAAGGGTAAGTCCGTGGGCCTTCTGTGCAGACCTCCTCCCCACCCCATTCCTCACTCCCCAGTACAGACTTGCTGAACTACCCACAACCATCTGATTCAGCTGGACGCCGGGGTGAGGATGACCTAGAGAACTGGTAAGATGCCCGCCCAGGGGTGTGGGACCACATCTTGCCTCCTAAATTGGCAGTTTGGAAACAAGCCAAGTGATTCAATTTTCTACCTGGGAAGTCCAGAAACACTGCTTTGCTTATTTGTATAAGCATGACTGTTTGCTTACACAAGAATCATGAAAATTCACATCCCTCTCTGAAAGCAGGTCGTAAAACCATGAAACGCAGCAAGTGTACCAGGAAAAGTGGGACAGGAAGGGGCAAGGAGGGTGCCTGGGACCTGGGTCACCTTCCCTATCAGGGACATCACTGTCTCTGAGAATATTTTCCCTTCTGGCAAATGGGGCAGCTAGAGACAGAGAGGTCCAGGTTGTCCTGGGCAGGTGGGGCCCTCCGGGAACTAAGGTGGGAATTGTGACAGTTATTCGGCCACTCCCTTCCAAGTCTTGAGTTTCCCCACAGGCGGTTTGAAAGGGCCAATGCTTCTCTTTCTCTCCAGCCCCTCACCTCCAGTACTTGCACCCCAATCCCACCAGCCCTCGGAGACAAAAGGTATGAAATCCTTCATCCGCCAGGGATTAGGTGGGCCGAGGGAGTCCCAGCCACTGCCTGAGGTTCCTGAAGCTATAAGTCAACCTGAAGAAGCACCGGCCAGAAGGGGCCACAGTGTTCACGTGTGAATGTTGGGTTTGGATCAGTCCTTGGACCAGAAGGATCCAGGAGCTATGGTTTGACTTTAAAGTAAAATATATCAGGAACACCTGGAAGAGATGTCCAACTTGGAAGGTGAGCCTCACTGCCCTCCCACCCTTGGGGGTGAGACTCTTGTCCCAAGTAGGTAATGTCCTCCTGCTGCACCGTCCACTGTCAGCCTCACTACCAGAGCAGCAAGTCCAGTTCCCTTCCCAAAAGGCCTCCCAGGGCCGTAATCCTTGTGGAATGTTAGTCTTCCAATATTTTAACTTACATGCTGAAACCAAGCAGAACCCTTTGGGGCTCACATTGAACACAACATTGTAAATCAACTGTACTTCGATTTTAAAAAATCTACGAAGGACATTGTAGGTCACTCCAGCCTCCTTTCCACTACTCATGGGGCTGCTGCCCTGGTGCTGTGTTCACTGGACTGGTTGAATAGGCCAAGAATGACAGCCTCATGTCAGGGTGTCAGGTGATGGCAGTGACAACACCTAATCAAATTCTGCTGCACAGTGAGGGGGAGAAGGCTGAAGTGAAGGCCTGGGGCCACTCTGACCTCTGGCTTCTTTTCTTCATCTGTAATGATGGGGGTGGTCTACAGCCATATTAAAAAAAAAATGATGGGGGTGCAGGGAGATCTAGCATCTGTGGTTCAGTTCATCATCAGTGATAGGAAAGTAGCTTAGCTTTCTTAGGATAGAGAATAAAGGGTGGGTGCAATGAGAGGTGCTGGTTTATGTGAGCTGGTCAGGGAAGGTGGCTTGAGCAGAGATGTAGGGAGGGTGCCGATCTTGCAAAGATCTGGGGAGACAGCATGCCAAGGGGAGGTAGCACACAGCTGTAAATGGACTTGGCGTGTATGAGGTATAGGAGAGGGAAACATTTTTCCTCTACCCTTCCAGGTTCTTTTTGGCTGGTCTAACCATGAAATTGACCTAAAACATCAACCGGAGAAAAACAACTGAATTTAATTTCACATATACAGGAACTCCAAAGACATGAGGCTCAAAGAAGTGACCAAAGTAGGCAGCTTTTATACCTTTTAGACAAAGAAAATGTGTGAAAATTTGACAAAACAGAGGGGTTTTTGCTTGGGGCAGCAGATTACTGACATAACAAAATTTGTTTGTTTCTACATCTTTCTTGGCCTTGAATTCCCTGTCTCTGGCCATAAAGATGCCTCCTATCCTTCTGCTGTAGGTAGGATATCTTCCCGTAGGAGATTTATTTCCTGTTTTTGGGGGGACAAAAGAGGGTCAGAGCCTTCTTCTTGCACCGGCTGTTTCCAAAGTAACTTTAATTCAAAATAGTCAATATACCAAAGTGGCATATTTGGAGGCAGCCTGCTTTGAACCCCATCAGTTGCGAGTAAGTAGGCCGATGTGGTGGAAGCAGAGTGAGCAAAGGAGAGAGGGCTGGAGAGGAGGATGCAGGGACGGGGCAGGCAAGGGCTAGGTCTCTGTGTAAGGAGTTTGGACTTACTGTGTTTTGCAAAGCATCCTACACACGGAAGGGATGACCTCATAGAAGTTTTATCACTCTTGCTGTTGTGTGAAGAATGGACCCTGGGGGCAGGAGGAGAGGGTGTCAAGAACGAAAGCAGAAAGACCAGTTAGGAGGCTGTGGCAATGAACTACACAGGAGACAATGGTACCTTGGACTAGGGTAATAGCAGAGAAGGTGAGAAGGGAGGTGTTCTGGGCATTATGACAGCAGAACTGGCTGACAGAGTAAATGTGGGAGGTAAAGGAAAGGAGCAATCAAGGGGCACTCACAGGTTGAGAGCTGATTAACTGGGCAAATGGGGGTATTTAACAGAAATGGGGAAGACTTGGGAAGGGACAAGTATCATATTGGGGGGAGGGGATTCTCCAAAAGTCCTGCTTTGGCCAAGTTTCATTTGAGATATATATTAGACATCCATGAGGATATAAAATTGGAATCTCGGGGCTTCCCTGGTGGCGCAGTGGTTGAGAGTCCGCCTGCCGGTGCAGGGGACGCGGGTTCGTGCCCCGGTCCGGGAAGATCCCACATGCCCCGGAGCGGCTGGGCCCGTGGGCCATGGCCGCTGAGCCTGGCGTCCGGAGCCTGTGCTCCGCAGCGGGAGAGGCCATAGCGGTGAGAGGCCCGCGTACCGGAAAAAAAAAAAAAAATTGGAATCTCCCCTGAGATTCAGATTCAGGAGTAACTGGCAAGTAGAAGGCATAGAATACCATGGATCACATGAGAATACCTACCAAGAGTGTGTAGATAGAAAAGAGAGAATGGCCAAAGACTGAGCCTGGGGTGCTACGTAAGAGGTTGGAAGGAAGAAATGGAGCCGTCAAAGGAGACTGAGGACGAGTAAAAAGTGAGGGAAGAGAAAAATCAGGATGGGGGGAGGATGGCGGGAAAAAAACAAGTAATGGAGAAGGAGGTCCACCAGGCCCAATGATGCTGAGAGGCTGAGGACATGAGGACCTGGCCACCGGATTTGGTGAGAAAGAGGTGGTATGTGGCCATAACAAAAGCGAGGACAAAGCTGAGGACAAAAGTGTGATTGCGATGGGTTCCAGTGAAAGGCGAGCAAGTGAGCCAGTGAGTAGACGAGGCTCCTTTGAGTAATTTTGCAGTAAAATAAAAGTGAGAGCGAGGGGGACAGAGAAATGCCATGGTAGCTGGAGGGGACTGTGGGATCAAAAGCGGATTTTTATGTTCAAGATGAGAGTTGTTATAGTGCATCAGTCAGTAGGAGGGAGAGAGGAAGAGGATCAGAAAAGCCAAAGCCTTGGGTGTCCCGTAGGGGAGGTGATGCTGGGCAGTGATGTGCATGGGAACAGATGCAAGTAGGTCAATAATTCCTGGGATAGAAATACGAGGCAGCTCTTTCCTGACTGCTCCCATCTTCTTTTTTTCTTTTTACTTTTTTTTTTTTTTTTTGCGGTGCGCTGGCCTCTCACTGTTGTGGCCTCTCCCATTGCAGAGCACAGGCTCCGGACGTGCAGGCTCAGTGGCCATGGCTTACGGGCCCAGCTGCTCCGCGGCATGTGGGATCTTCCTGGACCGGGGCACGAACCCGTGTCCCCCGCATCGACAGGCGGACTCTCAACCACTGCGCCACCAGGGAAGCCCTGTTCCCATCTTCTGAATGAGACAGCTCAGAGTGCTCAGTGATGCTAGCCGTCCAGGTCCTTGAGATTGTTAATCCTGCCCAGTCTGGGTTCTCCTCTCTTGAACAGGACGATTCTCAACTGCTTCTCAGGTCAAACAGGCTGAGCCGCCCCAGCCGCTGTCATCTTCTGCCAAACTCGAAACGCTATTGTGCTTTACCATCAACCCCTTTAAGGTCTTACTGGCTCCCAGAAGAGTCTGAAAGCCATCTCCCCCTTATTCATTATTACACGACGGCTGTGAGCATTGGCCATCACAGGCAATAAATGCATAAGAATTTATTCCATTGCAGGCATAAGAACGCTGAGATTTTAAAGTACCTATTAATCAATACAATGAGTACAGAGTTGCAGTCATCAGGGAACATTAGGGAAAAAATCAGGTAGTACAGAAATTAGTTGAGTCTGATAAAACAATGAGAGATACTAACTACAATCCGGACAAGAGGCAAGACTATCTATCTACAACAGGTGGTGAAAGGTTGAAAGCGGTTAAGATAAAAATTGCGTAAGGGGGCTCCCCTGGTGGCGCAGTGGTTGAGAGTCTGCCTGCCGATGCAGGGGACGCGGGTTCGTGCCCCGGTCCGGGAAGATCCCACATGCCTCGGAGCGGCTGGGCCCGTGAGCCACGGCTGCTAAGCCTGCGCGTCCGGAGCCTGTGGTCCGCAACGGGAGAGGCCACAACAGTGAGAGGCCCGCATACCGCAAAAAAAAAAAAAAATTGCGTAAGGATGCCATTTGAAAGACGTCCATGGGACTTAGTTGTGACATCAACTCACAGCTAAAAAGCCTGGTCCGAAGGCTTCCCTCTGACTCAGCAACCTGCATCCAACACTAAGGGTTGACTGAGTGTGTCACCCTGTGGTTTGCGTCAAGAGTTATCCAAGAGGCCACTAACCCTGTCTCAGATTCTCAAGCCAGTAGCCCAAGTCAAGTTGCTAAATCTTTGACGCAGGAAACTCAGGGTCAGAATCTTTGATCTAGGAGCCTACTGAGATAGTTCATCTGTGGTCTGTGCCCCTGGGTTAAGTGGCTTGACAACACCACGTAAGTATTTAAAGGAAAAAAAAAAAAAAGCATAGAGCTGATGATGTAAATGAAACCCATAGGTTTAACGTTTTTTGTGTTTAGCTTAGAAATAAGTTTTGAGAGTCTCCTGGTGATCTGTCTTTGTTATTTAATGGGCCTGAAACAATTAAAGAAACTGAAACATTAAAGAATTTGTCATATTAACTTTGTAATTCCAATTTGAAATGTGCAATTGATATTAGACTTCTGATTTTCATTTGCAGGACAGAAAATTTGATTGCGTTTGCATTTTCAGAGCCTGAGTTACTACATTTTTTATTTGCTTTCTCTGGAGTTACAGGCATGACTTAGGTGCTTAGAAATATTTTGCTCCTTAGATTTTTTTAATCCACGCTGGCAGGTTTTTGAAATGTTTGGAAAAAAAAATTACATACTAAATTTGCAGATATATTAAATTTGTAGTTTAAAATATTTAAGAAAAACGCAATTAACTATGCTAGAAAAGAGAGGTAAATATTTAGTGAGATTTAATATATTATGCTGTTGACTTTAAAAAAAATGCACAACATGAGAGTTGCGAGTTAAGTTTTATTTGGAGCAAAATGAGGACTGCAGCCCGGGAGACAGCATTTCAGACAGCTCTGAGAAGCTGCTCCAAAGAGGCAGGGGGGAGCTAGGATATATAGGAGGTTTTGCACCAAACGACAGGTAGTCTGGAACATCAAATTATTACTGTTAACTAAAGAAATCAGATATGTCAAGTTAAGGAATTTAGCACTTTTCTATATATGAGAGGATGCAAGAGTCTGGGCTCACTGAAATCATTCCTTCGATATGCACCTCATCTATCGGGGGCCAGTATCATGTATTTTCACATCCTGTGTTTCCTCAGGGCTCACCGTGGGGAATGACTGCAGTCTGATGGCTGCTAGATGGCAGGTGTTCTTTCCTTCCTGAGCTCCCTCAGGGCTCACCAGCTCACCATCCGTGGTGGCTGCAATCGCTGATGACTGTGACATCCCTTGTTTACTGATATGGCAGACAATATTCCATTTATCAAAGCAATGAAATAACTGAGCACTAATTTTTTAAAGTGAAAGTGTTTTTTCTCATTGTTGTACCAAAAACTAGCTTTATAAAGAGAGTGACAAGATTTGTCATTTGAACTTATTAAGAAAAATCTTGGTTTTTAAATATATAACTGTAATAGCTTACTACACAAATTTAGGCTCAAGTAACTATAAATGCTTTTCTATGCACACAAACAACTCTTGAACCTCAAAAAATTTAACTGACATCACAGGAAGTCAGCCTGCAGAGAGTAGCCGGTCCCCAAGTAGTCTTCAGGAAGCTGTGCAGTGCTCTCCTTTCCAACACGTTAACAGTCCTGGAATGCTGCATCCTCATTGGTCCCTTTGAATCTCTGATGATGGACAACTCTGCTGCCCAGTCTCAGGACTGAGTCCCAGTAGAGGAACATCCACCCACCACACACACACACACACACACACACACACACACACACACACAAACATACATTTTGGCAACGAAAAAATCAATTTTCAAATAATTCCGACTTTTGGCTAATTTCCACGAACCTCATGAAAAGTGCCCAGAGCACAAACACCATTTCTCTTTTTTAACTCTTTCTTTTTTATTTTGATAAAGTGTAAATAACATAAAATTTACCATTTGAACCATTTTTAAGTGTACAGTTCAGTGGCATTAAGTACATTTACACTGTCGTGCAACTGTCACCACCATCCCTCTCCAGAATGTTTTCATCATCCCAAAGAGAAACTCTGTCCCTGTTTAACATGAACTTGATGCCCAAAACTCGGCCTCTGCCAAGCACCATTTCTTAGAATGTCCCTTATCTCTTCCATCCATTTCCTTCACAGTTGCCTCCACACTTTCTCTTCCAAGCTCCCTGTTAAATCCCTACCCCATGTCCTAGACCCCTTGCTCTTTACCGATTGGCATTACTAAAGCCTAAACAACTGGACTTACTAAGGTAGAACTGGCCCCTTTGAGGGCAGGGATAAGAGAAAAAGGCTAAAACGTTATGTTAAGAAAATGTATCCAAAACATGGTAAGAGGGCAAAAAAACTATTTGCACCTTTTCAGTGTCTAACTAGCCTGCTGAAAAGGTGCCTGATATTCTAAATATTTTTATTTTCTGGAAGAGGCCAGATAGTAAATCTTTTACACCTGAGGGCCATAAGCTCTCCGAGGCAACTACTCATCACCACTGTTACAGCATGAAAGCAGCCATTGAAAATCTGTGACATGTGGACAGACCGTGCCCCAATACATTTTTATTACAAAAACACACAGAAGGCCAGATTAAGCCCATGGGCCAATTTGCTGACCCCCTTCTCTAAAGGAAAGTACCTTTGTTTAAATTACTGTTTACTATTGATCAGGGCCCAGATGCTGTAGAGTTAGATCTTGACCTTCAGAAGATGGATGAGTGGTGGGTCATTTTTGTCCAGCAGGATAACAAATTATTTCTGTCCAGGAGAAATGGTGAACTCAACTGTTATGATATTATTACCCTGGTTTGTATCTAACTTTGTTGTGTGTATTTGCATATACAATTATATATGTATATATAGATATAACATGTATAATATATACATATGTGTATTATATATACCTTCATTACATATATACACATGTAATATATGTACTCTGTAGTATAGTGTATATGTATTTTATATATATAATATCTGCTCTAAGAAGGAGAAAGGTTAGACAAATGTGATGGTGAAGATAGGATACATCTATGGTCTGCTCAGCCTGGGGGCCTGGTTTTGAGTCCTCAGAGGAGGGAGGAGTTAGGACCAGAGAGCAAAGCAGCTCTTTCTTGAGAGCCTTTGCGTTTCATGCTATTTGGGGGAAGACAAAGGACAGCACAACTATTGAAGTCCCCTCCCTACTCAACCTACAGACTGGAGCAGCTTTGGGACCCCACCACCACCACTACCACCAGAGCTCAAGAAAGCCATGTGCAAAGGAGAGGAAGCAAGAACGTACATGGACCTGCCCTGGAGCTCATGGGCTGCACCATGACCTTGGGAAATTCCTGAAACAGTGGAAGAGACTAGACGAGAAGGCAGAGGCCACGCATCAGCAAGTCCAGGCGGGAGCTCACATAACATAGATGTTTACCCCTCTGGCTGGTGAAGTCTAAGGACGTTGGTCCCAACGTTACGTACCATGAGAGATTTATCAATACAACCACAGTCCCTTGGCCACAAAAGGAAATTAACTTTGGCTTGTGGGGTGGGGATGCAGGGGGGAGATTTAAGAACGTTTTTGTAGCAGTGGAATTTAAGCTAGGCCCTGAAAAACAAGAAGAATTTCTATTAACAGACATAGGGGTAGGTGAAAAAGAAGCAAAGATGAGGTGGGGGGGGGGGTGGGAAGGATGCAGGAGACAAAGTTAGACATGACCAGAGTGGGGTGGGGCATGGCTAGTGTGGAAGATAGGACTGGTGTTTGGAAGAAAGAGAATACCACAGGACAGTTTGGCTTTATTTGTGGGTGATATGTCCAATTAGTCACCCCAAACCTTGTTACATGACTCCAAGACAACAGGGGTTTGTTGAATGTCTAGTTTCATCCCACCATTCCCTCCTTTTTACAAAGAAAAAGAAGGCTGAGGCGCAAAGCATGGCAGTGACTTGTTCCAGTAGCGCTGTGATTTGGCACAAAACAAGGGCCAAAGCTCACACCCAAGTACGCTGACTTGGGCTCCCTTCATTGCTAACGTATCTATTTTAGCCACTGTGGACTATCTTGAGGGCAATGTGTTTCACCAACATCAGAGCTTCAGCTTCCTCCCCAGAATGCCCAGCGTTAGTCATGAGGTACAGTGGTAAGAGCACTGGGTTGGGATTCCCAGGTTTTATGCAAAGTAGCTGATTGACCCGTGACCACTCAAGTAACTTCTCCACTCCGTTTTTTCCACTTATGAGAGGAGATCAAGATGGCAGAGTAGGACGACATGGAACTCCCCTCCCCTCCCACGAAACACATCAAAAATACATCTACCTGTGGAACAATTCTCGCTGAAAACCAGCTGGAGATTGGCAGGAAGACTCCTGTACAACCAAGGCTGTAAGAAAGAGCCACACAGAACCAGGTAGGAAGGGAAGAGAAGTGATCAGATCTGGACCTGTGCCCCTAGGAGGGGACTTAGAAATTACACAGGCAGAGACCCTCCCTGGGGAGTGAGTGATTTGAGCCACAGATTGGTTGCCCCAGCCCTGGGGTCCGACCCAGAGAAGACAAGCTCCCTTAGCTAGACTCCACTTGTGGGGAGTGTGTGCACGACTGCTTGCTCCTAAAGCAGGTCAGAAAGGGAAGACTGAAAACTGCACCAGTGGCTGACCATCCCGGTGTGCAGCCCGACATAAGCCAAGTGAACACTCCAGCCCCGTTTGCTTCATGACACAGCTCCACCCTGGGGTGATGGTTCAGCTTTAAGACACAGAGGTAGCTCAGACCCGAAGCAACATCTGAGCAGGGTGGGGATAGCCATCACCAATGCTTACACAGGCAGAGCATCAGAAGCAGCCCTGATCCCTGTCTGTGACTGAACCACCACAGCCTGTGCCCTGACCCACCCCGAGTACCCCCACCAGCCCCACTTGCTCCAGCACTCTTTCCCTCTGGGATGAGGGTGCTGGTGCCAGGAGAGGGGAGAGACCACACTTAAAGGGAACAAAGTCAGCTCAGACCCAGCCCTCAGAGCTTCTGCTACATTAGCTTGGGACCTGACTCCAACCCGGATAGGGCCGTGATGGTCACAGAAGAGAAGCTCCAGCTCACACCTGGCTCTGATCCTTGCCCCTCCATCTCCAGCCCTACCTCCTACCGAAGTGATAGCTGCCAGCACACCCTTTAGAAAGACATGACTTGTGTTCACGTCACACCTGGTTCTCCCACCAAAGCCACTGGGCACATGCAAACTGTATAGGGATGCTCCCACACAAGGAAACCCCTTCGAGACCACAATAGGTAACTGTTTCACCCAATTTCCTAGAGACACAGAAGGTTAAGAAAAATGAGAAGAGAAATTTGATTCAATTGAAAAAGCAAGAAAAAAAAAAACCCTGAAAAAACAAATAATGAAACAGATATAAACAATTTACCATATAAAGAATTCAAAACATTAATAATAAGAATGCTAACTGAATTAGGGAAAAGAAGATATGACCACAGTGACAATTTTAGCAAGGAACTATAAAACACACAAAAAAGAACCAGTCAGAACTGAAGAACCATAGCCGACATGAAAAACACCCTAGAAGGAATTAATAGCAGGCTATGTGATACAGGAAAATGCATAAGAGGCCTGGAAGATAGAATAATGGAAATCACCCACTCAGAACAGCAAAAAGAGAAACAAATTTTTAAAAATGAGAACAGTTTAAGGGATTTCTGGAACAACTTCAAGTGCATCAACATTCACATTCTAGGGGTCCCAGAAGGAGAAAAGAGAGAGAAGGAAGTTGAAATGTATTTGATGAAATTATGGCTGAAAAATTCCCAAAACTGAGGAAGAAAACAAGTATCCAGGTACAGAAAGTGCAGAAGGCCCCAAACAAGTTGAACCCAAACAGACCCACACCAAGAACACATCATAATTAAAATGGCAAAAGTTAAAGATAAGGAGAGAATTCTAAAGGCAACAAGAGAAAAACAAAGAGTGATGTACAGGGAACCCCTATAAGGTTATCAGCTGATTTTTCTGCAGATATTTTGCAGGCCAGAAGCAAATGGCATGATATATTCAAAGTGCTGAAAGGGAAAAACCTGCAAACTAAGATGCTCTACCCAGCAACATTATCATTTAGAATTGAAGGAGAGACGAAGAACTTCTCACACAACATTGTAAATTAACATTACTTCAATGTAAATAAATAAATAAATAACTCAGACAAACAAAAACTAAAAGAGTTCATCAATATTAAACCTACCCTAAAAGAAATACTGAAGTGTCTTCTCTAAGTGGAAAAGAAAAGGCGATAACAGGAAGTAAGAATCTGTAGGAAAGGTAAAAAAAAAAGAATCTGTAGGAAAGGAAAAATCCCACTAGTAAAGGCAAATATATATAGTAAAGGCTGAGGAGCAACCACTTAAATGAACTAGTACAAAGATTAAAAGACAAAAAATTGTAAAAATCAACTACAACTACAATAATCAGTAAAGGGATAAACATGAAAATGTAAAATATGGCAAAGGGTGGGGGAGGCGAGTAAAACATGTGGATCTTTTAGAATCTTTATGAACTTAAAGGACCTCCAGTTTAAAACAAATAGATATAGTTATAGGTCAATGTATATATATCCCGTGGTAACCACAAATCAAAAACCTACAACAGATACACAAAAGCAAGAGAGGAAGAAACACAAGAACACCACTAAAGAATATCATCAAGCCTCAAGGGAAGAAATAAAAAGAAGAAGAAAAGAACAGAGAAGAAATACAGAAACACTGGAAAACAAGTCATAAAATGGAATAAGGACATACCTATCAATAATTACTTTAAGTGTCAATGGACTAAGTGCTCCAATCAAAAGACATAGGGTGGCTGATTGGATAAAAAACAAGACCCATCTCTATGTGGCTTACAAGACACTCACTTCAGAGCTAAAGACACACACAGACTGAAAGTGAGGAGATGGAAAAAGATATTTCATGCAAATGGTAGCAACACTCATATCAGACAAAATACACTTTAAAACAAAGACTGTAACAAAAGACAAAGAAGAGCATCATATAATGATGAAGGGATCAAGACAAGAAGAGGATATTATACTCATTAGCATATATGCACCCAATACAGGAAAACATAAATATATAAAGCAAATATTTACAGACATAAGGGGAGAAATTGACAATAATACAAAATGGACTCGGTTGAACCAAATGGCATCTGAGGTCCTTTCCAGTTATAAAAATAAATGGTACTAGTGCCTTGTTTTGTGTCTAACTTTGCTATTTTATAAAAGTAAATTCATTTTTGCCAATTTACTTCTCATCTCTGCTTCCTCTAGCCTTTTCGTAGAAGAAACCAGTATGGATCTTCTTCATTTCTCTCTTAAGAAAGTGCTTTATCTCCTTAATTACTTAGGGGATGAGAAGGGTCCAGATTACAGACTTGGAAAAGCCTGGAGGCAAGAAAAAAGCAAGTGAAGTAGGCTAGTTATAATGGCAATAATAATAATAACAATCAACACTGTGAATTTGTTTTACACAAGAAAAATACTCTCACTGAAGAGAAAGTAAAAAAAAAGAAAAAAGAATATTAAAAATCCCCTGTAATGCCCACACAGTCATTGAATAGCCGTATTTGTATAGATTTTAATGTTATTTGTACAAACTTTACATTTTAGTCTTCATGGAGTGAGTTTAGTTTTCAATCCAGCATTGCGCACAGTGCCCAGGACAAGAACTTAATGAATGTTCAATGAAAACATGATCTCACTTTTATTTTTTGTGTGATTCTTTTCCAGCTTTATTGAGATATAACTGGCATATAATATTGTATACGTTTAAGGTGTACAACGTGATGATTTGATACACGTAGCTATCATGAAATGTTTACCACAATAAGGTTAGTTAACACATCCTTCCCCTCACACAACTACCATTTCGTTGTTGTTGTGTTGTTGCTGTTGTTACGGTGAGAACATTCAACGTCTACTCTCGTAGCAACTTTCAAGCATACAATATAGTATTGTTAACTGTATTCGCCATGATGTACGCTAGATCCCTGAAACTTATTCATCTTATAACTGAAAGTTTGTACCCTTTGACCAACATCTCCCCATTTCCCCCACACTCAGGCCCTAGCAACCACCATTCTACTCTGTTTCTATGAGTTTGAAATTTTTATTTTTTTTTAATTTTGAAATTTTTAGATTCCACAAAATAGTGAGGTCATACAGTATTTGTCTTTCTCTGTCTGACTTAGCATAATGTCATCAAGTTTGCCCATGTTTACCAATGGCAGGATTTCCTTCTTTTTATGCCTGAATACTATTCCATTGTGTATAAATACCATGTCTTCTTTATCCATTCATCCATTGATGGACACTTAAGTTGTTTCCATATCTTAACTATAGTGAATAAGGCTGCAACAAATATGTGAGTGAAGATATATCTTTGAGATAGGACCTCATTTCCTTTGGACACATACAGTACCTAGAAGTGGAACTGCTGGATCATACGGTAGTTCTATTTTTAAAGGATGTTGATTTTTGTCAAATGCTTTTTCTGCATCTATTGAGATGATCATATGATTTTTGTCTTTTATCTACTATTGTGATGTTTCACACTTATTGATTTATGTGGAAACATCCTTGCAAGGCAGGGGTAAATCCCATTCGATCATAGTGTATGACCCTTTTAATGTGCTGTTGAATTCAGTTTGCTAAATTTTCTTGAGAATTTTTACATCCATATTCATCAGGAATATTGGCCTGTAGTTTTCTTTTCTTGTAGTATCCTTAACTGGTTGTGATATTAGGGTAAAGCTGGCCCCATAAAATGAGTTTGAAAGTGTTCCCTCCTCTTCTGTTTTTTGGAAGGGTTTTAAGAAGAATTAGCATTAATTCTTCCTTAAATGTTTGGTAGAATTCACTAGCCATCTGGCCCTAGACTTTTCTTTTTTGGAAAGTTTTTGATTACTGATTCAATGTCCTTATTCATTATCAATCTGTTGAGATTTTCCATTTGTTCATAATTCAGGCTGGTAGATTATACTTTTCTAGGAATTTATCCATTTCTCTAGGTTGTCCAGTTTGTTGGCTTATAATTTTTCACAGTAGTCTCTTATGATCCTTTGTATGTCTGTGATTTCAGTTGAAAAGTCTCCTCTTTAATTATAATTTTATTTGTTGAACCCTCTCTCTTTTTTTTAATACATCTAGTTAAAGGATTGTCAATTTTTTTATCTTTTCAAAAAATCAACTCTTCATTTTGTCACTCTCATCTATTGTTTTTCTAATTTCTATTTCACTTATTACTGCTGTGAATTTTGTTATCTCCTTCCTTCTGCTAACTTTAGGCTTAATTTATTCTTTTACTAGTTTTCTGAGGTGTAAAGTTAGGTTATTTATTTGAGATATTTCTTTTCTTCTTTTTTTTTTTTTTTTTGGCGGTACGCGGGCCTCTCACTGATGTGGCCTCTCCCGTTGCGGAGCACAGGCTCCGGACACACAGGTTCAGCAACCATGGCTCACGGGCCCAGCCGCCCCACCGCATGCGGGATCCTCCTGGACCGGGGCACAAACCCGTGTCCCCTGCATTGGCAGGCAGACTCTCAACCACTGCGCCACCAGGGAAGCCCCCTTTCTTTTCTTTTAATGTAGGCATTTATCACTATATACTTCCCTCTTCCCTCTGCTTTTGCTTCATCCCATAAATTGTGGTATATTGTGTTTCTTTTTTTCTTTGTTTCAAGATATTTTTTATTTTCTTTTTGATTTTATCTTTGACCCATTATTGTTCAGGAATGTGCTGCTTAATTTCCACATATTTGTGAATTTTCCTTTTTCCTCCTGTTATTGATTTCTAGTTTCATACCATTGTGTTCATAAAAGTTACTGTGCATGATATCAATCTTTTAAAATTTGCTAAGATGTGTTTTGTGACATAACGTATGATTTATCCTGAGAATGTTCCATACATGCTTGAGAAGAATGTCTATTCTGCTGCTGTTGGATAGAATGCTCTATATATGTCTGTTAGGTCCATTTACTCTAAAGCATAGTTCAAGTTCAATATTTCTTTATTGCTTTTCTGTATAGATGAGCTATCCATTGTTGAAAGTGGGGTATTGAAGACCCCTACTATTATTGCACTGCTGTCTATTATTCCCTTCATATATGTTAGTATTTCTTTAATATGTTTAGGTGCTCCAATGTTGGGTGCATATATATTTATAATTGTTATATCCTCTTGATGAATTACCACCTTTATCATTAAATAATTATCTTGTGTTTTGTTACAGTTTTTTACTTAAAGTCTATTTTGTCTGGTCTCTAGGTGGAGTGAAAATGAAGTGGGTCCTTCGGGCAGTGCCCCACAAAGGGTGATGGGAACTCTTTCTAGCTGGGGGGCTCCCTCTTGGTGCTGAACAATGCTGGCTTGAGGGATGGGATGATGCAAGCTCAATGAAACTGTTCTTCCTTCCCATTTTGTGTAGTTATTCTCAAATTTTCTGTTCCTCTGTGTTGCTGAAGTTTCTTCAGCGGACTCCAGAGCTCTCTTAGAGCTGTTTTTGTTCATGGATAGCCGTCTAATTGTTGATCTTTGTTGGGGGACAGAGGACGGGGTTTCCTATTGCCATCTTGGTGACATCACCTTAATGATTCCATTTTAGATGAGGAAACTGAGGCCCAGAGAGGATAAAGAATATAACAAATTTCACCTATTCATTCAGTAATGTTTAGTAAGTACCAACCATGCGCCAGACCCTGTTCTAGGTGCTGGAGACACAGGAGGCAACATTTTAATGTGTCGAGACAGACGGTAACCACGTAAGAAAATTAATTATTTCAGTTAGAGGTAAATGCTGTGTCATCAATAAAACAGAGTGATGTGGTAGAGTCGAGAGGGGGTTCACCAAGGAAGCTCATCAAGGAAGACGTCTCCCAGGAAATGACTCTGAACTAAGCTCTAAATGGTAAGAAGGAGCCAACCATGGAAAGGAAGAACAACCCAGCTAGAGAGAACTGTAAGTTTATCTAAGCATAAAGGCTCTGAGGCAGCAACCAGCTGGATGAGTGCAAGTAAAAGCTAGAAGGTCAGTGTGACTGGAGCATCATGGGAAAGGGGGGGATCAGTGGTGTTTTAACAACTGACCCTCTGAGAAAAAAACAAAAAAATCTGGGTTTGTAGCATTTCCCAATTGCCAAGATGTAAATATTTCCACCATGGCCAACTTAAAGCTATCAACATGGTGCCACTAAATGCAAAGTTGGAAAGCCCTGCACACAGTCATCTCATGAGCAGGTATAAGGGGCTTCAGGACATCACTGAAGGTGTTATGAAATGAAATTGAGAAACAGATAAGGGCCACCATCACTCAGGTTTTGTAAGCCGTATTGAGGAATTTGGACCTATGACAAGATTATCGGGGGACTTCCCTGTCGGTCCAGAAATGGGACTTCACCTTCCAATGCAGGGGTTGCAGGTTCAATCCCTGGTTGGGCAACTAGGATCTCACATGCCTCACAGCCAAAACACCAAAGAAAAAAAAACATAGAGCAGAAGCAATATTGTAGCAAATTCAATAAAGACTTTAAAAATGATCCACATAAAAAAATCTTTTAAAAGAAAAACATATTATAGGGAAATCATTGGAAGATTTTAAGCAGAAAGTAACATTACCAGATTTATTTATTTATTTGTGGTATGCGGGCCTCTCACTGTTGTGGCCTCTCCCGTTATGGAACACAGGCTCCGGATGCGCAGGCTCAGTGGCCACGGCTCACAGGCCTAGCTGCTCCGCGGCGTGTGGGATCTTCCCGGACCGGGGCATGAACCCGTGTCCCCTGCATCAGCAGGCGGACTCTCAACCACTGCGCCACTAGGGAAGCCCCAGATTTATATATTTTTTAAACATGATTATAACCACTGTGTGGAAAATGGACTGTCCAAGAGCAGAAGTGGAAGTTGAGAGACCAATTAGGAGGCTATTGCACCATCCAAGGAATGTGGTGGCTTGGACTATCATACGTCGAATCTTCTCTAGTGGAGAATGAAGAAAGAATAAAAATATTTTGGATACTAATTCAGAGGTAGAAGTAATGGTCATCCTAGTGGATTGGATGTGGGAATGAGAAAAGTTAATGAATAAAAGATAACTTCTAAATAAACAAACTTACAGTTACCGGGGGAAAGGGGGAGGGGGGATAAATCAGGAGATTGGGATTGACATATACACACTACCATATATCATAGATAACTAGGGACTTCCCTGGTGGTCCAGTGGTTAAGAATCCATCTTGCAATGCAGGGAACGCCAGTTCGATCCCTGGATGGGGAACTAAGATCCCACATGCCGCGGGGCAACTAATACGTGTACTGCAACTAGAGAGCCCACATGACTCAGCTACAGAGCCCAAGCGCTCTGGAGCCTAGGTGCCACAACCAGAGAGAAACCTGCGCACCGCAAGGCAGAGCCTGCGCTGCCACAAAAGATCCCACGCGCCACAACTAAGACCCAATGCAGCCAAAAATAAAGAAATAAATTAATTCATTAAATATTTTTTAAAAATAGATAACTAATAGGGACCTACTTATAACACAGGGAACTCTACTCAATACTCTGTAATGACCTATATGGGAAAAGAACCTAAAAAAGAGTGGATATATGTGTATGTATAACTGAATCACTTTGCTGTACAGCAGAAACTAACACAATATTGTAAATCAACTATACTCCAATAAAAATTAATTTAAAAAAACAAAGATTACTTCTTAGATTTTTCATGAGTAACTAGGTAAATCTTGGTGTCATTTACTGAGGAAGACCAGGAGACTAACAGGCTTAAAGTATGTGGTGAGTCAAGGGTTTTTGTTAGGACATGTTTAGCTTGAGACACTGATTAGATATTCAAGTGAAGGTGGCAAACAGTCAGATAGATATACAAGTCTAAAGCTCAGAGAAAATAAACACAGGCTGGAGTTATAAACTTAGGAATGGACTGCAAACAGAGGGTAAATGGAACATGGGACTAAATTAGACCTCCTGAGGAGAAAGAAGACCCAGAGCTGAGCCTGGGACATGCCAACATTAAGAGGTAGGAGAGGAAGAGCCAGCAAAGGTGATTGAAAAGGGCAGCCAGGGGCAGAGGAAAAGTAAGACTGAAACGAGGAAAATTAGGTGTCTTAGAGGCCAAAGCAAAGGGGACTTCCCTGGTGATCCAATGGTTAAGAATCCGCCTTCCAATGCAGGGGATGTGCGTTCGATCCCTGGTCGGAGACCTGAGATCCCACATGCCCCAGGGCAACGAAGCCCACATGCCGCAACTACTGAGCACTCGAGCCACAGCTAGAGAGCCCTCATGCCACAACTACAGAGCCCATGCACTCTGGAGCCCACATGCCAAAACGAAGAGCCCACACACCACAACAAAAGATCCCACATGACAAAAGATCCTGTGTGCGGCAACTAAGACCTGACGCAGCCAAAATAAATAAATATTTTCTGAAAAGAAAGAAAGAAAGAAACCAAAGCAAGGAAGCATTTCAAAAACAAGGGGGGGGCTACCTGTGTCCAGTGCTGCTGAGAGATAGGGACAGATGAGGATGGACAAGTGGCTACTAGATGGCGGTCAAAGGTTGCCTTTGGCATGAGAGTCTCAGTGGATTGGTGAACACAGCAACCCTATGGAATAGAATGAAGAAAGGATAGAAGTACAACCCCCTGGGAAGGAACACAAAGAAGTGGGGTGGTGGCTGGAGAGCGACATGGGGTCAAGGGAGGACTTCTTCATGAGGGCAGACACTTGGGCAAAGACCTGGGAGAGAGGGAAGAGGGGATGACGTAGGTGAGAAAAGAGTCCTGAGCAGGCTGTGGAGGGGTGGGGTGCAGGTGGGGAGTAAAAACCAGAGCTCAAGATAACTGTTGTCCCCAGGGACACCTCTTCCACTGTAATAGAAGCAAAGGCAGGTGGGTTCAGTATTTCAGGGGGTAGGTAAGAGATTTCCTGACCTATTATCTTTGTTGTTTCAATAAAGTACAAAATGACAATTATCAGCTGGGCATGGGGTTGGGTGAAGGTGAAACTACTCCCTCTATTCTGCCTTCTCCCCCTTACCCTACTAAATACAGTCACACTCAATGCCCTGAACTTTTCCATCTTTTTGTCCTGGTCTTTCTGATCCTGCTCTGACTCACCAGGCTATCTCTCCTGAGTAAGAAGTCTACATTTTTAAAACAAAGCATCTGGAAATAACACATTAGTTTCCCCAGCCCCGCCCAGCCCCGCCCCGCCCCTCCCCACCCCGCCCCACAATGCTTCTGTATCACAGAAACATCTCAGCCCGGTAGGGTTATTTTGTTCCCCCCAGACACGGTAGGAAGACCTTAACCCTGGACCTGATACCACAGCTATTCACGTGGACAAATGATGAATGACATGAGATTCTGGCATGTAACCCCCCAGGCTCCAGTACAGCTGCATTACTCACATTTAACCACTGACCCTCCATCCATAGAAAGTCAGCTTTGGATCATCTGCCCCAAAGAGGGGAGGGACGCCCCAGAACCATTTACAGTCCTCGCCAACGTCTCGGAAGTGGCAGGTTGGGATTCAAATACTGTCTGTAGAATGTCTACAAACTTGACATTTAGCTCTATTTAATGTTATAAGTGGGTGGAACTCAAGCCTAGATAGCCACGCATTTCCCATTCCCAATAATGACATCAGGGCCGTCTGCCTCTGCCGTCCCAGAGAAAGGTAAAACAGGCCTCCAAGCCAACCAAGGTGGAGGCTCATGCCTGAAAAATGAATTCTTTCACCCACAGCTATTTTTTTTTCCACCAATAGAAATACTTCCAGGCTGAGTTGGCAAATGGGAGCCTGAGAACGTGTGGGGAAATTCTGGTTCTTACTGCAGCTGCTGAGTAATCGCTCTGAATTCATTTTGTCTCTACCAGAACTCTGCCTGCGCTTCCTTGGGAATTCCCCCAGAACAGGGAGTTTGCAATAAACTTGATGTCATGCTATTTATTTCTAAGGCAGGAAATGGAATATTTGTGGAAATTCCTTTGCAAGAAGAAATGATGACCTTTAAACTTTCATCGAAAGAAAAGGAAGTATATGCTCTAGTAAGATTCCCTCGGTCGATACTATCCAGCAGGGCTAAGAATCTCTTGCCTTTGGAGTGACCTCAGCAGAACAACTGAGAGACAGCTGGGCAGTGGCTCCACGGTTCCTAGGACATAAATCCCAGAGACCCTTCCTCCTCCCACCCACCCTCCAGTCACATGAGGCCTTGAATTTCATTTTCTAAGACTCGGAATGAAAAACACTCATCTATAAGAACTCCATACTCTCTACCTGAGCTTATTTCCCAAGCCTGTCCCTCCACACCCCCTTGCCCATCAGTCAGTTGGCGTCCCTGAATGAGGAAGGAACTTTCTGCCTGGTCACCAAAAAGTCCTCCTTGGCCTTCAGGCTGCTCCTCATCAGCTGAGTTCCCACCAGGCCGGGCCTCTTAAAACCTCTCCCTGAGACTTCCCTTACAGTCCAGTGGTTAAGACTCTGCCTTTCCACTGCAGGGGGCACAGGTTCGATCCCTTGTCAGGGAACTAAGATCTTGATCTTGCATGCCTCACGGTATGGCTGAGAAAAAAAAACTCTTCCGGGCTTCAGGCCCTGGAATCCCTATACTCAGAGGCTTATCTTAACTCCCCTCCCCTTCTCCCTCCCCTTTTCCTGGCAGGAAGATCCATCCTTAACTGCCTCCATTGACCTTCACACCATCCCAAATTGAGCTGCAGCATCTCTTCTATCCTCGCAAGACGTCGCCCTCACCCGTGGGCTGGCACATTCTCCTCCTGAGAAGTTTCCACAAAGTAGCTGCTGAAGTAAAAGGAGAAAAGGAGGGATAAAGGGAGAAAGGCAGGAGGGAAGGAGGAGAAATGACTTTTTACTTAGTACCAAATGTAACCAATATATCAGGCAGTCTGAACTTCACGAATGACAAACAAGAAATGACTTTGTTTTCAGTTTATTTTTGTACATGGTGTTAGAGAATGTTCTAATTTCATTCTTTTACATGTAGCTGTCCAGTTTTTCCAGCTCCACTTATTGAAGAGACTTGTCTTTTCTCCGTTGTATATTCTTGCCTCCTTTGTCATAGATTAATTGACCATAAGTGCGTGGGTTTATGTCTGGGCTTTCTATCCTGTTCCATTGATCTATATGTCTGTTTTTGTGCCAGTACCATAATGTTTTGACTACTGTAGCTTTGTAGTATAGTCTGAAGTCAGGGAGCCTGATTCCTCCAGCTCCGTTTTTCTTTCTCAAGTTTGCTTTGGCTATTCAGGGTCTTTTGTGTTTCCATACAAATTGTGAAATTATTTGTTCTAGTTCTGTGAAAAATGCCATTGGTAATTTGATAGGGATTGTAGTGAATCTGTAGATTGCCTTGGGTTGTAGGGTCATTTTAACAACATTGATTCTTCTAATCCAAGAATGCAGTATAGCTTTCCATCTGTTTTCCTCCAGCAACTGCTTCACACATGCTCTATCATATCCTTCTGATCCCTCCAGCCAGTGCAGAACTTTCTGTTGAATAACCTTCATATCTGAACAGTCTCAGGTTCCAGATAAAGAGGGCAGATATGAACTCTTTCACTAATTCTGTTCCTTTTCCCAAACCCTACTAAAATAACATTAAAGGGATCTTTAAAGGCACAAACCCACAAGGATGGAGAGAACAGGAAAGGAACCAGCAATAGTGGAAGGAGATGAAGATCAGGCAGCTCCCTGGTATGCACTTTGCTGAGTGCACATTCACAACAGAGATGCAAGAGGTCTTAGCCTCACATAGGAGTTTTTCAAGGAAAAAAATTTTTTTGAAAGCTGGAAAGCAATAGTTGGACAAGTGGAAGTTGATCTTAAGTGAGCAGTGGAAAAACTCAGAACCAGCCAACATTTAGTATCTCTGAGAGAGGGATTAGAGGGTGAAATATGGAAGACTGCTTGAAAGCCAATAAAGAGAGCAAAGAAAAAGTACATCTTGTGCCATTCCATTTTCATAAAACTCTAGAAAATGTAAACTAATCTACAGTGACAGAAAACAGATCAGTGATTGCTGGGAATGAAGGAGGGGAAGAGAAGGAATTACAAAGAGGCTTGAGGGAACTTAGGAGGTGAGGAATACATTCGCTATCTTGATTGTGGTGATGGTTTCACAGAGGTATGTCAAAACATATAAAGAGAACAATTTAAACGTGCAATTTATTATATGTCGGTTTTACCTTAGTAAAGTTGTTTGTTAGAAGTACTGACAGGGCTGTGAGGAAATTCTCATTTGTTGCTGACTGGTTCAGTGTTTTTGAAGAATAACATGATAGTAATTTAACATCTGGATAATAATTAAAATGACATTAACAGGGAAAAAAATAAATAATTATATCCACAGATGACTTTTCCCATGTTAACAGAAGACAACAAGAAGATAAGAAGACTCCGTAAAGGGTGTAAAATAAAGGGTCTTTGAACTAGGGAATACCAGGTATATTTGAAGGTGGGAGAAGTATCACAAACAGAGTAATTAATGACAGCATGCAACATGATTCTGAGAATCCCTGCCCTTCCCCCACACATACCACTTGCAGAAGGCTGATGGCCA
Organism: Lagenorhynchus albirostris; assembly: GCF_949774975.1. Classification (NCBI taxonomy): domain Eukaryota; kingdom Metazoa; phylum Chordata; class Mammalia; order Artiodactyla; family Delphinidae; genus Lagenorhynchus; species Lagenorhynchus albirostris. Next base: position 11,970,628 of record NC_083107.1, on the reverse strand, counting down.
GGCCTTTACCCTTTAGGCAGGAGACTAAAAGAGGCTTCTCTGGGGAATCAAGCCAATACTGATACTAGGGCTTGTTCAACCCAATGGCCCTGCCAGGGCATCAAAAGACGACACTCACAGTCAACAAGCCTTACCCATACTCTCAGAGTTTCCAATCAGCTTTTGAGCACCCACTTTTGCACATAAGCAGAAAATCTAGGATTACTAGACATCTGCAGGAACTTTCTAGCAAGGTGGGTATAAAAACAAACCAACTGAAAAAAAAGCAGAGGGAAAAGAAGAGACTATGCAAAGAGAATGAAACTTTAAAAGCAACAACAACAAAAACTATTATGAATGTCCTCAAAATAATAAGATAGTAGGATCATGAAACAGGAGGAAGATACCATGGGGGAACGAGAGAAGGGCTGGGGGAAAATATTCAGAGAAAAAGAAAATATGGTAAGAGAAATGAAAATAATTAAGAAGTTGGAGATTAAGTTAAACAAATCTCCCAGGAAGTAAAGCAAAAGACTAAAGACTTAGAAATAGAACAGAATCAATAAGAATATTAGAGGGTAGATCCAGGAGACTCAGAAGCTAAAACTAGAGGTTCCAGAGGAAAAGACAAGAGGAAAAATCAGAGCGGAAAGGCACTTACTCAAATAATTAATAAAGTTTTCAGAACTTAAAGGACAGGAGTTTCCAGATGGACATGGCCCATTGAGTGTCTAGCATAATGAATGAAAAAAGGTCCACAGCATAAAATTTCAAGACACTGGGGATGAAGACATAATCCTACAATATTCCAGACAGAAAACCACAGCCACGTGGAAATAAAGGGCATTTGAATGGTATCAGACTTCAAGCAGCAATATTGAAAGCTAGAAGAAAAGGGAGAAATGCCTTCAAAATCACAAGGGAGAATTAATTCCATCCAACCCAGAATTCTATATCCAGCCAAACTATCAACCAAATGTCAAGGTAGAATAAAGACTTTCTCAGACATGTAGGTTCCTAAAAATATTTTTACTTCTTTGGCATCTTTTCCCAAGAAGCCACTAAAGGGAGTAAACCAAGATAGAAGAATACATGGGAAACAAGGAGTAAGGTGTAGGGAATCCTGATGGTGAAGGAGATCTCAGGATGAAGCTGTATGCAGCAGTAAAGAGAGCCACCAGCCCAAGGTAGAGCAGGTCAGAAAACCTAGGAAATATTCTTTTTCTAAGATAAAAGAAACTGCCTAATACATCTGAATGTCTTAAAATTTAAACGATTACTGGAAATTTAGAGTTTGATTAATAATCATCAGAGGTGGATTTACTGTGAAGCTAATCAAGCTTAAATCTCAAGACCCTTCATTTACAAGGTCCCTTGCAAAGTCTGTGCTTAGTTTGTATTTGTAATTTTTTTAAATAAATTTCTTTATTTTTGGCTGCGTTTGGTCTTCATTGCCGTGTTCAGGGCTTTCTCTAGTTGCGGCGAGCAGAGGTTACTCTTTGTTGAGGTGGCTTCTCTCGTCACGGAGCACGGGCTCTAGGTCCGCGGGCTTCAGTAGTCGTGGCACATGGGCTCAGTAGTTGTGGCTCGCGGGCTTAGTTGTTCCACGGCATGTGGGATCTTCCTGGACCAGGGCTCAAACCCATGTCCCCTGCATTGGCAGGCAGATTCTTAACCACTGCACCACCAGGGAAGCCCTGTATTTGTAATTTTTATTTGTTTTCTTAAAGAGGGCTGCCAATAGAAACTATATCCAGCCCCAGTGATAAGTACATAAAAACTAAGCAAATGAAAAAAAGACAGTTATTAACTCAAGGGAAAACAACATGTTGAACTGGAAAGGAAGAGTTTACTAATTGGCTTAGGTCTGAATAGCACTGACATATTCATAATAATATAAACTCTTATTATTAATCTAAGAAAATTAAGATATAGCTGTATTAGGAGGACTGGGAAGTAGGTGAAGTGGATGGTTGGGACAGGACAGAGAACTGAAATTCTCATTCTCCAAAGTGGGAAGATCATCGTTAATGCCTAAAACTTAAAGTTCAGGAAAAAGTAAAGCAAGTGTCTCATTAAAAATAAGAATTAAGTACGAAATGATAGAGATGGGAGAAGAAGAACCTGCTATATTTAATATATTTTATATTTATATTGATTAATATACATTTATATCTATTAATAATAATATATTAGTATTTAACAAATCTTCTAGAACTATTTGACTCTTTACATGTAGAACTTTTAAAAACAAACACAAAAAACAATAAAGCTGTACTTTTTTTTTTTCTTTACTGGCTTACGTCAAAGATTCTCTATTTTTTTCTTTTTTTTGGCCATGCCACATGGCATGTACTATGTTTTAAAACTAGATTTAAAAAGGAGAAGAAAAAGTCTAATCAGTCTCATTTCAGTAATTAAAACTCCCTTCCATAACACAACATTGTAAATCAACTATACTTCAATTAAAAAAAAATTTTTTTTAGATTCCCTTCCAGGTTAGTCCACCAATCTAAGTCAGAACTTCAAACTTGCCTTCAAAATCAAAACGTCAGTCTCACATGTGACCAGTACACCAATTCCTTACTCTGAAAGGGGCAAAGAGAAAATAATTAAACGTTAGCCTGCCTCTGTGTGTGTGTGTGTGTGTGTGTGTGTGTGTGTGTGTGTGTGTGTGTGTGTGTGAAGCAAATGTGACAAAACATTGAGGACTGTTGCTTTAGGACGATGAGTGTGCAGATGTTCATTGTGCTATTGTTTAAACTTGTCTGAATGTTTGAAATTTTCCATGGTGAGAATTGAGGGGGAGGAAGGAAGATTACCAATCCCACAACTAATTCAAAGTTTCTCAACCTGGCCTGTGGCTCTGGGAAGGGGGGCGTGTATCTTCCTTCACTCTTTCCTCCTTCCCCCCCTCCAGTGTCCAAACTTCCTCCCTGATTTGGAGCCTAGGAAGAAGTAGTGGCAGTAGGGAAAGTCTTCCATGTCTGGGGTTTGCCAGCCAAACGGAGTCTGCCCTGAGTGGTGGGTGTGCTCGGCGGAGGCCTAGGTCAAGCCAGTAGTTGGATACAACTGGTGCAGGCAGGTCAGATGAGCGGGTTTGGCAAGCAGCAGGAAGTCACTCATTGGCATGAGCTGACTTGAATGCGGGGGCAATCTAATCAGAGGAATCTGCCCGTGAGGAAATCGTGGCATCCTTCTTTCGTAGATGCCTCGCTCAGGCACAGGAAATCACGGGGAAGGGGCTTGGAGGCAGTATTTCATCAGACGCTCCGTGAGACATGGCTATACCCAGGACACAGAGGCAGTGGGTACGGACGTGATCTTCCCTCTTCTGCACTGATGCAGAAAAGCCTTTGTGCCTGTACACACACGGATCCTCAGAGGACAGCCGCTCCTGGAGAGACGGGCCTCTGGCGTAGACATCACGTCTCTGCTGGTCCCTGGCAGCAGGGCCAGTGCAATGCCCTCAGGAAGCATCGCAAGCCGCTCCCAACAACAGCAGGGGCAGTGCCACGTGGGGACTGTCGCTGCCAGGCTGATTTACATGTGAGATAGCGACAAAGCTATCTCTGAATCTAAGATAAGCTGGGTGAGACTGAGTTCTTGGCCAGAAGAAAACAGGAGCCAGGGAAACTGCAATTATGTTTTTGCAGTTTCTTTTTTTTAATTTTTATTGGAGTAGAGTTGATTTACATGTTGTGTTAGCTTCAGGTATCTAGCAAAGTGAATCAGTTATACATATACATATGTCCACTTCCTTTTTTAGATTCTTTTCCCATATAGGCCATTACAGAGTATTGAGTAGAGTTCCCTGTGCTATACCGTAGGTCCTTATTTGTTTTTGCAGTTTCTTTACGCCCGCACAATTGTGAGGCCCAAAGCGTCTTTGCTTTGTTTTTCTGTCTAGTCTTTTAACAGACTTATTGAGATGCAACTTACAGTTTAAAAAATGCACGCACTGAAAGCATACAGTTTGATAGTTTTGACAAAGGCATACATCGGTGAAACTTTCCCCACAATCAAGATAATGAACATTTCCATTACCCCCAAAAGTTTCCTCATGCCCCTGTGTAACCCTCTCTCCCCCGACCAGCAGCCCCCAACACCAGACAACTACCGATGCTTGCTGTCCCATTAGTCAGTTTGCATTTTCTAGAATTTTCTATAAATGAAATCATATGATATGTTCTCTTTCATGTTTGGCTTCTTTCAGAATAATTGTTCTGAGATTCCGCCACATTGATGTGTGTATCATTAGTTTATTCCTTTTTGTGGCTGAGCGGTTTTCCACTGTGTGGAAGTACCATAGTTTGTTTATCCAATCACTTGCTCGTGATGTTGAGTTGTTTCCATTTTTAGTAATGACAAGTAAAGCTGCTATAAATATTCCTGTATGTGTATTTGTATAAACATATGTTTTCATTTCCCTTGGGTAAATAAAAACCGAAGAGTGGAAGGTCTGAGTCATATGGTAGATATATGTGTAAAGTTTTAAGAAACTGTCAACTTGTTTCCCAAAGTGGTTGTACCATTTTTCATTCTCATGAAGGTTCTATTCTTTGACATCCTCATCGACACTTGATATGGTCAGTCTTTTTCATTTCAGACATTCTTGTAGGTGTGCAATGAGACCTAAAGAGTCTGGAGTTCCACTGGTATCTTCTTTGGCACCAAGAACAATGCCAGGCCTAGAGGAAATACTAGTTGCTTGATTGATCAGTTTTTTTCAGTAAATGGAATCAGTTACAAACTGGTAGGCCTACGGGTTAAACTGTTCCTAATCAAAGGCACAGACACAGAGACAGTGAGGTATAGAAGGCAAAGCAAGGGATTGGTAAGGAGATGACTTGGGCTCTAGTCCTGGCCCATCATCTAGTAAAGTATTAGTTAAGTAGCCATTAGTTAAGTAGTAGTATTAGTTAAGTAAAGTATTAGTTAAGTAGTCACTCAACTTCCCAGGGGTTCAATTTTCTTATCTGTAAAATGGGAAACATTAGGATAACTGATTTGCAAAAGTTTATGGGTGGTCAAAATTATGTATATCAGTGAAGAAGTCTTTTCTATATAATAGAAATTTCATTTTTATGAGGGATGCAAATTTCCAAATATTTTAAGGACTACATCAGATGCAAAAGAAGAGAACTTGAATATTTTTGAGTCTTTATTTTTTACCTGGAAATTCACCTTTTGTTTGATTTCCACAACTACCTTACAAGGAGAGCTACCCCATTTCAGATGCTAGAAAACACCAATCTGTCAGACTCCAAAGCCCAGGTTCTTCTTCTGCAATGAGAAATGAAGCAACTAGTTCCCTACAGATGCATTCATCACTCAGGAACCCTGTGTATGTGCACTCTGTCCCCCAAACTGAATAGAGTTGCAGTTTCATAATAATCTCCTCAGTCATCCTCAACCCGATCCTTAACACAAATGGTTTAATCAGGTCTAGAAACAAAGTTGCTGAGGATTTAAAAGAAGAAGAATGTGTTACAAATGAACTTATATACAAAACAGAAATAGAACCACTGACATAGAAAACAAACTTATGGTTAGCAAAGGCGAAAGGGGGAAGGAGGGATAAATCAGGCGTTTGGGATTAACATATATACACTACTATATATAAAATAGGTAAACAACAAGGACCTGCTGTACAGCAGAGGGAATTATACTCAATATTTTATAATAACCTATAAGGGAAAAGACTGAAAAAGAATATATATATATATATGTATATATAACTGAACCACTTTGCTGTACACCTGAAACTAACACAACATTGTAAATCAACTATACTTCAATAAAAATAAAAAATTTTAATTAAAAAAAATTTTAATTAAAAAAGAAAAGAAGAAGAATGTGTTTCACCTCTTCTCTACTGGAGAGAGCAGAGCATGAGAAGCAGAAAGGTCAGCCCACACTGTCCTTCACATCTCGAGGATTCAGGGGTCAACCATATTTCAGGAGGGCCATGGACAAGCTGAGTCTTCACTGAGGAGAACAACCAACTCAATGAGGGGTCTGAGAGACAAGCTCTGTGAAAAGCAGTTAGAGAAGATTCCGGGGCACATGATCGATGTCATCACCTTCCTCAAGATCTCTGCTGTGGTGTCATAACTTCCGTGCATCTTTGTCGATATACGTTGGATCAACAGAAGGGACTCACAGAGGTGCTTACAGTCTTTGGTTCACCGAAAGGGAGAGCATTCTAATAGCAGAGCTGTCCAGCTGCAGAGTGGGCTCCTTCACAAAGCTACAGGTACCCCATTTCTTGAATCACTCTCATCTCTGCAGGAAATGCAGCTGAAGGTACTTACTGCCACCCTGAGGAAGAGTCGGACTAGGAAAACAGTTCCAAAATTCTAAGAAGTAGAAGGTATGGTCACATACTTGGAGTTTTCTAAGGTCTTTGTTTAATGAAACTGAAGAGTTGAGACAGGACATGCCAAATTAGACATTAATAGAGATTGCATTAAGACAACACAAGTAGGGACTTCCCTGGTGGCTCAGTGGTTAAGAATCTGCCTGCAAATGCAGGGGACACAGGTTCGATGCTTAGTCCGGGAAGATCCCACATGCCACGGAGCAACTAAGCCCGTGTGCCACAACTACTGAGCCCGCGTGCCACAACTACTGAAGCCCGCGCGCCTAGAGCCTGCTCCACAACAAGAGAAGCCACTGCAATAAGCAGCCCGCCCACCACAACGAAGAGTAGCCCCCGCTCTCTGCAACTAGAGAAAGACCACACGCAGCAACGAAGACCCAATGCAGCCATAAATAAATAAATAAATTTATATATTAAAAAAAAAGTCAACACAAGTAGATGACAATGAAGTAATGAGTTCTAGGGTCTGGCTCAATTACAGTGGTAAAGGCTGAGTAGGAAGACTTCCCAGAATATTAAGTGATGCTGAGCATGGGGCCAACTCAGCTGGAGAGCAACAGACTGGAAGGACTTTTATACAGGGGTCTACTACCCCAAAATCCACCAAGGTGTCCAACAAAAAGAGGCATACCTACCCTCTTCAAAGAGCCCAGAAAAGTCCCAAGAACTGAAGGCCAGAGGAAGATCTCTTTGAAAAATTTTCATAAGCTAGCTGGGAAGACTTCTTTTTAATATTTTAAATCTTTTAAACATTTTTTAAATGTTTTTCTTATTATAACAAAAGTAATATAGGTTTGTTGCAGAAATTTTTCAAATAAATAAAAGCACAAAGAAGAAAATTTAAAACATCTGTGATTCAAAATGCAAAATATTCCTGTTGTCGACATACTGGTATATATCCAGCCAGTCTTTTTGTTTTTATAAAACAGAATCATAAATACTGCTCAGTAACTGAAATACAGGGCAAAAGGAAAAAGACATATTTGCTTCATCCGTGTCAATGAGTTTACTATTTTATGAAGAGGTTTTAAAAGCTAACAGTAAAAAATCGAAACGGTAAAAATCATTAACAGAAAATTAATGACATTTTTAAAGTGAAAATAGCATTGGTGAAAGTGTGGGAAAATGGGCACTTTCATACAATGCTAGTGGCAGTGTATATGGACACAACCTTTCTGGAGGGCAATCTGGTGATAGAGTCCATAAACTTCTGGACACTGAATTCCACTTTCAGAAATTTAGCCAGAGGAAAATTTATCCTATGGAAATGTATTCCCCAGATTATATAAGTATTTGCCTTTATTTTCTTCTCATAATTTTATGATTTCTTTTTTTTAATGTTTAAGCCTTTCATTTATTTGGAATTGAATTTGGCATGAGGAAAAAAATGCAACCTTTTCATTTTTTATTTTCCAATGGATTATCAGTTCCCAATGCACCATTTATTAATTAATCCATGCTTTCCCCCTCTGCTTGTAAATACCGGAAGTTTGGCTTTGACATGTAATCCACTGCCGTTCGGGCTACACTTCAGGAAATGTTAGACTGAAAGTCAGAACATCCTGTCTCCTCCCTCAAACCTATGAGACAAATAATATGTCACTTCCTCTCTTTTTACTTTGGTTCTATGAATTCCTTCTTTCCAAATTCTGCAAGGAAAGGCCACTGGTTCCATTGTATAGAAATTCCCGGGGCTACAGACAAAGCAGAACTTAACTAAAATGGGGAAATCTGGGAAACGCTATTGGTTCAACCTACCCTAAGCTGTTACTCAAACTGTCTAAAGCCTAAATCATCATCTTCCTTCCCAAACCATTTCCTCCTCAAGACTTCTCCATTTCTATTGTCCAGACTCAAGATCTTGATGTCACCCTAGAGTCCTCTTTCTTCTCTCTCACACACCCAGGACCCAGCACATCAGTTCCTCCTTCCCCACTCGGGCCTCTCAGATCCGCCCCTTCATCTGGTCCCATCACGGCTTCTCTCAGCCCACGCCTTGCTCACCTTTCACCTTTCGTCTCCCTGCCTCACTGATTTCCTGTTCTAATCACTGTCAAAATGTTCTCCATCACAGCATCGCTCTGCTCCAAACGCTCCAGGGCTTCCTCCTTGCTCATAAACGACAGTCCAGATATCATATTGTTGCAGCAAAACCAGAAATGAGATTTTTCTGATAAACAAGGAAAAAATGAACAGGCTGGGGAAACAACATAAACAGGCCTGAAAGAGTTAAGCAATCTTGGTTATTCTTTAGCTGTTACTACTAACAAACACTTGTAGCTAGACTTATCCTTCACAAAGCTGATTACCTTCTGACTCCATACAAATTACCCTTTGCACCTGGCATTTCTTCTCCCCGTGCATTCCCTTGTAGCATTCTTCATTTCAGAAAGAAGGTCACGGGCCAATAACACCAGACCAGATAACTTCAAGGATGCCAGCTTTGGCCATAAATTTGCAGAAGAAAAGAAATGCAAGACCTTCACCAAATTGATCCTTATCATATACCCCAGACTACAAGCCCCACCTATAAAATCTTCTCCGATTCCCAAAGGAGGGTGGCACAGTTATTGAGGCATTAGCATACTGTGTCTTCCCTTTGCCTGGCAAAGAAAATAAAAAGCCTCTCTATTTCTTATCTTCCAATTCTCTGTCTCGGTGTTTTTATTTGGCATCAGTGCACAGGGAGCCAGATTTGGCAACAATATCAATACTCAGCGATGCCCGCTGCAATTTGGGAATCCCACCCACCTCCTCAATCTTTTCTCCTTCCTCTGACACGAGCTCTCTGTCTATCTCGTAAATATTTCGTTATTTCTCTCCTCTTTTACCTCCAGTCTCAACTGGATTTAGGGATCTTTATTCAAGTATTGAATAAAGTATGACAGTGCCCACTGTTAATTTCTAAAATTTTAAATTACACTGCACCTTAATGCCCATGTATTTACTTTTCTCAGTGGGTCAGTAGCCCTCACAAAAGCACAGTTCTCAGTCCCAACGTAAGGCCTTGCCTTTTCCAAGCTCTTCTTTTAAGAGACATAAATGTCTGCAAGTTGCACCATATTCGGTCCCGGAAATTTTGCATCGACGATTTTATCAGACCACTTCCCTCCAAGCCAAGAAAGAGCTGGGATCAGAATAGGGCACTGGGTGACTGAAATGAAAGGGCTGAAATAGGTCAGAACAAGCTGGAAGGAGCGGTAACACCAAAGGTGAGCTGGCAATGGTTTTGGCTGCACTGGGACCTGTATCCTCACGTGGATGGACCAGAGCCGGCAGCTCCCTTGCCTCCCAGGACCCCACACTCTCCATGCTTCCCCTACTTCCCTGGCTTCCCAGTTGCCTTTACCTGCCCCTTCCTGGGCACCTGCCCTCTAACCAGTCGGTTTGCCTACCGGGCCCTCTCACCCGCTCTCAAGCCTTCCACTGCTAAGGATTCCACAACACCAGCTCCAGCCCACTGTCTCTTCTGAGCTCTAAACGTATGCCTGCAACTCCCGCCTCATAAGCTCCTCCCACCCCACAGCCTCTTGTCCAAGTCTGCCACCATTTCTCTCAGAATGTGGTACCTTGGTATTCCTCGCTGCTCCTTCCAGAATATGGATAACTCAAATACATCAGCCATCCAAGTGGGCAGTTTTCTTAGGGCCGTCTATCTTCTTCACACCCCACGTCTAACCAATAACCAAGTCGTGTAGATGCTGCCTTCTAATAACTCCAGTACATCATTTTCTCTCCACCTCCACTGCCACCACCCAAGTCCGAGCCATCCTCATCTCTCACTGGGAGGATTCAACAGGCTTCTCCCCTCATTTGCTTTCTCCCCTTTAAAAACACAAACCTGATATTTTAAAAACACAAACCTGACTTTACCTGCTTAAAAATATCTCAAAATGCCTTCAGAATAAATCCAATGTCCTTAGTATGTTTACAAGGTTGTCAGTGACCTGGCCCTGTCTACCCCTTCACCCTGAACTCGTGCCACTTTGCCCCTCACTCTTTTGGCTTCTGCCAAACTGGCTCTTTTCCAGTTTCTCTAATACACAACAGTCCTTCTAGATTCGGGGCCTCCACGCATGCTGTTCTCATTGCCCGAGACATGAATCTCTTTCCATACGTCTACCTGCACCTTCATCTGGCTAAACCCTCCCCTTCCTATCCATTAGGTTGCTTTCTCAGAGAGACTTTCCGTGACTTTTCAGAAGAGATTAGGTTCTCCCCTCCCACTGCATATATTGATATCTCCATACAACCCTTTTCTTAATAACCACCCCCAACTGTGATCATCTGTGCAAGATATGGCTTCCCTGCTACCAGAGATGCTCTATGAGATTCAGAACAGTGTTTCTTTTCATCATACCTCATTCCTCAGCTCCAAACACGTTCCTGGACCAAAGATCTCCATCTTCTATGAATGAATGAAAGAACTGATAGCTGTAATAAGTATTCCAGTCTACTATACTCACTATAGACAAGCTTGCATTCCACTTTAAATTCCTTTGACTGTAACCTGATTTAGGCTAGCCATATTTGACATGCCCTGCAGCAAATCTATGCTTTCCATTCTGCATCACGGAGAGACCGGGACTAGTAAGAAAAAGGTCTAAAATTCCATGGATGGAGGAAGGCGGATAGATCCCAAAGAAGGGGCAGCCTGAGCAAATGTGGAGAGATGGGAGAGCACTGGACATTTGGAAAGAAGGGAAAGGAAACTAACACTAAACTCAACACTCTTACAAACACAACCTCATTTAATCTTTCTAAAATCCTGTGAAGGAAGAATTACTAGCCCAGTTTTACAAATGAGGCAACCAAAGTTCTAAAAGTTAAGGAAATTGCCCAGGGCCACACGGTAGGAGAGACAGACATGAAATGTTACTCCTTATGCTTTCACCCAGCCTATTTCCTCAGCCTGGACTATCCATTCTCCACTATCTAAATCTAATTCTTCAAGACACGGCTAAAATGCAGCCTTCGGGAAGCTTCCTTAATTCTTGGTGTTAGCTTCAGTCACTCCCTTCCCTTCCGTCTGTTTCTGTCTCTACTACAGCACTTCTTTTATTCTGCTTGTGCTACTGTCTTCTACACGGGTCTTGCCCACAATTTCCAAGCCTGTTAAGGGCCAGTGGCTTTCTTGCCACCTCTTTCCCATGGCTTCCAGTACAATGCCTTACACATGATGGAACCATGAAGAAGGTTGTCAAGAGGGCTCCAGGAAGGCTTCACGGAAGTAGGCTCTATAGGATCACCTTTTCCCCTCTGCCTCCAAGCCCTGCTCCTGAGTCCAGGCTCTCTTAGGCTTCTCCAGGGAAGCCACAGTGCTTTGAGCAACCCTGCAGGGAATATAATGGCCTACTTGGGAACAGCACTGGATGGAAGACCTCCTGGATGGAAGAGTCCAGAAAAGGGGAAATTAAGATCATATTTTTTCCTTGGATATTCCTTTTTTTACCAAAATACTCCAACACTTGTCCAGCCTTTCAGGCTCAGAAGCCTAAACTTCCTTTTCTTGAGGGTAATCGAGGGCTCAGATGGTCCTCCATGTATATCAAGCTTTCTAGAAAACAAGCCTGAGTCATCATCACTTAACAGATGGAGTAAAATTGTCATTTCCTTCTAATTTATCATCAACTGTTATATATTTCTGTACTAGAAAAGGAACTTTTTTCTATATGCAGTCAGAGTGATAAATCAAATTTGCCACTAAAGTAATGAAAAAGCAGGTATATCTTTGTGATTCAACTGTATGTGTGACTGAGAAAGATTCTACAAAGGAGAGTGAGGGGATTTCCCTGGTGGCGCAGTGGTTGAGAATCTGCCTGCTAATGCAGGGGACACGGGTTCAAGTCCTGGTCTGGGAGGATCCCACACGCTGTGGAGCAACTAGGCCCGTGAGCCACAACTACTGAGCCTGCGCGCTGGAGCCTGTGCTCCGCAACAAGAGAGGCCGCGACAGTGAGAGGCCCACACACCTCGATGAAGAGTGGCCCCCGCTTGCCCCAGCTAGAGAAAGCACAGAAATGAAGATGCAAAACAGCAAAAATAAATAAATTAGTTAATAAACTCCTACCCCCAATATCAAAAAAAAAAATAAAAAAGAATCTGCCTACCAATGCAGAGGACATGGGTTCAATCCCTGGTCCGGGAAGATCCCACCTGCCTCAGAGCAACTAAGCCCGTGGGCCACAACTACTGAGCCTGAGCTCTAGAGCCCGTGAGCCACAACTACTGAAGCCCACATGCTCTAGGGGCCTGTGTGCCGCAACTACAGAGCCCGAGCGCTGCCACTACTGAAGCCCACGCACCTAGAGCCCGTGCTCCGCAACAAGAGAAGCCACTGCAATGAGAAGCCCACACACCGCAATGAAGAGTAGCCCCTACTCGCTGCAACTAGAGAAAACCCGCACGCAGCAACAAACACCCAACGCAGCCAAAAATAAATAAATAAAAATAAATAAATTTTTTTTTAAAAAAAGTTTTAAAAAGATAGTGAGGAATGAGTTCAGTGTGGGCTCTATGTAACCAAACATAACATTTCAAGAGCACAGAGCTGCCATGAGGCAGAACATGGTCATGTTCAGGGTAGTCATGAAATATGGAATGGACAGCCAGGGCTAGAAGCCTAGTAGTCATTCAATACAACTTCCTCCCTTTATAGATAAGGAAGGTCCAGAGAATGTGTGGGAATTGCCAAAGGTCACACAACTGGTTAGGGTCAGGGTCAGAGTCAGATCCAACTCTATTGCCTCTCCCACCACACTGTCTGCCACACCTGCCACTCCACACCCTGCCTGGGCCACATTTGCTCTAATCAGGGGCCCATCTTCTCCAGCAGCCAGGAGTTCATAACAAAGGGAGGGAGGAGAGAATCATGCACTGGGCATGGGACCTTTGCAATTGACCACCTGCATGCATAAGTCAGTCTCGCATCATATTAGATGCCCGTATTTTGTTTATAAAAAATGCTTTGAAAAATTGTAAAGTACCATATAAACGTTAGAGCTTGAATGTAATTATTATGTGCTTTGAGTCTGGGCTGTTACTTCAACTTTATGATTGGCTATTTTGTTTTCACAGTTAATTGATCTTTATATCTGGAATTGAAACTTGGCCAACATGACCTTAGTGGAAAATTCATCTCCCAGAGGGTAAAGAATGTGACAAGAAGAATGCTAATCTAGACACACTTCTGTCCAAGAAGACATCGATTATGTGAAAGAGGAATTTTGAGGAAAAAAATGCGTGTCACTTTGGAGTTTGTGATAAAGGAAGGACAGTCATCCCCGGTAGTAGTCAGAATAGGTTAGGCTGTACCAGAGTAACACATAAACCCTGAAATCTCAGTAACTTAAACACGAATGCAGGTTGTTCTAGTCTCATACGTTTACAGCCACACCCCACGCATTTGTAACCACACCCTCGGGAACACACCACCTCTGAAGTTGCTGCGTCAGGGGAAGTTGGCAACGTCAGAGGCACACACTGACCCTCGATTGCATCAGCCTAGAGGTGTAACATGTCACGTCTGACTTCCTGCTCACAGTGCATTGGCCAGACAAACCATGTGTCCCTGATCTAACTGCAAGGGAGATCAGGGCATGACGATAGACATTTACCAAGTAATCCCACCAATGAGTAGATGGATGTTCGATGAGCATGGTCTACCAAATATATGTTCCTTAGATTTCAAGAGAGCAAATATTGAAATGCTGGAGCATCTCATCTGTATCGAAACAAATGTATACATGCCTTGAGGAAAAAAAGACTGAAAGGAAATACACCAAAATAATAATAGTGAATACTTTTTTTGAATAATTATTCAATTGTTTGGGGATTTTATTTTCTTCTTCTCTCTTTTTTTTTTTGTATTTTTTGTATTTCCCTAGCAATATTTAATCAACATGTTTTAGAACCCAAAAAAGTAATACAAGTGTTTTTTTTTTAATTGAGAAACAAGTTCAGGCCAGAGATAACTATGATTCACATAAGGAAAAGAAAAGAAAATCTTTTAAGAATGCACTTCTAATTAGACATGAATTAGACAGTCTAATTAGACAGTCACAATTAGCCAGCAAGAAGAAAATGAGAGAGAAGCATAGACATGACTGTGCCACACAGGAAGCTTTCTGATGAACTATGATTTTTTTTAAGGTTTTAAAAATTTATTTATTCAGTTCATAAAAAGTTCCCCACCCTCCAAGTCTTCATCCATGGCATTTTCAGGACCACACCCTGTTCTGTAGCTTCTTTTACTGTCCAAATTGTATCACGTTTCTTGCTGGAGTCCAGGCAATTGAAAATAAACAGACTCACATCTGGGGAATCAACAGACCAACAGTGGCAAAACACAATACCATGAAACAGAAAAATAAAATGTTTGTTACAGGAGTGCATCTCACGAGTGTGGCTCACTGGCGGCGGCAGCTATGTGAGCATTTCTTTCTGCCTCGAGTTCAGAAACAATCTGGGCTATCTCAGGGTGACTGAATTTTCCTGCTGTGGACTTGTAGAAGTCCTGCAGTCTCCCAGGTTTGTTCTCAAGGTCTTCATATTCAGATGCCTGAAGAATCATTTCACATTGGTCCAGCTGCTTCACAGATTTAACTTCTGCACTAGATTGGGTCTCATATTCTTTCCAAAGTTCATAGAGCTCTTTTCTGAGATCCTCTGGGAGTAGCTGGGTTAGCTGCTTCATAGCTTCCTCTTCTCGCCTATGTTTTTCTTCTTTGGGGATGTTATCTGCTGGTGCTATGTCCCCAGCGATGCATTCTGTCAAATCATGAACCAGGGCTAGGCGTACACATCGGTCTTTGTTAAGATGTTCATCTTTGGTCACCAGAGCCATAATTGCCATCCTATACATGTGACCTGATACGCTCTCTGGCTTCTGGACATTTCTGTATGCCCAGCCAGTACATGGGACTCTCTTGAGCTGTCCCACCAGCCGCAGGAACTGCAGCAGGTTCTGGGCCCCGTGGCCCGAGATGGGCGCAGCCATGCGGCTACCCAACCCAACAGTGAACTATGATTTTTAAAGTGTGTCTGTGAAAGAGAGAAAAAAGGACACAGAGCCAATGGAGAAGGCAAAGAGGGGGCACAGCTCTATTTACCACCATCTCAAGAGAAGAAAGAAAGAGAATTTAGAAACAATAAAAGCACATACATCAGGGAACAAACAAGCTTAGGGGAAGAAAGGGGATCACAGCTAAATGGGGATTTGCTGGCTGACCAGGAAACTGTCCCTTCCTCACCCTGTCAACTTGAATTTCTCCATCTGCTCCAAGCCACAGCCATCTCGATGCTCTCCGAGTTCCCAGAGCACTTGCCCAAAGTTTACCCAAAATTAAATGGGTAAAGACCTTAGTGGAGTCGACACAAGGCGCTGCCCGGCTGGCTCTTGCCTCCCTTCCCACCCTCATATCACCACCTTCTTAACTCCCCTCAACTCTGGGCTCCAGCCTCAATGCCCTGCTTTCATGTCATCATTTGACCCCCATGACTTTTTCTCTGCCTGGAACGTTCCCTCTTCCCTTCCCATTGAACTACCCACTCCCGATCTCAGACTAGCTCCTCTGTTCAATGTCCTCACAACGCTTTTATCTCAGTTTGTACATATCTACTCATATAGGGGATTATTGATGAACACTTTTGCTGTCAGCTTCCAGGAGAGCAGAGACCATAGCTGGTTTCGCTCACTGAATGGGGTTTCATTTTTTTAACTCCTTTTTTACTTACTAACGAGGAGACATGGAGAGATTATATCTTCACCTTCCCTTTCTTTACTACAGAGCCAGTGTCACTAGGTAGTGGGATATTTTGAACTAGAAATCAAGAAACAGCGAGTTTTCATTTTTCATTCCCACTCTCATCATGAACTCTCCATGTGACCTCGGGACACTGACGCTGCCCCTCTCTGAGCCTACTTCCTCTTTTAGGAAGTGTTTAATCTACATAGTGTCTGAGGTGCATCCTTCTCCAACATATCATTCTAGGTCCTTCGAAAGACTAACAAGACAAAGCAGAAGAAATTAGAGATTAACAAGAGCAAAAGAAAGAAAGAGGTCACCCACTAAGAAAAAGAGAATCCCTCGTGGTTGACTGAGCCTCGACTCTGGAATCTGAATTCCATTTCGGCAACTTGGTTACCTTGCGATCTTAGACAGATTGCTGCATCTCCCTGGACCTAGGTTTCCTCTTCTATAAGTGTGATAAGAATACCGACCCCACAGTTTTGATTATCTCCCTTCAATCAAGCACTCTTTCACCCTGTCACATCCAACTACATGCAATGATTTTAAAGTTGGTTCCCAAGAGGTTTACAGATGATTCCTGTCTTCGTGATACAATGACAAGAGCATCACCAAAGTCCCCATTCAGACTCCACCACGATCATGTACTCAATTACGCTGATTGCCTTCACCCCTTTCCTGTATTTCCAAAGAAAAAAGTGAGATTTCATAGAAGAAGAGAGGAAAGCTATTTCAAACCATTTCTTTTTTTTATTTTTTATTTTTTTTTTACAAAGAACCTTAGAATCACTGAATGATAGGCTGTTTGAGGCAGGAAAGACCTTTAAGGACAATCAATTTCAGCCCTGTCACCTGGCGTTGGTGGTGATAAGAGACCTGGCATATCTATATGCAGTGGAAAGAGAAGCTTGGACTTGGAATCAGAAACCCGAGTTCAAGTGCTGGCTCTGCCAGTTTAGCGACCATAGGTTGGTCACTTAACCTCTTCAAGTGTCCTCAGCTGTGAAAGGGCATGGTAATCACTGTCTCTCATAGGTAAAGTGAGGAGCCAGTGAGACAGTGCGGGTGAGAGTTCTTTGTGAACTATGTAAAGCAGTTTTCAACTGAAAAGCACCACCGTGACTGTTAGACCCACAGCCTCCAAGCTCATAAAGCGTATCCAATCACCTACCAAAATACTACATCCTCTCATCCTGCATACCTATAGCATTTTTTATTTACTTATTTTTTTTTTGCGGTACGCGGGCCTCTCACTGTTGTGGCCTCTCCCGCTGCGGAGCACAGGCTCCGGACGCGCAGGCTCAGAGGCCATGACTCATGGGCCCAGCCGCTCCGCGGCATGCGGGATCCTCCCGGACCAGGGCACGAACCCATGTCCCCTGCATCGGCAGGCGGACTCTCAACCACTACGCCACCAGGGAAGCCCTATAATTTTTTTTTTAAGATTTAATTTTATTTATTTTTGGCTGCATTGGGTCTTTGTTGCTGCGTGCGGGCTTTCTCTGGTTGTGGCGAGCTGGGTCTACTCTTCGTTGCAGTGCGTGGGCTTCTCATTTGTGGTGGCTTCTCTTGTAGCAGAGCACGGACTCTAGGCACGCGGGCTAAGTAGTTGTGGCTCGCGGGCTCTAGAGCCCAGACTCGGTAGTTGTGGCGCACGGGCTTAGTCGCCCAGCGGCATGTGGGATCTTCCCGGACCAGGGCTCGAACCTGTGTCCCCTGCATTGGCAGGCGGATTCTTAATCCCTGTGCCACCAGGGAAGTCCCAATACCTGTCTAATTTTGTGAATCATGAAAGAAAAATACTGACGCCCAGCAAAACCCCTGGCACAGAATAAGGGCACAATAACTTTTTTCTGAATGATTTAGATTAAAAGGACTAAAGAAGGATTTTTGAGGCCTCCCCAGAGTCAAGAAGTGGATACAGGAAACCACCCAAATTCCCAGTCACAGGACAACCCACAAACACACTTGGGGCTCCAGTATGTTCCTCTCTCTGTTTCCTAGAAAGAGATGGTGTGGTGTTGAGAATTACTTGCAAGTCAAGCTTTGTTCACACTCACAGAAAAGCACGTTCCCCAAAACAAAGCAAGGACTCCTCACTCTCTAAACCTCACCCACATTTTTGTTCTTCCTTTAAAAACCAGTTTCCAAAAAGGTCATGTCCAGGAAAAAGTTAAGTGAGACACAACCTGAGTTGATTGGCTAGAAAATCAGTTCAGACCCTCCTTGAGAAATTCAGCAACCACATTTGAGCAATTTTCTATGACAGAGATGTGACATGGGCCAGGATGGGTGTTGCCACTGATGGTGGAACCAAGGGTATTTTCCTGGATTACCAAAGAGGTGGTATGTATTCCTCCCAGAAACTGAACCCACCCTAGGTTTCAGTGGAGGCCTTCACCTGAAAATGTCCTCCCTGTTGAAGTTTCAAGTCATTATTTTCGTAAGAACTATATTATCTTCAGTGAACTAAGGCATTACAATGATGACTCTACAGGGTCCCAAGTGACAGAAGCCATCGTTAGCGCTGTTATTATTTTTGTTTAATTGCATCTCCATAGCAGCCCACGTTCACGATGTGCTTTGCAATTGTTTCTTAGTAATAGTCTTCACGAGATCCGTAGGAGGCAGAGGGGGTAACGAGTGTTAATATTTCTGTGTCTCCTGAAAGAGAAGCACCGACTGCCAACACCTTTCACGAAAGGATCCATCCTGAGACATCCAAGCTCGTCCCAGTCTGGTCCTCCATCTACATTGCCTGCATCCAGGATGCCAGTTATTCCTGTGGTTCTTATTTATAACTATTATAACACCAGGTCTGTGAGCAGGAGGAACTGAACTGGACAATAGAATCAGTACCAGAGATTTTGCACCTAGGACAGACCTTAATGATCACCTAACCAACCTCATGATTTATGTTAAACAAGGCCCACACAGCATGCTTTACTCAACTCACACCAAACCACTTTACTCCTAGCCCTTCTGAGCTTTTTTGCTTTTTAATATCATGTTGCATTGTGGTGTCTTGCCTTCCTCTCTTTACTTTTTATATTCCTCCTCTACCCTCTTTTCCCATCCATTTCCTTTATTTTAAATTATATGGCTTAAACTCCAACCAGGAAACCTGAAACATTTATCTGCTAAGAGTCTGGCGTTCTGCCACCTGAACTGGGCCAGCCTCAGTATACTGAAAAAGTCTTTGATGATAACAGCCAGGTAACACTGAATCAGGGTCGTGTATAAGAGTCCCTGAGTCCCTTCCTTTCTCAATCTCCATTCTTCTTTTATTTTTGACCGTGCCACGCAGCATGCATGATCTTAGCTCCCCGACCGGGGATGGAATCCAGGCCCCTGCAGTGGAAGCGTGGAGTCTTAACCAATGCACCACCAGGGAAGTCCCCCGATCTCCATTCTTGAACCCAGCCACTGGCTTCTAGCCTTGTCCATACCTCCCTGAGTCTGCAGCTATCCTCACACACCTTGGGTTTATCCTAGAGAAGACCATGCTTCTCTCTGGGCTCTGGTAGAAGCCAAACATGGCCAGGAAAAGAGTTTTCTCCTAAAGCTCTGTCACTTCTGTCTGAAATGGATTGACAGTATTCAGAGGAGTAAAAGGATTGACTTCTGTGGTTGACTATGATTTTTCTCTCCTCTACCCTGCCCTAACGGAGAAGTGGTCACCCCATACTCGAGTGATGGATGCCTACTCAAGCAGACCTCCCTCTTCAGAAAAGACGGACCGTCTTCTCTCAAGAGCCACCCCTTAGCTGCCGGGGGACTTCCAAGTATTCCATCAATTCATACTCAGCCCTGGGGCGCAATAAGCAAATTAAGCCAAAACACGAACTACAACTCCTAAGCGCCCCTCCAACTCTAACCATCTACAATTCTGCTTTTAGGAGTTCTCCCTCCATCCCCCACCAAATATTTTTAGAAACTTAAGTTTCCTGTTCTTCTTCCCTTTTTCTAAGACTACATGTTTATCACTGTTTAGAGCAAAGCAATAAATAAATGAACCAAGTCAGAAACTCCTGGAATCTCTGCAAACACTATGATCAAGTATATGGTTTGTCATTATTTTGGCCAGTATAAGGTTGAATGAACTTAAAAAAATACAAAGCAGAATTTTTCCCTGTGAATTTCCAGTGGTGCAATCATGGCCACGCCCACTCCAGAGCAGACAAAAGGCGAAGAAAGCCGACTGGGGCTACAGTCTCCACACGGAAAGAGAGCAAGTCATTTCACTGTCGCTCGCTCGAGTCAGCAAAGGTAAAGTCCTTATCACATCTTTGGATATTAACACATTTTTTTTGTTTTTCTCCTTGGCTGTGATCTCTCAAACTGCCTCCTCTGAAGCTAAAGCCTCTTCCTTCCTTTCCCATCCCTCTCTGGTTTGGTGTGTGAGTTAGAATCACAGTCAGATTTCAGAAAATGCTTCTCTCTACTGGTGGGAAATTGAGGGACAGAGGAACTGGTTACATATGAGGGCATTGGAGAGTGCAGCCAGGGCTTTCCTTGAAGGGAATCTCTACAACCAAAAACTGTTAGGAGAAAACTGGGAATTTCTAACGCTGCCTCTCTTTTGCATCTGTGTAAGGTAAATATCTCATCCTTGTTGGGGGTTTTCTGTTTCTTGTTTTCTACTTATTCAAACTTTCGTTGAATGCCTACCATGTGTGGTGCGTTGGGTTGGACACATAAGGGTTACCAAGATTCTAAAAGAAGTTTACTGTGTAGCAGAGGAGGCAGATACATATGCAAATAATTCAAGGGAGTGAAAAGAAGAGTGCTGAGTGTGAGCTAAGTCATTCATTAAATGTCTCAAGAAACACAAAGGGGAGGTGGTTCTCGTTGCTGGCATCTGGTTCAGAGGCTGGCAGGACTGACAGCTACTGGTGTTCTCTGTTGCAGAAGTGAAGATGGCCAAAGTCCCCGACCTCTTTGAAGACCTGAAGAACTGTTACAGGTAGGAAAGAGCTTCTGTCTCTTGTGATTTAATGAGGGGATCAAGGTACATTAGAATCCAGCTGGGCCAGACCCGCAGAGGCTGTAAAGATGTGTCCTACCTCTGAAGTCAGGGCAGGTTCAGTGAAGACCCAGGGAAACAGAACCCAGAATTTAAACTGAGGTGAAATTGACAGGGAGGCAGCCATTCTAGAAAGATCACTTTTTTAAAAAAAAAAAAAAGTCTATTCAGGTCTTCTGCCCATTTTTTAATCAGGTTGGTTTTTTGTTTTTGTTTTTTTTAGATGTTGGGGGTAGGAGTTTATTAATTTATTTATTTAGTTTTGCTGTGTTGGGTCTTCGTTTCTGTGCGAGGGCTTTCTCTAGTTGTGGCAAGCGGGGGGCCATTCTTCATCGCCGTGCACGGGCCTCTCGCTATCACGGCCTCTTTTGTTGCGGAGCACAGGCTCCAGACGCGCAAGCTCAGTAGTTGTGGCCCACGGGCCCAGTTGCTCCGCGGCATGTGGGATCTTCCCAGACCAGGGCTCGAACCCGTGTGCCCTGCATTAGCAGGCAGATTCTCAACCACTGCGCCACCAGGGAAGCCCGAAAGATCACTTTTAAGGGCTGCTGAGTCCTAGTGGTTTTCAACATCTACTTAGACACAGCTTCTGTCTGGTTCACATGCCCTGATACAGTAAGGAGTTTTAATGGATTGTCAGAAAGAGAAACCTTTCTCAGGAAAACTTCTTGATCTCAATCTGGAATAGGAAATGGCTTCACAGCAATTTGAGCATGTGAAACATACACGGTCAATCTCATTCAGACACAGGAGAAAGATAATGAATAAAAAGTTAAAATTGTGTAACACTTTAAGCCAACATGGTATTCCCATTACCTATTAAGATACACTAACCACAAACTAGACTATGGAAATGTTGCCTGGATATTTGGCAAAGTATAAATGATTAAATCTGTTTTAGTAAATACATGAAAGCAAAGTGTAACGTATAACCCATTTGGTTCAAATTTAAATGAGGTGCTTCAAAAGTGTTTCTTCTCTCTTGAGGAGCTTAAAATTTTTCCCCGAAATTCAATTACAAATCTTCAGTTGGTTAGCCAAGTCTCGTTTTTATAGGTAGAGAGCAGGTAGAGTTCAAGGCCTGGCCCGATGATTACTAATTCCAAATTATCAAGTACAAATTACTGCGTGGGTGTGTATGCACAGAGGCCCTTAATTTCCAAAGATGACAGTAATGGCTGTGTGTGTGTGTGTGTGTGTTACCCAAAGCTAATATAGTTATTAAAATATGTTGCCCAGTGACTGTAGTGATATAACAAACAGAATTAAATTCTCATCCTCTTGTTTAACAGTGAAAATGAAGAATACAGTTCCGAAATTGACCATCTGTCTCTGAATCAGGTAAGCATATGACTGTAATTCTTATAAGATTGCTGTGTTTACGCAGTATTTTCTCCACTAGTATAACAATGGCTTGAATCTTAGATGCTTCTGTTTTACCTTCACTAGAAGTCCAGAGACATGCATTTTTTCATTATAAGTGAGACCAACTGCCTCTTTGCACTAACAGTTGATGGCATCATTCATGGTCACCAGATTTTCCCAGAACAGAGCAGAACTCACCTGAAACTCCAAGAATGGAGTCTTCTGGGTCAGCCTTCAATCAGAATGTTGGTTTTGCCATCCTGGGACAGCCCCTTTGGGCCACTTCACCAGGGTTCTGTCTCCTTAAGTGACGTGTTGTTGACACCTTCTCTAACACCAGCTCCAGAGATTAGAGATAGCCCTCTAAGTGTAATAGCCCATGAAGCTGAGGTGGAAGAAGCAGACCAGTTGAAAGTAAAAAATCTGCAGCCGTTCACATGCTGTGTTATTTGGTTAGGAGACCACAAATAGGTACTGCTTTGTGTGTCTTTGGTACTAGTTCTAAAAGCTATACCTAGGGGAGTATTTCTAAAATATTTAAGCATTGTCAAGTAGGTGTTTGACCTCCTGAGGGGGAACTGACTAGAAGGCTACCACTCACTAAGATCACTTGTAGACCTGTTTCATTACAACATGTCATTTTTTTTACTGAAATATAGTTGATTTACAATATTGTGTTAGTTTCAGGAGGAGAGCATAGCGATACCGTTTTTTTTTTCTGATATAGGTTATTACGAGATATTGAATATAATTTCCTGTGTTATACAGTAAATCCTTGTTGCTTATCTATTTTATGTACAGTAGTGTGTATCTCTTAATCCCATATCCCTAATTTGCCCCTCCCCCCTTACATCTCCCCTTTGGTAACCATAAGTTTGTTTTCTACGTCTGTGAGTCTTTTTCTGTTTTGTATATAGGTTCATTTGTATTATTTTTTAGATTCCACATGTAAGTGATATCATATAGTATTTGTCTTTCTCTGACTTACTTCACTAAGTATAACAAGATCTCATTTTTGAGTCTGTGGTTGGATGACAAAGACCTTCCCAGAGATCACATCTTTTCAGGGAAATCCTCAAAGGAGGGATGGGAGGAAGTGGGTAAAGAGGAAGGAGGCAGAGGAAAAGGAAAGGAGGAAGGAGAAAGGAAAGGAGGAAAGGAGGAAGGAGGGAAAGACTGATGAAACATGGGTTACCCGAGACCAAAATGGACATCCTTCTCTCTAAGTCTGTTGAATAAAACTCCTATTATAAAGGAGTCTCATTCTATGGCCATGGGCAACTTTTCAGTTTTCATTTTCCTTCCTCACAGAAGTCCTTCTATGATGCAAGCTATGAACCACTTCATCAGGACTGCATAGATAAATATATGTCTCTGAATACCCCTGAAACCTCTAAGACATCCAAGCTTACCTTCAAGGAAAATGTGATGATGGTGGCAGCCAACGGGAAGATTCTGAAGAACAGATGGTTGAGTTTAAATCAGTTCCTCACCGACGATGACCTGGAAGACATTGCCAATGATACAGAAGAAGGTAAGGGGTCAAGTGCAATAATATCTTTGTTTTCTACTTTTAAGCAAATGGGGACAGCAGAGTACAGGGAAAAATAAAACCTTGAGTAACAAGAGGGCAACCAACCATTCGTCTGTAACTATAAGAAAGGAAAATTAATTTTTAGCCTTCTCCAGTGGGAAGAGGTCAGCAGTGGCTTGAGTTTAGCATACCTGCTCACAGGCTCACTTCGTGGCCATATTCTTAAGGTCATGTGACTTTGCGCCTTTCGACAGAAAGCAGTTATATACTGTTAGTGGGTGACTTCCACTGTGGAAGTTATGCTCCTCCACATACTAATTATGTCTCCTTGGGCAAGTTACTTAACCTTTCTGTACTTCAGTTTCCTCTACTGTAAAATGGGGGTAATCCCCTAACTGTTGTGAAGATTAAATGAGTCGATACTTGCAAGCTTCTGGACTAAAATAATGCCTGGCACGTAGAAAATACCTAAAAAATGTTAGCTATTATTAGCATTATTACTACTACTATTTTGTTAATACTACTGACACTACTAACTTACTAATGGCTGCATTATCTCTAACCTTCACAACAATCCTACACTCTTGTTTTATATATGAGGAAAGTAAGCTCAGTGAGATAGTGACCTGCCCAAAATCTCACAGTGTGTTAAGTAGTAAAGTGTCAAACCAAATCTGTTCTATCTGACTATAGAAGTCATGATTTTTCTCCCATGCCTTCACTATACAAGCCTCCACATGAGATATAAACCTAATATTTTTAAAGTAACAGCTAAATATTAACACATGTTCACCTAGAAAATTGGAAAATACAAGAATGAAAATTAAAACCACGCATACGCATACTACCCCTCAGAGTTTACCACTGCCAGCACTATGTTACCTTCCTTAAAGTCTTTCCTATGTTCAGGCACACACAGGAATATACATGTTAAACATTATTAGGTCAATTACATACAATTTAATATCCAACTTTTTTCATTTGTCACTAAATAAAAGACATTTTAGAGCTCCAGTTTCTTACCATTATAAGTAATGTGACAATGAAGAACCATATCAATAAATCTTCATTTCTATCATTTATTTACTTAGAATAAAATATTCCTGGAAGTAGAATTATTCAGAGCCATGAGGATTTGTGAAGCTATTGACATATACCCCTGTTCAGAAAGGTGGTAGATAGAAAAAACAAAATAAAAAAATTTTTTTCAAAAAATAAAAAGAAAGGTGGCAGACTATGGAGAACAGTATGGAGGTTCCTTAAAAACTAAAACTAGAGCTACCATATGACCCAGCAATCCCACTACTGGGCATATATCCTGAGAAAACCATAATTCAAAAAGAGACATGTACCACAATGTTCACTGCAGCTCTATTTATAATAGCCAGGACACAGAAGCAACCTAAGTGTCCATCGACAGATGAATGGATAAAGAAGATGTGGCACATATATACAATGGAATATTACTCAGCCATAAAAAGAAACGAAATTGAGTTATTTGTAGTGAGGTGGATGGACCTAGAGTCTGTCATACAGAGTGAAGTCAGAAAGAGAAAAACAAATACCGTATGCTAACACATATATGTGGAATCTAAAAAAAAAAAAATGGTTCTGAAGAACCTGGGGCAAGACAGGAATAAAGACGCAGACGTAGAGAATGGACTTGAGGACACAGGGAGGGGGAAAGGTAAGATGGGACGAAGTGAGAGAGAGGCATGGACCTATATACACTACCAAATGTGAAATAGATAGCTAGTGGGAAGCAACCGCATAACACAGGGAGATCAGCTCGGTGCCTTGTGACCACCTAGAGGGGTGGGATAGGGAGGGTGGGAGAGAGATGCAAGAGGGAGGAGATATGGGGATATATGTATATGTATAGCTGATTCACTTTGTTATAAAGCAGAAACTGACACACCATTGTACAGCAATTATACTCCAATAAAGATTTAAAAAAAAAAAAAAGGTGGCAGACATTTAGACCTGCACCTCAGTGACATATAAAATTCCTAGTGGATTCATTTTTTTCTCAGAGTGCATTGATTTGAAAATATAGGTGGAGACTATACAAGGAGTCTTCCTGGTTACTTACAAACCTCCAAACAACCAAAAAAGTTGTACAGGTAATCTTTTAAAAAAAAAAAACTATTGCCTGAAGAATCTAAGTTTAAAAAGAAACAAATAAGTAACCACAGGGATAATCCTAGAACCAATTCTGCTGACAGGGTGATTTCACTTCTCTCTCAGTTTCCTCACCTAGACTGGGATATTCTTCATGTCCCTTCAGTAGCTTGTATTAGAGCATGTATATCATCTATGTTTGTCCTTGGACATTAATCTGAGCTCGTGTTAACGGTTTTAGAAATCATCAAGCCCAGATCAGCACATTACAGCTTCCAGAGCAACATGAAATACAACTTTATCAAGCTCATCCAACAGCAATACATCCTGAATGACGCCCTCCATCAAAGTATAGTTCTACATCCGTCAGGTCAATACCTCATGGCTGCTGCATTAAATAATCCGGATGAGGCAGGTAAATGGACAACTCTGTCATCTTCCCCCACCCTTTTTATTTCTGTATTTCTTTTAAGCTTTCTGCTTTTAAAGAATAAACCTCTCTAGATTCCTGGCTTTGCACGATTTATCTAGAATAGGATGAAGCACATCACCCCTCGTAAAAATTCTGGGCAAGGACAGGAACTTCAGCCAAATCTGGAAGCTTTAACAAGAGAGAAGTGTCTTAGCTATGAAAGCTCTAAGTGCAGTTTAAAGCTTTCTGAGATACTGTCTCCTTTGGTTCTCTGAGATAGTCTTATCCTTGATTTTAAAGGTAAGTAAACGGAGCCTCAGAAATATTCAGTGACTTATGCAAATTTACTCAGAAGCCAATGAGGAGCCTGCTGATCAAACTTCCAAATAACATCAAACTAGGAAGAATCATTAGCTTTTTTTATATATATATAAATTTATTTGTTTATTTTTTCGCTGTGTTGGGACTTCGTTGCTGCACACGGGCTTTCTCTAGCTGCGACGAGCAGGGGGCTTCTTTTCCTTGTGGTGCTCGGGCTTCTCATTGTTGCGGCTTCTCTTGTTGTGGAGCATGGGCTCTAGGCGTGAGGGCTTCAGTAGTTGCAGCACGTGAGTTCAGTAGTTGTGGTGCACAGGCTTAGTTGTTTCGCGGCATGTGGGATCTTCCTGGACCAGGGCTCGAACCCGTGTCCCCTGCACTGGCAGGCGGATTCTTAACCACTGCACTACCAGGGAAGCCCAAGAATCATTATCTCTGATAACATAATTGTGAGGCAAAGTAGCCAATAAGCTGCAAATATGTTCTGAAGAATGAAATTTAGGATACAAGAAATTTTGTCACAATGATCCAATTTCCATGGTGTACATATTTTAGCTTAAGGACATGTCATCAGTAAACAAAATTATCTTCAGAGGTCCAAAGAGGCTACTTTGTGATAAACAAGCAGGGCTCTTTCTGATTGGATATATTTCAGCTAACATGCTTTCCACTCTAAGACATTTACAAATTATTTTATGTTCTACTTTCCTACTTAATGTTATTTCACACAATTTTCCCACATATTGACAGAGTATATGTATTTGCCATTTTTAATGGCACTAGAATATTCAATCATGTTGCTATGCTGGTGCCTTGGGTTTGCTCTAAATAATTCAGTTGCAAATGTCTTTGTTTAAATTATTTCTTTCTCTATGAGCTTATTTCTTGGAATGTATCCCAGATGCTGGATTTCTAGGCATAAATAATTTTACAGCTCTTATTGAGCATTGTTCTCTAAGGAAAACTGAACTACTTTTCACTATCCTTAGCAACATATGAGTGTATCAGCTTCTAAACCCCTCCATTTTACTCATGACTTCACAAATTCCAGGGTCTTATCCCACTAATATAATTATAAGAGATTCAATAAATATGCAGCCCCCAAGCATTCATTCAACATAGAAAATTCTAAAGCCATTAACCAAGTATTTACCTGTCTAGTGAATAAGGCAGACATTGTGAAGGATACAAAGATGTATAAATTCCATTCCTGACCTTCAGGTACTTACACCATAGTTGGGGACATAACTGCACACACACAGAGAGCATCTTTTATATATATATATATATATATATATATAAATTTATTTCTTATTTATTTATTTTTGGCTGCATTGGGTCTTCGTTGCTATGTGCGGGCTTTCTCTATTTGCGGTGAGTGGGGGCTACTCTTCGTTGCAGTGCACGGGCTTCTTATTGCGGTGGCTTCTCTTGCTGCAGAGCACGGGCTCTAGGCATGTGGGCTTCAGTAGTTGCAGCACGTGAGCTCAGTAGTTGTGGCTCGTGGGCTCTAGAGCACAGGCTCAGTAGTTGTGACGCACAGACTGAATTGCTCTGTGGCATGTGGGATCCTCCTGGACCAGGGCTCAAACCCGTGTCCCCTGCATTGGTAGACGGATTCCCAATCACTGTGCCACCAGGGAAGCCCACACACAGCATCTTCATAAACACTTGATTTTACAGAAATACAGTGGATTTACTTTTTTTTTTTTTTTGGCTTTTCTCTTTGCCAGTGGAATTTGACATAGCTGCTTATACATCAGGAGATGATACTCAACTTCCTGTGACTCTAAGAATCTCAAAAACTCAACTGTTTGTTTGTGCTCAAAACGAAGGCGAACCCGTATTGCTAAAGGTCAGTTGTTCTCAGTCTCCAATTTACCTTCATTTACAACCCATGCATTTGTAGATGATCCCAAGAGGCAGACACCCCTAGCAGGATGGCACAGTCCTCTTTTCTTCTTCTTTTTTTTTTTTTTTTTTTTTTTTTGCGGTACGCGGACTTCTCACTGTTGTGGCCCCTCCCGTTGCGGAGCACAGGCTCCAGACGCTCAGGCTCAGTGGCCATGACTCACGGGTCCAGCCGCTCCGCGGCATGTGGGATCTTCCCGGACCGGGGCACGAACCCGTGTCCCCTGCATCGGCAGGCGGACTCTCAACCACTGCGCCACCAGCGAAGCCCCCATCCTACTTCTTACCCACTATATTCAGAGGCAGTTCTAGGCAGGATCTGTGGAGGTGGAGGTGGCAAAATGACATAAAAGGCAAACTGCCTTCTTCTTCTTTCTCTTTTCCCTGCCTGGTCCTATTCACCTCCCATCCCTGGGCATCTGTTTATTCCATCCCTCTTTGAGCTCTACTGACATCTACTATCTGACCTACATGACAGTAGGCTTTAGTACCAGGGGGCCTGCCTCCAAGAGTGTCAAATAAGCCACTGAGATCACAGATGATTAATCACCTGCCAGTGGGTACAAAGCAAAAGCTGGGAGCCACGGCTCAAACCCTGGCCTTCTGACTGCAGTGCCTCTCTCTCTCCATTGGTACCAGTTTTCTCTCTCAGCCCAGCCTCATCTCTCCTACCACATTCCCCTCCAAACATACAGACACACACACATGCCCACTAGAGCCAGATGTTTTCTCCACTGATTAGTGGGTGACTCTTATTCAGTAAATGTGTAAAGTCCAACCCCTGCTCCCACCCTAACTAGGATTTACGTGGATGCATGTGTCTCTCTTCCTGGATCAAGTCAGATGAAAGTGATGTCTATAGAGTAGGGCAGTAGCTTCATTTGTGAATTCATTCAACAAACGTTGTTTATTGAGAGCCTTCTATTTTTCAAGCAGTGTCAACAGCTCAGTAGACAGTGGTGAGCCAAAGCCTTATAGAACTCACTCTTCTGAAGGGCACAGACAATAGACGAGCCAAACAACCAGCAAAAAGTGCAAGATGCTGTAAAGCCAATGAACAGGGCGCTGAGATAGAGAAAATGAGAGCATGCTTTTTACACAGAGCTCCCTAGAGATGAGAGCTGCTGCTAAGAGGGAACATGCCGTGGGGGGGGGGGGCCATTCCAAACAGAGGGATCTGAGTGCACCCAGCCCTAGAGCTTTACAAGGCCAGCTTCAAAGATCAGAAGGGACACCCAAGGAGCTGGGACACCCTGAAAAAAAGGAAAGAGAAATAGAGGAAAGGACTTCCAACAGGGAAGTATCCTGACTTTACTTATATTTTCTAACTCAGAGAATAGATCAGAAAGGAGGCAATAGAGAAAATCTGATTAAGATGTGGTAGTAACAGTCAGGGTGGGTGGGGGTGGGAGTTGTGAGACAGGTGGAAAGAAGGAGACAGAATCTGGTTATATTTTGGAGATAGAACCAACAAGAGGAAGAGGGGGAAACTGGGAGAGAAATAGGTTTGAGAAATAAAATCCTTGTTGACAGTGAAAAACCCAAGGAAACCTCAAAAGGGTATTTAGTTCTTTTCTATTAAAAGAATAGAGAAGAAGCATCTTAAGTTAGAACTTGAATTTTGTTTTTCCATGAAAGTACTGTTAAATTTTTTTCATACTCGCAAGAGGAACAAGAGGAGTGTCGTCTAAAGGGATCACAATTTTCAAAAAATTGTATTGAAAAGATTCAGCTTCTAATATGCCTGGAAAGTTTTGTGTATGTGTGTGTGTGAGATTTGGGTTTCTTCAGTCTTCAGTTGTTGACTTAAATACAGAGATAAACATGTCTAAATTCTAAGTTATTTTCCCAAAGTATGTTTTGTACATTTAGAGGTCAAAAGGTTTCCAGGTCTTAGCGTCCTTAGTGCTCATATCTGATGCAAAATGTTCTATTCCCATGTTCAGGCAGGACAAGAAGAATGTTCCGCCCTACCTGTCAGGATACAGTGAGACACTAGTGTCTTTGGCGATCTTCATGATGACATTGGATTTCTCTCCAGTTAACTGAGGAAACCAATTATTATGAATAGATGGGGCCATACATCTAACAGGCATGTAATAAATGCTTTCTGAATGAAAAAATGAATGAAGAACCTATATCATCATGTTACCTACTCATAGTCCTAAAGTACTGTGTATCTCATGAAGACCAAACGCCAAGGAATTGAGCATCAGTTCTTTTTTTACCATCTTCCTCTTCTCTTTTAATAGATCTTTGTTTTCCTTATCCTAGGAGATGCCTGAGACACCCCAAACCATCAAAGATGAGACCGATCTCCTCTTCCTCTGGAGCAACCATGGCAGTATGCAACACTTCAAATCAGTTGCCCATCCCAAGCTGTATTTTGCCACAAAGGGAGAAAAACTGGTGCACCTGGCAAGGGGCCCGCCCTCTATCATTGACTTTCAGCTTTGACTGTGGAGTCTACTTACTTGTGAAGTGTTGACAATCTGTATGTACCATGTACATGAAGGAGTCAAATCCTGCACTCTTAGTCACTCTCAGAGCATGTGCTGAGCCTTTTTAACTCTAAATGAATATTTACTCTCTTTCTAAGAGAGGGCACAAAGTCTAGTAGAACCAACACTAACATATAATGTTGCTTGTTATTTAAAGAACACCCCATGCTTTGCAAACTACCAATCATTTTAATTATTATTATGCATACAATCTTGGGAGGGCCAGGGCTACTGACCGTGGCTACCAAAAAGGCTCTACCCATATTACAGATGGGTTAACTAAGGCATAAGAATACTAAGAAATACCCACCATAGTATTTGGAATGAGAAGCCATGGACCCAGGATTTCATTCCAACTGCTTAGCTTCTGCTTTTAAGTTGCTGATGGACCCTTTATCAAACACTGTAAGTTTCTGGGACCTCAGTTTGATCATCTTCAAAATGGAGGGAATGATGGCTATATCCTTCCTGCCTCAACAGTATTTTATGCCAATCCGTGAGCTCGTTTTAGTAAAATACTTCTTGAAGCTGAGCCTCAAGAAGAAGGCAAAGGATGCAATATTATTTTAAATTATTATTTATTACACTTATATATTTATAAATATTATTTCTAAGATAATTGTAACATTATTATATTTATAGCAATTCTTTGCAGTCTCTGAGTATGCCCATGTATCTTCAACAATAGTAGACAGTGTTTTCCAGGCTGAATGAGTTTCAGGCACTAAGGCACTTTGATCCAAGTTGTGCTTTTTCCATTGCTGTGAAGCTCTGTATTCTAGTACCTGGGAGTTCTGTAATTACGATAATAAATTTGTATTAATTACCTTGTTCGTTTGAACTGGTAACTGGCCAAACTCTTTCACTCCTCCGCCTTTGTCATTCTTGTGTCATTCAATTTCACCTGCTCTCAAGTCCTACTAGCTAAAATGGGATGAACCTAACTTTGGCAACCACAGGACAACTGTTATCTCAACTTTCTTTTCTGGAACATGAGCAACGTTTCTTCTAGGTTCTAGAAGTTGTGATCCAATCGTAGTGTTACATTACCATCAACAATGTGAACTGATACATTATTATCAATCATAATTGAATATAATTTAGAAAAAAGTAAATCTGGCCCATAATTACATATTGTCTTAATCATTATTTTACAGCATGATAATTAGGAACAGATAATAAAAGTAAATAACTATAAGTAGTGTTACAAAACCATACCAAGATTTTATGGGTTTTCTCTCCCCTTTGTTAGCTTGCCAGTATGCATAAAAGGCATAAGAATGATAATATTCCCAGGTTCATTTAAAGCTCATATTACACACAACACATGTGTTCTTATGTCCATACAAACTCACATATTCAGAGCCACATTAAGGACTAATGGATCCTTTTGGAAAGCATAGATACAAAGTATGTTGAGTTGGAAAAAGTTGAAATCAAGAGAACTTGGAATTAGATGTGGGAAGTAGTGGAGAAGGAGTAGTCCAAGATGACTCTCAGTTTCCTGCTACTGGAGAGAGGGTGAGCAGTGGTGTCTTAATCAGTATTTTTGGTGAAAATATGGAGTTCTAGGATGAAATATAATGAGTACCATTTTAGACACGTAACTTGAGCTACTGGCAGGACACCCAGATGCGGATGTACAATGGGCAGATGATGATGTGTCTGGAACTCAAGAAAAGTTAGAACTAGATACAGACTTGGAAGACATCAGCAGGTTTTTAGTAGGTAAAATCCTAAAAATGACATCAGAGAGAGAAGAGAAGAATATGATGAACACTGTCGGTTGTCCACCCAATCACCATCTCCCCATCTTCCTTACTGACAGAACCCTGACTTCATTCAGAAAGAAATATGTCTTGAATTGGCTTAGACCAACTGGACTCAAAGAATGAGTCCAATTGGTCTGAGCCAATCATGGTCATTCTGTCCTCCCATGACTAAGTCACGTTGAGTTAGTCCTGCCTAATGTGATGTCTGCTGGGGGCAATTTCTGGGAAAGATTTTCTACTCTGATAAAAGAGCCATGTAGAAGAAAGTCTTTTTTTTCTTCCTTCCTTCCTGCATGAGACATGTTCTATGAGGATGTAGAGCTTGGAACTGTGCTAACCAACTTGCACTTGGGAAGACACAGCCACACGCTGAGGATGGCAGAATGGAAGGAGAAATAGAGTCAGCATTTCTGATGACATTGTTGCACTAAGAATCTACTTACTGCCAGACTTTAAGACCACAAGAAGCATTATTGCGATTTTATTCTTTTTATATTTGGCCGCGTCGGGTCTTCGTTGCTGTGCACGGGCTTTCTCTAGTTGTGGCGAGTGGGGGCTACTCTTCGTTATGGTGCGCGGGCTTCTCATTGCAGTGGCTTCTCTTGTTGCAGAGCACAGGCTCTAGGCATGCGGGCTTCAGTAGTTGTGGAGCACAGGCTTAGTTGTTCCAGGGCATGTGGGATCTTCCCAGACCAGGGCTCGAACCCATGTCCCCTGCACTGGCAGGCGGATTCTTGACCACTGCACCACCAGGGAAGTCCCATTATTGTGATTTTAAATCATTTACATTTGGTTTGCTATTACTTACAGCCGAACTCAGCCTAATTGAGCACCACAGAATACAGACACAGATACAGAGCACTGCAGAAAAACAGAGAGAAAAGGAAAAAACCTGTTCTTTTGTTTGTTTCACACTGTTCTTTCTAGTTGCCATTACTTTCCTAGGTTTTCTATACCCCGAGTCTGGCTAGAGTAAGACTAGGTATCAATATTTTAAGAAATAGAGAAATACAAAACACTGAGCAAGCAATACCAATTCAAGAAATCTTAAAAAGCATAATAGCTGCTCAGTCTTCAACAGTGAAATATTGAATCATTCTAGAAATGGCCTCAAGTATTATTCTAACAGGATCAGCTATGCATATCCCCTACTCCCTACTCCCCAGCTGCATAAACAGTGAGAAGGTCACCATGATGAGCTTCAACAATCCTAGCACTGAACTTGTTGGAGTCTATTTCTTTAATATGGTCTTATACATCAGTCTCCAAATTGATGAGTATAGAGCCATATCACCTGTAAGTCCAAGGTATGGAAGGAAAAGGGAAAGGATATTTCCCTAACCCTCCCCCCAATTAAATCATCCCTCTGATGCTTACATATACCTACACTTGAACTTTTGGGGGATGATGGAAATAGTTGGGATAACAGTAAGTACTGTGTTGGATGTAAAATATCCTTGTGTATCTATACCTATTCCTTGATTGTGTGGTGGTTTCATGACCATATAC
Organism: Lagenorhynchus albirostris; assembly: GCF_949774975.1. Lineage (NCBI taxonomy): Eukaryota > Metazoa > Chordata > Mammalia > Artiodactyla > Delphinidae > Lagenorhynchus > Lagenorhynchus albirostris. The sequence goes on along the minus strand of NC_083107.1, from coordinate 11,936,046 downwards.
ATTTGTCAAAATTGTCCTCTTGAGTCTTGGCCAATGTTGGCTTGTCAATATCTCTCATAAAACTTGTTACCCAGAAATTAGTATACTATTCAGGATATGGCCAGCCCAGCACAGCTTAGAGTGGGACCTTGTCCTTCCAATTTTAGACACCATGCTGTTTTTAGAAAGTGACATTAGCTTTTTGAAAGCAAGTGACATTGTTGATTCATATAGGGTTTGTAGGCAACAAAAACCTATAGGTTCTCATCCTAAATTCAAAACTTTACATATATCCCTGTTCAATTTTAATCTTTATTTGGCCCCAGATCTTTCTAGATTGTTCCAGATTCTGATTTTTTTTTTTATACACTGACTCTTCCTCTTAGTTTTGTGACATCTGTAATTTGGTGAGCATGTTTTCATTTTGTACATAGTATATCATAGAGTATAAAAAATAGGTTACAAACATTTTTGCAAGGTGCCTGAACTACAGTGACCAAGGGGAGAGTGGTATGAGCTGAAGCTGTAAAAGTAGGCAAAGGCTAGGCCCTGCAGGAGTTGTAGGACTTTAGCCTCAGAGCAATGGGAAGCCATTCAAGCCACAAGATGGATACTTTGCTAGATGAGTTGAGAATTGTTAAACCTATTTAGCTTTTTTTCCATATTTTGTGTCCTACAAAATAGTTCTTCAAATATCCAAAGAATTTAGAAAAGGGTGCAGAGTCAGCCCATGTTGCTCCAGAGAACAAGGATCAATGAGCAAGAGGCTTATTTGAGCTCTTTTTTTTTCTTTAATTTTCATAATAATCAGCAGTTGTCTAAAAACAGGACAGGTGAAGCAGCTCCCTGACCCAAGCAGTATTCCTACAAAGATGCAATGCACACATGGGACCTGCAGAATACTCTAGCACTGGGTGGTGGACAAGATGACTTCTCAATCTGCAACCCATTCGATCACTAAGATTCTATAAAGACCAAGAGAACTCCTTTCACTTTTCTGAAACTGTACATGAGCCACTTTCTTACTCATTAACCAAAAATGTTCTGCCCAGCTGCTAGATTTAACCATTAGGCAAGGATTCATGGCACTAGACAAAGAGTCCAAGTTTTCACTTAAATAATTATCAGTTGTCCTATTTTAAACATATTTGTATACTACTAGTGTGTCAAAATATATAAATCCAGAAACCCCAGCATGGCTCCCTCCTGAACACCCTGTTTGGAAACAAAGAGGAGAGCTGCCCCAATGGCTTCATGCCCAGCTGAGCACCCAAGTGGTGAAGCAAACCTGGCAAAAATGGGCCCACACACAGCTCCACCTCTCTATCCACCACCTCTCTGGCACCTAGGGAAGTGGAACCCTAACACATAGAGTGCCAAAAGCATTTCCCAAACCTCTTCATGAAACTGTGGACTAGCCAAACTGGGGAAATTTTTGAAAGAAAAGTTTTAGGACAGAAATAAAAGGAATGAGGTGTGTCTAGGGACTCAGGAGGTCTGGACCTGCCCCCATTGTCCCTTCCTTGGTTAGGCATACACCCAGCTGATAAGGTCTAATCAAAAATATACATCAAAAAGGGGCCATCCCGAAAACAGTATGGCGGTTCCTCAAAAGATTCAAAATAGAGTTACTGCATAATCCAGTAATACCACTTCAAGTTATATACCCAAAGAATTGAAAGCAGAGGCTCAAACAGATAATTGTACACTCATGTTCAAAGCAACATTATTCACCATAGCCAAAAGGTAGAAGTAACCCAAGTGTCCGTGACAGATGAATGCATGAACAAAATGTAGTATATACATGCAATGGAATATTATTCAGCCTTAGAAAGGAAGGAAATTCTGTCATACGCTACAACATGGATGAACCTTGAGGACTTAATGCTAAGTGAAGTAAGTCAGTCACAAAAAGGCAAATACTGTATGATTCCTCTTAAATGAGGTTCCCAGAGTAGTCAAAATCACAGACAGAAAGTAGAATGGTGGTTGCCAGGGCCTGGGGGGAGAAGGCAACAGGGAGTTAGTGTTTAATGGGTATAGAGTTTCTGTTTAGGAGGATGCGAACGCTCAGGAGACAGATGATGGTGTTGACCTGAAATAGACTGCCAGATAGTTTCCCAGCAGAGATGGGTTTATTCAGGGTCAGCAGAGAATTGCAATTTGGGATCTGCAACCATGACGAGCCACACTGAAGTCGAGGGAAGGAAAAGGCTTTTACAGAGGGGGAAACGGAAGTTGGGAGAGCTGTAATAAACAAAGAGTCCCTGGCTTTTCATTGGCGAGTCCTTGCCAGGAAGCAGGAGTCTTTCTTCTTATGACTGGGCTCCCTGTGGTCGCAGAATATGAGAACTCCCCCTTCTGATCTCCCTACTCTATTTGAGGTACATGTTTGATTTTTTACAGTGGTGATGATTGTACAGCATTGTAAATGAACATAATGACACTGAACTGTACACTTAAAAATGGCTTAAATGGTAAACTTTGTTTTGTATATCTTAGCACACTGAAAAACATAAAAGGAGACACGCTGCAGTACTAAAAACTAAGATCCTTTAGCTTCAGAGACCCATAACAAGTGGAGATGTACACTCATGTGGAGTCGCCAAATTCATCATTTTGGTTTTATCTTATTTTTATGTGAACCTTAGCATCTAAGGGGGCTGGGGAGGCGTTGTCTATGGGGCCCGGGGGCTCCCCCATCGCCCATCCCCGCTGCCTTCAGCGTAAGTGACAGCACAACGGCCCAGAAACCGCATCCTTAAAAGGGGGGCTTCTCCCACTTAACCAGCCGCCCTCAGTGCCAACTGCCCGTTCAACTGTACGTTCTTCCAATCAAAGGGCCCCCTGGGTGATTTGACTGGCAGAGCCAACCACAACGCGTCTATTTCCTTTTGTCCCGCCCTCCCCTGCTTCCGACTGGCGGGTTTCAAAACAACGGGAGCCAATGAGAGTGGGCGCACGCCCGACGCGCCGGCTTTGACTGCAGGCGCGGCCTTTTGAAGAAGAACTGTAGCTGGGGAGTCATGGTGCAGCCGGGGCCCTCCGCCGCCGCGGGTGAGTATGACTTCGAGCCGCTGTGTCTTACGGGCGGGGACGAAGGGAGGCCCCCGAGTGAGTCCTTTAGGCGGAAGTGGCTGGTCCGCTCGCCTGCCTGCCTCTGCCCCTCCGTCGGCGTTTCCGGTCTAGGGGGCGCTGACCCGAGCCCAGGCCCTAGGCCCCGGTGAGAAGTCGGGGCCGGGGGTCGGGGAGGGTGTGCGCGGGGCCATGTGCCTCCCAGGCATCTTCCCAGTGACTCCCGCAGCAGCTCTGCAAGAAGCTGTCATTGTCACCTCGTTTGGGTAAAGAACCTGAGGCCCCTTGCCCGGGGTGGCACAGTCAGTAGGAAGCTAGGCGCTCCTGCGGCCCATGTTTGGCTCCAGGCGGAGCCCGGGTGTGGCCCTCGGGGCAGCGCCGGCCGCCCGAGTAGTGACAGCTGTCAAGGAGGGTCTCACCCCGACGCGGAGCTCATCTCCTCGCAAGCCTGCGCGCCCTGGTGGAAGCTGATGGGTTAAACGTGCGCGGAGGCTGAAGGGCTCCCCGACCTCTTAGATGTGCCTGGAGCCCTTTGCTGACTTTCAGCGTACTCCTGCTCAGGTGCCTGCCACCTGCTCCAAAATGCGTATAGTGTTTTGTTGGTTTCGGTAATAATGCATGTTGACTGTTTAGGCACAGCAGCCTTTCAAGATGGGCATTTCTGCCCCATTTTAAAGGCTCAGCAGCAGCAAGGTTTGTTAACTTGCTAGAAGTCACAGAGCTGGGATTCCAGCCCCGTCTCTCAGTCTCCAACGGTCCTCTTGACACAGCTGTCTCCTAGGGATGCATCAGAGCCAGATATCAAAATACAGGGCATAAATACACTACCACGTGGAAAATAGATAGCTCCTGCTCTGTGATGGCCTAGTTGGGTGGGATTGGGGGGGGGCTGCCCAAGAGGGAGGGGATGTGTGTATGCGAATGGCTGATTCACTTGGCTCTGCGGCAGAAGCTAACACAACATTGTAAGGCAATTATACTCCAAAAACGAAAAACAAAAAAACCCCAAAAAACACAGGGCAACTCAATTTAAATGAGGTTGAGTTGTTTTGCACCCCTATAGCTTTCTTTTTTTTTTTTTTAAACCATTACTGAATTTTAGCCTTTTCCAACCACCCAGTCCCCTCACTGAGTCTCTGCCTCTGGACTCCCTTAGTTCTTTCTTTGACCCTATTTTATGGCATTTAGATTTTGCCTTATATTGTAATTATTATTGTGTTTATCTCCACTACTAGATTGAAACTTCCTGAAGATGGAAATACTGACTTTTCATTCCCTCACAGATGCCTTGCTTAGAAAGTCACCATATGGATAGATGTTTGCCATGAACCCCCTAACCTGGCCTATTTTGTCCTTAGTACCAAAGGCAACCGTGTAAAGGTTTGGGGTCAAAAGTCATCATCCCTGTTAGAAGGGATTAATAAAACAAGGCCCGGGCTTGCCAGCTTAGGTGGGCCAGTAACAGAATCTCTTCAAGCAAAGCTTGATGTGTTGGAGCTGAGAACAGTGGCTGTGAGCAAGGGCTTTGGGTTTGGATAAACCTGCTTTCAAATCCTGGCTTAGCCACATGTTATCTGGGTAACTTTGGGCATATCATTTATCCTCTTTAAATTTCGGACTGTAAAATACTTCATAGGATTGTAGTGCAGATGAAAGGAAGTGTGTGTGACGAGCTTTGAACGTGGCATATAAATGATATTGTTGATGTTAATATTAACCTGGAGGCACATTTGTAGGGCTGGGGACTTTATAGCTTTATGGTCCAAAGCCAGAATCATTACAGAGAGGTGTCATCTTTTAGAATATAAACGAACTGGTTAGAATCTCACGCGTTTGTTTGCTCGCCTGTTTTGCAGAAGAGCGGCAGAGAAAGCTCCAGGAGTACCTAGCAGCCAAGGGAAAACTGAAGTGCCAAAACACCAAGTGAGTTTGTCTCCCGCGGTTATGCACGTTTGCCCTGGTTGCTAATAGCAACTTAAAGCCTTTTCAAAACATAGCCCTTTTGTTTGCAGTCTACTCAGACTTGCCTTGGGATCCTATGATTATTCAAAAAGGGCATTTCCAGGCAAGCCATGACAAAGATGTTGGCAAAGATTTAAGCATTACTACTGTGACAGTCTCCAAAGGCGGGAGAGGAGGGTCTACAATATCACCTGCAATGCTGCAAGCTTTTCCTGTCCCTGCTGCGTTTCCTGGGAGAGTGATTCTTGTGAAGGCAATGTTTGGCCGAGGAGTTGAGTGACGCTGGTTCTGGTACTTCTCTCTAAAGCAGGAGAGCCGGTTCAGTCCATCCTCCATAGCTGCACACCCACATCCTCCAGCCTGACAGTGCTCTTTGGTCTCCCTCTTAGCACTTATTCTTGAGGTAAACGGAATATGACTGCTTCACTTTGATCTTTTGTCAACATCTTGTCATCTAAATGGCGTTATCTCACTTGCCTTAGCATTGATATGTTTTTCTACCCAACATGTTGCTAAATTTTTATTTGAAAACCAATTTTTACAAAGTTAGCTTTCACCCTTTGTTTTAGTTTCTTTTTACTTTGGGTTTTTACTCGACTTTATTTCCTTGATTAAATAAACCTAATTCATGTAGTCAACATATATTTATTTAATACCTGTAATGTATCAGTCACTCTTGCTTCTGAAGGTATGTGCTCCCTGCCTTCCCAGGACTTACATACATCCAAGATGGGAGAAACAAGCATCAAAGTCCCTGTTAGTCTTGTCAGTTTATGATCTGTGAAGACTGAGTCTAAATTCTCTGTTTTTCTCTTTTTTTTGCATTTTATCTCTCACTAGCTAGATTTCATATGTGCCTCAGCATTTTTTATTTATATCACTTTCCCCACCTGAAAATTCACTATGTGAAGATACTTAAAAAACAAGCAAGTTTTTTTCTTACTTATAGTTGATTTAATATAAATGAATTTATTTACAAAACAGAAACAGATTCACAGTCATAGAAAACAAGCTTTTTAAAGAAGCATTTAATTATCTTATTTGGCATTGAATCTCTAGTGCCTGGCACATTGCAGTGTTCCCGGAATGATGTTCCACTGAGTAAGACTATGCAGAAATGAAGAAAACACATATTTTATTAATACTGTTAGAATGTTATGTTTATGCATAGGACATCTATGAAAGGATCACAGAAAAAAACGGGCAACAGTGGTTGTGGTCGCTGAGGAGTAGAATAATAGGACTGAGGAAGGGATGATAAGGAGACTTTCTGTCAATCATAATTTTTGAATTTTTTTTTACCATATATGGAAATTCTAATGCTTTAAAATTCTAACCGTAAAAATTTTTAATTACTGTACTGTTAATCACTGTACTTCCCAAGCCTTGCTGATTCTTCTGTACCAAGAATTAATCTTATTTCATCTTTTATAGGCCTTATCTAAAAGCCAAGAATAATTGCCCGAATCCACCACCTTCTAAATCTGTAAGTAGAAATTAGTCTTTTAAAAAATATCCGTTTTGGATGATTAGCAATAAAAATAACAAACATGTTAACAACCTAAAGAACATGTTCTTCAAAGGTATTTACATAAATATAAGAACAGTTTGGTTTAGTAAGCAATAGTATCATTTTTTGAAAAGTACAACATACTATAGTTCAGTTTATTAGCCAAAAAAAATCTTTAAGTGCACTTTTGTCCTCTTAACGTTTATTGAATACTTACTATGTGTCTGGAACTTTTCTGACTTGCATTAACTCCTTGAGTCCTTACAACCTTATGAGGTAGGACTATTAGTAGCCCATTTTACAGATGAGGGAACTGAGTCACAGAAGGGTTAAGTTCCCAAGGTCACATAGTTATTAATCTCTTAATAGGTTGATAGGCTGAGAGCCCATGGTCTTAACTACTTTGGTATGCTGCCATGAAGTTAAATAGCTCAGTAGTCATTAAAAGAGAACATCTGTGTTGGATCTTCCAAGGTACTTACCTGTGCTTCCCAATCAGTTCGGTTCAGCTAGACTGTGGATGGAATGATAAAAAGATCCTAACATACTTAAGGTTTTAAAATGGGAGAAATTATCCTCCTGAAAATGGCACAAATTGTTCATCTGCAATAAAATAATCAATAAAAATCCCAACTTTAATTTTTAAAACCATAGTTTTATCTAAGTTCAAGTGTAATTGAAATAATGTTGCCCAAAGTGTGACACTGGTGCCAATTTTCATAAGTTTTAATGATTCGTTCATTAAATGTACACAGACACACACACATATACATATATACCTATATGCATAGGCATGTATATTTCATATATGGATTATATATGTTATGTGTACATGGGACATCATTAGACACTGGAGGATAGAAAATGCATAGAAAGCAAAAGTGGTGCATGATCATGTGAACAGTTGAGAATTACTGGGCTAGACTTTTTTTTTTATATTTATTTTTTATTTATTTATTTTTGGCTGTGTTGGGCCTTCATTGCTGCGCAGGCTTTCTCTAGTTGCGGAGAATGGGGGTTACTCTTCGTTGTAGTGCGTGGACTTCTCATTGAGGTAGCTTCTCTTGTTGCAGAGCACGGGCTCTAGGCACGCAGGCTTCAGTAGTTGTGTCATGTGGGCTCAGTAGTTGTAGCTCATGGGCTCTAGAGCACAGGCTCAGTAGTTGTGGCGCACGGACTTAGTTGCTCTGCGGCATGTGGGATCTTCCTGGACCAGGGAATGAACCCGTGTCCCCTGCATTGGCAGGTGAATTCTTCACCACCGCGCCACCAGGGAAGCCCCTGGGTTACACTTCTGCTTTAGGAAGATTTAACTGGTATAGCATGCAAGGCTTAAAAACTCTGTTGGAAGGGGCCCTCATTAAGAGCTCCCAGAAGGTTCGCTCGAAGCTGACAATACTGATTTCAGTAAATCATCTCTTAAATGAGGTGATACCTACCCTTTACGGTAGATATCACAGTAGTGAAGATAAAAATGAAGTGGGGAAGGCAATTATGGAACTTGGGAGAAACTCAACGTACTAGGCAAATAACTCATCATTACAATTGTATAAGGCTTCACAATTTATAAAACATTTTTTATATATAACCATAAGAGTTAACATTTGAGTACTTATTATTATGCAGATACTGGATGAGACACCTTACATACAATATCTCAATTAATATTCAAAACAACGCTATAAGCAGGGTGGTCATATGACTTAATGTCCAGAGACCTTTGAGAGTAAAAGGAAGTGCTATTAATATGTTGGGCCAGCAGGCATGAATCAAAACTATCTTGCAAAAGCCAGGACTTTATGGCACCTTCCCTAGATTATAGATATTATTATTCCCATTTTACAAATGAGAGGACTGAGGCTCAAGGAGATTGGCCACATTTATGCAGCCGATAAGGACCTGAACAAAGCTTTTCTGGCATGCTCTTAGTGTGCTGTTGCCATGCCTCACTTTGTGAAATTAACAGCCTCACCGTAACTGTTTCAGGTTTCATTCTGGCACATGAAGGAACACACAAAAGAAGTTTTTCATTTTCTGTTCCTATCAGGAGTGTTAACGTATTTGCAAAGATTCCTTGGAGCCATCCTCTTGGATTTATTGAGAAACAGTAGTGTATAATAGTTAAGGAACTGCCTTGGTCCAAATCCTCACTCCTTTGTTTTCTAGCTCAGGGACCTTGGGCAAGTTATTTAACTTCATCTGTGAGATGGGAATAATAGGAGGTTTCTCATAGAGTTGTTTGAAAGGATTGAGTTAATGCAGATTGAAGTACATTTAGAAGTGTCTGCATATTGGGATATATGTTCCTCTGGAGGTGCATAAAGCATCTCCAGCAGGTACACATTTTAACAGAACCAATTTCCACATCTTCAGCTTCCGTATGTGCTTTTGCCCAAAATTGATTTGTCGTCGAATGTGCTTCAGTTTCTCCTTTCCCACCTCCCTTGACACTCCCTTGTCATCCTTCTTCCACTTTTCAGTTCTTTCTCTGCTTGTTTTGCCCAGGGATGGAAATATGTACCTCCAAAGTACAAAATCAAGGGACAATTTGAAATAATGGTGGTGATGTTCAGAAAGCCTTTTGCAGTTCAAGCAGCTTCCAGTTCTTTGCATTCAACATTGTCATGTGGAAGAACATTAAAAATAATTTTTTGCTGAGAGATCACTGCATGACTTTTAGCATATGCCTCTGGATGAGTTCAAAGAATTGACTATAATTGCTGTAACAAAACATCTTCTATTCCCATCTACTTGATAATGTGCACAAATTTCCTGTGTTTTTATTTAAAAAGCCAAAGGAATAAAACTGATGAAGACCTCTGTCTCATTCTAGCAATGAATAATATAATGTCTTCCAGTGAATACATGAACTAATTGTGGGGGGCCAACTCACTAAGAGATATTTCCATTTCTTTATGAAAAAGTATTTTACTCTTTATACTTAATAATTATTGATCAAAATTGGTAACATTTATCTTCTTTTGCTGAATTATTTATAGTTATGGTAAATACAGATTAAGGTAAACTTATAGACATATATTTGTTGAGAAGTATGATAGGGTAATGGATTATAAACTTCCAAGCAAAAATATCTAGTATAAAAATTTTGTGGTGAACTGGAATGAGAACAGACCAGGAGAAAAAAGAAAGGTATTATATTTTCAGTTGTTAAAGAAGAGTGTGTTTCTGTAGTTTTTAAATGGATTATAGTGGGTATCAAATTTCATTTCATCTTGAAATGTCAGTATTGTCAGTGTGCCTGAAATTACATATTTGCAGCTATTTAAACTAATGATGAAAAATGTTAGCTATTAACTTTTAAAAGTATAGGAAGGCACAGAGTTTGTCAAAATTATTTTGGGAGTATATGAACAAAAATGCTTGAAAACCACCAATCAGATGAGCTTTACAATCCCTCCCAGCCCTACTACAGCCCTCATGTCTTCGTATCATAATTTTCTGTTAGCACTTCTCAGGGGCATGTGTCATCTTCTGTCATCTTTGTATCCCCTTGCAGTCTAGCACAGTGCCTAGTACAGATGCAGTAAATCTCTCCTTGATTTAAACCCTAGTCATATCCTTTGTGAATTTTCTCCCTTCTCTGGCTTCATATGTACAGAATGAAGTGACCAAATTCAGTTTGTGTCACTTGTTCCTTCTTGTACATTCTGTCTTTGTTTTTTTTTTTTAATCAGATCTATCTGACGTGAGTTGTCTGAGGCCAGGAGTCAGAGACTGAAGTTCTATCCCCAACCCTGCCTCTTAACACCCTGCCTGACCTTGGGCAGCTCACGTTCCCTCTCAGATGAAGGGGCTCAATTGAATGATCTCCAAAATCCCTTCCAGCTCGAATGGTGTATATTTGCCTATTGATTGCGGGCTATTCTGCTAGCCTCATGACTCTTCTAAGCCTAGTTTTTCTCTCAATGAAGTACTTGAAACTAACTGCATGACCAGTTCTACCACTTACAGTAAGTTAGCAAGGCCAGGCTGATCTAAAATAAAGATATAAAAACTGTACAAGAGAGAAAATATTTGCAAATCTTATATATGATAAAGATCTAGGACCCAGGATAAATAAAGCACTCTTACAACTCAACAATAAAAAGACAGCCCAATTTCTAAATGGACAAAGGATCTGAATAGAAATTTCTCCAAAGAAAGTATACAAATGGGAAATAAGGACATGAAAAGATGCTCAACATTAGGGAAATGCAAATAAAAATTACAGTGAGATACCACTTCACACCCACTAGGATGGTTATAATCAAAAAGACAGATAATATGTGTTGAGGAGGATGTGGAAAAATTAGAACCCCTATGCATTACTGGTGGGGATGTAAAATGGTGCAGTACCTTTGGAAAATAGTTTGACAGTTCCTCAGAAGTTTATCATAGAGCTACCATATGACCCGGCAATTCCACTCCTAGATATGTACCCAAGACAGTTGAAAACAGAGATACACACACACACACAAACACACAAAACTTATAGCAAATATTCATAGCAACATTATTCATAATAGCCAGAAGGTGGAAATGACCCAGATGTCCATCAATTGAATAGATAACCAAAATGTGATATAGCCATAAAATGGAATATTTATTCAGCCATAAAAAGAAGTGACGTGCCTGTGTGGGGGCAAGGAATATATGGGAAGTCTCTGTACTTCCACTCAATTTTGCTTTGAACTAAAACTGCTCTAAAAATGAAGTGCGTTTTTTTGGGTTTTTTTGGTTTTTTTTGTTTTTTGGGGTTTTTTTGTTTGTTTTTTTTTAGGTACGCAGGCCTCTCACTGTTGTGGCCTCTCCTGTTGCAGAGCACAGGCTCCGGACGCGCAGGCTCAGTGGCCATGGCTCACGGGCCCAGCCGCTCCACAGCACGTGGGATCCTCCCAGACCGGGGCACGAACCCGTGTCCCCTGCATCGGCAGGCGGACTCAACCACTGCGCCACCAGGGAAGCCCTAAAGTTTATTATTTAAAAAATAGAGTAATGAAGTGCTGATACATGCCACAACACAGGTGAATCTCAAAAACATTATGCTAAGTGGAAGAAGCCAGATTCGAAAGGCCACATATTATATGATTCCATTTATATGAAATGTCCAGAATAGGCAAATTTATAGAGACAGAAAATAGATTACTGGTTGTCCAGATCCGTGGGGAGGAGGAAATGGGGAGTGACTTCTAACAAATGTGGGATTTCTTTCTGCAATGATGAAAATGTTCTGGAATTAGTGGCGATGGTTGTACAGTCTTTTGAATATACTAAAACCCACTGAATTGTATGCTTTAAAATGGTGAATGGGGTACAAATTATATGTCGATTTTTTTTTAATATACAAAAAAGAACGAGTAAGGAATAGCACATAATTGGAAAGTTTATACCAACATCCCTGCCTCTTCAGTAAGCAGTAATGAGCAGTAATGGGGAGAGCCGAGGTTGATGTAAATGTTGGGGCTCAAGGAGTAACCCAGCTGTGGCCGCATGAGCACACCGTCTGTCTCTCTGCCTCCCGCCCCCAGCGCTCCCCTAGAGTACCCATGAGCAACAGTGCACATGCCCAGGCCATCCTAGGGTGGCCATCTCTTCGCCCTTAAGGACAAGTGGTTCTAGTTACAGACGTCCTTTACACGTTCACAAAGCTTACATAGTAATTATTCATCATATTATCAAACCAAAAATAGAGGACAGTAACTCTAGCACTGCCATATCTTTCCCTGGATAGTCTACAAATCTCTGCCAAATTCTCCTTTCTGAGTAACTGCGTTCAATGCAGACACTCCAGAATCCACAGTGGCCTGTCCCTGTTATTTACCATATTAATTCTAAACACCCCTCCCTAGTTTTAAAAGTTCTCTGCAACCTAGTCCTACCTTTCTTATCCAAAATTAAATCACATGACTGAAATATTTACTTGTTAATAATGTACAATCTAACCTTAAAACCCTTTCCTGACTTCACAAATATGACTGACTTTCTGCTGAGATGTTAGGTACTTATTCAGAACTGTTCCAGAGTATCTCAGGACTCCCAGCATATCCATACCACTGATCTCCAGGATGAGACAAAGTTTCTTGAGTGACACTCTGACCTTTACAAAGGCAGTGTTGTTTTAAGAAAATTAGTGTAGCAATGCAAAGTACTAGGAGGAATTTGGGAGGTACCCTAACATAAGTCTATTATGTATGTATCTTTCCAGAGTCCCTAGAATGACACTTCACTTGGATATAATGGGCATTCAGCAAGTACTTGTTTGATGGAGCCAAATTTATTTTTTTAAACAGCAATTTTTATGTGTTCACTGCATCTCTGCTGAATTCTATCAAGCTAAAAGATTCTAATGTATTTCTAATAGGAACTCCAGTTATAAAAATCATCTATTAGTGAGTCTTTTATTTTCTCAGGATTCAATTCTCTTAAATGAAATTATAAACAAAATAACTAGTTTTTTTATTTTAAAAACAGTGGACTGTTGTTATGAGTTTACTTTTTTTATATCTTTCTCTGTCTTTTTAGACTATTAGACCTAAAAAGGATGTTACCAACCATGTTGCTTTGCCTGTCAAAGCTACAAGACCCATCAGCATTAAACATCAGTCCAGACCTGCCAGTATCACAGGGTCCCAGAGGCCAAAGTTGGAGCCACCAAAACTTCTGGGCAAAAAAAGGCTCACTTCAGAATGTGTTTCTTCTAACCCAAACCGTAAGCCTTCCGGAAGTAGTCAACAACACCATGAATTTGGATCATCCACTACTGGAGAACTGTCAAGAAAAACCATGGGGTCACTTAATATACAGGAATTGAAAACTAACAAGCAGCAGGTAACACAACAAGGAACTGCTAAATGTACAGACTCTGTGGACAATACCCATGTTGAAAATGAATCCTTGGGTAGCTGTCTAAAAGAAATGAACAAAGAGAACTTGCCCCAAATCTTACCAGACTCTGAGAGGAAGCCAAATCCTGAATTAGGCACCGTAAGTAAGCCAAAAACTAATCAAACCAAGAGCAGTGTGGCTCCTACTAAAGAAGTCTTGGGCAAAAGGTCAGTGAACAGTGCTGTTCTGAAAGACAGAGCTAATAAACAATTTCTTGAAGAAACACAAATCAGGATTCCACCAGAGAAGTCTCAGCAACTCTCTAGAGGAACAGATCTTGCAAGACCAGGGGGAAAACCCCCAAAAACAGTTTCCTCTCACTTTGTCCAGACACTTAACAGGACTCAAGCATCAAAGAAAACAGTGGTTAAGGACATAAAGAATATAAAGGTTAATAGGGGTAAGTATGAAAGACCAAATGAAACTAAGTTACAGTCATGCACTGTTACTGAACAGAAAGTAAAACATAGCAAACCCAGCACATACCCCAAAGTGCTTCAGAGAGGATGTAACAACAGACATCCAAACACAAAGCAAGATCATAAACCCACGCGAGCTTGTTGTAGACGTCGGACATCATATGTACTGCAAAAATCAAAAGCCATAAGCCAAAGGCCTAATTTGACAGTTGGCAGCTTTAACTCAGTCATTCCAAGCACCCCTAGCATAAGAGCAAATGGAGCCAAAGGGAATAAATGCAACAACAGCTGTCAACAAAAAGCACGGACTTTGGACTCCAAGTTGAAAAGGGCTCTTCCCCAGAACTGTTTTCTAAACAAGACAGCTCCCAGAACTCAAGCTGGTGGCACAACCGTAAATGGAAGAGGACTCCCAAATGGGACCCAAACTAATCCAAGTAAGAAGACCACAGCAGAGGATCGAAGGTACTTTATTTTAATTCCAAAATTTTGCAAAGTAAGATGACTAGGCAAATTGACCATCAGGAGTGCTAAAGTCAGGAGATGGGTCATAAATAATGGCTCCTGAGTAATTTTTAGCTGTAACTCTGAAAAAAAAGACAAAGCAAATACGAAGACTTGATAGAGCTGGGTGGTACATACATGTGTTCAAATTGTTCTCTGTAATTTTTCTGTATGCTTGAAATAATTTATTTTTTAAAAAAGAAATTGAAACAGAACAGTTGGATAAGAAGTAGAGGTTGCAGAGGTAGACCATTCATGCAAGAAGTGCCCTGCAGGGACTGAATAGCAACAGAAGAGGCAGGGTAGGAGGAGCCAGAGTAGTGAGCTTACACCACTAGGAAGTGCGGACATGGTAGCCCCTTGTCAAGCCAACTAATGTGAAATCCGAAAAGTTATCAGAGAAGAAGGAGCAGGAAACTTCTATGAGTCTGAGCAGGCCAAGTTTTGGAAAGTACGCTAAGGCAGAGAGAAGTAATCAGTTCACATACAGAGTTCAGATGTTAGAAGTCAGGATCTCAGGCTGCTGGGAGTTAACATTAACATGTGTGATGCTTGAAACTGAGCCAAAGGATTTCATATACTTTCTGAACAGGACCAGCCATATTCTGATGATGTGGTGAACCTCCCAGGAGAAGCACCTCTGTACGCTGGATTGGAGTAGAAAATAAGGAGATTCCTGGCAAGGGCAAAAGGAACATGTAAAATTAGATGGTAGCTAAAAGGTATAGCAGAGTGAAGTGAGGGCAGGATTTATTCTCTGAATACAGCCCTGAACACCACTGACAAGCTCTCTGCCCTCCTGAAGAGACAGAAAATAACTTAATTCAGGGTGATGCTATTGAGAGAGGGAGGCTGGGATGACTTTAGATAGAAAGGTCAGGGGAGGTACTTTGAACAGTGACATCTGGACTGGGAAAAGGACAGTGACAGAGGGCTTCCCTGGTGGTGCAGTGGTTGAGAGTCCGCCTGCCGATGCAGGGGACACGGGTTCATGCCCCGGACCGGGAAGATCCCACATGCCACGGAGCGGCTGGGCCTGTGAGCCATGGCCACTGAGCCTGCACGTCCGGAGCCTGTGCTCCGCAGTGGGAGAGGCCACAACAGTGGGAGGCCTGCGTACCACAAAAAAAAAAAAAGGACAGTGACAGGAAGAAGGATGAGTCTTCTGAGCAAAAAGAAAACTGAATGCAAAGGCCTTGAGCTGGTGAATGAGGAGGTCAGGGTCCCTACCCTGGAGCTTTGCAGTGTAGACCAGATAACAGACGATGGATCCTAAGACAGATAACAGTTGGGCCAAGTTGATGACAAAAAATAGGAGGAGTCTGTGGAGAAGGATAGATCACTCTCTCATTCCTCGAGTGTTCCTTTAGCACCTACACTGGGAGATACAGTGATCAGCACACAGTCATAGTCTACTATTATGGAACATTTTTTCTGGTGTATATATGGAAAGTACTAGAATAATAAAGCCAGCTCCTAGGAATATGTTAGCTTTAGAAAAAGCAAGTTCCCTCCTCATTTATGATTAGAAGCAAGGCTAAGGAGATAAGAAGCATGCCGGGAACATAGGGGAACCACATGCCAGATGACTCAGCTTCTGTCAGGAAGCCGGTGAAGGTAAAGGGGAAGCAGTTAGGGCTAATATAAGCACTGTGTGGACTGTGCTGAGAAATCAAGGGAGAAACAAGAGAGTTAATAGTTACTGATTTTCTTGGGGGCTTCCCTGGTGGCGCAATGGTTAAGAATCCGCCTGCCAGTGCAGGGGACACGGGTTCAAGTCCTGGTCTGGGAAGATCCCACATGCCATGGAGCCGCTAAGCCCGTGCGCCACAACTACTGAGCCTGCACTCTAGAGCCCACGAGGCACAACTACTGAGCCCACATGCCATGACTACTGAAGCCCGCACACCTAGAGCCCCTGCTCTGCAACAAGAGAAGCCACCGCAGTGAGAAGCATGCGCACCGCAACGAAGAGTAGCCCCCGCTCGATGCAACTAGAGAAAGCCTGTGTGCAGCAGGGAAGACTCAATGCAGCCAAAAATAAATAAATAAATAAAATTTTTTTTTTTGATAGTTACTGATTTTCTGGAAAAAGCAAAGCTATAAGGACAGCAAAGCGATCAGTGACTGCTAGGAGCTGGCATGGGTGGCAAGGTTGACCACCGAGGAACACAGGGGCATTTTTGAGTGTGTTGTATCTTGATTGTAGTCACAGTCACATGATTTCATGCATTTGTCAAAACTCACAGAACTGTGTACCAAAAAAGGTGAATTTTACTGTAATTAAACACATGTTCTAAACACTATGCTAGGCACTGGGACATCCAAGGTTTCTGTCTTCATAGACCTTGGATTCTAGTGGAAAAGATAGAAAATCAACATGTTGATTAAGACAGCATAATTACAGAAAATTACCTCTTCAAGGAGTTATCATTTGAGCAGAGGACTGAAGACAGACAATACAAGACCCTGAGGGAGGAATGAGCTTGGGTTAAGTAACGGAAAAAATGCCAGAGCTCCTGGAAGGCAGTGAGTGAGGGGGAGAGTGGTGTAACATGAGGTTGTAGGCAGGAACCAACCTGCACTGCACCTCCAGCCACAGAGAACATTTTGAATTTTATTCCAAGAGCCATGGAAAGTACCTGGCCATGACTGGTTTACTTTATAAAGATCACTAGCTGCTGTGCACAGGATGAATTTGAGAAGGGTTAGAGTGGAAGGAAGGAGATGAGTTAGGAGGCTGCTGCAGCATTTCAGGCAGAAGGTGACAGTGATCTGGACAAGAATGGTGGTAGTGGAGATAGAATCAATACTGATTATATGATGGTGTGTTGGACGTGGGGAAAAGAAAGGACTACTCAAGACAACTCCTCGTTTTAGGCCCTAGCAGCTGGGTAGATTGGGGCACTGTTTACCAATGTAGGGAAGGCTGTTTGGGAAAAGATTTGGAGATGAAAATCGAGAGCTTCGTTTTGAACAATATTAAATTTTAAATGCCTGCCAGACATCAGATAAAAGTTGTCTGTTAGGCACTGGAGTTTACACAGTTTGGGACCCTAGAGAGTGATCTGCGCTGAAATGTACGTTTGTGAGTCATAAACATGTAGTTGTAATTTAAAGAAACTGAAGAGCCTACATTCAGATGCTTGGGCCTACATGTCTTGGTGACTCCTTCAGCAGTAGTCTATGGACTGCCTAGGAGCAGGAGTGGAGAGTGAACAGTGTGGGGAGAGCGAGGATTAGGACGTGGCACCATCAGAGACTAGCTACTTAAGAAAAGAGCCCTGAAATTATTGATCTCATTAGGGGAAGAGGGGGTCATGTGTGGTAGGAGAGGGCTAAGGAACTGGGCAAAGTGGGTCACTTTGAGTGGCCACAACCCTACTGAGGGCAGAATACAGGTTTGGTGAGTCTGGTTGAGTGGCAGATACAAAGCTCATGATAAGAGAAATGGAGTGCTGAGTTAATGATCTCAGAGATGGAGGGATGTCTTAGGACAGCAATTTGTCAGGAGTAGCATACAGGTAAAAATTTTCAGAGAAAAATATTGAAAAATAAACAGGAAATTAAGGAGTTTGAAGATTGAGATGCTAACCACCTGTTGTAATCCAACTAATCTGTCTGGCATCTGCCTTCTGAAGGGTGGGGGCAACCAGTGCTTCCAATACCAATTGGTAAATTATTTTTAAAACATTCTCCTGACTTTCTAGTTGAAGGTGTTCAGTGATAATCTATGCATGTCATACTTTAGAAGCTTAACTGTGTACCAAAAAAGACCCCTAAAACCATCCCCCTTTTTAATTGTATAACAGGAAACAGTTGGAAGAATGGCAGAAATCTAAGGGGAGGATCTATAAACGGCCTCCTATGGAACTTAAAACAAAAAGAAAAATAATAGAGGAAATGAATATTTCATTCTGGAAGAGTATGGAAAAAGAAGAGGAAGAAAAGAAAGCACAACTTGAACTATCCAGTAAAATTAACAACACTCTGACAGAATGTCTGCAGCTCATTGAAGGGGTGAGTGAGAACAATAAGCTCCCAAAGCTTTGCTGAATCTTAGAGTTTTTTAAACATTTTTGTTAAATATAGTGTAGGGGAGATAACCTCTGTCTAAGCAGAAATTTAGCTCCTCCTTTTAATAGAGAGGAAGGGTAGTAATAATAAAAAACCTGTACTTAAATAATGACTCTTGTATGCCAGGTACTGTTCTAAGCACTTTACTTATATTATTTCATACAATTACATAATGACTATTACGATATTCACTTTACAAATGAAGCGGAGGCACAGAGAAGTTGGGAAATTAACCCAAGTAGCCTGGCTCCAGAGGGATTCAAAAGGAACTCTGCCTTCTTCATGTATTGAGGTCCAAAGAGTAAACATTTGACATTTAGATATGAAGCTAAAGTCAAAAGGCAAGGCCTCATGTAGAATTAGATTATCCTGAGGTCTCTAGGTAGCTATGAATGGCATCCAAATTGTATCTTGGATTTTGCAGTTAAGGGTAAAGTAAATGGTAAGCAAAGGGTATGATCCTTAGGATATTCCTTGAAGGAAAAATATATTAATAAAAAATAACTGGATAGACTTCTATACTAAGGTCCTTGCCTGAAGCAAACTCAGTTCTGTCGTTTGACTGGTAGTATTGTATATCAGCAAAAAAACGGAAACCTTCAAATTAGGTCTACTCTGGGCAGTTTTTTCATTAGATTCAGTTAAACGTTAACTACTTCTCTTTTGTGGAATTAAACTTCAGTTCTTTGTTTGTTCTTTCTCTTGTTTCCATCGCATTAAAAAAATACCTGAATACATTTTTATTATTAAAAGCATTTCAGATAATACAGGTAAATTACTCCCAGCACTTGCGCAGGTGCACGCACACACACAAGGTACGCACCCCAGGCTTCTCCCTGGAGGTGACCACTACTGCCCATTATCCTTCCAGACAGTTTTTATGCATTTGCTTAACAGTATAGGTATGTAGAGAAACGAAGTATATGGTTTTGTGAGTTGCAGTTATTTCAGATTTTTATGTGTGTTCTTTGGTTGTCTTTTCTTGTGTTTTCCTAGTATCAGTATTATGCTGGCTTTGTCAAATGAGTTGAGTATTTTCCTTTTTTCCTGTACCCTGAAAATACTTTATTTGCAATTGAGATTCATTAGAATTATTTTGTTCTTTGAAGGTTTGGTAAGAACTTACCTCTAAAATCATCTGGACTTTGGGGGATAATTTTCTGTTTTTTCAATTTTTTCCATGGTCATTGGTCTATTTAGGTTTTGTATTTCTTGAACCAATTTTAGTAATTCTGTGCCTTTTATTTAAATCAGACTTGCTAAAGATTTCTCTATTCATCTTTTCAAAAGGCCACCTTTTGGGTCTTATTTTTTTCTCTTGCATCAGTGTCTGCATCTATTTTTATGTTTATTTTTCTTTTCTAGCTTTTTTAGTTGAAAGCTTAGAGCATTTATGTCAGTCTTTCTTATTTTATTAAAAATATTTTTTAGTGCTGTCAATTTGCCTCTGATTTTAGCTTTGGTCATATCCTTCATGTTTGACTAGGTAATGTTTTGTATCAGAGTCAAGTCAGAAAAACAGAAACACAAGGTATCTCAATAGAAAGAATGGAATATGAAGGTTGGTTTCACAGTGTCTAAGGTGAGTGTCCTTGAAGCAGACCCTTCAAGGAAGAAAGGGGAACAAAGAGAGGTTGGGGATATCAGAACCTAGCAGCTAGGAGAGACAAACCCTGGTGGAAGTGGGACTCCAACTCTAAGGAGGGCATACTGCTAGCAATGCTGGTGCCGCCGGAGCTGGAGGAGGGGCCCTGCAGGGCTGGGGTTCAGACCTTGAGAAAACGATGCTAGCTAGCCGGTTGGTGCTTTTGCCTCTGAAGGAGCACAGTGAGGCAGAGTCTGTGAATGCCAGGGTAAAAAGGTAGAGGCTGCAACCAACTGCTGCTGCCACAGCGAAGGACCATTGCCGGGGTGATGAAAGCAAATGGGAAAGAGGCAGTCCCCTCTCTTCTCCAGCCCTGCAACCTCCCTCTAGTGCCCCATACTGGCCGAGCCCATCAGAGAACTGCTGTCAAAGCAGAAAGTGATTTATAGAATTCCAGCACATTTACAGAATTCTGCACAACAAAGCAGAGGATAAAAGGTGGGTTTAGAGCTAAGAGATCATAGCCTAATAACTGACATGTTCTCATTTTCGTTTCTAGTTTGAGATTTCCATTTTGAGTTCTTCTTTAATCCAAAAGTTATCTTAGAAGAGTATCTTTTAACTCCCAGATATGTAGTTGGTTTTGTTGGTGTTGGGTTTTGGGGGGTTCTTTTTTTGTTTTTTCTGGGTGTCAATTTTTAATTATACTGCATTGTGGTTGGTGAATGTTGAAATTTTCTTTCTGGTCTTAATGTCTGATCAGTCTTGGTGAATGTTCCAAAAGTGTTTGAAAAGGATACGTATTCTCTGTTGAACAGAAAATTCTACATGGGTATCCATTGCTCTCTGAAAGAAATATGCCAGAGTCTGTCACTGGCACTGTGATTTGTGATTGATAATTTCATTTTGTATTTCTGTCAACATTTACTTTCTGCTTTTCAAAGTTACGTTGTTAGGTACTAAAGATTCATGACTTGCTTTGATTTTTCTTTTGTCTGATATTAATCTTGCCACACCTGCTTTGTTGTTCTTACAATTTGTTTAGTAAATTTTTTTCTATTCCTTTATTTTTAAAGGTATGTCTCGTGAATACATACAATTTAATTTCTCTAACCAAATCTGGAACTCCCTGCTTTTAAAAAAGTGCATTTAACCCATATACATCTGTTGTAGTAATTACGCATATGTTTAACTTTATCTCTGCCGTTTTATTTTGTAATTCAATTTACATGAATTATTTTTTGGTTTATTTTCCCTCATCTCTTTATCCAGTTTTCTTTATTTCATAACGAAAGCATATAAATTGAAATCACAAAAGAAAGTGGTAAGTGTGAGTTCAAACATGGTATGCAAGTTATATATTCTTCTCGTGGTTACTTTTGTTTCAAGTCTTCCACTTGAATTCTAGTTTGTTCACTAGTAACTTTATGTTTTTGAATGGTAAACTTTCTGAGTTGTTATGCTTGTAAAAATGTCATTATTTCACCCTCCTGCTGGATTCATAGTTTGGCTGGGGGAAATTTCTAAATTCACATGATCTTCCCTGGAAAATTTGAAGTTACTCTTTCATTTTCTTTCTTACATCTGGAATTGTTGATTTATTAAAGTCTCATGTCAATCTAATTCTCATCCCTGTATAGGTAATCCTTTTTTTCCCTTCTGGAAGGATTTAAGATTTTCCTTTTATCCCTTTTTTTTTTTTGTAACTGGCCATACCATGCAGCTTGCAGGCCCTTAGTTCCCCGACCAGGGATCGAACCCACGCCCCCTGCAGTGGAAGCATGGAGTCCTAACCACTGGACCACCAGGGAATTCCCTCCTTGGTTTTCTAAGTATGGGTCTTTTTTCATCCATCTTGCTTAGCTCTCTGAGGACCTTGCAGTCTGAACACTTGTTTCTTTGTTCAGTCCTTGGGAATTTTCTTCTACAACTGCTTTGAGTGTATGTTCTGCTTTGTTCTTTCTCTACTTTTTCTTCTAGAAATTCTATTACATGGATATTGGAATTCTGGAGTAATAGATGTATCCTCCAGAACTCTTAACTTTTCTTTTATACTCTTCATTTCTTTGTTCTGTTGCACTGGGTTCTGGAAGAATTCCACAGCCAAATTTTCAGCGCACTGATTTATTCTTCAGCAGGGTCCATGCCACTGTTCTGCCTTTCTATTGATTCTTTTTCACAGCATTCGTTCTAGTTTTATGATGGCAATATTCTCTTATCACTCTGAAGATATTGACTACAGGTTTGTTTGTTTTTTTAACATCTTTATTGCAGTATAATTGCTTTACAGTGGTGTGTTAGTTTCTGCTTTATAGCAAAGTGAATCAGCTATACATATACGTATATCCCCGTATCTCCTCGCTCTTGCATCTCCCTCCCACCCTCCCTATCCCACCCTCACCCTTAGGTAGTCACAAAGCACTGAGCTGATCTCCCTGTGCTATGCAGCTGCTTCCCACTAGCTATCTATTTTACACTTGGTAGTGTATATAAGTCCATGCCACTCTCTCACTTTGTCCCAGCTTACCCTCCCCCTCCCCGTGTCCCCAAGTCCATTCTCTACTTCTGCGTCTTTATTCCTGTCCTGACTACAGTACTCTTAAAATGTATTTCTCTTTGCTCCCTCAGCTGTTTGCTCCAGTTTTCATTCTTCTGGTTCTTGAGTTTTATGCCTCTTTCATGTAGTGTTGGTTTCTTCAAACATTAGTGATACTTGACTGTGAGCTTACCCTTGTGTCTTTCCCGTCTCAGGAGAAGTAGGAGGTGCTGCCTGGCTGAGTGTGCCAGGGCCTGGGTTTCTGGGCATGTGGCTCTTCATATTCCTCCTGGTCCAGGTCACTGCGCTGCTCTTGGTACAAGGCAGAAGGGAACCAAACCAGGGAAGCCATTTTGAAGTTCCTTTTTGTGGGATTTAACCCTCTTTATCTTTATATACACCTGTGTGGATCCCCAGCGCACACACATATACACCCATGACCCTTGCATACCTTTGCCATCCTTCATTCTTCTGTTAGGGTCAAGCGGAAATTCTGGTCACCATTCAGTGTTCACATTATTATGAATGTGTAAGAAATACATGAATGGCTGATTACTCCAGGGTTGGGTTTGGTTTGGTTTTGGTTTTGCATAAAAATGGAGAACATATTTCTTACTTTCAACTATGATAAATATTTTTCTATTTGGTCTCTTAATTTAAAATTTAATGATCAGTGTCAAAATTCATCAAAACATGCTATTTAAACGGGTGCATTTTATATAAACTACTTCAATAAAATTCAATTTTTTTAATTCCAAAAAATATTGATCAGACTGATTTCTGCATACCTTCTGTGATAAATATTAGGAGAGAATAACAGCAAGACAGTAATAATTACCTCCGGGTATTTCTCTTCTCCAGGGTGTACATTCTAATGAAATAGGCGCCATTTTGTCCAGTATTCCTGAGGCTGAAAAGTTTGCTCAGTTCTGGATCTGCAAAGCCAAGTTGTTGGCAAGTAAAGGCACCTTTGATGTCATTGGGCTATATGAAGAGGCCATTAGAAATGGGGCCAGAGTAAGTATCTACCTTGAGTGGGTGACTTCTTAAAACTTCTCTTTAATACGACTTCTCTGTTGTTTGCAAAATGGCGGCTATGTAATGTAATGTTGAAGCTTCTAATTCACTTCATAAAGTTATATGCAAAATATGAAGTACGATATGTCCTTTATGAACATTTTAATTAAAATATTTATTTTGTAGAATATAGTGTTACATGTAAACCAATAGAATCACTTTCTTGTCAAGCGAATATGTCTCACTTTACACTCACTGAAGAAATAAGCACTTGTGAAAAGTAATAGCATAGAAAATTATAATGTAACGTCAAATAGCCAATACTAAGAAAGTCATACCTCACCTAAAGAACCTAAAAATATATTAAACCCAACACATCAATGTCCATAAATCAA
Organism: Lagenorhynchus albirostris; assembly: GCF_949774975.1. Taxonomy (NCBI): domain Eukaryota; kingdom Metazoa; phylum Chordata; class Mammalia; order Artiodactyla; family Delphinidae; genus Lagenorhynchus; species Lagenorhynchus albirostris. The sequence goes on along the minus strand of NC_083107.1, from coordinate 11,912,102 downwards.
GAATTCAGGGCTATTTTATGAAATAACTTTTAATCCTAAAACCTAGTAAAACCACTGTCTATATATAATTTTTTTAAATAAATTTTTCTTTATTTTTGGCTGTGTTGGCTCTTCGTTGCTGCACGTGGGCTTTTCCCTAGTTGCGGCGAGCAGGGGCTACTCTTCGTTGCGGTGCGTGGGCTTCTCATTGCAGTGGTTTCTCTTGTTGCGGAGCACGGGCTCTAGGCACGCGGGCTTCAGTAGTTGTGGCTCGCAGACTCTAGAGCACAGGCTCTAGAGCACAGGCTCAGCAGTTGTGGTGCACGGGCTTAGTTGCTCCACGGCATGTGGGATCTTCCTGGGCCAGGGATCGAACCCGTGTCCCCTGCATTGGCAGGCAGATTCTTAACCACTGCACCACCAGGGAACCCTATATATAATTTTTTTAACACAGACTGCATTAAATAGTTTCATAACTCTTCCCTATAATATCACTTTCCATGTCATCATATATTCTACCATACCTTTTCCATGATTGTTCAGAATCAGACTTGTCCATGGACATAGTTTAAATAAATAATTTGATAAGGTCTGTTGCATAAGGCCTGATTCCCTCCCCTCCCATTTCCCACTTCCCAGAGCAAACTGAGTATTTTGTTACCTTGATAGTTTCAGATAACATGCTTATATTACTATTTCTTGATTTTTCTCTCTTTAGACATGATTTGTAGACATCCAACTATACAGGATGAGGATCTAACCTTCTTTCTCACACACACCCACACAGATCCCCAACGCACACACATAGACACCCCTATCACCCCTGCAGACTTTTACTGTCCTCCATATTTCCATGAGAGTCATATGGAAATTCTGGTCACTATTCAGTGTTCACATTGTTATTGACTATGTGAGAAATTTGCATTGAGCCATGTGGTATACACTGTGATTACTTTGCCTTTCAAGTATGGTTTCATGATTTTCCTGAAATTATTTTCTTGTTTTCCCTTTGCTTAGTTTTCTGAGTATTTATTATATAATTAATTCCCATACTCTTCTATAATTATCTAAATTTCTCCATACTTTCAAAACATTCGATATTCTGTTGATTTCTTTTTCTCAGAGACTTTTCTCCCAGACCCTTCTTAATCTGTTCCAGGCTCAACAGGTTGTTCTTTACCCCTGTCTTCATTGCCTGTCATTCTGGGATCTCCTTTCACCAAAACCCTCAGATTCCCGTTTCTTCCTGCATTGCCTGATTCTTCTCCAATACTTTTCTTCTCTCACCATTTTTTTTTTTGGTGGGTAGGGGGTTGTTCTCTATTGTTCATTAAATGCTTTACTCAGATGCCAGTGAAACTGGGCTGTTTCAATATAAGAGGTGGATTTTACAAAGCTTGTTAAAAACTCTGGACACAGATGAGGCTTTACCGTAGGGTGATTTGGCTGAGTCAGTTGACTGAAGAACCCTCAATATCAGTGTCTTCAGGTCTTCCTTCTAAGACTGGTTATATTCTCTGAAGAAGCCTCATCCAGTCTTCTTCCCAGGAACTAGAAGCCAGGCTACCAGGTGTTACGGGGGAGGAGAGAGCTGGGTGTCTCAACCTTCAGCGTGGAAACTTTCATTTATCCCTTTTTTCAGTAGGCACTCCCACCCTCAATCTTGCATGATATCCCCCAGAGACTTGGAGGATACATGCCCAGTGTCTTGTTTGGATGAAGGTGGGAGGGGCACAGTCACCGGGCTGCATGGAGTTTAGGGATGCAGGGTGGATTTGGAGGTCTGACCGTATTTATTTATTTACTTGCTTACTTCCCAAGCCACGCAACTTGCGAGATCTTCGTTCCCCAGCCAGGGATTGAACCAGGGCCATGGCCCTGAAAGCCGAGTCCTAACCACTGGACCACCAGGGAATTCCCAGGTCTGACTGCTTTTTGACAGATGCTCAAGAGCCCTCCTGATTTTGACCCCTCCATCCACTCCTCAGCCTTTCAGGGGCTCTGGGGTCGAATCAGGTTCTTTCTTAGCCACACTGCCAGCGTAGAATTTGGCTCTTTCAAGTTGGTCAAACTGCTTGCCTCTTCCTTCCACATTCGAGCTTCCAAAGTCTTATTGCTGTTTCTTCTATTCCCTGTGGTTACTGCCTCCTTTTTAGTCCCTTTAGTATAATTTCAGTAGAGTTTCAAGAGTGATTAAAAATAAATGTGTAAAAAAAAAAGAAATGTGTACTCAATGCATCATCTTTAGCTAGAAGCCTGTGAAAATATAAAATACACTTGATGAGTGTTTTATATAATTAAGACCTTTTGCAGTATATTCTGTACATTTATTCCCATTCTTAAGTTTACAGCCTTTTAGATTTTGTAAAAATGTATAGATAGCTTTGCTTTTATGCTCTGTTGTCAGTTTGTATCTGTTATTTACTTGATACAGAGTCCCAGGTCAGGAAGACCAGGCTCCAAATATTATGTTCCTATGAGAACGTACAATTCATTTATGATGTTCTGCTTCATGGCCTGGTTAACATGCTTTAAAAAGGATGGCTATCTCAGATAATTTTATCAGAAAATTACTATTCTATAATAGGTTTTTTTATTGTTTTTTATGTTATTTTACCAAATAAAAGAAGAAAGGGAAGGCTGGGGGGAAATTGCCCAGAATGCCAACTAAAGGTTATATTTAGATGATGGGATTATGGGTGGTTTTCCTTTGCAAATTTGACCTATTCAGTTTTCTGTAATAAGATATATGACTTTTGGGCTTCCTTGGTGGCGCAGTGGTTAAGAATCCGCCTGCCAATGCAGGGGACACAGTTCGAGCCGTGGTCCGGGAAGATCCCACATTCTGTGGAGCAACGAAGCCCGTGCGCCACAATTGCTGAGCCTGCGCTCTAGAGCCTGTGCGCCACAACTACTGAAGCCCGTGCACCTAGAGCCCATGCTCCGCAACAAGAGAAGCCACCGCAATGAGAAGCCCACACACCGCCATGAAGAGTAGCCCCTGCTTGCCACAAGTAGAGAAAGCCCATGCACAGCAACAAAGACCCAATGCAGCCAAAAATAAATAAATAAAATAAAAAAGATATATAGCTTTTATAATAAAAACAAAAATTCAGTTAAAACAACACTAAAAACATATGCCAAATTTTCTGTATGGCTCGCTTTACATCTTTGGATCAGAATCTTTATGTGGGAACACATCTTCAGTGGGATTATATAAGTCAGTAAGAAAATTGATTTAGAGAAATTTTATTATAGACAACTTTCCATAAATACATCTCTTCATTAAAGTCAAGCATGCCAAAAACAAGATGGCGGCGGCCACATGAGCAAACCCCCCACCCCACCCAGGTCTCCGCTGTCGTGGTCACTGCCACCACCCACGCCGCCAGCCCCTCCCGGCATTCCTCGCGCTCGCATATAGCGCGCCAGCCTCGCACCAACCAAAAAGTGTCACCTCGGAGCACGGGACCCACCACGCCGGAGAAGCCCAAGCCTACGTGTCGGAAGCCGGCACTCCCCCCAGTCGCGCACCTCGCTCTCGCCCTGCGTGGCACACGTCAGTGGCGCGAGGAGCAGTTGCTCCGCAAGATGCACGCTGCTTACCCGGCAATTAAGTAAAAAGGCCAAAGAGGCAGCTACCGCCAAGAAGCCGAGAGACTGGGAAGGGCACCGCGCGGGAAGACTCCTGATAAAGCCCTCCTGAAGCCAGTTTCTCGAATTCCCCACCAGTAGACCGTCTGAGGTGCCTTCTGCAGAAGAGGATGCTTCCGTCTACAGGAGTAAATCCCAATCCAACAGAACGATTATTTGCTGTCGCTCAGAGTTGCTGAACCCTTGATCCCCAGAAAGGACTTCCACACTACATCAATGCACTTACCCAAAGCAAAGAGTGTCTGAGCCCACTCCCCATGGTTGGTTCTTGTTAAGCCTTCTGAGTGTGTGAGCTACCTTTCCAATGAATGGATTTGACAGACTTTTCGTTTCTGAACTCGCCAGCAAGAAAGAATGGGGGCTTCCCTGGTGGCGCAGTGTTTGAGAGTCCACCTGCCAATGCAGGGGACGGGTTCGTGCCCCGGTCCGGGAGGATCCCGCGTGCCGCGGAGCGGCTGGGCCCGTGAGCCGTGGCCTCTGAGACTGCATGTCCAGAGCCTGTGCTCCGCAACGGGAGGGGCCACAGCAGTGAGAGGCCCGCGTACCGCAAAAAAAAAAAAAAAAAAAAAAAAAAGAAGGAATGGGTTAGTTTGCCCTCAGAGACTCTAACTATGTCATCCATAGAATGGACTTGTCCAGCCTGCTAAGGGTCAGCACCCCAAACACAGACTAGATTTAACTTTTGGACTACAGTATAGTATGCATCCACAAAATGGACTTGTCCGGCTTTTGCCATATCCAGACTTCTATGCCCAGGATGGACGTGAAGAGATTTCACATTGTCCACATACGTACTAGTCTTAGCCCTCTGAGAATGTGAGCCCCCGTGCAAAAATAAGAGGTACCTATTTACCTCTCAGAGTGTCGGAGGTCTGATCATATTTCACATTCATGACACATCGTCATGGTTGTTCTATGCAAAGCCTCTCATTTTATTTATTCTTTTATTCCTGTAGCCAACTATCATTCTCTTCCTCCCACAGTTAACTTTATTGAGTTTAATGTGTATCTCTTGGTGTGATTTCATATAAAATCTGCAATTTTGTGTAAAAAAAAAAAAGTCAAGCATGCCAGCATTTAACCAACATTTTCTTTGTTCCTTTATTTTTCCCATAAAGCTAAAACTGAAACCTTTTAAATGTTATTTATAGTTAGACAAGAGATAAAAAGGGAAATGTGTCTGTTATAAAAAGTCTATTTGATGTTGAACAACAGCGTAAGTTCCTTAGATCACTTTTTTCCATGAATATTTTTACTACTGTTCATGTATTTTCTTCCTTCCAGCCAATACAAGAGTTGCGGAAAGTTGTCCTTAATATTTTGCAAGACCCAGACAGAACCACAGAAGGTACTACTATTTTGTATTTAAATTCATTCCCTCCAGCCACTCAAGTAGAAGTCATTGAGGAACACATAGCGGGTAAAAAAAGAATTGTAAGTCCCCTGAAATGCCTCTTGCTTCTTGGTTTCCATGGCCTGCCCTTTTGGCCTTCATCATCAGCTGATTCATTTCTATTCTATTATTACAAGTAAATATACTGCTCAACACCAAACAAAGGTTTCCACCAGAGCAGCCTAGACTAGGGTGTATTGCTTCCCTGGAGAGAAGGTGAGAGGAGAAGGCAAGTGACTCTTTTTTTTTTTTTTTTTTTTTGCGGTACGCGGACCTCTCACTGTTGTGACCTCTCCCGTTGCGGAGCGCAGGCTCAGCAGCCATGGCTCACGGGCCCAGCCGCTCCGCGGCATGTGGGATCTTCCCGGACCGGGGCATGAACCCGCGTCCCCCGTATCGACAGGCGGACTCTCAACCACTGTGCCACCAGGGAAGCCCAGCAAGTGACTCTTTACCAGAAGAGACTGAGGCAAATGGGAGAGGTGCTTTGGTTTAAGTTACATGTTTCATCATAACAAGCCCACCAACACGTATACATCCAAATTCATGTTATACCTTTAAATCATACCCATCTCAGGAATCATTTCACTTAATTCACCATTACTGTCATTGGCCAGAACCTTTAGAGAATTCTTCTATGAAAAATGTGCCAAATACAGTGAGTGACACGTTAATTATAATATTTGTTATATGAATGGGGGAAAAAAAGCTACCTTGAGAAAATAAAATGGATTATTTTTATAATCTTAGAAGGTGACAAATCTTTTTCAAGTGTAGGTTTAGGGAATTGCCTGGCGGTCCAGTGGGTAAGACTCTGTGCTCTCACTGCCAAGGGCCTGGGTTCAATCCCTGGTCGGAGAACTAAGATCCCATGCGTGCCACGCAGCCAAAAAAAAACAAAGGGGTAGATTGACCTTTGGGGAACAATCACGTCATGAGGAATTACAGCCAACTAACCCATTACTTTTGGGAATAAGGTTGTAGAGTACCTATACTCAGTGGTCCTCTTGCTGAGAATGATGCTACAATTCAGGTATTTGTTTATAATGTGTGGCAGTGTTCTTCAAAGGGATAAAAAGAGGAGACAGGAATCCATGCCTTTCCCACCTCTTGGCCCCTGTTGGCCTCTCTTGGGGTCTCAGCCTCCAGCCACAGTATCTGTCTGTCTCAGCCTGATTTCCTTCCCTTAATTTTGGTTGTTATGGTTGGGCTATCATGCAAATTGTGTCAACACAAGACATTTTTTCACCTACTGTCCAAGGTGATAGCCATATGGTCACACCTGGGTAGGGAGGGATCAGAAGGTCAAGTGAATTAACTCTAATGAGTCAGGAAAATTGAACCAAGGTGTGATGTAAGGGTAAGAAGAGGCCAATGATTAGTCACTAAGGGAGCTCCCTCGAGAGTGAATAAGAGATTGGGGATGTGTTCACAATGTTGAAAGGGTAGCCGGGATCCATTCTCACAGGCCCCAAGGCTGCCTGGAGGGCTGGTTAGGAGGATGGCCTGATGTAGCAGGAAAAACTAGTTGTAGGTCCCACTCCAAATCAATTACTCTTTATTGAGTATATGGAATCCGTAAGGATCACTGAGAAATCATTGTAGATAACTGCTGTTTCATTTTATTGGTTTTTTAGCTTCAGTATTAAATTGCTAAATCTTTTCTTTTTGACCTTGTATACACAGGAATTACCTCTGACTCTTTAGCTGCTGAAACTAATATAACATCAATAGAAATGCTGGCCAAGAAGATGGAGTCTGGGACGTCTTGTCTTTCTCCAAAAGAGAGGGAACAGGTTTCAGCAACACCCCAAATCACCAAGTCAGAACAGGATAATCATCCTGGTATCAAATTACAGATCGCCCCGATCCCTAGGTAAGCAAACTCTAAAGCAGGCTTGTGTTCACAGGTCTAATTCAAGTCCAATTCTCAATTTCTCCTCCCCAGATCCAGGATACCATCAGATTAGTGATACCTTCTGCCTCATACGAGGACCAGGTGGTCTAATCCATCTTTGGTGTTAAGGGAAGGAGCTGAGGGTGATGGGGGGGGTTGGAACCAGTGCCAGGAAGATCTGTGTCCTTTCTCAGTACACACACCATCCCCCCTCACACCACCCCCAAGGAGACCTGACCTGCAATGAGGAAGGAGCTGCCAGAGTCAGGAGGGCTGCTGGAGTGGAGTCACCCCTCCCTCCTGGCATTGGTCCTCCCTCTTCACCCTCATTTGTGCTGCACTTGCAGATCCCACCCACCTTTCCAGCCAGTCCTGGGGGGCAGGAGCAAACTGCCAAGCAGGCAGCCTCTGGAGCTGTGGGAAGGAGGGAGCTGTGAATAGCCCTGTGAGAACAGGGAGGCGGCAGGCACGTGCTAGTTAGAGACCGCGCACAGTATCAGAAGTGTTTGGTTTTGAGACAAGTGTAAGGTTAAGAATCCATGGTAATTTAAGGAACTGTGTCAGGGTATCGATGTCATTTTCTAAAACATTAGTGTCACATCAGTCTCTGTTCGTGCTCTTGAAAGGAAAATTCCAAACAAAAGCACCAAGACCACAGTTCTGTATCTTCGTTCTCTGGAAAGCACAGCTGGGCCTCTTCCAGTCTAAACTCCTGTCTCAGACCTGTCATTTCCCCACTGTAGTCAGCTCGTGGGTGGATGAAAGCAGGCAGCTGACGTGAAGACCACCTCTTACTGTCTCCGGAATTGGTGATGGGCATTTTCAGCAGACTGGCCACGAGTTTTGTGAGGCTAATGTAATCAGTGGTTTTGTGATGTGTGACCAGGATTCACTGCCTGGAAAGGTCTCTGCAACGTACCCTCCAGGCTGCCTGTGATTGGAATGCATTCAGGTTTACCAGGAAGATGCCTGATTTGTTCCAGTTTCAATTTGTGGTTTGGTCCACCATCTTAAAAGATGTTTTTTGAATAATTTACTGTCAAAGCTAGAAAGAATCTTAGAATTCATTAGTCCAGCCTCATTTGGTGTTAGGCCCAATTTCATCAAAACGTGTCAGCTCTTTGAAAGTTTATGGAATAAACAAACACCAACTGCCAAGTAGCTGACTTCAAATAAAAGCACACTTAACAATTCACTCAATTAAATCCCTGTGCTGACACCATGTGAGAGCAGATGGACACCACCCAGTTCATTCTGACAATGAGGGCAAGTCCACCTTAGGACGAGAGCTGCTATAGACATTTCTCTTGTGTTTTATTAGGGAATAAGAAAAAAATAAAGACTAACAAGTAGAATTTTGAAAGAAGTTAGAAGGTTTTGAATGCATCTCTTGCTGTCTCTCAGAATAAACGGAATGCTGGAAGTGCAAGACATGAAGCTTATCACTCCTGTACGGCGTTCAGCCAGGATCGAGCGAGCAGTGTCCCGCTACCCGGAAATGCTGCAGGAACATGACCTAGTGGTGGCTTCTCTCAACGAACTGTTAGAAGTGGAAGAGACAGAGTGTTTTATATTCCGCAAAAATGAGGCTTTGCCGGTAACATTAGGGTTTCAAGTCCTTGAGTCGTAATTTCTTGATTTTTTTTTTTTAAAAAAAGAGAGACATTTCAGAGCCTCCACAAGACAAGAAATGCACTTACCTGGGTGGCCTGGGAGAAACTGTGTAATAGAGGGGCATCGTGGGTGCAGACTGTGGGCCCAGGGCCTGGGAAGTAATTCCCTGCGCTTACTCTCAGATTTACACCCCCATGGGAGCGTCTGGTTACTTAAGACTGTAGCTTGCCCCAGCTTTACAGCACACATAAACTTCAAACTTTGAAAATTAACTTACCCCACAAGTATGGTAACAATTTGAATTTTATTGACCTACCTTAATCCCAACATAGTTATTTTTTATATCAGGAGGTCAATTCCACAATATGATAGACTTTCCTTCCTGCATCCACCTTAGCAGAGAGGGCAAGTCCTTCCAGCATGGAAGATCTGAGTGTAGAAACTAGCCTTCCCCGCTAGGTGGGACGTGACAGACCATCTGGTCAGATCCTCTCATTGTGCAGCTGAGTTTATGCTGGCTGTGCCTTTCGCTCAGAGATCACAGATGACTTTTATGTGTGATCTTTGACTTCCGTTACAGATCCTTGGAGATGAGAGGTAATTCACATCCTTTCTGGGCCTGGCCTCCTTAATGATACACAATCCTGCACTGGGGTGGTCATCTAGCTTTTTATATTCAAACCTAATTTTGCATTTGTTATTGAGAAATGCTTCAAATAAAAACAAAAGGGAGCAGCAGACAGGGGTGGGGAAAGGACCTTTGCCTCTTCAGTTCTTTGCTCTGCTAGGGGACACCTGGCCTGAGAAGACATCTGAGCCCCAGAGACTATCATAGGTCGCCTTTCCTTCCTCCTGGGCAACTGCTTGTGGAAAAGTAAAATCAGAATCGTTGTGTAAATATAATGTATAGGAAAACCTAGTCAATGTATTTGAGATTTTAGTTTTCTTAATACTTATGTATCGTCTAAAAAACAGTTGACTTTTATTCATTCCTGCTTATTCATTTATCATATTTATTACAGAAAACAGTGCTGGTGGCTTGGCCTAGAGAATTAGGGGTTTGTCTGGGGAATGCCAATAGGCTATCCCAAGGGGCCTCACAGGGAACACCCACTACCCTGGAGAGCTCACCTTCATGTGGATTTTTCCATTGTGAGGGAAGCAGATCCATCTCTCCAAGTCTGATTTACAAAAACGAGGTTCATAAAGCTGAGGTATAAGCCCATAATGCTCATAGACTAACTTTGGATGAGAAATAGATTGTCACCACAACCAAAATGCAGGAATCCACACAGCTAGGCGTTCCCTTCCCTTTAGACAGACTCACTTTACCTCTAAAGCCAAATCATGCCCGAGGGGTTGCTTAGAAGTCCTGGCAGCTGAAAATGGGACTTGGGGGAATCAAATATTCAAACTCACGAGACAGAAAGAGCCTGAAGGACGTCCCTCCTTGTTAGGAACGCCCTTGCCTCAGACCTCAGGCCCTCCATCTCACGTCCATGGACCAGTCCTCTGATGGGGCCTGCACTGCTGTCCTTTGTGCATTACCTGTTCTTTGGCTTCAAACGGTTCATCCTTGCCACCTAATGCCCATCCCCCCACCCAGACTGGGACTCAGCTGTCTACTGTGATGTTACGTCTCTCTCTCCTCAGAACATCGTCTCAGTATTACAGCCCAGTTCTCAAAAGAACACCTTCGCTATTGCCAGTTCCCAGCAGGACTTCTCAGAGTACCACCCCGGGTACTAACAATGTCGGCTGAACCACTGGCATTGAGTAACGTGTAGATTTCAAACTGACAAATTGGAGGTTTTAAACAGCCTGATTGGACTAAGTAGCATCTTCAGGATCTAAAAGGATGTGGACGTGATGGGGATGGTATAGCAACTGCAGAAAACTGCACCGTGATTCTGGAGCTCTTTGTAGATTCTTGTTTAGTAAATAGCTGTTCCTAGATACCCGGAGCAGGAGGGAGGGAGAGAGGCAAGGTAAGAAGCAGGCCCTTAAGCACTTGGGAGGAAGATTCATAGGGAACTGCAGGGGAGATATGGGCCTCGGCAGAAATTAAGTCTAACGTCCAACTTCTTAGAAGGGGGGAGTGTAAAGGGAGTGTTAAAGGAAGATAAATAAGGATGGTTATATACTGGCATCCTGGTGCAGAATGACCATGAACCAGAAGACGAGGAGAGGAGGAGGCATGACAGTTCACATTTATGACTGTTTACTAGGTACAGGTACTCATGCTATAAAAGACATCTGTTGTGCCTGCTTGGCGTGTAGTCCTTCTTCTAATAAGAGTGCCCTAATTTCCTTAGGACCACCTCTTTCCCACTCACAATCTGTCGCTTAACAGGAACGGACTCCACCCACATGAGCATGTGACCCAGGCTAGGCCAACCAGAGCCCAGTATCCTGGCCAGCGGCATTGATTGGACGATGGGGTTATTTCACACTCAAAACCAGTGAGACTCGTTTCCCAGACTTTTGTTGGAGAGACTCTTCCTGGTAGAGTTGCTGCAAAGAGGATGGAAATCTGTAAACCTTCTTATAACCATGGAGGAAAAAACCTCCTAGAGAATGGCACCAACACAGAATAAGCCTGAGAGCTGGAGAGTAAGCTTACATCCAGTGACATCATTTGATCCCTGGCTAAAGCCTGGAGCTGGCCAAGCCCTGTACTTTTCAGGGATGTGAGACAATTGATTCCCTTATTCTTAAGCCAGTTTCATTTAGGTTTCTGTCAGGTGCTAGGGAAAAATCCTGACTAGTACACATATATACAGTAGTAGAGGAAACTCCTATTTCATGTTTGCTCTGGCCGCCTTCCAGGCATATTGTCTCACTACATTCTCACAGTAGCCCTGTGGCATAGGTATGGAAACAAAGTGAGACAGTAAATGACAGGCAGGACTGAAGTTTCAAACTCAGAGCTGCCTGGCTCCAAGTGCAGAGCTTTTAACTCCTGTCTCTAAAGTATGGAAATGAGAACTAGGACGGTGACAAGGAAAGAGCAAATCTGAGAAAGACATTCTTGAACGGTTCCCAACTTACCAAATAAGAATCACTGTGATAGCCAAAGTGCTGTCATTTATCCTCCAGATGAGGGGATCGATCACATCTTTACCACAAGAGCGCCGCCCCAGGGATGGTGCTTCTCGTCATTTCTGCCCGCTCGGGACTGGGTGCCGGAACTCAGACCCCGATTCAGCCGGTGTGACTAGTCACAACTAGAAATGCATCTCTCTCCCGTCAGCAACCCTGGTGAAACAGCCAATGCTCAGCTGTGCCAGGCCCACAGCACATCGGTCTCGGGGCTCTGCCATCCCCAGGGTGCAGCCTCACCCATGTGGACAAGCGTGGCTCCCAAGCAGTTTCACATGGCAGCCAGTGGGAACGGGCAAGAGAGGGGGCGGAAGGCACACCCTCTCCTTTTAAGGTCGCGACCTGGAAGCTGGATGCATTATTTCTGCTTAGGGTGAGAGGGACCACAGCTTGCTCACGTGTCCCCACTCATCTTCAAAGAAGGCTGGGAAATGTCTTCTGGGTGGCCACATGCCCAACTAAAACTTCTTCCAGAAACGGGATATGACTATCGGTGTCTACCACAGTCTTAGGAGTAATGGAGTACATCTCTAAGGTGCAGATAAATGAGGACAGAGGTGACACAGAATTAAAAATATATATACTGCATCAAATGAACAACCCCGAGCTAGAAATATCTCCCACCCTACCCTGCCTCAGATGAGTTCCTAAGAGTTGAGGAGGGTTCTAATCCAAAGTTGTATAGCCCTTCCGCACTTCCTCTCGTCTCATGATAGGCCTTTAGCCCCACCCTTTCCCCTGCAGTTCTACAAGCTGACCCAGAGTAATAATAAATCAGGTTACACGGTTCACTCAATAAAACATACAGGACACTGGAAGCCAGAGATATAATGATGACCCAAACGACCTGTCACTAAGGAGCCTCAAGTCCGGTGGGGACACATGTTAAAGAATCACAAGTGTCAAAGTGTGATGATCCTGGGCTTCCCTGGTGGCGCAGTGGTTGAGGGTCCGCCTGCCGATGCAGGGGACACGGGTTCGTGCCCCGGTCCGGGAGGATGCCACATGCCGCGGAGCGGCTGGGCCCGTGAGCCATGGCCGCTGAGCCTGCGCCTCCGGAGCCCGTGCTCCGCAAGGGGAGGGGCCACAGCAGTGAGAGGCCCGCGTACGGGGGGCGGGGGGGGGGGGGGGTGTGATGATTCTGAGAAAGAGGTCCCTGGGGGAGGGACTAAGAGAAGGAACTGATCCAGTCAGGGAGGTGGGGAGGCCCCCCGAGATGTGAGGTGGGAGGCAGAGATGGGGGTGCTTCAGGCAGAAGGAAAAACACGGGAAGGGCCCTTTGGCCACCTCTTCCCTTTGCAGGTCTCTCTCCCCTCCCTGTCCCTTCCCCCCTTCCACTCTCCCTCTCCCTCACTCTCTTCCTCACACCCCTTAGGGGTCTGCTGCCAGGCCGATTACCCCCAGGCCCTTCTGCATTCTCTCCACCCTGGGAGGGAATTCTAAGGGTTCAGTTTTGTAGCATTACAAAATACTTTTTGTAATACTACTGTATTTCAGCACCTTTCCAGAAAAGCATGGACCCTAGGGTCTGAGCAGTTTTCCCGGTAAAATACTATCGTCTACCTCTTGAATAAAAATCTAGTGTTTAAAGACAAAAGGCCAGGGATACCCCGTTCTTGCCTGGAGAACCTACCCCTGCAGGACTCTGAGGCCCAAAAGTCAACCCAGGAAGAAGAGTGAAAGGCCTGGAAACTTCTGAAATAAACAGAGATTTAAAAAAATGACTGTGAACTCTCTGAGCACGCAGCCTGTTGTCCCTTATTTATCCTCAGATATTCTAAATGTTTCCCTTGTTTATCCACAGAAAATAAAACTAGTGAACTGTGCCACAGACCAATTTCTTCAAGAGTTTGTTTTGTCATTTCAAACATGTAAATATATTCCTTCTGAGCCTCCAATATTAATGCCAGACGATACACTAACATGAAAAGTGAACTCAAATTAATGACAGAACAAGACGGGCCAGGGCTTAACACCACGGAGGAGCTCCGACTAAAATAAAGAATCAAGTTTTTAAATCATGAGTAGGACTTACAGTTTTTAATGCATGTATACATCAAGTTCAAAGATGTCTGGGCATCTCGCTGTCTTTCATAGTGACCTGGAAAGAACATTAATGAGGTCATCTATAGCCGATTAGGTATTATTGTTACTAGTGACGGAATCAAAAGTGCACAGAAATATTATTTTTATTTATTTTTTGATGTGGACTATTTTTTTTTAAGTCTTTATTGAATTTGTTACACTATTGCTACTATTTTATGTTTTGGTTTTTTGGCCGCAAGGCATGTGGGATCATAGCTCCCTGACCAGGGATCGAACCCACACCCCCTGCATTGGAAGTGTGGAGTCTTAACCACTGGACCGCCAGGGAAGTCCCGGAAATACTATTTTTAAAAAGAAATGGATAGAAATAAAATTGGATGTGACATGATACACTCAGGGGAACTGGGCAAAATAATTCCACTTGTTACACACAAATGGCCCAGAGGCCAGGGAGGGTTGCCTTCCAGGATGAGAGCAAGACACCTTCCTCCTACCTAAAAGAAGTGCTCTTGGGCTCCAAATCTGTTACATTTAGGAGACTTCAATATGGTTGCTTTTTCTCTCTTCCATATTTTTCCCGTTATCTGAAAAATATTTCAAGTGGAAGACGACCGTGATGCCGGCCTGTGTCCTGGGTTCAGTCTGCTTCCGTGCAGCCCTCCTGGTCCTTGCCTCTCTCTTTGCCCTCAGCCTTCTAAGAAACAAAGAAAGCTGGTCATGGAGCCTTCCCAGGTTCACACAGTGACTCTCAACCAGGGGTAGAAAATGTGTCAAAATGCCCTAGCCTGGGCTGGGATGGAGATGAAGGGGTGGAGAAACCAACACATCCCCAGAGAACACGCAGTTGCAGATGGGAGTGGGTCCAGCCCTCTGGTGGGCTGGGAAGGAAAAATAGTTGCAAAGCACTGATTAAAGTATTGATGTGCTTGAATTTTGAGCTTCTCCTGGGCAGGAGTAAAGTGGCTTACAATTCCGTTTCTACCTTGTCGGGCATGCTGGAGGTGCTTGGTTAAAAAACCGGTGGGAAGAATGCTCACTGAGCCCGAAGCCACCAACCTAAAGGGAACCGACGAGACAGGCATTTTGAAAATCAAGGCCCAGGAACGCCAGGGTAGAAACAGGAACCCTCCTGCAGGGCCTGGGGCTGCAGAACCAGGCTAGGAGCTGAGCCTGCCCCTCAGGAAAACTGGAGTTTGCACTCAAAGGGCAGTCAGGCAGCACAAAGGAGCAGAGGGGTCAAAGCAGAAGCCCCTACACATTGTGTCCATAAAAGCTGCCTGGAGAGGAAGCCTGGCCGGGGAGAGCCTGTGCTCTGCAACCTCTCCCAGGGCGGAGACGGAGCTGTCAGAGAAATGAGCCAGAACTGGTGTGAAGAGGTGCAGGGCCCCAGTACAGTCAGCTGACCCCGCTGAGCAGAACCTGTGAGTTTGGGCTGACAGCCAGTGGTTCTGGGCCCCCTCGGACCCAATGCCTCATTTTTTTTTTTTTTTTTTCCTTCGGTACGCGGGCCTCTCACTGTTGTGGCCTCTCCCGTTGCGGAGCACAGGCTCCGGACGCGCAGGCTCAGCGGCCGTGGCTCACGGGCCCAGCCGCTCCGCGGCATGTAGGATCTTCCCGGACCGGAGCACGAACCCGTGTCCCCTGCATTTGCAGGCAGACTCTGAACCACTGCGCCACCAGGGAAGCCCCAATGCCTCATTTTAAATCCAAATATTTTCTAACACAACATTGTAAATCAACTATTTCAATTAAAAAAATATGTAAAACAAATATTTTCAATTCTTCTATCCTGAATTGAAATTCATAGATAATATGATTGTCTCTATAATCTTAAAAATCAATATAATACCATAACTATAACATAGGAGAAATGAAAAGCAATGTATAATATAATATGTATTTCTATGTAAATACTCAGGAATGATTGCACTTGGAAGGCAAAAGAGCTCCTGCAAATCTCCCAAATGCCTGCTCGGGTCGATACTGCTCCATTGGGACCCCTGCTCTAGCCCCGGGGTAGCCCCTAAGTCGCTGAGCTCCTGGGGTAGCCCCTAAGTCGCTGAGCTCCTGGGGTAGCCCCTAAGTCGCTGAGCTCCTGGGCCAGCCAGGTGGCTCCTCCCACTTCCCAGCAACTCACCCTCTGGCTGCAGGAGAGGAGGTGGGCGGCAGGACCCAGACTGGCCCATTCTGGCTCTGCTGCTGACTCATGGGGCATCTGTAGGGACCAATGCTGCAAGAGGTGGAGAAGCTCCGTCAGTGGTGAGGCCTTCCCGGAGTCCCCAGTTATGCATAGACACCGCCCCGCCCCCCGCCCCCGCCAGCTCCATCCTCTGCCCCCAGCTGCCAGCTTCCTGCCCAGTGATGCCACAGAAAAGGGAGCCCAGGAGGGTCAGCTGGAGAAGGAAAGTTCTGGCAGATGGACTTCACTTCCTCAAAAATCCCAGGCAGCACAGCGGGGTAAAGGTCAGGTTTCTTTAACTGTTTCACCTGGGTGCTCCGGATCCTTTTTCTTCACCTGTCTGGTCTCTACTTTAGCAACAATGTCTAACAGCACTATAACTACACCTCGGACCCCCAGCTTCGGCAACAGGAAATCTCCAGCCCTGCTCATCTAAAAGCCCAGAGAAGGGATGAAGCTGCATGGGGAGAGCTCAGTTCCCCCAGCATGTGGCAGTGTGATGCAGCGGGCAGAGCGTGTCCCCTGAGGTCAGCAGCCCTGGGTTCAAATGCTGACTCTGCAGTCTGTCTACCAGTGTGACAGCAAGTTACTTAGGTTCTCTGCACTTAAAATTCACCAGTGGTAAAATGAGAAGAAAACCTACTTTGCCGGGTTAAGCATTCAGCAGGATCGATTTTAAAAAAACAAACACCCAGCCCAGAAACAAAATAGTTTTTCCTCCTCTCAAATATCAGGAAGGGAGCTGAGAGTGACAAGAAAAGCAGGGCTCAGGGAGCCCCAGAGAACTAGTTTCAAGTCCAGATCCTTGAGTGCAGGTTGCACACCATCTACGACGGAAATAATGCCCGCCTGTTGGGAGAGGGACAGGTGTCCTCCGGGGAGCGCTGCACTGGTCAGTCCCACGGCCCCCATGAACTCCGTGGCGTCTTTGCCGCCTCCACTTCCCTGCTTTTGCCCCAGAAGCATCTCCAGGGCTTCCAGAGGAAAGCCAGCTGGAGCGTTTACTGTATGGACTGCTGTTTGGTCCACTGCCTCTGCGATCACTGTGTACTGAGGGTAGGGAGACCGTAGCCTTCCTCCTTCAAACCAGTATCATATGTACTAGGGAGATAATGTGGTCTCAGTTTAAAGCAGGAGGGCATGAGGAAAACTTCCCAGCAGAGGCATTGTATCTATACAACCACAACCCCGCTAGAGCCTTTTTTTTTTTTTAACCGTGTGGACAGTTATCTGCAAGGGTTTGACCCGCTTGTGCCTAGAGGGGGGAGCGTGGGTCTGGTGACCTCAAAAGCCCTTGGCAGGGCTGGGGACCAGTGGATCCTTCTGGGACGGAGGGTCAGGGATGCCGGGGGGCGTTCTGCAGGGACCCACCAGCTCCGGGGCCACCCGGTACAGAGAGCTGAGCGGGTGGTACAGGAAGTTGAGGCAGGTGGCCGTGTAGAGGTCGGCGTAGCGCATCATATGGTTGGAGAAGAGCGTCTGGCGGAAGCCACAGAGGAACAGGCTGCCCATCGCGCTGTAGCACTGGTCCAGCTCCTGGACTCCCATCCCCGCCTACCCCACCCCCTCCCCCCCACCCCTGCAGCCCACGACGGGGAAGGGGCTGCCGTGTTGCCCGGCCAGCCGGGGTCTTTGGGAAGTGGGGCAGCTCGCTGCTTTGCCACGGACCCCACTTCCCGCTTCACAGTTAGTTTCCTGCCTGGCCCTGGAGAGTGACCACCCTGCACTAAATTCTCAGCATCACTTACCTTCTGATGCCTCCTCAGAGGGCTTTGCAGGAGGCCCACACGCCCAGTCCCCACTCCGGCCCCCCCAACAGGGCCCCCCCGCATCACAGGCCCTTCTTTTAGAGTCTAGAAAACTGGTCCAGACGTTACTCCCAGAGTGACTGAGCAGCACGTGTGCCTCAGTTTCCCCGTGAGTAAAATAAGGATGACAATCCCCGCCCAGCCCACCTCGCGGGGCTGTGGGAGGATCAAATACCCTACAAGAGGCTCAGCAAAGATCCTTCACTATTGGTCCCAGCTGGGCCTGGGAAGGCCAAGTGGCCTGACTCCCCTTGATGTGGCCTGTGGGACTCTCCCAGCTTTGGTGACTGGTCAAGTAATACCACAAGGGAACGTGTCCTTTCCACCGGCCCTAGATCCCGTCTTCTCAGGCCCCTTGTCTGGCTGACCCCAGACGCTAGCCGGGTGGTCGGTCACATGAGGACCCAACCCAGGAGGCCGGCACTTCTCAAGGTTAACGGTGGAGAGTGAGGAACTGGCTAAGCCCCACCCATCACCCTGCAGGCCCTTTTAAGGGCATACTGCTGTCATTCGTAATATGGCCAGCAGGGGGCGCTGGCTGACAAGGCCAGGTGGCGCTCCTGACGACTGGGGGAGTCGTAACTGGGCTCTGGGGTCTGGGACGGAGCGGATCCAGTCAGGCCGCCCGGAGGCACACGCCCTACCTTCAGCCCCGCTGGGCCCATCCCCTCCTCCCTCGGCACCCCGCTCTTACCCGAATCTCCCTTTTGGTGGAGCTGATGAGTGGCAGGCTGGAACTGCTGCCATCCACGTGCCTGGTGCAAAAATGGGCACGTGACCCAGGAAGAGAGGAGCCGGCCCCCCAGGCTCCGGGCACAACCTCCCCAGATCGAGTTGGGGACACCCTACGGGCGCCCAGTGGGGGGTACTGGGCTGGGTGTGTGCCCGTGAGTGAGATGGTAAGCGTCCTCACTCCAGGCTGGTGGGTCAGCAGGAAGGGCCTAGAGGTCACGGTGTGAGTGTCCCAAGGGGGTCAGAGGGCTCCCAAAGTCCAGTTTACTAGGGAAGCCCACCCTGAAACAGATCGTGATTTCCCAACCACTCTGGCGAGGACCCCGCTGCCAGGCCTGGACATGGACCATTACCCTCCATCCTGCTCCCCTCCCCGGGCAGGGGTCACAGGTCAGGGCTCTCACTGGTACAGGTCCGCCAGTTGCATGTCCAGCCTCTTCAGCTCCTCCATTCGCTCTGAAAAGTGGACAGGGGACAGGGGGCTTGACAACCCTGCCCACCTTTGTCCCAGGCCTAGCTCAGCTAGTTGAGGTGAGGGTGGAAAGGTCACTGGGGTCTAGGCTCCCCCTACTGTGTGTATAACATCCTTCACCCTTTCCTTACATCGAGGGAGACTCTGCCCAAGGCAGAGCAGGGACGGTTGAGGAAGCTGACAGGGAGTCAAGTGACCCGCCCGAGGTCACAAGGCAATGACTCAAACCCAGCCCTGAGGACAAGCCCGGATTGTTTGGGTTCATAGCAACTCCTGACCCCGAGGATACAAGTCATTCCCGGCTGGGAGAGTGGACCTTCCACTCACTAAGATTCCTCAGGGTGGGTAAGAGGGTGGGTTCAGTGAGGAAGGAAACCTCGGACTACAGAAACACCACAGGACTCTGGAATCAGGAGACAGGATTTGAGTCTCAACTTTAGCCCTTCTGGCTGTGTGACTTTGGGCAAGCCGCTTAACCTCTCTGGGTCTCTGTTTCCTCGTGTATAAAATAGATCTGCTCTCACAAACCACAGAGAGGACGGTATTATCACGGTCACTACCAAGCCCCCCGCAGGAGAGAGGGGAAGATGTGACCATGGTGCCCCCTGCTGGCCCCCCACGTCTCACCCTCCTCTCAGGCCCAGATGTCCAGCTCCCGGGACAGCCCAGGAACCACCAGGCAAGTCCGCCAGCCCTGCCGCTCCTTGGACTTGAGGATGTCCCCAAAGATGTGGTCCCCGACGTACAGGATGTCCTTCCCCCGCACCCCGAGCAGCTTGCACACTGCGTCTGACGACCCTGCCCGTCCGTGGGAGGACAGGCCCACTCACAGCCCTTCCTGCCTGGTGGGCAGCCTGGGGACATGGGCTCCTAGCTGAGAGGTGGCACCTGTGGCGGGACGGGGCGGGGAGCCGGTACCTCCAGAGTAGACGGCACAGTGCTGATGGGGCCCCGTGCTGGTGCCCACGCGGAGCTTACCTATGTCCTAGAGCGGGCAGAAGGGGTGCCCTGGCCAGAGAGGGCAGGGGGCTGGGATTGGCAGGGGTGACCGTGGGGTGTGGGAAGAAGGAGGCGGCAGAGGGCCCTGAAGGGGTCCCCTGCTTCCTTGCTTCCGGGGACAGACAGACAGCAGAGCGGCAGCTGCCAGGGGCAGGTCAAGCCTGAGAGGCGGGTTCCCTCCCCACAGCGTGGGCCACGGGTCATGGTGGACGGGCCTCGGCCCCTGCATTACCGTCCTGAGCTGTATCAGCACCGTTCCCTCCGCAAAGAAGCAGGGCTTCTGCGTGTCCACCACGATCAGGTCGAAGTAGGACCTCCAGGGCCTGCAGGGGGTGGGCAGGTGCAGACGCAAGCACTCAGCCTGGGAATCTGACCCGCCGCGGCTCACAGGTCCTCAGCCAGGTCCCCGCCAGCCCCTGCCCCGCCATACCCGGCTGGATGCCCGCCCAGGCTCCGCCACGCTCTGGACCGGTGAAAGCTCGCCAGACCTCGCATCTCATGCCCGCCCACGTGCCCTGGCCCTGGCCCTCAGCAGGACTGAGACGTCCAGGGGCAGGACCCCGGCAATCTGGCCACGCAGCCATGCTGGCATGGGAGGCTCACAAGCTATAGCAGCGGAGGCCAGCGCTGGATGTCGCGTGCACCGCGTCAGCCTCCAGAGCCCCTCACAGCACAGAGTCAGAGACGCAGGGGCACGGGACAAGAGCACAGTCCCCGAGCTGCAGACCCGCTCACCGGCTTGCCTGCCGGGTCCCCGCGGGGTGTGTCACCCCCCTCCCCCAGGCCTACTACAGCCTCTTCTCACCCCCTTCCCCACCCACTTCCGCCCCATCCAGCCCCTCCCCAAATACCTGATGGCCTCTTCACTGCCTTCTCCAAGGCCGTGAGTGGCCTTCCCCACCCCTCCAGGCTCCTCCTGTGGACCGGCTGAGGTCACTGGTCTCCCACCCACCAGGGAAGTTCCAACAGGCCCACCCACGTGAAACGACCCCTCCCCCCCACACTTGCCTCTTCGTCCAGCGGGGGGCTGGCCATGGGAAGGGCCCCAGCAAGGTGGCCCAGCCCGGCCCTGCCTGCCCTTGACACAGCCTCCCCCAGCCAGGCACGTGGCCCTCACCTCACCAGCGCCAACCAGGTAGCTCCGGATGGCCTGGCGGGGACAGGGCAGGGGTCAGGGCACCCAGCTGAGGTGGGCCAGGGGCCACTACCTGCCATTGCCCTCACCCCACAGGCCACGCTGGGACCGCAGGAGCGAGATGGTGGGAAAATTGCTTTTTCCACCGAGATCTAAAAAGGCCAAGAAATGGAACCCAAGATGCCAACCAGGCAGTGGGCGGAGCAGGGTCTTGGCTGCTGTTTCCTGCAGTGCCTCAGTTTCCCCAGGGCCAAGAAGGAAGCAGTTCTCTGGCCCGGAGGCTGAGGGCCTCCCCCGTCACAGGCACACGCACATCAGTGTAGTTGTAGCTGCCGGTAGCCAGGAACACCTTCCCTACCTCCTTCCTCTTGCCCCGCAGGATGGGGATTCCCGCCTGGGTCAGAGAGAAGAGCAGCCTCCAGGGCTGGGGTCTCCCCAAGCTGCCCCGGGAGCCCCTTCCCAGGTCTCAGCCCCATGGGCAGGGGGCCCCAGGCCAGGCAGGAGGGCGGGGCGCAAGGCCAGGGTGCACAGCTCTGTCCAGATCTCGAGGGGAGGCCAGGGAAGGGGGAGCAGCCCCAGTGCCCTGGGGAGGAGGGGGACAAAGGGACAGGCTTGGTCACGACCCTGGTCTATAGCCACTCGCATCCTTCTCCACGTATTTCTCCAAGTCTTCTGGGGTCCTCTCCTTGAGACAGCCCCGCGGGAGGGGGCAGAGCTGTGAATGTGTGCGCGCGCACGCGTGCCTACACATGCCTGCATCCAAGATGAGGGAGCCCAGACCACCAGCCTCCACGGGAAGAAGAGTGAAACCTTATGGGGTCTGGGGGCCTGGGCCACTCACCGAATGGTGGACGTTATCCACGGCATCCGTCACATCCTGGAAGACACGAAGAGGTTCCCATGCTGATCACCGGTGCCACAGCTGGGTCAGGCCAAGAGCGAGGCTGATAAGGGGCCCTGATGTGACCACCAACCCTGGAGCCCTACCAGGGGGACCCCTCCATCCACAGTGGGCCCGACACTGGGCTCATGTCCCAACCCTCCTGGCACGGGTGTCACCCCGTGGGGGCATCAGTTACAAGGTTGGGGGCCCCTACATCCAAGGCCTTCCCTCTGAGCTCCTGGAGCCCCTCAAACCCCTCAGGAGGAGCCTCTGCCCTCTGGCGGGGCCCCCATTTCCGGGCTTGGCCCCTAAGCCGTGCAGTGTCTTGCTGGTCACCCAGGGCTGCAGCGGGGAGGGGCATGGAACTCACTGGATGTAGCGGGAGCAGCCAGAGAAGAAGCCCACCAGGCAGACGTAGAGACAGGTTTCTAGGGCAGAGGGAGGCTGGTCGGTCGCTGGCCCGAGGATCCAGGCAGCAGCCCGCCAGGCCAGAGCCAGAACCAAAGGATCACCTCCCCCCACCCCCATCAGCCCTCACCAGGCAGGTTGAAGAGCGTGATGAGGGTGTGGGACCGCTGCAGCTCATCCCTCTGAATGAACTTACTGGGGGTAGAAACTCCATCCAGATCTCGGCCCTAGGGAAGGGGTGGGCTGGGTGCCGTGATGCCCCTCCCCAGCGCCTCCCCGAGGCCAGGACAGGCCCCGCCACTCTTTCCCGCCTCTACCCATCCTTCTCTCCCTCCTTATCCAGCTGGCATTGCCGAGCCCCTGCGGTGTGCCTGAGTCACCCCCGCCACTGTCTTTCCTCCAGCATCCTCGCCCCCCACCCCGTTCCTTACTCCGGGAGGAAGGAGAAGCCGTGGGTGTCCAGCAGCCCATAATCGAGGGCGTCCACCTTCAGCAGGTTTCCACAGGGCGCGTCAAACACCAGCCCCCCGGGAGAGGAAACAGAGGTTGTGGATGAGGCACCAGGGCCAGTGAGTGGGCCCAGCCTCCCGCCCCGCGGGCTCCCGCACCTGGTGGGGAAGGCAGGGTCGTAGGTGCGGCGCAGGATCTCGTGTGGGTACCCGACGCACACCAGGCGCTCCAGCAGCAACTCGAAGGCCAGCATCTCATAGGCCGGGGACTTGTAGGCTGTGGGCCAAGCAGACTCAGGCCGGTTGGTGCCCGCCCCCTGCTCCCAGCCCCAAATTCCCCTCACTCCCCTCCCCCTCCCAGCCAGTGCAGTCCATGTCGAAGCCAAGGCAACAAATCTTCCCCAGCTCCAGGCTGCGGTTGACAAAAATCCTGGAAGGGGAGGGACACTGAGATCAGCCCCCCAGACTCCAAGACCCAGGGCCTCGCGTGTGTCTGGGCACATGCGTGTGAGCGCGTGTGCGAGCGTGTGCAGGGCTCCGTCTCAACGCGGGAGTGTGCTGGGGGCATCCCCATGCGCGAGGATGCGCCGTTCTCTCTTTCCTGAGCGGGGTCACTGTGTCCAAGTTCAGAGAGGATGCGTTTGTCACAGGTGGGCAGCACGTGTCCCCACGTCGGCGTGCGTGGGGGGAGAGCACCTCCCTTCCTGACAAGTGTACACTGTCAGGTTTCCCTCTGACGGGCCACTGCCCACCTACAGAAAGATGTCCCCTTGTGAGTGCAGGGGCTGGTCTGTGTTCTGAGTGTCACCATCCCTGTGTATGGGCTGCTGTGTTGTGTGGGATATGTCAGGAAATGGGGTGTTTGTAAGATTCCCCCGACCTCCATCCCAAATGCCCACTCACCGCTGGTGCCAATCCTACCCCAGGGCCTGTGTCTCCCCTCTGGGCCCCCCAGGCTCTCCCCGGTCCACACAGGCCATCGCTGCCAGGAGTGAGGAGACAGCGGCCCCCTCCCCAGCCACCTGCCCGCTAGCAGTGAGGCCCAGCAGCTCCCGTCTCCCTCAAACACTTCAGACACCACTGACCCCGTGGGCGCCACCCTGAGCCCCCATCTCCTCCTTTGAGGGAGAAGAAAGCCAGGACAGTCTCTGGCATCCCCTCTCTTCTCTAAGAGAGAAAATAGTAATGATCAAGGAAGAAGGATTCATCCGTATTATGCCACCTCCACTTCTAGGGCTTGTGCCCCCAAAGACCTCAACCACCTAGAATGTAGCAGAGAACACAGAGTGAAGCAAACATGGCGTTTACAAAAGCAGAAGACTCGTGTGCTTTAAAAATAAGAGTGTGGGGACTTCCCTTGCGGTCCAGTGGCTAGCACTCCGCGCTTCCAATGCAGCGGGCCTGGGTTCGATCCTTGGTCAGGGAACTAGATCCCACGTGATGCATCTAAAGATCTTGCATGCCGCAGTTGAAGATCCCACACGCGGCAACGGGGATCCTGCGTGCCGCAACTAAGACCGGCACGGCCAAATAAATAAATAAATACTTAAGAAAGAAAAAAAAATATGTCCACTCAAAATGGATCTTAAAGGACACAGCAGTACATTGGTAGCTGTTAATAGAGCAGGGCTAGCTCTGTCTATATAAATAGACAAATGGGACTAGCCATTGAAGTTCAAACTATCTGGTTATCTCATGTATTAACACAAACTGGGTCTCAGTTCCAGTTGTATTTAATGTTTTATGATCTCCTAGACTTTCCAGTCCAGGCACTTTTTGACAAAACTTTGTCCTCATTTGAGGGGCTTTTGTTGTGGGGTTTTTGTATTTGTTTTTGTGGGTATTTGCCTCATTCCATCCCTGAGCTTTGCAGCTAGACAGATGTGATTCAAAACTATGTTCTAAGGTGTTTCCTGTAGTGGAGTCATTGGTTTGCAATAGTCAGTCATGCTTTTCCACTAAAAGGGGACAGAGGGGTGGTAAGCCACGAGATAAACTAAAGTTAAATTGTTAGAAGAATTCCTTGATAGGAAATTACAGCTTTGCGTTTTGTTGCTCTATTTCCTGAAAATAACTTGGAGATGCCCCTGATTTGTCCATCTACTGCTTTGATTCCTTGGATACCACTCATTCTTTCACGTTAAGCAAAAACAAGTAATTGTTGCAGAGGTCTCTGTATTTTGCGGCTGCCCTTTTGTAAGACGCACTTTTCCCAAATAAAACAATTTTAAAAACCTCACTCCCCATTTAAAAATAAAAAAAATATGTCCACTCAAAAACTTGTACTTGAATGTTTAAAAAAATAAAATAAGGGTGTCTAGGGACTTCCCTGGTGGCACAGTGGTTAAGAATCTGCCTGCCAAGGCAGGGGACACGTGTTCAAGCCCTGGTCCAGAAAGATCCCACATGCCATGGAGCAACTAAGCCTGAGCGCCACAACTACTGAAGCCCCCACGCCCTAGAGCCCGCACGCCGCAACTACTGAGGCCGCGTGCCACAACACCTGAAGCCTGTGCGCCTAAAGCCCATGCTCCGCAACAAGAGAAGCGACCACAATGAGAAGCCCGCGCACCGCGAAGCCCGCGCACCGCAACGAAGAGTAGCCCCTGCTTGCCGCAATGAGAGAAAGCCTGTGCGCAGCAACAAAGACCCAACGCGGCCAAAACATAAATAAAATTAATTAATTAATTTAAAAAATAAAAAGAATAAAACTGTCTAATAAAGAAAGAAAGAACTTAAGATTCTTGCTTTACACACAATTCTAACACACTTGGCTATCAATCTTCCCAGCCCAAGGCCATTTAAAGAAGTAATTGCTAGAAGCATACCAGGAGCTATAAGAAGTGGCAGATGACTAGAATCTCAGAATCAGAAAAAAAAAGTACAAAAGTGAGTATCAAAAAGCAGAGCAGGGCTTCCCTGGTGGCGCAGTGGTTGAGAGTCCGCCTGCCGATGCAGGGGACACGGGTTCGTGCCCCGGTCCGGGAAGATCCCACATGCCGCGGAGCGGCTAGGCCTGTGAGCCATGGCCGCTGAGCCTGCGCGTCCGGAGCCTGTGCTCCGCAACGGGAGAGGCCACAACAGTGAGAGGCCCGAGTACCGCAAAAAAAAAAAAAAAAAAAAAAAAAGCAGAGCAATTGGGACCATTTAGTGTAGAGCCGGAAATAGTCCCTAAGGGTCCACAATTGCTGGTTTTGCAACAAAGCACAACGACTTCCATTCAGAGTTTTGACCTGATCATCCAGAAAGACTTATAGGATGTGGCATGTCCTCTTTTAAAAAGGAAGGCCAGTTTATGATACATTTTCGAAAATTTTCTCTACAAAATGGCCAAACTTAATGAAGTTAGGCACTTTTGAAGGGATAACAATTATCTGGGGGAAAAAATGTATTTCAGTGAAATAGTTCCTTCCTTGGTAATTCCAGATGAGCAACTGTTAGGATGGTGAGGCAAGAGTATGGAGGCTGCAGGAGGTACATTACCTCATTGGATGGATAGATGGATGGATGGATCGGTGGATGGACGGATGGATTCGTGGATAGATGGATGGATGGATGGATGGATGGATGGAAGGACAGTTGGATGCACAGACCTATGGACTATCTATGGTAGCCTTTATTAAGGGTATCAGAGGAGAATCAAGCTTCAGAAATCAGCAGGATTTCCCGAGTCCCTTTCACCCATTCTGTGCTCTTTGCTCATCTCAGGGAGACCTTTTTAAAGGTGCATAGCTCCTCTCTGGGTCAGAAACAGAAGGAGAAATACCCAGTTATGGGAAGTCACCAGAAATTTCCTCAGCCCTCCCACTGGGTGTTAACATGGTGAGTGTGCAAAAATGTATCCTGCTTTTCCCATAGCTGAACTCGGGAGTCTGTCCCAAGATTCCCTTCCACCTAAGGATAAGGAAGTCACCCAGTGACATTCACATACACTCCGTCACATCAGTGGTTTCTCAGGCCACCTCTCCAGGTACACTCCCAGCCCTCTCCTGGGCGTGACTGAACAGCGTGGGGTTATACTCAGCCACGCTGGGAGCTGGGAGCTGGTAGTTGCCCATCACTTCTTGGTGGGGCCTCATGTGACGTGCACTGGTACAGCTGAGGAACCAGCACATCCCCACACTGCTGTGTGCTCAGGTGACCACATCCCCAATGGCTCTTCAGCTGGCCAGTCTGTTGTGCCGTTCCAGGATGTGGCCACCTGTCCAGACCCCAGTGCCCCTTAGCTGACGGCAGGTCCAGCTGGGGAGGACCACAGGCTGTCACAGGGCCCTCTTGGCCTGGCCCCTGTGTCACGGGCACCCTTGTGGGACTTGGTACATTTCAGAACCCCTTCCAGAAGAGGAGATTTGTTACGGTAACAACAAGTGAATCCTTGCATTGCTCTGACTGTGTGCCAGGCCTCGTTAACAGCCCTACGGGGTAGGCCTTCCATTACTCTGAATTTACAGATGGCAAAACTGAGGCACCAAAGTCCTAAGCACCTCGCCCACCATTACAAAGCAAGATGGCAGAGCGGACCTGAGCCCAGAGCCCAGGTGCCAACATCCGTGCTGTCAACCCCTGGGTGAAACCGCCTCTGCCCAGGAGCCCTCACAAAACCCCTGGACTTTTCAATAGCATGAAAGACAAAGAAAGGCCAAGGGAATGTTCCAGATTAATGGAGGAGGCTAAAGAGACATGACGACTGAAGGCGGTGTCTGCTCTCAGATATTGAGTCAGGGAAGAGGACATCATTAGGTCAACAAATAAGACTAGACAATCAACAGCTGCTAAAGGTACTGGCTCAATGTCAATCTGTGAAGTTGATACCGTAAGAAAAATCTCTATTCTTGGAAAATACTGAAGTATTTAGGGTAAAAGGGTAACTTACCTTCAAATGCTCCAGGGAAAAAATTATGCATATAGAGACATCCATGGTGTGTGTGTGTGTGTGTGTGTGTGTGTGTGTGTGTGTGTGTGTGTGTACATGCTTGGGGAGACAAATGATAAAGCAAATGGAGTAAAACGTTAACAGTTGGTAAATCTTGGCAAAAGGTATAAAGATGTCCTTTGAACTATGTCTTATGTTTACAACTTTTCATAAACTTGGAATTATTTCCAAATTTTAAAAATATCTTTTTTAAATAAGGAGTCCCAAGGCCCCCATGTTACCACCAGGAACAGTCACTTTGGCTCCCACTTTCTTCCGAGCTCCCAGCTGGATGCCTCCCATCCCCCCAGGGGCAGAGTGGAAACAGGACCACTCAGCCCTCATGCCTGTTGATTCTCACACCAAGGTTGTGCCTGTTTAGAAGGTGTCCAGGCCCAGCACGTGATGGCTTTGTTCCCCGTGGCTGCCTGACACTCAGAGAGGTGGCCAGATCGTAGGTGCCCGGGGTGTTGGGTGCACCTGTCGCACCTCACACTTCACCTCCACCTTCAGTCGGAGGCATTATTCCAGCTGGTGCACAGCTGGTCCATAGCATCGAGGGCATGGAGGGGCCTTTCATTCCCCTGAGCTTGGAGAAACTCTCTCGAGACCACCAGAAACTTCCCGCAGATGGGGCTTCCTCACACAGGGGTGGCTGTAGAGGGAGACTGAGGCGGGGACCAGAGCAATACATCAGGAAGGCTCTTTGGATTTTTTTGGACAGGAAAGTAGGATTTATCGGTGGGTGTGAGTAAGGAGGGGACAGCGCCAAGGCTCTCAGGAGTGCAGGGCCCGCCATGCGTCCAGGGGCCACGACTAGGGGTGTATTTGATCCCACAGGCATCTGGGATGAGCCACTTTTCTGCCACCGTGTTTTCAAATTCATCCGCATTAAACTTAGTAAATCCCCGCTTCTTGGGGATGTGGATTTTCTGGAGGCCAGGGAACTTAAACTTGGCCCTGCGCAGGGCATCAATCACGTGCTCCTTGTTCTGCAGCTTGGTGCGGATGGACATTATGACCTGGCCAGTGTGGACCCTGGCCACCGTGCCCTGGGGCTTTCCAAAGGCACCGTGCATACCTGTCCGGAGCCTATCAGCTCCAGCCCAGGGCAACATCTTGTTGACACGGATGATGTGGAAGGCGTGGGGCTGCACTCGGATGTGAAAACTATCTTTGCCACAGCTTTCCATGACGTACGCGTTGGCACAAACACGGGCCGCCTCCGGGGCTTCGGAGGAGAGCTGCTCATACTTACGTGACACCACGTGGCCACAGAGTGGGAGCTCAACCACCTTCGCCTTCTTCCAGCCCAGGTCAAAGATGCAGATCTTGGGCTTCCCCGGTGGCGCAGTGGTTGAGAGTCCGCCTGCCGATGCAGGGGACGCAGGTTCGTGCCCCGGTCCGGGAAGATCCCACATGCCGCGGAGCGGCTGGGCCCGTGAGCCACAACTACTGAGCCTGCGCGTCCGGAGCCTGTGCTCCGCAACGGGAGAGGCCACAGCAGTGAGAGGCCCGCGTACCACAAAAAAAAAGAAAGATGCAGCTCTTAGCATCAGGGACACCTCAGCAGAAGCCAGACTTTGGGTACAGTCTGTTCTCACCATACCGGTAACACCGGGAGGGGTGGCGGCCCACAGCGACACCAGGATCTTCAGGGGCGCGCCAAAGGAAGGCTTTTTAACAGAGGGGCATCCTGGATGAGGTCTTCAGGAAATGTAGGATTTGTGTTAGTTTAGAGGAGAAAGGGATTTCACGTAGCCGGCAGCGCGCCCAGCGCTGAGGGGCTGGAAGGAAACTGACCCACAGGAACAGCAGAGGCTGGGAGCTGCCTCCAGGGCAGTGGCCGTTGGAGGGTTCCTCCCCTCCGATGTGGCCACACAGCCGAAGGGCACGTCCCGGGGTGAATGGGGAGGGACGGTGACTGGAGGGTGGACTCCACTTGCTGGAAGGGGCTGGGGCTGACATAAGGCCCACATACAATTCTGCCCCAATCCTGCCCCACCCAGGGCAAAGGCCGGCCCCCTGAATGGGTGGGGCAGCGTGGAAGGAGAGATCTGGGGTGAGACGTTAGGAAACTTCCAAGAACTTGTCTCTCCTGCCATTAGAATAAAGGAAGTCGCTGGGAGTCTGTGGTGTGTGAGTGCATATGTGAGTGTGAGTGAGTGTGGGTGTGAGTGTGTGCGCTGACTGCCCACACGGCGACCTGACCATCCTGCAAGAGCACAGGATGGGGGCAGGGAGGCCGGGGCCAAGGCTCCCCCGTGGGACATCAATGCAACACTTTGGGGCTCCACTTTTAGGTAAAATTGGCCCCTGAGGGAGTGAGGTGAGGTCTCATTTACACCTAAACTGGGAAACCAGGGGCACCCCTAGCTCAGCAGCTGTGCAGCCCTGCAGACCTTGGGTCCCCAGGGAATCTGAGGACGGCAGGAGGCAGAGGAAGCCCGAAGCATGGGAGACAGTGCCATCCTGTCCCTGAACTGTGTAGCTCAGTGCGGAAGGTGCACGATGGCCCCGAGCCAGGTCTGGGACAGGATGGAAGGGCATCCGAGACCCGCCAGACCTGCCTGAGGCCTGGCCAGAGGCCTTAAAAGCCACTGCCAGGGACAGGTCCCTCCCCCTGCCCCCGACAGAGACCCACACCTGCCCTTGCTGCGACCTGGAGAATCCGGAGGGGGCTAGGCAGGATGAGCACAGGCCAGAGCAGAGGGTCCCGGGGCAAAGGGAACCTGCACGGGAGTCAGAATGGGGCATATTTCAGTATTATGTGCAGTATTTTCCTGCACATCAATCGATCTAGTCAGACACCACGCATTCCTTAGGTATGCGCCTCATGCCAAACTTATGCTAGAAGCTGGGTTTAAAGCTATGAGGAAGTGTTACCTGCCCTTAAGTAGCTGACAGTCCAAGAAAGGAGACAGACAACAAACATTAGTGGGAAACAGTGAAATGAGAAAGCTGTGCCCTTAGAGCCCAGGGAGGTCAGGGAAGGCTTCCTGGAGGAGGAATCAGCCATGCAAGGGCTGCCCCTGACGGTGCTGAGCGGCAGCCTGGTGAGCCTGCGGGAGTCACAGACATGCTTGGTTGCGGTGGGGAGTTGGGGTGTCAGCTGGGGTGCACTGTGGCCGGCCTTCCAGGCCACACTGACAGGCAGGGCTTTCTCTTGGAGGTGATGAGAGTGAAGGAATGTAAGAGAAGAGTGACCCGGTCCCATGTGCCCAGGGGTGGATCTCCGTGGCTCAGGGTGGAGGAGGACACGTGAGAGGGCTCGGCCGGGCGGCAGAGGCCAGTCCGGCGCCTGGTGCAGTGATGGGGCAAGAGATGCTAAGCGCCTGAACCCGCCCTCCACGGGAGTGATGCTGGCGATGAGGAGGTGGGGGAAATACTAGGAAATAAACCAGGTCGGGGCTTCCCTGGTGGCGCAGTGGTTGAGAGTCCGCCTGTCGATGCGAGGGACGCGGGTTTGTGCCCCAGTCCAGGAAGATCCCACATGCCGCGGAGCGGCTGGGCCCGTGAGCCGTGGCCGCTGAGCCTGCGTGTCCGGAGCCTGTGCTCCGCGACGCGAGAGGCCACAGCCGTGAGAGACCCGCGCACCGCAAAAAATAAATAAATAAATATTTTAAAAAAAACTCATGTACTTTATTATATGTACATTAGACCTCAAGGAAAAAAATTAAGGGTGATGGATTTGAAGATTTCAGATGGGGAGCAGTCTGGGGGAGGACGAGGCCCTGTGGTGCAGGGTAGAAGCAGGTCCCAGGGAGGTTGATGGAGTCTGGGAGGGGAGGGAACCCGCGCCCCATGGGCAGGAAGGTCATTCAGTTGTGAATGATTGTGAAACAGTTAAGAAAAACTACTTTGGAAAGTGGATGCTGCTGTGCTAGTTAATCCGCAGGCCCTGTTCCATGAGGGTGCCGGTCCCAGACGCCCTTTCCCTGTCTGTCCCCAGGCCTGGCCCCCAAATCCACTGTAGCATCTGCTGAGCAACACTGTGGACACCCACCTGCCCACACAGCGCACACGCTTACAAGGGCCAAACCTGGCAAAAGGCTTAGTGACACCACAGGAACGGAGTGGCCCTGGCTGGCCCACTGACACTTGAGGCCCTGGTTAGGGTCATCCTGGTCATACGGGTCTCCTTTTCCTTGGGATTGAGCTCTTCCCTAGGAGACTTCTGGCTCTCACACATGAGATATCCCCCATCTGCTCACTAGCCTCTCCAGGGCCTCCATGTATGTGACACGGGACAGACCTGGAAGGCCACAGGGGACAGTGAACGACGGCTGCCGGGCACAGCAGCTGTCCTCACCAAGATCACAACCAACCCAAAACGGGTAGAATGCTTACTTCATGAGTCTTCGTTTTCTCTTCAATAAAACTGCTAGGTCTCAGTTCATTTTTAAGGGAGAGAGGCATCAGGGTGACAGTTCCTACATTTCTCAAATTCAGACTGAGCTAAAGGCAGGCAGCAGTCCGGCGCCTGCCTGTGAGGCTCCCAGCTCAGACAGGGTACGTCCCAGGGGTTCGGGACAGCACAAGCTAAGCCCTGTGCAGAGATTCTAGGTCGGCAGGAGAGTGACCTAATTAAACACACAGGCTTATTCTTAGACAAGGAGCCCCAATTAAGGCCCCTGGGCAGCCAGAGCGCAAAGGCACAGCTCTAGAAGTAACCGGAATAATTATTTTTAAACAGCAGTTACTTACTTCTGATTATTGAAGTAGCACATATTCATCATAGCACGTTTGGAAAATACAGAAAGTACAGACAAGAAAATGCTACCCGGAGATAACCACTGTTTTTGCTTATTTCCTCATGGTCTTTTTTTTGTACCTATTTACATGTTTGGCCTTCGGGGAAATGTTTATTCACATAACGTAAGTGAAAAAAGATACAAAATTATAAACAGTGTGATCCCAAATTTGTTAGGGTTGTCATAAGGATAGAGTCCTGTATCCTGTTTCTTTCACTCAGTATTAAAACACAAACGTCTCCTCCACCTCATTAAATATTCAGCTGCTTGATTTTTAATGACTGCACAGTGTCCATCATATAGGATAACGTATACACTCTCCCATAGTGATGGGGCATTAACATTGTTTCCAGTTTTTTAAATAACTTTACAATGGACCTCCCTGTATAGCTCTGACTTTGTTTCCTGGGCTAGATTTCCAGAAGTAAAAATTGTTTAGGGCTCTTATTATACATGACCAAACGGCTTTCTGAACGTTGGAAGTGATTGGCACTGCTATGAACAAAGGATGAGATATCATAGCGCCCATGGCATATCTTAATTCCTGTAATAACAACCAGAACTCCTTTACCTACTGGTGGTAGATCCAGATCCAACCCAGAGGCAGTGGTAGCAGATACCAGTTCCTCAGAGCCACCTGGACTTTAGAACAAAGCACAGTCCCGGTCTGAGTCAGCTTTCACTAGGCGAGGCTGCTGGAACAAACAACCCTTCAACCAGGAAGCTTTCTCTCTCACCCACGTTACTCATAAGATGTGGATCAGCTGTGGCTTTACTCCAGATGCCTTCTTGTTCTGGGACCCAGGCTGAAGGAACAAGCCCTGTCTCCATTCTCATGGCCAAGGACAAAGAGACAGAGCAGAAGCCCACCCTGGCTTTTAAGGCTTTGATGTCGACATGGCAGGCATCACTCGCACTCACTTCCGTTGGCCCAGGGAGATGATGTGGCCAGTCCAGTGCCAGTGAGGGGAAGAAGTACATTCCTCCCACGGGGAGGCACCACCGGTCACGCCCGGCTGTGCAGAACCCTCTACGGAGTGGACAGAAAATAACTGGGAACAAGAATACCACCGACCACAGCTCTGAGCCCTCAGAAACAGATCTCAGTGTTTGTTATCACATCCTGGGACTGAACGTGACATCAGGAATGTGTGGCAACAAGAATCCCTTTCATAATGGAAACTCCCGTGCCCCAGAAGGCTTCCCCGCTGACAGATGAAGGAGGTCACCTAGGTTTGCCTTTTGTGCAAATACAAGAAAATATTGATATATATGTGTTTGTGTGTGTGTATTTATGTACATATATTTATAAGTCGCTCCATTTAAAATAGTAAAGATATATTGTTATATTTTCAAAAGTTAAAAGAAAAGCCTTATGTATAACAGGCTACTATTTCTTGTTAAAGGGGGAGAATACTTACACATAATACATATAACTTATGCTTATATATGCATAAAACATTTCCCCCAAATCAATAAGAAGCTGGTAACAGTGGTTATTTCAGGAAAGGGAACTAAAGAACTGAGGGCAGAGAGGGGAGGTTTTTCACCGTACACTTTTTTTACAGTTTGAATTTTTTTCCTTGTGTTTATATTGCTTCCCCGCCTCCAAATTTTTTTAACTAAACATTTTTTTAATTGTCCTTTTTCAATCTGCTCTTACCCATGTTACACAGTCTCTCTGTCTGTTCTTCCTTCATTGCTGTCACACTGGGACATGCCCTGATTCCCATGCCTCACGCCTTAGAAAGCAGAGTTTCCAGAAAGCACTGGAAAACCCAGGAAGAGCAAGTAGCAGCAGACACCACACCCCCATATGGTTGTGCAGGCCGTGCTCTGTGATGGCCGGCAGGTAAGCCCCTCAGAGTAAGGTGAGACCGAAGGACAGAGAGAATTCTCTTGCAGGAGTCGGGAGTCTTGCCCCCGTGAGGAAGGTGGAGAGATGGAGAGAAAAGGAGACAAAAGGAAAGCAGTAACGTGTGCAAAGGAAGTTAGTGGTGCCCCCGAGACAGGACACTCTAAACTGTGCCACCGGCTGCCCAGACCCCGGCTCCATCCTCCTTACATCCCCATGTCTGCTCCAAATCTTCGGAAAAGCCTCCTAGGGCTCCCCTGGTGGCGCAGTGGTTAAGAATCCGCCTACCAAGGCAGGGGACATGGGTTCGAGCCCTGGTCCGGGAAGATCCCACATGCCACGGAGCAACTAAGCCCGTGTACCACAACTACTGAAGCCCACGCGCCTAGAGCCCGCAAGCCACAACTACTGAAGCCCGCGCGCCTAGAGCCCGTGCTCCGCAGCAAGAGAAGCCACCGCAGGGAGAAGCCCTCGCACTGCAACGAAGAGTAGCTCTCGCTCACCACAACTAGAGAAAGCCCGCACGCAGCAACCAAAACCCAACACAGCCAAAAATAAAATAAATTAAATAAAAATAAATTTAAATAAAAAACACTGAGGAGGGCTTCCCTGGTGGCGCAGTGGTTGGGAGTCTGCCTGCCAATGCAGGGGACACGGGTTCGAGCCCTGCTCTGGGAGGATCCCACATGCCGCGGAGCAACTAGGTCCGTGAGCCACGATTACTGAGCCTGCGCGTCTGGAGCCTGTGCTCCGCAACAAGAGAGGCCGCGATAGTCAGAGGCCCGCGCACCGCGATGAAGAGTGGCCCCCGCTTGCCGCAACTAGAGAAAGCCCTCGCACAGAAACGAAGACCCAACACAGCCATAAATAAATAAATAAATAAAAATTAAAAAAAAAAAAACACTGAGGAAAGAAATCAAAGATGACACAAACAGATGGAGAAATATACCTATACCATGTTCTTGGATTGGAAGAATCAATACTGTGAAAATGACTATGCTACCCAAAGCAATCTACAGGTTCAGTGCAATCCCTATAAAACTACCAGTGGCATTCTTCACAGAATTAGAACAAAAAAATCTTACAATTTGTATGGAAACACAAAAGACCCTGAATAGCCAAAGCAACCTTGAGAAAGAAAAATGGAGTTGGAGTAATCAGGCTCCCAGACTTCAAAGTATACTACAAAGCTACAGTAATCGGGCTTCCCTGGTGGCACAGTGGTTGAGAATCTGCCTGCTAAATAATGCAGGGGACACGGGTTCAAGCCCTGGTCTGGGAGGATCCCACATGCCACAGAAGAACTAGGCCCGTGAGCCACAACTACTGAGCCTGCGCGTCTGGAGCCTGTGTTCCACAACAAGAGAGGCCGCGACAGTGAGAGGCCCGCGCACAGCGATGACGAGTGGCCCCTGCTTGCCACCACTAGAGAAAGCCCTCGCACAGAAACGAAGACCCAACACAGCAAAAATAAATTAATTAATTAATAAACTCCTACCCCTAACATCTTCTTTAAAAAAAAAAAAAAAGAAGCTACAGTAATCAAGACAGTATGGTGCTGGCAGATAAACAGAAATATAGATCAATGGTACAGGATAGAATGCCCAGAGATAAACCCACACACGTATGGGCACCTAATTCACAACAAAGGAGGCAAGAACATACAATGGAGAAAAGACAGCCTCTTCAATAAATGGTGCTGGGATGGGACTTCCCTGGTGGCGCAGTGGTTGAGAGTCCGCCTGCCGATGCAGGGGACATGGGTTCGTGCCCCAGTCTGGGAAGACCCCACATGCCGCGGAGCGGCTGGGCCCGTGAGTCATGGCCACTGAGCCTGCACGTCCGGAGCCTGTGCTCCGCAACGGGAGAGGCCACAGCAGTGAGAGGCCCGCGTACAGCAAAAAATAAAAAAATAAAAAATAAGTGGTGCTGGGAAAACTGGACAGCTACATGTAAAAGAATGAAGTTAGAACACTACTTAACACCATACACAAAAATAAACTCCAAGTGGATTAAAGACTTAAATGTAAGACCAGACACTATAAAACTTTTAGAGGAAAACATAGGAAAAACACTGTTTGACATAAACCACAGCAAGATCTTTTTTGACCCACGTCCTAGAGTAACAGAAATAAAAAGAAACAAATGGGACTTAATTAAACTTAAAAGCTTTTGCACAGCAAAGGAAACAATAAACAAGACAAAGACAACCCTCAGAATGGGAGAAAATATTTGCAAATGAAACAATAGACAAAGGATTAATCTCCAAAATAACCAAACAGCTCATGGAGCTCAATATCAAAAAAACAAACAATCCAGTTAAAAAATGGGCAGAAGACCTAAATAGACATTTCACCAAGGAAGACATATAGATGGCCAAGAGGCACATGAAAAGATGCTCAACATCACTAATTATTAGAGAAGTGGAAATCAAAACTACAATGAGGGCTTCCCTGGTGGCGCAGTGGTTGAGAGTCCGCCTGCCGATGCAGGGGACGTGGGTTCGTGCCCTGGTCCGGGAAGATCCCACATGCCGCGGAGCAGCTGGGCCCGTGAGCCATGGCTGCTGAGCCTGCGCGTCCGGAGCCTGTGCTCCGCAACGGGAGAGGCCACAACAGTGAGAGGC
This sequence comes from Lagenorhynchus albirostris, assembly GCF_949774975.1. Lineage (NCBI taxonomy): Eukaryota > Metazoa > Chordata > Mammalia > Artiodactyla > Delphinidae > Lagenorhynchus > Lagenorhynchus albirostris. The sequence continues at coordinate 11,875,205 of NC_083107.1, read as the reverse complement.
CCGCGTACCGCAAAAAAAAAAAAAAAAAAAAGACCTACAGATACCGATTTTCACCTATCAGATTGGCAAAACTCCAACAAGATAATACATGCAGCGAGGCTGTGGAGAAAGAGGAACTTTCCCACATTCCTCGTGATAGTGCACGTTGGTGCAGCCCCTTCAGGAAGGCAAATTGGCAGCATCTACAAAATTAAGAGAAATCCTTTGACCCATCAGTTCCTCATGACACTTCAGAATGACTTGTACACATCCAAAATGACCACATGGACAAGAACATGGACCACACTGCAACACTGTTTATAATAGTAAAAATAAATAGGATATAGTCATCAACAGAGGGCTGGTTACGTAAATAAGGTCCCTCCACAATGGAATATCATATATATATATATATATATATATATATATATATATATATATACAACTATGAAAAAGAATGAGGAAGCTCTCCATCTACTAATCAGGAAAGATCTCCAATGTATGCCAATAACTAGGAAGGAAAAAAGGTTGCAGAACAAATAATGCACTACATTCGTGTAAAAAGAGAGGGAAAAGAATCCATATTTGTTTGCTTGTATTTTCATAAAGAAACACTGGAAGAATATATAAGAAACTAAAAACAAGGTTTCAGAGGCCAGGGAAGGCGGTAGGAACCAGAGATGGAGAAGAAGGAAAAGAGACAGACTTTTCACAGGACACCAGCTCATATTTTTGGATGGTGAGCCATAAAATTAAATTAAAAACTACAGGGCAATTTTCATATAAAGAAAGTGTAATTATAACCAAAAACAAAATCATACCCTGAACCCAGCAGTCATTCTTTAGAATGAAAGACATATTTTTAACTTTATGTTGACAAGGCAAAAAAGCATACATAAGACCCAAACATTTCAAGATAACTTATTCCTGGAGTAATAACACGATGTGAATTAAAGCAAAAGGATGAATATAGTCAATAGTTGGATGCCAGAGAACCAGATGGACCAACAAACTATGAGAAACTGGAATATACGTTTTATTTTCATTCCTGTCATGTTACTATGGAAAAAGTAAAGTGTTTGCTTGTCTGTTTGTTAAGTGAAAGGAAGGGGGGCGGAGAGGGAGAAAGGGAAGGGAAGGAAATGAGGAAGGGCAAATGGAGGACCAATGAGTCTACGGATAGGAATGTAAATTGGTGCACCCTTTTTGCAGGGCAATTTTGCAATATCTATAAACACTTTTAACACACATGCCCTTTGACCCAGAATTCCCTTTTCTGGGAATTTACGCAACAGATATATCCCCACAGCTATGTAACAGATAATGCGGCATATAAAGATTTTTTAATGCAGCATAGTTTATAGAGCAAAAAAAAATATTCACCAATAGAAAACTGGTTAAATTATGAGGTGCCCTAAAATGCAACCCTCTACAGAATGAGGTAGGTGTGTCTATATCAAAACGAAAAGATGGCTGCGATATTAGCAAGTGAAAAAACAAGTTGCAGCGTAGTAAACACCATAATCCTATTGCGTAAAGATAAAATATGATTAAGGACAAACATGTCTATAAAAATTGTCTGGGTCGTGCGAGTCTTCCTAGTAGACTGGGCGCTAGCTGTGGGTGTTCACAAGAATTGTCTTCAGTCATGGTCTTGGGTTTAAGGTGCTCCCGCTTGGTCCACCCTGCCTTTTGCAACTTCCTTGCAGCCTTGACCAGACCTGTTTCAGAAGTTACGCTGAAGACAGTGAGTGGAAGACAGAATGACCACGGGCAATACCTGGCCTATCCAGCTGTACCAATCCGTCATTTCGCTACCAAGAAAGCCAAAGCCAAAGGGAAAGGACAGTCCCAAACCAGAATGAATCTTAACACTGCCTTGGTTGAGGATATAATCAGCTTGGAAGAGGTGGATGAAGAAATGAAGTCGGTGATAGAAGCGCTCAAGGATAATTTCAATAAGACTGTCAATATAAGGACCTCACCAGGATCCCTTGATCATATCACTGTGGTAACTGCTGATGGGAAACTTGCTCTAAACCAGATTGCCCAGATCTCCATGAAGTCGCCACAGCTGATTTTGGTGAATATGGCCAGCTTCCCAGAGTGTACAGCTGCAGCCATCAAGGCTATAAGAGAAAGTGGAATGAATCTGAACCCAGAAGTGGAAGAGACGCTAATTCGGGTACCCATTCCCAAAGTAACCAGGGAGCACAGGGAAATGCTGGTGAAACTGGCTAAACAGAACACCAACAAGGCCAAAGACTCTTTACGGAAGGTTCGTACCAACGCAATGAATAAGCTGAAGAAATCGAAGGATAAGGCCTCGGAGGACACCATTAGGCTCATAGAGAAACAGATCAGCCAAATGGCCGACGACAGAGTTGCAGAGCTGGACAGACATCTGGCAGTGAAAACCAGAGAACTCCTTGGATGAAAATCCCCCAGGGGCCAGCAGTGCTCCCAAGCCCAGTTTCTAGTAGGTCCCATGGGTGGCAAATTGGCACCTCTCTACCCCATCCACACGGAAGGCTGTCCCCACGCACTTGTCAGTCCTTGGAAGGCCCAGCCTTCCAGTGGGATACTGTTGATTCCCTTCCTCCTGTCCCCTGTCCACCCCATCTGCTCTGGACCTTCTGGCCTGGGTGGCCCTCAGAGAGTCTCTGTTGCTGACAGAGGGCCTTTCCTCGGGCCATTTGCCTTGACTGTGACATCACCGAGCTGTCAGGACCATTGGCAGGCTTGGCACTGCCTGCGCCTCACCTTGGTAGCCTCCTTTTCAAACAATTAGTCAGGCCCTGTCCCCACCTTTGAACTCTGCTTGGGCCAATGTGGGCCTTCACCTGTGCCTGGATACCTTTGCTAGAGGCCCATTTTCTAACCAAACAATAAAATCTAAATAAATTGATTGGAAAGAAAAAAAAAAAAAAATTGTCTGGAAGGATCCAGTGACGTCTGCCAATAATGGGTCACTCAGAGGAGTGAGACCGAGAATTAGTCTCACTGTTCAAAAATTAGTCTTTTGAACAGATGATGTTTACCATGTGCATGTATTACTTTGTTTTCATTATGGTAAAATATACATAATATAAAATTTCCACTTTAACCATTTTTAAGTGTACAGTTCAATGGCATAAAATACATTCACAGTGCTGTGCAATTATCACGACCATCTATCTCCAGAACGTTTCATCTTCCCAAAATGAAACTCTGGACCCATTAAACAATAACTCCTCTGTCCCCCAGCCCCTGGTAACCACTATTCAATTTTCTGTCTTTATAAATGTGCCTATTCTAGGTACCACATGAAAACGGAAGCATACAATATTTGTCCTTTTGTGTCTGGTTTGTTTCATTCAAAATTTTTTCAAGGTTCATCCATGTTGTAGCGTGTCAGAATTTTTACCTCTTTTTTTTTTTTTTTTTTTTGGCCACGCTGTGTGGAATGCAGGATCTTATTTCCAGGACCAGGGATCGAACCCGTGCCCCCTGCAGTGGAAGTGCAAAGCCCTAACCACTGGACCGCCAGGGAATTCCCTATCCCTTTTTTTTATACTGTAAAACTTTATTCATATGACTATGCCTAAGGACATTGTTATAACACTTTTTTTTACTAAAGTACAGTAGATCTATAATATTATATTAGTTTCAGGTGTACAGTATAGTGAGTCAATATTTTTATAGATTATACTCCATTTAAAGTTATTATAAAACATTGGCTATATTCCTTGTGCTATACGTTACTACCTTGTACCTTATTTATGTTATACATAATAGCTTGTACCTCTTAATTCCCTACCCTTATTTTGCCCCTACTCCAGCCTTCTACCCACTGGTATCCACTAGTTTGTTCTCTATATCTGTGAATCGGTTTCTGTTTTGTTATATTAATTCATTTTTATTTTTTAGATTCTAGAATTTCACCCCTTTTTATGAATGAATCTTATTCCATTACAGGAATATGCCACATTTTATGTATCGATTCATCTGTGGATGGATAATTGGATGTTCCCACCTTTTGGCTATTATGAATGATACTGCTATGAACATGGGTTTATACCCGTCTATTTGAGTCCCTGCTTTCAAATCTCTTGGCTATCTACCTAGAAGCGAAATTGCTGGATCGTATGGTAATTCTATGTTTAATTTTTGAGAAACCTCCATACTGAGCCCCAAAGTGGCTACACCATTTTATTGATACATTCCCACCAGCAACACACAAGGATTCCAACTTCTTCACATTGCATGTATTACTTTTATAACTAAAAATGTATTGAATTTTTAGAATCCCACCGTTTTACTTCAATAAGAAAGTCTCTCATGTTTTTCCTCTCACGAAAAATATTGTTAGATTACAAATTCCTGGAGATCAGGAATCAACGGTTTTTTTTTAATGCATTAACCATTTGTTAAAAAAACTGCAGTCCGTGGAGGCAGAAGCAAAGAAAGCCGCAGTAAACCTGCAAAGCATGGGCACGTCGGGACGGCGACCCCCGCAACCCCGGAGCCAACACCCGCAGCGACCCTGAGCATCCGGGTCTCACGGGGGCCCGGCACGTGCTCCAGAACCCAGGACACTCTCTGATTTGGCAACTCAGGGCGCACAAAACCCAGCCGGCTGCCGGGGCCCCGCTGGGATCTGCCTGAGCAGCCTGGCGTCCGATAGGTTCAAAAAGGGACTCCGCTTGGGGCACCAAGAGCCGAGTGGATTTCCCAAGCCAGAGGCCGGATTTCTTATTAAGTGGGGCATCTTTTGGGCTCTTTTGGGTCATATGAGGGTAAGCAGCTCTCTCCTGAGGCTACCGCATTTTACCTACTTACCTACCCCCTACTTCACCGCCAGGCTGAACTTCAGGAGATGCTTTGCGAGTTTGCTGGGTCTTTACTCTCCATTTCATCAACGATGACAGATGCAGAGGAAGGAAAACCCAGAGCGCCTGCGCAGGGTTCGCTGCCTCATTTCCCTGGAGACCCAGCTGGGGCTTGGAGGCTGGGCCCTTCGGGGATGGGCTGTGGATGAGGGGCTACCTCTCCCGCCTTTCCTCCCGGCTTCACTTCCAAGTCACCCCGCACAGCCATTGCTCCCTTCACCTGCCTCGACCCATTTTGCAGATGGAGCCGCAGAGGCTGTCAAAGCCCAATGAAGAACTTGTTAGAGCCTCACCTCCGTAGCTGGCTTCATCCGTTTCCAGCCGGGCCCCTGCCCCCTCTCATCTCCCCATCTCCCCTCTCATCTCCCCATCTCCCCTCTCATCACCCCATCATCTCCCCTTGCTCACGTTGCTCCAGCCACTCAGGCCACCTGCTCATTAAAACCATCTACTCCTTCCTGCTCCAGGCAGGGATCTCTCCAGCCCTCCCAGATCTTCGCCCACGCTCTGCCTCGGGACAGGCAGGGCTACTCTGCGGTCCAGACCAAATTCGGAGCAGAGGGGGCCCTTCCAGGCCCTTCCAGGCCCTTCCAATCTCAACACTGTGGGCGCTCCCCTTTTGGACCTGAGAGCCCGTTCACAACCCTTCGGCCTCAGAATGGACTTACGCTTGGAGACAGAACAACCAGGGACAGTCTGGAGAGCCTCCGACCCACACAAAGCACTGGTTTCTGTGAGCCCCGAGTCTCCTCACAGGCTTCCAGTCTGAATACCCACCCCAGTTCTTCTTCCTCAACCCGTCGGAGAATCCTGCCCAGAAAACTCCCTCCTCCACCCTTCTGTCCCCCTACCCCCAGCCACGAGCCCAAGGACCAGGGCCGGCAGTAAGGGCTGACACGCACCCACTCCTGCGGGGATGACAGAGAGTTTGTGTCTCTTCCCAGGAGAAAAATAGCAGCGATGACTAACCTCGCTGTGCGGCTTTAAGCTGCTCAAAGCTCCTGTGCCTTGATCCCCTCCACCTCCTCCCCAAGTATCCGGTAAGATAAAGAACACACATAATTATCATAGCCCCGGCACGGCAGGGACGAGTGGTACCCAGAAGGTTTAAATACCTTGTTAAGGGGACTCAGTAGTAAGTGGGGAGCTGGGACTCAAATCCAGATTTTCTGATTTTTCTTTTCTTTTTTCAAAACACCTGTGTTTCATCCTCTTCGCGCTGGCTCTTTGCTAGGTCTTAATGATAAACAAATGCAAATGACAGTGTCTGGAGTTTAATGGCTTCGCCATTTCACTATTTTCATTTGCATGAAGATCCTGTATTAATCCAGGCTAGTAAAAGAGTGCTAAGTCAGAGAGATCAGCTCGGTGCTTTGTGACTGCCTAGAGGGGTGGGATAGGGAGGGTGGAGGGGAGACACAAGAGGGAGGAGATAGGGGGATATATGTATACATATAGCTGATTCACTTTGTTATACAGCAGAAACCTACACACCATTGTAAAGCAATTCTACTCCAATAAAGATGTTTAAAAAAAAAGAGTGCTAAGTAAGGAGAGCTTTCTGGACCCTCAAATCACAGAATCCTGGTGCTTACCAACGTGTATACACTCATTTCCTTCCTTAGGGGCTCCGCCCCTCTCGCCATGACTCACTCTCCCTCCATCTTCCCTCTCCACAGGTCTGCCCTCTGCTCCCCAAGCAGCCTGACCACAGTAGCCTCAGGGTGCCCAGAGGAAAAACCATAGCATCAGGGAGAAACTGAGCCCGATCTCTGGGGGTTAGATGGTCCCAGCATCTAATCTGGGGGAGGGGTTAGATGGTCCCAGCATCTAATCTGGGGGAGGGCCAAGACACTGAGGCTCTGGAGGGAGAGCAAAGGCAGGCACAGGGGGTCGCAAGAAAAAGGTCAAGGCTGGCCCTGACCACAGTCCCCAGGTTGGGTGGGAGTGAGGGAGGCATGGGATGGGTAAAGCAGGGCCTGCTGCGAGGACGGAGAAGCTGGTATGATGGAGGGGCGGGGCAGGCAGCAGAGGTGGAGTGTGGACCAGGCTGGACCAAAGTGGGAGAAGCTGGGCGGATACAGACTGTGGGGAGTTGGGGGAAGGGTGCTTGTGGTCACTGTTGCTGCCTCCCTGCAGAAGCCAGGGGTCAAGTTCAGACTTGCCTGTCCTAGCAACAGAGCCAACAGGGGCAACCTCAGCAAAAATAAAAGCATTGATGAGAAGGAGGGTTCACAGAATGAAGTAGCAGAAACTAAAGTCACAAAGGCAGGGGTAAGGGCAGCCGCAGGGGCCAGCTCAGGGAGCCAGAACAGGGTGCCTCTGGCATGGGTCGGCACCAGCCACGTTTCTACGGTTCTCACGTCACCCCCTGCAGGAGTCAAAGTCCAGGAGAGACGGTCTCGTTGGCCCAGATGGAGTCATAAGGCCTCACACCTTGGCTGGTGATGACTGCTTTCCGAGCGGCACCTGACCTTGGACATGCATTTCCCCAGAAGGAAATTGGGCTGCTGTATCCAAAGTAAAGAGTGAGTGTCACGAGGTCAGGCAACCAAAAATCTTCATCCCAGTCCGATAGTGGAAGGACAAACCTCTGAATCTGTCCCTAAAATTAAGAATTTGAGTTGCTCAATGGCTATCCAGATGTTCAAATGATATTTTGCCAATTGCCAACAAGTTCCAACCACTTCCTCTAGACATTTCACTCAGTCTTTTAGCTCCGGGTAACGGCAGCTGGTCACAGTGGAAGAAGAAATGTAAAGCACTGTGCATATAGTTACTGTTTGGGTTGTGACATTTCTCACTAGATTTCTTGCCAAACCTCACTCAGGTTTCTACATCCACCCACAAGGCATATGGAGCCCTCACTGGAAGCAGCCCCTGGAAGGCCCACCCAGCCCACCATAACTTCACACCCCGGGGGTGTGAAGGGCTAAAATTCTTCCCCAGCTGGACTAAGCAATGTCCCTACTTACACAGGGGAGTAATATACAAGCACAAGGACACAGCATTGTTTGAATTCCGAAAGACTGACAACTTAATGCCCATCAGGAGGCAACATATGCAATTAATCATGGTTCATTCACTATTCCGCCACCACAAAGCAACAAGCAGTTCTCTATTTGTATTGAAATGGAATGATCTCAAGCTGTGCTATCAGAAGCAAGGCGCCAGATGTACAGAGTATGACACAACTTTCTGTAAAAAATGCACACAACTTTTGTTCCTCTCATATGTGTGTGTAGCAGGAACAAAATTATAAAAGTATAAGCATTTGGAGTTTCCCCGGCACCCCCTAAGGAAGAAGGGAGCCCCGCAAAGCAGTAGAAGAGGGATGAGCGAGATGGAGAGTCAAGGAGACAGTCTGGATTACCTGCAATAATGCTGTGCCACATTTTTAAGGAGTTTTGCAGGGTGGTACTATAGAAGGCAATTTCCATTTCTTTGGGCCATTCAGCATCTGAACTTCTGTCTATGATAAGAAAACCTCCTCTTTAGAAGGCAGAATCCCAGGAAACCCCTGGCAGTCCAGCGGTTAGGACTCCGTGCTCCCACTGCCAAGGATACAGGTTCAATCCCTGGTCGGGGAACTAAGATCCTACAAGATGCGCGGCACAACCAAATAAATAAATATTTAAAAAATAGAAGGCACAGGATCCCCTTCACAATAGAAGCAGAAGATGCCAGAAGCTCACTTCCCCAATTCACCTTGCAGGTAGGGTGTGGACCCATGCATGGCTCCACCAATCAGGCAGACTCACCCAGTGTTTGAATCAGAAATTAGGAACATAAAGCAGCCGTGATGGCAGGACATTCACTCTCCAGGGTGGCAGTTGCAACCAGGGTCCAGAGTGGGCATTGGTGGTGTTGTCAGCTGTACTCACCAGCACCGTTGTCGGTGGTCATTGTACTTTAATCAGACCAACTCTGGGACATGATTTGGGGGTTGGTCTCATCTGCAGAGCCTCCCAGCTATGAGATATCCAGAGAGTACATGAGCACCCAATACTGTCTAATAGAAAACAGTGATTTCTTTTTTTTTTTCTTGGCTGCATTGAGTCTTCGTTGCTGCACGTGGGCTTTCTCTAGTTGCAGCCAGTGGGGCCTACTTTTCATTGCAGTGCACAGGCTTCTCATTGTGGTGGCTTCTCTTGTTGCAGAGCTTGGGCTCTAGGTGCATGGGCTTCAGTAGTTGTGACGTGCAGGCTCAGTAGTTGTGGCTCACGGGCTTAGTTGCTCCGTGGCATGTGGGATCTTCCTGGACCAGGGCTTGAACCTGTGTCCCCTCCATTGACAGGATGGATTCTTAACCACTGCGCCAACAGGGAAACCCGAAAACAATGATTTCTGTTGCTCCCAATCAAGAATCCTCACTGAGGTGGAACAAAAACCACATTCACAGAAGGATAGACAAGATGAAAAGGCAGAGGGCTATGTACCAGATGAAGAAACAACATAAAACCCCAGAAAAACAACTAAATGAAGTGGAGATAGGAAACCTTCCTGAAAAAGAATTCAGAATAATGAGAGTGAAGATGATCCAGGACTTCGGAAAAAGAATGGAGGCAAAGATCGAGATGATGCAAGAAATGTTTAACAAAGATCTAGAAGAATTAAAGAACAAACAAACAGAGATGAACAACACAATAACTGAAATGAAAAATACACTAGAAGGAATCAATAGCAGAATAACTGAGGCAGAAGAACGGATAAGTGACCTGGAAGACAGAATGGTGGAATTCACTGCTGCGGAACAGAATAAAGAAAAAAGAATGAAAAGAAATGAAGACAGCCTAAGAGACCTCTGGGAAAACATTAAATGCAACAACGTTTGCATTATAGGGGTCCCAGAAGGAGAAGAGAGAGAGAAAGGACCCAAGAAAATATTGGAAGAGATTATAGTCGAAAACTTCCCTAACATGGGAAAAGAAATAGCCACCCAAGTCCAGGAAGTGCAGAGAGTCCCATACAGGATAAACCCAAGGAGAAACATGCTGAGACACATAGTAATCAAATTGGCAAAAATTAAAGACAAAGGGAAATTATTGAAAGCAGCAAGGGAAAAACGACAAATAACATACAAGGGAACTCCCTTAAGGTTAACAGCTGATTTCTCAGCAGAAACTCTACAAGCCAGAAGGGAGTGGCATGATATACTTAAAGTGATGAAAGGGAAGAACCTACAACAAAGATTACTCTACCCAGCAAGGATCTCATTCAGATTCGATGGAGAAATCAAAAGCTTTACAGACAAGCAAAAGCTAAGAGAATTCAGCACCACCAAACCAGCTCTACAACAAATGCTAAAGGAACTTTGCTAAGGGGGAAACACAAGAGAAGAAAAGAACTTACAAAAACAAACCCAAAACAATTAAGAAAATGGTAATAGGAACATATATATCGATAATTACCTTAAACGTGAATGGATTAAATGCTGCAACCAAAAGACACAGGCTCGCTGAATGGACACAGAAACAAGACCCATATATATGCTGTGTACAAGAGACCCACTTCAGACCTAGGGACACATACAGACTGAAAGTGAGGGGACGGAAAAAGATATTCCATGCAAATGGAAATCAAAAGAAAGCTGGAGTAGCAATACTCATATCAGATAAAATAGACTTGAAAATAAAGAATGTTACAAGAGACAAGGAAGGACACTACATAATGATCAAGGGATCAATCCAAGAAGAAGATATAACAATTATGAATATATATGCACCCAACATAGGAGCACCTCAATACATAAGGCAACTGCTAACAGCTATAAAAGAAGAAATCGACAGTAACACAATAATAGTGGGAGACTTTAACACCTCACTTACACCAATGGACAGATCATTCAAGCTGAAAATTAATAAGGAAACACAAGCTTTAAAAGACACAATAGACCAGAGAGATCTAATTGATATTCATAGGATATGCCATCCAAAAACAGCAGATTACACTCTCTTCTCAAGTGCGCACGGAACATTCTCCAGGATAGATCACGTCTTGGGTCACAAATCAAGACTCAGTAAATTTAAGAAAATTGAAATCGTATCAAGCATCTTTTCTGACCACAACACTATGAGATTAGAAATCAATTACAGGGAAAAAAAAAAGTTAAAAAACACAAACACATGGAAGCTAAAAAATACATTACTACATAACCAAGAGATCACTGAAGAAATCAAAGAGAAAATCAAAAAATACCCAGAGACAAATGACAATGAAAACACGATGATCCAAAACTTATGGGATGCAGCAAAAGCAGTTCTAAGAGGGAAGTTTATAACTATACAAGTCTACCTCAAGAAACAAGAAAAATCTCAAATAAACAATCTAACTTTACACCTAAAGGAACTAGAGAAAGAAGAACAAACAAAACCCAAAGTTATTAGAAGGAAAGAAATCATAAAGATCAGAGCAGAAATAAATGAAATAGAAACAAAAAAACAATAGCAAAGATCAATAAAACTAAAAGCTGGTTCTTTGAGAAGATAAAGAAAATTGATAAACCATTAGCCAGACTCAACAAGAAAAAGAGGGAGAGGACTCAAATCAATAAAATTAGAAATGAGAAAAGAGAAGTTACAACAGACACCACAGAAATACAAAACATCGTAAGAGACTACTACAAGCAACTCTATGCCAATAAAATGGACAGCCTGGAAGAAATGGACAAATTCTTAGAGAAGTATAACCTTCCAAGACTGAACCAGGAAGAAATAGAAAATATGAACAGACCAATCACAAGTAATGAAATTGAAACTGTGATTTAAAATCTTCCAACAAACAAAAGTCCAGGACCAGATGGCTTCACAGATGAATTCTATCAAACATTTAGAGAAGAGCTAACATCCATCCTTCTCAAACTCTTCCAAAACATTGCGGAGGAAGGAACACTCCCAAACTCATTCTATGAGGCAAGCATCACCCTGATACCAAAACCAGACAAAGATACTACAAAAAAAAGAAAATTAAAGACCAATATCACTGATGAATATAGATGCCAAAATCCTCAACAAAATACTAGCAAACAGAATCCAACACACATTAAAAGGATCATACACCATGATCAAGTGGGATTTATCCCAGGGATGCAAGGATTCTTCAATATACGCAAATCAATCAAGATGATACATCGTATTAACAAATTGAGGGAAAAAACCCATATGATCATCTCATTAGATGCAGAAAAAGCTTTTGACAAAATTCAGCACCCATTTATGATAAAAACTCTCCAGAAAGTGGGCATACAGGGAACCTACCTCAACATAATAAAGGCCATATAAGACAAACCCACAGCTAACATCATTCTCAATGGTGAAAAACTGAAAGCAATTACTCTAAGATCAGGAACAGGACAAGGATGTGCACTCTCGCCACTATTATTCAATATAGTTTTGGAAGTCCTAGCCACGGCAATCAGAGAAGAAAAAGAAATAAAAGGAATACAAATTGGAAAAGAAGAAGTAAAAGTGTCACTGTTTGCAGATGACATGATACTATACATAGAGAATCCTAAAGATGCCACCAGAAAACTACTAGAGCTAATCAATGAATTTGGTAAAGCTGCAGGATACAAAATTAATGCACAGAAATCTCTTGCATTCCTATACACTAATGATGAAAAATCTGAAAGAGAAATTAAGGAAACACTCCCATTTACCACTGCAACAAAAAGAATAAAATACCTAGGAATAAACCTACCTAGGGAGACAAAAGACCTGTGTGCAGAAAACTATAAGACACTGATGAAAGAAATTAAAGATGATACCAACATGGAGAGATATACCATGTTCTTGGATTGGAAGAATCGATATTGTGAAAATGACTATACTACCCAAAGCAATCTACAGATTCAATGCAATCCCTATCAAATTACCAATGGCATTTTTTACAGAACTGGAACAAAAAATCTTAAAATTTGTATGGAGACACAAAAGACCCCAAATAGCCAAAGCAGTCTTCAGCGAAAAAAACGGAGCTGGAGGAATCAGACTCCCTGACTTAAGACTATACTACAAAGCTATAGTAATCAAGACAATATGGTACTGGCACAAAAACAGAAATATAGATCAATGGAACAGGATAGAAAGCCCAGAGATAAACCCACGCACCTATGGTCAATTAATCGATGACAAAGGAGGCAAGGATATTAAATGGAGAAAAGACAGTCTCTTCAATAAGTGGTGCTGGGAAAACTGGACAGCTGCATGTAAAAGAATGAAATTAGAACACTCCCTAACACCATACCCAAAAATAAACTCAAAATGGATTAGAGACCTAAATGTAAGACCGGACACTATAAAACTCTTAGAGGATAACATAGGAAGAACACTCTTTGACATAAATCACAGCAAGATCTTTTTTGACCCAGCTCCTGAAGTAATGGAAATAAAAACAAAAATAAACAAATGGGACCTAATGAAACTTCAAAGCTTTTGCACAGCCAGGGAAACTATAAACAAAGCAAAAAGACAACCCTCAGAATGGGAGAAAATATTTGCAAACGAATCAATGGACAAAGGATTAATCTCCAAAATGTATAAACAGCTCATGCAGCTCAATATTAAAAAAGCAAACCATCCAATCAAAACATGGGCAGAAGACCTAAATAGACATGTCTCCAAAGAGACATAGAAATGGCCAAGAAGCACATGAAAAGCTGCTCAACATCACTAATTATTAGAGAAATGCAAATCAAAACTACAGTGAGGTATCACCTCACACCAGTTAGTGCGGGCTTCATCAGAAAATCTACAAACAAGAAATGCTGGAGAGGGTGTGGAGAAAAGGGAACCCTCTTACACTGTTGGTGGGAATGTAAATTGATACAGCCACTATGGAGAACAGTATGGAGGTTCCTTAAAAAACTAGAAATAGGGCTTCCCTAGTGGCGCAGTGGCTGAGAGTCCGCCTGCCGATGCAGGGGACACGGGTTCGTGCCCCGGTCCGGGAGGATCCCACATGTTGCGGAGCGGCTGGGCCCGTGGGCCATGGCCGCTGGGCCTGCGCGTCCGGAGCCCGTGCTCCGCAACGGGAGAGGCCACAAAAGTGAGAGCCCCACGTATCGCAAAAAAAAAAAAAAAAAAACTAAAAATAGAATTACCATATGACCCAGCAATCCCACTACTGGGCATATACACAGAAAAAACCATAATTCAAAAAGATGCATCCCCTGCAATGTTCATTGCAGCACTATTTACAATAGCCAGGACATGGAAGCAACCTAAATGCCCATCGACAGATGAATGGATAAAGAAGATGTGGTACATATATACAATGGAGTATTACTCAGCCATAAAAAGGAACGAATTGGGTCATTTGTAAAGATGTGGATGAAACTAGAGACTGTCATACAGAGTGAAGTAAGTCAGAAAGGGAAAAACAAATATCGCATATTAACATATATGTGGAACCTAGAAAAATGGTACAGATGAACCAGTTTGCAGGGCAGAAATTGAGACACAGATGTAGAGAACAAACGTATGGACACCAAGGCAGGAAAGCAGTGAGGGGTTGGGTGTGGGAGGGTGATGAACTGGGAGATTGGGATTGACATGTATACACTCATGTGTATAAAATTGATGACTAATAAGAACCTGCTGTATAAAAACATAAATTAAATAAAATAAAATGAAAAGAATCCTGACTGAGGCACATGTGTGTGTGCTGTGAACCTCTCTCCATAGTGCTCTCAAGAGAGCTTCAGTAAAGACCTAGCAAAGACCTAGACTGTTTTCAAAAGTGAAGCCAGGTTTGTGTTTCTTGTGTACATATCACTGTGCTATGGCAAGAACATGGAGGCCTGGTTTTGTTTTGATGACATACAGCATGTGTATCGGACATTGTAAATGTTAGCAGAGATTCTCCCCAACCTGTTCCCGGTGGCTGCCCTGAGAAATGAAAATGATGTGGGGAGAAAAAGAGAGAGAGGACTCAAATCAATACTTTTCTTCTCCTTTTATATTCTTCTGTACTGTTTGAATCTTTTTTTTAACCATATTCATGTATTATTTTTAAATGTTTTTAACGTTTAAAGTAATTACTTAAGAAAGAAATGTGATACATCTACAGATATTATCAGTGTGTCTACATAAGAGAGATGCTCAAGTAATATATGCATTCTGGCAAGAATCATAGCCTTTTAAAGAAACAGGTGGTGAGGGCTTGGTAGTCTGCTAAAGCCGTTGAGAATCTTATCTGGAGGGCTGTCAAAACTGCACACATTTTTTTTTAGTTTTTTAATTTGGCATCTCTTGATGTTACTTTATATTACTTGTGCAAGAAATGGTTATTTTTTACACAATCTTAAGCATCAGAATAGTTGCTCCGCTCTGCAGCAGACCTAAGGCAAAGAAGGGGGCAGGGATGGGAAGAAAGGGCTCAGATTAGCAGAAAGGAGTAGGAGATAAAAATCCAGTATAGGGACTTCCCTAGTGGTCCAGTGGGTAAGACTCCATACTCCCAATGCAGGGGGCCCAGGTTCGATCCCTGGTCAGGGAACTAGATCCCGCATGCATGCTGCAACTAAGAGTCCACACACCGCAACTAAAGATCCCGCATGCCGCAACTAAGACCCAGCACAGCCAAAATAAATAAATAAATAATTTTTAAAAAAAAATACACTTAAAAAAATCCAGTATATATGTAGAAGTGGCCCAGAGGTTCACCCCCATTAGGAGGGGGCACTGAATAGACCATCTGTCACAGTCAAAAATAAGAGGGAGATTAAAAATGGTGGTATACCCACACAATGAAATATTTCTCAGCAACAAAAGTGAAAATACTACTGATACCCACAGCAATGTACAAAAATCTCACAGACATTATTTTAGTGCAAAAGTCAGGCACAAAAGAATACACACTGCTTGATGAAATTTATCTGAAATTCTAAAAAAGGCAAAACTACAGTGACAGAAAACAGGAGTAGG
The DNA here is from genome assembly GCF_949774975.1 of Lagenorhynchus albirostris. Taxonomy (NCBI): domain Eukaryota; kingdom Metazoa; phylum Chordata; class Mammalia; order Artiodactyla; family Delphinidae; genus Lagenorhynchus; species Lagenorhynchus albirostris. The sequence goes on along the minus strand of NC_083107.1, from coordinate 11,859,430 downwards.
TGTATACATTTGTCAAAACCCATCCTACTGTCTACTTAAAACGGGTGCATTTTATTGTATGCAAAGTTAGGGCTAGAGTTTGGGTTAGGGTTCGATAAAGTTGATTTTTTAAAAATAGAGGAGGGGGTTTTGAGTGAGAACCTGATATGCTGGGTTACATTTACTCTGGTGTGTGTGTTTGATGCTGTTCATGAATGAATGATCGGAGAGTGTGAGCCCGCTGTTGCAGGCCATGACTAGATGGAGGCCATGTTTTCAAGAGTCAGAGAAGAGCCACTGGGCCTCTAGCCATCCCTCCCCATCCTTGACCCAGCCACCAAGGGATCCCAGGCAAAGGTGAGCAGTTGGAACAACTCCCCTCTCCCTGCCACCCCTGCAGGAAAGGAGGGTGAGACATTCCCTGGATCATCGCTCTGAGCAGGACCAACTGCCTTTGGCCAGCCCCAAGCTCGGGACATCTTCATCAGGAAAGCACCATGTGTGTGAGCTGGCTGAAGCCTCCATTTTATTTTCAAGAATTGGCATTGGGCTTCCCTGGTGGCGCAGTGGTTGAGAGTCCGCCTGCCGATGCAGGGGACATGGGCTCGTGCCCCGGTCCGGGAAGATCCCACATGCCGCGGAGCGGCTGGGCCCGGGAGCCATGGCCGCTGAGCCTGCGCGTCCGGAGCCTGTGCTCCGCAACGGGAGGGGCCACAACAGTGAGAGGCCCGCGTACCGAAAATAAAGAAAAAAAAAAAAAGAATTGGCATTTATCCCTATGGGAAAATAGATGAGCAACATCATGGGAAAAGCAGACTCAAGAAGGTAATGACCATGACGGCCGCAGTCGCTTCACGTCCCACCAGCAGATCAACACGAGATCTGGGATCGCCAGCACCACAGCCACCCACTCCAGAGCACAGCTCTGCCCGTGAGTGGCCCAGCACTAGCCCCAGTCCCCGCTCCCAGGTCCCTGCAGCCAGCAGTCTCATGACTAGGTCCCACCAACCAGTGGCAGGCAGCCTCTGCACGAGGCAGAGACTGGGGTCCTGCCACACCTACCAGACCCCCCCACATAGTCAGCCTGCCACCACAGAAGGACCAACACAGCCCAAATAGGGGGCATCCCTAGAGCACATACCTCTGGTGACCAGAGGGGAGTGCACTGCTGGGACACATAGGATGTCTCGTACAAATGGCCACTTCTCTGAGATCAGGAAATGTAACCAGCCTACCAGATACATACAAATAAAAACAGCAAATTAGGCAAAGTAAGGCAACAGAGGAATATCGTCCAAACAAGGGAATAGGCTAAACCCCAGAAGAAGAACTAAGTGAAGTGGAGATTGACAATCTACCCTATAGAACGTTCACGGTAATGATCATAAAGGTGTTCAAAGAACACAGAAGACTGGATGACCAATGAGAAGTTAGGAGTTTTTAACAGAGTTAGAAAATACAAAGAAGAACCAAACAGAGATGAAGAATACAATAACTGGAATGAAAAATACTCTAGAAGGAATCAACAACAGCTTACATGATACAGAGGAACAGATCAAGGAACTGGAAAGCAAAGTAGTGAAAATCACTGACACTGAACAGGAAAAAAGAAAAAAGAATGAAAAGAACTGAGGACAATTTAGGAGACTTCTGGGACAACATCAAAAGTGCTAATATTCACATTATAGGGGTCCCAGAAGGAGAAGAGAGAGACAAAGGGGCTGAGAACATATTTGAAGACATAATAACTGAAAACTTCCCTAACCTGGGAAGGGAAACAGTCACCCAAGTCCAGGAAGCTCAGAGAGTCCCATACAGGATGAGCCCAAAGAGGAACATGCCAAGACACACTGTAATTAAAATGACAAAAATTAAAGCTAAAGAGAAAATATTAAAAGCAACAAGGGAAAAGCATCTAGTTACATATAAGGGAACTCCCATAAGACTGTCAGCTGACTTTTGAGCAGAAACCCTGCAGGCCAGAAGGGAGTGGCATGATATATGTAATGTGATGAAAGGGGAAAACCTACAATCAGGAATACTCTACCAAGCAAGGCTCTCAGTCAGATTTGATGGAGAGACAAAAAGTTTTACAGACAAGCAAAAGCTAAATGAGTTCAGCACCACCGAACCAGCTTGATAAGAAATGCTAAAGGGACTTCTCTAAGCTAAAAAGGAAAGACCACAACTAGAAACATGAAGATTACAAGAGGAAAACTTTCATTGGTAAAGGCAAATATACAGTAAAGGTAGTAATCAGCCATGTATAAAGCTAGTAGGAAAGTTAAAAGACAAAAGTAGTAAAATCATCTATATCCACAATTAGTGGTTAAGGGATATACAAAACTAAAAGATATCAATTATGATGTCAAAAACAGTAAGTGTAGTGGATAGGAGTAAAAATACAGGGTTGTTAAAATGCATTTGAACTTAAGTGATCAGCAACTTAAAATAATCACACATATACATATAGATTGCTATGTACAGTAAATAGCTGTGTAATATCTTTGTATGGTGACATGACTAGAATTATCCTGGTGATCATTCTGATATGTAGAGAAAAATCAAATCACTATGTTGTGTAACAGGAACTAACATAGTGTTATAGGTCAATTATACTTCAAAAACAAACAAACAAACTCACAGAAAAAGAGACCAGATTTGTTGTTATCAGAGGTTGGGGGTGGGAGGGGGAGGGGATGAAGGTATTCAAAAGGTACAAACTTCCAAGATAAATAAGTACTAGGGATGTAATATACCACAGGATAAATAGAACTAACACTGCTGATTTTATATATGAAAGATGTTAAGAGAGAAAAACAATTTTTTTCTATTTCTTTAATTTTGTATCTATATGAGATGTTGCATGTTCACTAAACTTACTGTGATCATCATTTCATGATATATATAAGTCAGATCATTATGCGGTACACCTTAAGCTCATACAGGGCTGTATGTCAATTATATCTCAATAAAACTGGAAGAAAAAACATTCTCATCCCAAGTGGAAAAAAATGTAACTATGATGATGAATGCTAACTAAACTTACTGTGGTGGTCATTTCTCAATACATATATGTATCAACTCATTATGTTATATACTTTTAATACAATGTTATATATCAATAATACCTCAATACAACTGGAAAAATTGTTTCAATAAAAATAAAGCAAAAAGAAATTGGTGAAAAAAATAATGAGAAGGTGGGCTCTGGGCTGAGGACCAATTCATATATTTATCCAGGGAATTTAAGGCTGAAAGCGCTTTTTTTTTTTTTCCTTTTTTTGTTGTTGTTTTTTTTTTTTGTGGTATGCGGTCCTCTCACTGTTGTGGCCTCTCTCGCTGCGGAGCACAGGCTCTGGACACGCAGGCCTAGCGGCCATGGCTCACGGGCCCAGCCTCTCCGCGGCATGTGGGATCCTCCCGGACCGGGGCACGAACCCTTGTCCCCTGCATCGGTAGGTGGACTCTCAACCACTGCGCCACCAGGGAAGCCCTGAAAGCGCTTTTTGATGAGAAGATTCTCAGAGGCTCCAAAGATTAATATCAGCTGCAGTTAGGTTAAAAGAAAATTAATTGTGATAATTCATCACAAAAACACGCTACATGTATGTGTAGCTGCCTGGCTTACAGGGTGCTTTCGTTTAAATTATTATACTTGGTCTTTTTTTTTTTGGCCACAGAGCGCAGCATGCAGGATCTCCAACCGGGGATGGAACCCGTGCCCCCTGCGTTGGAAGCGCAGAGTCTTAACCACTGGACTGCCAGGGAAGTCCCTGTTACACTTGATCTTCACAGCAGTTTTAAAGACAGGAAATGCATTATTATCCCGGCTCAAGTTCATTCTGTAAAATTTCATATCAATTCAGAAAAGCCCTTTGAAGATTTAATTCATTGACTGTTTGACGTGGTCAGGTAGAACTATGTTATTAAAATCACCTAAAGCATATTCGGATCTCTGCAATGTCCTTGGGACACCTTTGAAGGGCCATATGATGAGTAGCAGGGCCAGGCTGAGACGTGATCTGTTCTCAATCCCGCCCCTCCTGGGCTCGGCTGGACAGTCCCTTCCTGTGTAACCCACACCCTACTCTGTCCCTTTACATTTTTGTCTGTAAAGCCAGGAGTTCGTGTCTGATGGGTAGTTGCTTTTATTATAATTAAGTCTTCAGTAGAAAAATCACCTAAATTCATGGATCACATGAAGTAGTCTCTTGGTTGGCTACTCAGGGAAAGACAGCCCGAGACCCCAGCAGGACAGCAGGACCCTGGCATGGGGGTGGTCCCCCTGAAGGTCAGCACTGGGCCTGGGAACGGTTGGAGAAGGCGTCCAGGACGGGGAACCATGTGTATCCAACCTGCCTCCCAGGGATGCTGGGGAAATACCGCACTACCAGGGACAGAACCACTTCACCCTGGGTGGACGCACACCGCTATCACTATTAGTATTCATATTACCATTGCTGTTTTTATGGATGACGTCTCTTCTTTATTTTTTAATTAATTAATTAATTTATTTATTTATGGCTGCATTGGGTCTTCGTTGCTGTGCGCGGGCTTTCTCCAGTTGCGGCGAGCAGGGGCTACTCTTCCTTGCAGCATGGCTTCTCATTGCGGTGGCTTCCCTTTTTGCAGAGCACGGGCTCTAGGCACATGGGCTTCAGTAGTTGTGGCATGTGGGCTCAGTAGTTGTGGCTTGCGGGCTCTAGAGTGCAGGCTCAGTAGTTGTGGCGCACGGGCCTAGTTGCTCCACGGCATGAGGGATCTTCCCAGACCAGGGCTCAGACCCGTGTCCCCTGCATTGGCAGGTGGATTCTTAACCACTGCACCACAAGGGAAGCCCCTGGATGGCATCTCCTCTTTCTCCTGGGCATGTTAAGCCTCTCTGGAAGGGCCAAGCCTCACCGAAATACTGTGCACAGATGAAACCACAAGTCATGGAAGACTGGCCCATGGTCTGCAGGATGGTCTGCAAGATGGTCTGCAGGAATGTTGACCTCAAGATGGTCTGCAGGAATCTGTTGTCTGGGCAGCTTATCAGGGACACCTACCCGGCCAAGAGCCACAGCCCAGGCTGTGCTGCTGCTGAGAGATAACCTAACCTCTCCTCCTCCAGGCCTCACAGCTCCCCACCTCCTGTGAACCTCATTGCACTCTCTGGTGTGTCACTGCACTAGAAATGAATGGTTCTGTCTCCCCACTTGCCTTTGAGGTCCAAGGAGGCCGGACTGTACCTCGGGCTGTGGAGAAGGGTGGGGTGTAATGGGGGGATCGGCTGAGGGGGAGAGGGAAGGCTTGGGGCCCTGTCTCTGCTCTTCCAGGTGTACTGTAGACCCTCTAAGGCTCTCTTTTCCCATCTGTATAAGGGGAAAAATAAACCCTACCTACCTGGTATGGCTTAAAGCTGCACTGTCCACTATGGTAACCACTAGCCACATATGGCTATCGAGAATTTCAAGTGTGGCTAGTCCGAATGGAGATGCGCTCTAAGTGGAAAATACACACCAGATAGCAAAGACTTAGTACCAAAAAATAAATATAAAATCTCTCAATAATTTTTATAGTCATTACACAATATTTTCGATATATTGGGTTAAATCTATTATTAAAATTAATTTCACCTGTTTCTTTTTACTTTTCAAAATGTGGCTACTAGAAAAATTACACTTACATACAGGCTCGCATTATGCTTCTATTGGACAGTGCTAGTTGAGAAAACCAAGAAGACATGTAGACAGCTATTTGGATGGACAGAGTCGTTACAACTCTCTTTCCTATGTTGCCCTCTTCTCCCTGCACCTCGCAGAATGTAGGTTTGAAAAATCCCCATCAAACATAAAAATCTTGGAATTTTTCAACTGAAAAGTTCAGGGAATCCAAACCTCCCCACCCCACCCAATGTAGATAAAGAAATTGAGACTTGGAGCAAACTATTAGATATCCCCTGATGATCAACCAGGAAGATAATCTTTTCCCCAGGAGTTTGGGGACTTTTCTGTCCCAGAAGCCACTTTCAAATATCTTTTTAAAATTAGCTTTTACGTTAATAAAACGGCTTTCATTTGTGTCACACATAGATTCTTTCTCCCTGTCAGTCTCTGCCTGGTGTTCCTCAGCAACCTAATAATAAAGGAGCTCTGGGAACAGAATTGTGGTTGCCAAGGGTGAGAAGAGGTGGGGGAGGGATTGAGTGGGAGTTTGGGGTTAACAGATGCAAACTAGTATATATAGAATGGATACACAACAAGGTCCTACTGTAGAGCACAGGGAATTATATTTCAATATCCTGTGATAAACCATAATGAAAAAGAATGTATGTATAACTGAATCACTTTGCTGTACAGCAGAAATTAACACAACATTGTAAATCAATTTTGGTTTAATAAAAAAAAAGAAAAAAATGTTAACTTCATTGAAAAAATAATTTATTAATTAGTTAATTAATTAGCTCTGGGTTCCCTGTACATACAAAAGCTCTGGGGTTAACAGAGTCCAGTTCAAATGGCCCTGGACAGGAAAACACCAAACCACGTGATGTCCTTCTCCCTGGACTTCAGCTTGCTGGGCTCTAAAATGGACCCTGACCCCACTTTACCTTGTGTTTACCTTGGAGCAAAGGCCCAGTGAGGGCTGAGACACACATGTAAGTCTTTTGTAAGTAAATTATCTGTCAGAAACTTGTGAGTCCCACATGCTATTAATGGATAAGAAGAATGAGGGAATGTTTTGGCACAAATTCTCACAGGGCTTGTCAGCAGACAGCAGCAGCTACAAACTATAGTCTAAGCTCTTCCAACCCACATTTAGGAGGTGAGAAGACAGAGGTCACAGAGGAGGAGGGGAAGGGGCTGCCCAAAGACCAGAGGCCAAGTTTGTAGACACTTGGAAGAGCACTTACGCCGTCCCTGGTTAGTGTTCTACAACCACTTTGCTTGGAAGTTTTGAAATAACATTCTTTTCTTAACACAAAGCAGATTCTTTTAGAATTTTTTGAAAATACACAGAAAAAAATCCCATCACCCAGTTCCCACCCACCCCCTGCCCCACCAACCAGAGATAATCCCATCAACTGTTTAGCATCTTTTTAAAATATAGTGTTTTTTCTACTCGTGTGAACATATATGTACTTTGTCTTTTACAAAAATGTGATACTACTGCAACAGTTTGTATTTTTTCCCCTCTGAATAAATAGTAAACATTTTTCCAAGTGAAATATCTTTTCACATTATTATTACATTACCATTAATGATGTCATGATATTCCATTGAATGAATGTTTAACCAATTCCTGATTATTGGGCATTGAGGTTTTCTCCAGTTTTTCCCAATTATAACAATGCTACCATGAGCATTCTAGAAGAAAATATATGGAATGAGCTCCCTGACAATGGTCTTGGCAATGATTTTTTTGATGACATCAAAAGCACAGGCAATAAAAGCAAAAATAAACAAGAGATATTATATCAGACAAAAAGCTTCTGCACAGCAAGGAAAAAATTAATAAAATAAAAAGTCAACTTCTAGAATGGGAGAAAATCTTTGCAAAACACATATCAGATTAGGGGTTAATATCCAAAATGTATAAGGAAATTATACAACTCGATTGCAAACAATAATAGTCCAATTTAAAACTGGGCAAAGGAACTGAATAGATGTTTCTCTAAAGAAGATATACAAATGGGCAACATGTATATGAAAAGATGCTCAATATCCCTAATTATCAGGGAAGTGCAAATCAAAACCACAGTGAGATATCATCTCATATCTGTTAGAATGGCTATTATCAAAAAGACAAGAGATAACAAGTGCTGATGAGGTTTTGAAGAAAAGAGAACATTTCTACACTGTTGGTGGGAATATTAATTGGTAAAGCCACTATGGAAAACAGTATGCAAGTTCCTCAAAAACTTAAAAATAGAACTACCATATAATCCAGTAATCTCACTTCTTAGTATATATCCAGAGGAAATGAAATCAGAATCTTTTTTTTGTTTTGTTTTGATTTTTTGGCTGCGTTGGGTCTTCGTTGCTGCACACAGGCTTTCTCTAGTTGCGGCGAGCGGGGCTAGGCTACTCCTCATTGCGGTGCACGGGCTTCTCATGGCAGTGGCTTCTCTCGTTGCGGAGCACGGGCTCTAGGCGTGTGGGCCTCAGTAGTTGCAGCACATGGGCTCAGTAGTTGTGGCTCGCAGGCTCTAGAGCACAGGTTCAGTAGTTGTGGCACACGGGCTTAGTTGCTCCGTGGCATGTGGGATCTTCCCGGACCAGGGATCGAACCTGTGTCCCCTGCATTGGCTGGTGGATTCTTAATCACTGCACCACCAGGGAAGTGCCTGAAATCAGGATCTTAAAGCAATATCTGCACTCCCATGTTCATTGCAATATTATTCACAATAGCCAAGATATGGAAACAACCAAAGTGTCTGTTGATGGATGGATAAAGAAATTGTGAGATATTTTATCAATGCTAATAAAATGGGGAAATAGATATATATATGATGGAATGTTTTTCAGCCTTAAAAAAGAGGAAATCCTTGTCATACTGAGTTAAGTAAGTCAGGCAAAGAAAAACAAATACCATATGATATTGTTTATATGTGGAATCTAAAAAAATGGTAAAAATGAACTTATTTACAACACAGAAATAGAGTCACAGATATAGAAAACAAACTTATGGTTACCGAGGGGGAAAGCAGGGAGGGGGGTTGGGGAGGGATAAATTGGGAGATTGGGATTGACATATACACACTACTATATATAAAATAGATAACTGAGGGCTTCCATGGTGGCGCAGTGGTTGAGAGTCCGCCTGCCGATGCAGGGGACACGGGTTCGTGCCCCGGTCCGGGAGGATCCCACATGCCGCGGAGTGGCTGGGCCCGTGAGCCATGGCCGCTGAGCCTGCGCGTCCGGAGCCTGTGCTCCGCGATGGGAGAGGCCACAGCAGTGAGAGCCCCGCGTACCGCAAAAAAAAAAAAAAAAAAAAAAAAAGATAACTGATAAGAACGTACTGTATAGCACAGGGAACTCTACTCCATGCTGTGTGGTGACCTAAATGGGAAGGAAATCTAAAAAAGAGTGGATATATGTATGTGTATAACTGATTAATTTTGTGTACACCTGAAACTAACACAACATTGTAAATCAAGTATACTCCAATAAAAATTAATTTAAAAAAAAAAGAAGAAAGTCCTGTCATTTGCAATCACATGGATGAACTGGGAGGATATTATGCAAGGTGAAATAAACCAGACACAGAAAGACAAATATTGCATGATATCAGTTATATGTAGAATCTAAAAAAGTTGAACTTAGAGAAACAGAAACTTAAGAAATGGTGTTTCCTGGGACTTCCCTGGTGGTGCAGAGGTTAAGAATCCTCCTGCCAATGCAGGGGACATGGGTTCAAGCCCTGGTCCGGGAAGATCCCACATGCCACGGAGCAACTAAGCCCGTGCGCCACAACTACTGAACCTGTGCTCTAGAGCCTGCGAGCCACAACTACTGAGCCCATGTGCTGCCACTACGGAGGCCCACACACCTAGAGCCCGTGCTCCGCAACAAGAGAAGCCACCAAAATGAGAAGCCCACACACCGCCACGAAGACCCAACGCAGCCACAAATAAATAAAGAAAATAAAATAAAGAAATTGTGTTTTCCAGGGACTGGGGGTTGAAGGAAATGGGAAGATCATAAGGTACATAAGGTACATGGTCATAAGGTACAGACTTTCAGTTATAAGATGAATAAGTTGTAGAGAGCTAATATATAGCATTGTAACTATAAGTTAATAATAGATCGTATACTTGAAATTTGTTAAGAGAATAGACTTTTTTTAATTGGCTGCACTGCACAGCTTGAGGGATCTTAGTTCCCCAACCAGGGGTTGTACCCCTGGCCCTTGGCAGCGAAAGCACAGCGTCCTAACCATTGGACCACCAGGGAATTCCCGAGAGTAGATCTTAAGTGTTCTCCCCTCACCACCACCACGCCCCCCCACCCCCGCCACACACAAACACAAAATGGTAACTCTTAAAGGTGTTGGATATGTTAATTAGCTTGATTGTAGTAATCATTACACAAGGTATACTTATATCAAAACACCACACTGTATGCCTTAAATGTGTACAATTTTTAATTTGTCAATCATACCTCAATAAAGTTGAGGAAAAAGCATTGTAAAATGATGTTTAATTTCTTCCAATGCTAATAAAAGTGTGGGAATAATCAACCAGGACCTACTGTATAGCACAGGGAACTCTACTCAATATCCTGTAATAACCTATATGGGAAAAGAATCTGAAAAAGAATAAGTATATGTGTATAACTGGATCACTTTGCTGTACACCTGAAACTAACACAATATTGTAAATCAACTATACTCCAATATGAATAAAAATTAAATTACAAAAGAACTTTAATGGAAAAGAATCTGAAAAGGAAAAAAAAGTGTAAGAAAAACATATTAATCTTTTGTCTCACACATTGCAACTCTTGTTGCTATTTTCTATAGTGCCTTTATGGTGTTTTTCATGATTATGGTGTGAAGTCTGTCAGTATTTCCTTTATTGTTTCTGATTTGTTTGTGTGGTTTTAAAAAGTCTTTACACATTAAGGATAAAAATTGACCTGTGTTTTCTTCTAAACTTTACTAAAGATTTTGTTTATTAAAAATTTATATTTAAAAAAATTTATATTTTATCTAACTTGAAATTATTTTTGTTGTGATATGATTCAAAATCTAATTTCAGAATCTAATTTCATTTTTCTTTTCCCCCTGAACGGTTCTTCCAAATATATCATTTATCCCAGGGTTTCGCTCCAGTGGCGCTATTGGTATTTGGGGCCAGGTAACTCTTTGCTTTGGGGTTGTCCTGCACATTGTAGGATGTTTAGCAGCATTCCTGACATCTATCAAATTCTAGTAGCATCACCCCAGGTGTGACAACGAAAAATGCCTTTGGATATTGCCCGGTGTCCCCTGGGAAACAAAATCACTCCCAGTTGAGAACCACTGATTTATCCTTCCCTGGAAATGATTTGAAATACCATCTCGACAACGAAGTACATTCTAATATATCATATACACCCGGGTCCATTTCAGGACTTTCTATTCAGTTCCAATTATTTGCTGTCTATTCTTGGACTATACAGAAAATAGTACCAAACTATTTTCCTTATTGTAGTTTTGTATTAACCTTTAATCAGTTTACACTCTTGCTTTCCCAGTCTCTCTTTTTTTTTTTTTTTTTTTTTTTTTTTTTGCGGTACGCGGGCCTCTCACTGTTGTGGTCTCTTCCGTTGCGGAGCACAGGCTCCGGACGCACAGGCTCAGTGGCCATGGCTCACGGGCCCAGCCGCTCCGCGGCGTGTGGGATCTTCCCGGACCGGGGCACGAACCCGTGTCCCCTGCATCAGCAGGCGGACTCTCAACCACTGTGCCACCAGGGAAGCCCTCCCAGTCTCTTTTAATCCTTCACGGAGGATACTTAATCTTATTGATCAGTTGCGGGGGGTGGGGGGAAGGAACAAAAGAGACCGAAATGGAATCTGGGGCATGGGAGGCCCCACCTTCATGTCAAGGAGGCCCACACTGGGTGGAACAGGCACAAGGCTGCCTGAGGCTGATAAGAGAAAAGGCGCCTCATAGGATCTGGAAGCCACATCCCCAGGATCATCTGGTGCGACCCAAAGGGGAGGAGCTACAGAAAATAAAAACAGGAAGAGGAAGCAGTGCTTTGAACTGCTGGTATTACTAAGTGGGTCTGGGGGAAGGAAGCTGGGGAACAGGATGTTTATTTACACGGTATCTATAGACTTCTGTTGTTCCAGAGGAGCTGAATATAGCCCTATAAGGAATTAGTCTGGGCTTCCCTGGTGGCGCCGTGGTTAATAATACACCCGGACATGGGTTCGAACCCTGGTCCGGGAAGATCCCACATGCTGCGGAGCAACTAAGCCCGTGCACCACAACTACCGAAGCCTGCGCGCCTAGAGCCCATGCTCCGCAACAAGAGAAGCCACCGCAATGAGAAGCCCGTGCACCGCAACGAAGAGTAGCCTCACTCGCCGCAACTAGAGAAAAGCCCACGCGCAGCAACGAAGACCCAATGCAGCCAAAAATAAATATTTATTTTTTTAAAAAAGGGAATTAGTCCTTTAAGCCCAGTAGATGAATCATAGTCACATGGACGCTGGTAAATTCCCTCAGGACCAGGACCTTGGATTCCCCTCCCCTCTGGGAAGGAGGGCCCACCTCTGCCAGGACAACTACTGAGATAAATAGGGCAGCGCTGCCTCCTCCATGGAGCCCACAACCCAGGGATTCTAGAATTCTCTCCCCCTCTGCATCAGAGACAACAGCTCAGATCAAAGACTCTAGTGACAGGCATCCCAAGGGTCCCAGTTAGGTTGGCTTCAGCTGCAAGAACCAGGAAACCTGACTCAAACTGGTTTAAGCCATCAAAGAAATTTCTAGGCCCAGAAGACGGAAGTCCACAGGGAGCCTTCCTCCAGTAGCTCAGTGACATTACAAGGACTTGCTTCTTTCCTGAGCTTTGCACCGTCTTCCTCATTGTTAGCAGCATCCTTGGGAAAGGCTTGGGGCTCCCTTTGCATTGTGCTGATAATCACACAGCAGAAAACTCTTTGGCCCAGAATTCCCAGCAAAAGTCCTGACGTTCGCTTTGATTAGACCATACTTGTTCACATGTCCATCTGGGAGAAGGGTAGAATTGGCTTGTCTTGATCACCTTAGAGCTGGGACCACTTAAATCCCCACCAGAAATCTGGGCCTGCGGGGGAAAGGGAAGAGGGAAAACGGAATGGATGCTGAGATACCCCGACGTGTCCACTGCACCAGGCTTCCTGAAGAAGCCGGGAAGGAAGCAGCGTGGAGGCTGAAATCTGAAAAGAAATACTTGTATCACTGGAGAAACTTTGCCCCTTACATCTTAGATAGATTCATAACATCATTTTTCTTTATAACGTCTTTATCATTTCTTCCCAAGCTCAGGATTCAAAAACCCTGTCCGCCAGAAATGAAGACCCAGAAAATGCATGTGACCTAAATCAGGAACGAGACCCCCAATACCAGACAAAGCCAGATTCTCGCTGCCTGATCTGTCCAGCCCCTCCATAAAGGGCACACATAAGCTCTAAGTGACAGGTGCCATGTCACAGTGTTTTGTCTGGAAAACAATTTGCAACCATCAGAGCAAAAAGTGCCCTGGTGGGCTTCCCTGGTGGTCCAGTGGTCAAAATTCTGTGCTTCCACTGCAGGAGGCGCGGGTTCGCTCCCTGGTCGGGAAGTTCCGCCTGCCCGGCAGTGCAGCCAAAAAAGAAAAAAAAGTGCCCTGGTGATGCAGGCTGGTCTGTCACAGCCACTGTTCTTCCTGAGTTGCTCAGCTGTTCCTTGATGCCAGGAGGGCTGCTCGGGAAGAAGCAAGAAAGCAACAAGCCCCCAGCCTGCTGTTAGCGCAGCGACTTTGGGAGAGCAGTGCCTAGAACAACCCCTCTATCTTCTCGAAACATGTTTCTAATCAGCTGCTTCCAGCAGTTTTGCGTCATCAAGTAGATCCGTGGCTCCTACCCACAAACTCTGCTCTGTTTAACAGAAACTCCTGCGAGATGGCAGTGGGTGGGGAGGTGGGGGGCAAATCAAAGCTTAGCCTGTTTTGGCAACATGATGCCTCAAGGTTCCTCCTGCGGTCAGGGTCAACCATGCTGGTACAGACCATGGGGTTGCACTGGGAATGCCAGAGTTGCATGCCAGGCATTCAGAAAATGGCAGCATTGTCAATATCCTTATAGTTATGCCTGCAAATCAGACTATGTTTAGTCCAACACTGCTCCTTTGTTCATTGATAGAGGCGCTCTTCCCAAGAGTATAAGACCCCAGCAATAAAACCCCAGAAACGGGTAACAGAGGCATCTCTACTATGTACAAAGCCAACCATAACCTCCCTGTTCTTTATTTTCCTTCTCCTTCAGTTGCCAGTTATCTTGATTGGCTTTGAAGACCCCAAAAGCACAGGTCACAGATTTGATGGTAAGGACTCTTTTCTCCAAGCACATGAGGAAGTCTCAATGGTGTTGTCTCTGTGGTATCCAGATCTTCTGCTGGCTGCAGATTTTTCTGAAGGAGCTATTGCCAAAGCACACAGCAAATGTTGCTTCAATGCTCCTTAAATAATTTTCCCAGCACTCACTTACTTTAAGAGGAGCAGTCCAATTGGCATCCAGCAATCTCATTTATCTCAGATTTGGAAATGCTCCTGCCTTACCTGTTGAATGTTTGCTCTCTGTATGGGCACCAGATACACTGTCCTCCGTTGCTTTTAACCTTCTCCATTGCAGTAATGACACATTCCTAGTGTGCTGGCTGTGTGACCTTGGATTATTCCCTAACCTCAAGAATCCCTTAGTCTTCTCATCTATAAGATATAACTTCCTGATTGAATTATTATGAATATTAGATGAATTAAAGCAAAGTGAGTGCTAAATTAACGTGAACTATGACTAATTTTGCACCAACCTAATTGCTGATTTCCCTGTGACCAAATCCATCTAAAAATTATGACACAGGGGGCTTCCCTGGTGGCGCAGTGGTTGAGAGTCCGCCTGCCGATGCAGGGGACATGGGCTCGTGCCCCGGTCCGGGAGGATCCCACATGCCGCGGAGCGGCTGGGCCCGTGAGCCATGGCCGCTGAGCCTGCACGTCCGGAGCCTGTGCTCCACTAGGGGAGAGGCCACAGCAGTGAGAGGCCCGTGTACCGCAAAAAAAAAAAAAAAAAAATGACACAGAAGACCTAAACTGTACCTATTTCATAATTACATATTTAACTAGAAATTAAATATGCAGTTAAAGCAAAGACTAGAATAGAACATGGACAAATGAAAATAGTAGATTGGGAGTCATGGTAGGTGATTTTATTTTTTATTAATTTTTATTAGAGTATGGTTGCTTTACAATGTTGTGTTAGCCTCCACTACACAACAAAATGAATCAGCCATACACATACATATTCCCCTCCGTTTTGGACTTCCTTCCCATTCAGGTCACCACAGTGCATTAGGTAGAGTTCCCTGGGCTATACAGTATGTTCCCATCAGTTGTCTATTTTATACATAGTATCAACAATGTATATGTGTCAATCCCAGTCTTCCAATTCCTCCCAGCCCACCACCTTCCCCCTTGGTATCCATACATTTGTTCTCTACGTCTGTGTCTCTATTTCTACTTTGCAGATAAGATCATCTATGCCATTTTTCTAGATTCCGCATATATGTGTCATTATAAGATATTTGCTTTTCTCTTTCTGACTTACTTCACTCTGTATGACACTCTCTAAGTCTAAGTACGTGATTTTATTTTATTTTATTTTTATTATTTTATTTATTTTTGGCTGCGTTGGGTCTTCACTGCGCGCGGGCTTTCTCTAGTTGCCGCGAGCAGGGGCTACTCTTCGTTGCAGTGCACGGGCTTCTCATTGCGGTGGCTCCTCTTGTTGCAGAGCACGGGCTCTAGGCGCACAGCCTTCAGTAGTTGTGGCACGCAGGCTCAGTAGTTGTGACTCACGGGCCCTAGAGCGCAGGCTCAGTAGTTGTGGTGCACAGGCTGAGTTGCTCCGTGGCATGTGGGATCTTCCCGGACCAGGGCTCAAACCCGTGTCCCCTGCATTGGCAGGCGGATTCTTAACCACTGCGCCACCAGGGAAGCCCCAGGTAGGTGATTTTATAATGTACTGTT
Source organism: Lagenorhynchus albirostris (assembly GCF_949774975.1). NCBI lineage: Eukaryota > Metazoa > Chordata > Mammalia > Artiodactyla > Delphinidae > Lagenorhynchus > Lagenorhynchus albirostris. The sequence goes on along the minus strand of NC_083107.1, from coordinate 11,843,700 downwards.
TGTATAACATGGGAAAAGTCAACCCAAAATAGTCGTATTGGGTGGATTTAAAATTTTGAAATGCATGTAATACATATATTTTGTGACAGCTTCCCTTCAGTTTCTGCCTTCACTATAGCTCTGGTTACTATTGTCACATAACAAGCTATCCCAAAAGTTAGCGGCTCAAAAGAAGCATTTTATTTTGCTCATGATTTGGGGGATCAGGAATTCGGGGAGGGCTCCAAACGGAGCTCTTCTCTGCTCCACACGGCAGCAGGTGAGGCTGGAGAATCAACTTCCAACATGGCTCACTCACATGGCTGGCAAGTTGGGACTGGCTGTCGACCAGGAACCTTGGTTCCTCTCCATGAATCTGCCTGGGCTACATCACAACACTGCTGCCAAGTCTCTTCCCCTGACCAAGTGTTCCAAGAGACAGGAAGTGGAAGCCGCCAGCCTCTCAGGGGCCGGGTCTGGAAATTGGCAGAGTCACTTCTGCCAAAGTCTATGACTCAAAGCAGAGACAGCCCACCCTGAGGTTTCAGGAGAGGGGACACAGACTCCACCTCTATGGGGAGAGGGTCAAAGAATTTGTGGCCATTCTTAAACTGCCACAGTTACCCTTTTCTCATGCCAGCTTGCATGCCAAAGTGACAGACAAGGCACTACCGTTTCATACCTCATACGCTTCCTCTCTCACCTCAGCCTCTCTTATTCCTTCCTAGATCCTGGTCCTTTGCCCATCTGTCATCTCTCACACCTGCAGACGCTCATCTCTAGTTACAGATTCAGAAGCTACACTACATTGCAATGACGTACTGTTAATCAAGAGCTTTGGAATCTGGTAGACCTGGGTTAGAATCAACTCTATCAATGACTTGCTGTGACCCTGAACAAATTACTTAATATCTGACACTCAATTTCCTCACCTGAAATAAGAAGGCTACTCATAAGATTGCTGGGAGGATTAATAAATAACGTATTTGGCAAAAACTAATGTCTGACAATGCCAAGTGTTGACAAAGGCATAGAACTGGAACTTTATACACTGCTCGTGAGAGCATATACTGCTTCAAGTTTTGGAGACCAACTTGGCAATATATGATAAGATTAAAGATGAACATATACTACAATGCAGTGATTCTACACCTAGATTTAGACCCTGAGAAACTCCTGCACAGATGCCCAAGGAAATCCATATAAGAATACTAATGGATGGACTTCCCTGGTGGTCCAGTGGTTAAGACTCTGCACTTCCACTTCCACCTGTTCGATCCCTGGTCAGGGAAGATCCTGCATGCCTGGCAGCGGGGCCAAAAAAAAAAAATGCAAGAATACTAAGGGTAGCACTGTTTTTAATTGCCAAAAATTGGAAACCACCTAAATGTTGACCAGGAAAAGAGATAATCAACTGTGATGTGGTCATGTATGGGCCAGAGCTACTCATACTAACACAGAGGAATCTCACTACTACAATGTATAAAAAGTAATTAGAATGAAAATGCACATGGTGTGAAGCCATTTACATATAGCTTGAAACATATGCAAAACAATGTTATGTCTTATTTAGGGAAAAAAGCATGTGTAGTAAAAGTAAAAAGAAACAGTAAACACTAAATTTGGTCAGTTGTCAGTAGTCCTGAATGGAACAAGAGGAAAACAGTCCAGGCCCTGGAATCTTAAACTACACAGTGGGTACAAGAGTGTTCATTATTTTATTCTTTTTATAACCTTCTCTATGTCTGAAATATTTCACATCAAAGTTTTAAAGACCTATTTATAGGGACTTCCCTGGCGGTCCAGTGGTTAAGACTCCGCGCTTCCACAGGTTCATTCCCTGGTTGGGGAACTAAGATCTCCCATGCCCGTGGAGTGGCCAAAATAAACAAGTGAATAAAGACCTATTTATAGTGAGTATGTGTGCAACGCCGAGGATGAGACAAAGGCTCAACGTTCACTAGGAAATGCCTTCATGTTCACTCCGACATTCCACCCCTTGTTACCTACTCACCCTTGGGACCCTCTCCTTCACTCCACCCTTAAGCTAGAAAAAGGTGTTTCCATTTTTACAGGAGTTCAAATGAGTGTGTGACTAAGGTCACGAGAAGCCACATTTATCTGGTTGCCTGGATCTGGACCAACTGAGTCAGACTGGATTTTGAGAACAGTAACTTTTTTTTTCCCCAAGGGAAAGAAATCAAATTTACAGTTGCACATATATACAATGAAATATTCCTCAGCCATAAAAACGAACAAAATAATGCCATTTGCAGCAACATGGATGGACCTAGAGATTGTCATACTGAGTGAAATCAGACAGAGAAAAAGACACATCATATGATATCCCTTATAAGCGGAATCTAAAAAGAAATGATACAAATGAACTTACTTACAAAACAGACTCACAGACTTAGAGAACAAACTTATGGTTAGCAGGGTGGACGGGTGGGGGGAAGGGATAGCTAGGGAGTTTGGGATTGACATGTACACACGGCTATATTTAAAATGGATAACCAACAAGGACCTGCTGTATAACACAGGGAACTCTGCTCAATATTATGTAGCAACCTAACTGGGAAAAGAATTTGAAAAATAGATACATGTATATGTATAACTGAATCACTTTGCTGTACACCTGAAACTATCACAACATTGTTAATCAAGTATACTCCAATATAGAGTAAAAAGTTAACAAAGAAATCAAATTTATAAATATGCCATGTGGTCAAACACTAACAGTGGGGAAGATTTTTTAAAGTGCTGATTTGAGAACAAGGCATGCCAGTATACCTAGTTCAGTTCCTTCATTCCCATTCAATGGAATGTAACAGACAGCACTCATTTACCCCACGTGACCACTGTCGGCTGCCTGTTTCCAAGTTCTGAACCGTGGAAGCATGTTGGAATCCTCAAGAGAGCTTTTAAAAATCCTGTGCCCAGATCCCACCTATACCAATTAAATCCCAATGCCCCTGGAAAGAACCCAGGCCTCAGGTCTCCCGATGAGTCCAATGGGGCAGGCACAGTAGAGAATCACTCGCCTATTTGGTCCTCTCAAGAGAATAACACCCTGAAACATCAGACACCACCTGTGAATTCAGGCTGTTTTCCCTCATCCTTTCATATGTAAAATACTCATTAATTCCTTCTAAAGCTTTTATAATTCAAGACAATTATGGATACAATGACAGAAATAAGACTGCTTCGGCTTTGGACTGTGTCAAAGTGACGGCTGACTACACCATGTCTGTTCTACCCAGTTCTTAATAATACAACTCCAACTTTTAGCCAAGATGTGGTCACCCAACTGAAAACCGCCATTTCCCAGAGCAAAGTATGAGGGAGATAAGAGAGCTTTCCTTTACCGAACGAAGAATGCCAACTAATAAAGGTTCAAGGTGTAAGAAAAATAGAACATCACCCATTTTACAACCAGTTTGGCAAAAATGGATTCAGGCAAGATTCGTCAATGGATACTGAGGCCACTGAGTGCAAGACGGCTGTGAGGCACAGGACAGTCACACAATCTCAACATCTCACCCCACAGATAAGGTATTAATTCCAAACGTGCTCTGAAGATGAAGAAATCCGGCAGACGCCCCTGTGTTGGCTGCTAAGCTAGACCACATCTCAGCTGCAAACCCAGCCCTCCCGACTTTGTGGTGCCGCTGGGGCTGGAACTCTCCCAACCACATGTGTTCGCCGGCTGTGCTTTGGTCACAGCATGCATGTGGGATCTTAGTTCCCTGACCACGGATGGAACCCGGGTCCCCTGCATTGGGAGCGTGGGGTCTTGTTCCAATTGTTCACATTTGTTCAGTAGGGGAGCTGTGAGGACCTGGCCAGGAAAAGGAACTACTCCTGGTCAGCTTCCTGTTCCTTCCATTTCTTCACATTTCTTCATTCCCACAGCAGCAGTTCCCCCACCCCAACCAGCTGCATCCTGTTGGTAGTTTTTCAGCCCTCACAGAGTCATCCTCTTCACACCTAGCCACCAGCGTGCCCTCCTCAGGCGTTTGGGTCCCAGGCCCATGGGACTCCTTCCAAACTGAGACACCATTTCCAGCCCATCAGTAACTGGCGGAAGAAAAACTTTCTTCTGTGTTCTTGGGATTTTCCATCACTCACAGTTTAACCGAATCCTAATGTATACAGGGTCTGAATACACTTTTCTTCAAAGGCAAGCCACCAAAATTAAATCCTTCATTTCAGATTTAAGAAATACATAAAGGTACAGTTAAGGAAAATTACTTAACAGTCACTCCATAGTCAAGGAAGGGTATCTAGGGGAATCAGTGTTAAGTTAACCATGACCGTGTCAAGAAAAGTTACCTATATTTATTTAGAGGATGAGACCAGTTAGTAAACACTACTTAAGAAGTGCTTAAGAAGGCACACTTTACAGGCATTATTTTAATTAATCCTCATGAAAATCCTGGGACCTAAGTACCATTATTATCACCAATCTTCAGACAGGGACCTGAGGCTCAGAAAGATTAAATGACCTCAAGGATACGCAAGTGGTAGAGCTGGAATTGGAACCTAGACAGGTCTAGCTCCAAAGCTTATGTTCGGAACCACTACACTCCACCACACACAGGAAGTAATCACTGTCTTTAAGATCGCTGATTCTGGGCTTCCCTGGTGGCGCAGTGGTTGAGAGTCTGCCTGCCAATGCAGGGGACACGGGTTCGAGCCCTGGTCTGGGAGGATCCCACATGCCGCGGAGCAACTAGGCCCGTGAGCCACAACTACTGAGCCTGCACATCTGGAGCCTGTGCTCCACAACAAGAGAGGCCGCGATAGTGAGAGGCCCGCGCACTGCGATGAAGAGTGGCCCCTGCTTGCCACAACTAGAGAAAGCCCTTGCACAGAAACGAAGACCGAACACAGCAAAAATAAATAAATTAATAAACTCCTACCCCCAACATCTTCTTCAAAAAAAAAAAAAAATCTCTGATTCTGGGGCTTCCCTGGTGGTGCAGTGGATAAGACTGCACACTCCCAATGCAGGGAACCTGGGTTCCATCCCTGGTCAGGGAACTAGATCCCACATGCATGCTGCAACTAAGAGTTCACATGCCGCAACTAAGGAGCCCGCCTGCTGCAACTGAGACCCGGTTCAACCAAATAAATACATTTTTAAAACTTAAAAAAAAAAAGATCTCCGATTCCAATGGCAACTTTGAATTTAAAGCCCTTTTCTGTGGTAGTGACGACAGAACCACTCTAAGAAAAACCAAAGATCCTAAACAGAAGAGTCACACCAACTCTATACTCACAAGCTGACAGTAATTCCAGAAAGCTGGCAAGGCCAACCACATTTAGACTGAAGGAGAGCTTGCCAGAAGCCAAGACCTTAGCTAAAAGATTACCTCCCTTCCAAATCAATAAGGTACACACAAGGCCCATTGTATGACTATTCAACTAATGGGCAACATTGACTAACATTCCCAGAATGTGGCTCCCTCAAAGTTTTTAATTGAAATTCAATTTAATAAAAGTCTCAGAAAAAGACAGCAAATCAATAGGCTCTTGGTTCTTCCAGGCTGAAATCTGATCTCTAATGGTCCTCGTACACAGCACAGGCTTGCCCTGGGACTTCCAAAACTCCATTGCCCTTAGTGCTAAACTACAAGGTACTATTTCACTTTAGAAACCAAACCGGCAACTCATCTGTCAACGATTATTTTGCAAAGCAGGTCACAGTTAGTTGAAAATTATATTTTTCCAATTAGCACAATGGGAAACACTACGGAGGCATTCAGCCCAAGCCTGCAATTAGAGAACGTTTGCTTGCTTCTGGAAATAGAATGAATGGGAAGTAGAAACCTGCTATCTAGGTCTTCAGCAATAATCCTCTGGGAGGGGAGACCTTGCACTAATGTCAGCAGTCCCCAGAAAAACAAACATCTTGCTCCTTTTCGTGAGTAGCCATCTGCACTGCATCACAGTGTGTTCAGCTGAGATGAAACCCTGCTTCAGCTCTGAATATAACAAAAGGGGTTTCCACAAGAGCCCAGTCATTAGAAAGGCAAGCCAATGAGCAGCTCTCATATTTTAGTATTAAAAAAAGCTATTAATAAAGTCTCGAAAGTCCCCATCTGTCACAAAAGTAACAGTTTGGTAGAAGCACCTCAGCAGTCTCCAGTTAGCTGATTTTTCTCCGACTTCAAAGATCTCACTGTGTCTTGGGTGTAAACAATGGGATGGTTCAAGAATTTAAACCTCTCAAGTAGAGGCAAAGACAAAGAGAACGGAGTTAAAGAGAAAGGGCTTTCACACCATGGGGTATGAGTTCTGTAACCTTACTGAAATTTTGGAGCACTAAACAAGATTTTCCTGTGAAGCAAGAGAAAACCATGGCAATTAAAATATTTGCAAATCGTACACACTGCACAAACACAGTGCAGAAAGTGTTTAATAGACCAGGCATCCCTATACCACTACGTTGTAGAGGGAACACCGCAACCCAGGTTTTAGGAGCAAGTGTTTTTATTTTGTCACCTTGGGTCTCTAGGAAACTTTATGTTGCGGAAAGGTGAAAGGGTGAGGTAGGGTGAGAACAAATCCTTTTATTTCCTGCCAGTCAGGAAATGAACTGTTGGAAGCACTAGTAGCCTAGAGCTTAGCCCAGCTTGCAAGTAAACATGATTGTGTAACATTTATCTAGTTCTCAGTTACCATATTGCAGTTTAACCAGGTGACTCGTCATTGACCCGTTTATCCTGTGAATGATACTGTTCATTTCCTGTTCCGGTTGCTGGTTTCATGGATCTGTCCAGTGTGCAAAAGGTCGGCAAGTTATACAATTATGTGCACTTTTCTGTATACAATATATTTCAATTAAAAAAATCTAAATTTCATCTGCAGGAAACTAATTAATTAATTAAATAAAGTGTTTGAGGCTCAGCTTCCAACATTTTACCTTTTCTTCACTGTTGAGAAATAATAGCTCTGGGAAGTCCCTTCATGTGAAGTTCGGGTGAAGTTCGGGCCAGGCCAGCATCACTTCCTCTGGGACATCTGCATCCTTTTCATCACAACCACCTTCCTCATTTACGCCGACACGCTCACCTTCACTAAAGTGCCTCCGGCTGCCTATCTAGAATCTCTCAAACAGCAGCAGCATCAACCCTCCCGTGTTCAAATACAACTCAATTCACGTCCCCTTTGAATCGTTCAAAGTTCTTTGCAGTGTAGTCAGTTTCTGCCACACTGCAAATTACTGCTGCTTTTTGCCATGACGCTTTCAATTTCTTCCAAGCCTCAGCTGAAGCAATCGTACAATCTCCAGTTATAGTACCAATAGCCTGTCCAAACCTGTTAAAATTTGAAATAACCTCTTTGTTGGCTGGATCAATGAAAGTTGCATTTGATGGTAAAAGGCAAGTTTTCGCACTTTCATTCAAGCCCGCAAGAGAACCTGGAACATAATCCAACTGCGGTGCTAACAGCCTACAGCATCTCTTCTACCGCTGGGAACACTACTAAAAAGCTCTGTTGTCGGTGAGTGAACTGAATAATAGCTGAACGGCAACCAGACACCAAGACGACTTTGAAAGAAGCGAACCGAGAGGTCATTCGTTGGGCCTATGTCCATCTGTTCTTCTGGAAATGGGATTTGTGGACCAAAGAGCTAGCATTAAAGTTTGTACTGTACGCGATTCCTCAGTTAAAATATACCATGGCAACTGAAATCTGAACCGTGTTGCTGGGGGACTGGTGTTAGTTACCTAAAAACTGTGGTAATGAACGCTGCATTTGGAACCAGGCAAAAAAACAAGGTACTGAAAACGGGGAGACTAAAATACACGGTGACCTTTGCCCCAGTGAGCCCCGGAACTCTGAGCAATTAGGCCTTTACCACCCGAGATTCTCTCTCAGGAAGCTGCTACAGTAGGGTGTTCTCCCCCAAAACGGGGGAATAAACCAAGAAAAAACAAAAACATGGGCTATAGGAAACAGGAAATCCAACAAAGGAGGTAAAAGAAATTTCCAGAATGGCATAGGGAAATTTCAGGATGCAGATGTGAAACTTGTCTAGACTGGAACAGGTCAGAAGCTGTGAGTGAAGCTTCCCTAAAATATCAGGAACTTTCCTGTTGCTTCTCACAGTCCTAAAAGGGTGACAAGCACTTAATAAAAAAAAAAAGGGGTGGGGTGGGGCGGTAGAGCTTATTCCAGGGAAAACAAAATGATCACAGTATATACGTACTGTAAGACTCAGCAGGGCTTCCCTGGTGGCCCGTGGGCCATGGCCGCTGAGCCTGCGCGTCCGGAAAAGACTCAGCAGCTCAGTGATATTTTTAAAATACTCTCAATTTTGATCTTACCAAAATTAAAACCGAATTATACAGCAAAGGTGGGAGGGTAGGGTCTGTGTATGATAACAGTGTTAGACTAGAACTAAACATCATTTTTCACTATGGGACATCAAGAGCTAAACACTGAAAGGGCCAAATAGTAATACAAATACCAAAAGAAAAGCAAGTGGTTGCCTCAGCAAAGAGGGAAATGATGGTGGGAGATCCCTGTTCCATAGAAGCCTTGTTGAATCACTTGACTACTTTATTATGCATACATGCAACCTTAATGAAAACAGCTTGGATGGGGGGAGAGTTAAAAAAAAAAAAAAAAAGGGAACATCTAATAACACCCAAGAGAAACAGGCCAGAGTTCTCACCAGCCTGTGTCCCTGGCCCACAGCAGCTATTACCATACATGGAAATACAGATCCCCTCCGGCCTCTTACTAGCTCTAATGGGGTTCCTCTTCCCCAGATCTAGCTGCTCTTCCTAGAGAAACACATCCTTGGATCAAGTACTTCCTCAGCTGTCGTCTCCTGGGCCAAGGGGAGAGTCTTGGGGAGAGTCACTACTCTCCATTTAATCACTGGGCAAAGACAGGATCTGGGTTTGTGTGAGGTCATCCTGGAAGTCAGCGCCAAAACTCAGAGGGTCTCCTGCAGGACCCTCAGTTCTGGGCTTACTGTTAGGTTCCTCTTTACCCCAGGCCCCCTTCTCCTTCCTCAAATAGTCACATGGCCACCTTCAGCTAGCCTGGGGCTGTCCATTCTCTTTATTTTGGCTGCACCGGGTCTTAGTTGCATGGCACACGGGATCTTTAGCTGTGGCATGTGGGATCCAGTTCCCCGACCAGGGATCGAACCCGGGCCCCCTTCATTGGGAGCGCGGTGTCTTACCCACTGGACCACCAGGGAAGTCCCTGTCTGTTCTCTTAAGATTAGGAAAGATACAGTTCAGTATCTTTCATCAGCTACAAAATAACGTTAGCAACTACTGCAAAAGGTCTTGAGAATTAAATGTATATAAAAAGCTTAGTGCAGTGCCTGACACGAAACGGTGAACATTTACTAAGTGAATCCATGGCAGGTACGCAACCAGTGGTCCAATTTCTCAGGCACAGGTCAGGCAAGCATAACCTTATCCTTGTTGCAGTCTGGCTTCTACAAAGCATCTTGCTAAAAGTCTAAGGACAGGATCCATCAATCTAGTTTGCAAAGCCATGCACTTTTGCTTAACTGTCCTGATCAAGCCTAAAAGAGAGAATGGGTCAAGACTGAAGAATCCGACACTGAGAATTTTTAAATGAAGCCGAGCTACACACACGAAACACGAACACTCATTTTAGCATTCTAATAGCAAAGCTACAAATAATCTAAGTAAGGGTCCAGTAAGACAAACTAATCCATTCAAACAGGAAAGCTTTGTGGCTGTTAAAGACAATGAGTAGATACGTGTTAACGTATGTTAACGTATGTCTAGGATGTGCTGGCAAAAAATACTAAACAGTTAGAAATGCCCCATGGAGGACTGTCATGTATATTCTGGGATCACAAGAAACGTACCAGGGAGGAGTGGGCAGCTTTAAGCTAGAGGGCAGTTCTCACTTGTTAAGATACCACATTCTCCTAAGAATTGCATAAGGCTGACTGATCGGGAGCTCAGATGCTTCAAATATATGAACAAAACCAATGAGACATGTTTTCTAAAAACGGTAGGCTTTTTATTCAGTTAAGAGGTAGACAGATGAACATGGAAGGCTGGCCCATTTAACTCACCCGAAGTTCATATTCCACTGCATTCATCCATCCCACACTGCCAGAAATCTTAAAGAAATAACCAAGACTGCCAGAAGGATTTTTCTTCCTACTTCTTCTTAGCAATCATAGTCAGTGAACTGCCTGCAAAGAAGTTACTACTAACTTAAATTTTCACCGTGTCCAAAGAACCTTGTCCTTGTAAGTAAGAAGTTCACGTATGCCAACAGAACCTGCCACTACCGACAGGAGGGCAGGGTACAAATGACGATTTTTCTAAGAGACTACAAGGGAAGCTTCGGTTACGGTGTGTGCTGTTAAGTCCCTGTGCGTGTTGGGGCAGAAGCTGGTGAAACCAACAAAGCAGAGCACACTGTCAAATGGCTCTGAAGGGTCGTTTTAAAACGACACAAAACAAACAAACAAAAAATCACAAGTTATCTTCAGAGACAACATTAAAACATAATGGAATTGAAGCCTGATACAAAAAGTAGAGAAATATATACAGGAATTCACAGCCCAGAAGGAAAAGGAACCTCAACAGGAACCAGTGGAAACCTGGCTACTTTACATAGCTAATCTTGAGACAAGTCATATTTAGCACAAAAGCAATTATAGCACAAGTAGCGCTTCCCTCCCACAGCTCCCAAACTTTAAAGAGACTCCTGTCAGTCTTCTATAACACTGTAATTCATTCTTCAAAGGAACAGGAATGTGTACGGTGGTCCCAAACACTGACCCGAATTTTCATCTCAAACAGCTTCACACTCTGAGGATGACATATTTGAAGACTGCCATGATAGCAGCACTGATAACGCCAGAAATGGGGACTGTGACAAACCAGGCCATAAAAATGTTGCGGAAGAGTCTCCAATCAACAGCCTTTTTGGATCGGAGCCAGCCAACGGACACAACAGAGCCCACCTACGGGAGAAAACAATCAAGGAAACTGGTTACTGAAGTGCCAATGGCATTTTGTTAAACAGACCCGTGATTCTTAGGTAGGTAAGGAGCCCCGGACTGCCGGACCGATCCACTGTTACAAGCTGGCTTGTAACAAGACGAAGGGCAATATAAAATCCAGTCACGGAATCCGTGCTAATTGGGGTAAAAGAGGGAAAGAAAACTCCCTTTTCCCTTCTGAGCTGCTGGAATGTAATGAACTACATTAATAATAATAACTGCTTTAATAATAGATTCCTTTAAGTTTTAGGTTTCCCAAAGATTCTAGAGGGAGGCTGCTATTAGACCTAATAGCCAATCACCCGTAGATCTCTCTGGAAGAAAAAGAATGACTCAAAGGCTCCATGATGAACTAACTTAAAAATTCCCTTAAGGAAGCCAGTTTCTTTCTTTCCCTACAGTTACCCTATGGTTATTAGATGGTCATCAAGCCACCTTAGGAATCAATAAGTTTCTCAGGACTTCAATCCTGAGATGCTCTGAATATATGCTTGCTTCAAATAAACTGCCCTTCAACAAGCCTCACAGACTTGCTACCTCTATAAAAAGGGGCTTTTGCACCGTTTGGGGAGAAAATATACTATCTGCTTAAATAAAAGTAATAGACGCTAGAAATTGCACAGTGTGTGTTTACATCCTTAGAGTCAACCTGTCCTAAACTTGTGAACTCTTCAAGACTCCCACGGTATAACACCAAATTATCAAAGGAAAAAAACCAAAAAACAAAAAGAACAAAAAAATACCTCTCGACGTATCTACTAAAACCACTCAAAAGACACAGTACCTCTACATTACACTTACTTTACAATGTGTTGTACTGATGGGAAGGCCAATATTCGATGCAATTACTACAGTGAGGGCAGATGCCAGTTCAATACTGAAGCCGCTGTGGACACAGACAGATCACTTGTCAAGAATGGAACTTAAATTTTGGTAAGTTAGCACTACCCCAAAGTTCACACAATCTTGCTGTGCTCTATCCAGTGACGAAAACTCCACCAACATCTTTAGTTTGCTCTAACTCCTGAAATCTGCTTTAAATCAGGCCATGAGACTGCTCTTCTCTTTTCCAGCATTTGAGGTTTTCAGGTTTTCTGGAAGCCCATTCTTAAAGCTTGCACTTTTACTTTGAGTTTAGTAAACATCAGTGTTGGCTCCGTAAAGACAGAGATAAAAGCCAAATGTACATAGCTAGTAAGTCTTAGCACACACATCTTTCTCAGAAGTTATTTTGTTAAAAAGAGTCCACCGGAGTTGAATAGATAAATTATGTTTAAGGGCCAGACGATAAGGAAAATCTAAAAAGTTCACACCAAAGAGAGAGGAACATCAGGAACTTATACAAACTTGGTTCCTTTATGTAGTACCACTGCACAGTATTACGTATCTTAAGAAAATGAGCATTAACCTAATAAGACCTGCTTTACCAACTTACCTAGAGGGTGTGATTGGTGTCAGATCTTTCCCCATGGTCTGGATAACTCTCCTTCCCCAAACCCATAGACCAATACAGATACCAACACCACCATAGAGCAGAAGCCATATTGGTGTTGCTACTTTTGAGGAAACATCTCCCGTGTCATAAACCAGATACAAAGCAACCAGAGGACCGATGGCGTTGCTGAAAGAAAAAGAGGGCAGGGATGATTTTTCAGGCAAAACTAAAACTTGGCAAGAAATCTAGTTGTTAACTGATCTACTAAGTTTTCTAAAGCAAAGCTTTCATTAGAAACTGGTCTTTCTTTCAAAGGAAATAAATGGAACCCCAACATACACAACAGAGGAAAATGAGAGCTCTTCTCAGAGGGGAAACGCCACGCATCTGGTGGCCTGTCTTCCTACAGGCCCAACTAAAGCAAATTTTGGGTTCCAATGAACAGGTGACAAACCACAGAACTAGGATTAACCACCTACAAATTCATTCTAGGGGGCAGTGATTCTATCAAAGAACTGGCTCCCATCTTGATAAAAGGCTTCTTTGTGGAAGATACATGTGTTTATCACCTACAGAAACAAACATATTCTTTGTAATCTCTGAAGAAAAAATTTTGCTTCCTGTTTTTTTAAGTCAATTAATTGCTATTACCTCATCCTTTCTGCATTATTCAGTGTCCCACGGGTGGTATAAGTACCAAGGCCACAAGCAGAACCTTATAAAGGGATTAGGCGGCATAAAAATAGCACGAGCAATGCCAAGAATCATAATCGACTGACCTGACGTCATTGCCACCATGGGCGAATGAGCCAAAGCAGGCCGTGAGGATCTGCAGGAACTGGAAGAGGAGAGACACTTCTGGTTTGTCCTGGTCACACCATTCTTCTAGAGAGCTGGTGCTTCCTTTTCTGTCGCCCAGACCCATCTCGGCCTTGACACTCACGTCAATCTCGGATGCCGAGTGAATATCAGACACGGCGTTGCAGTAACTGGTGTAACTGTCCATTCGAATTCGCTTCTTGCTGTCTCCGTTAGGCCACGTCAGCTTCTCCATCTCTTCACCCTTCTGTTCACCTTCTTTGGCACGGAATGAATCCAGGGGCATGCCACAAATTGCCATGGTATAGGAAGTGTAGCTATTGTTGCGCCTCAAGGGTTTGTCGCCAGAGTCTCCCATGCAGTCGCCCACCTTGGCAAGATGTAGCTTGTGGAGCAGCTCTTTGTACAAGCCGGAGTCCTTATGCACCGTGTGATACTGATAGTGGCCGCTGGAGTTTATCTGGTTACTGACAGCTTGATTGAACTGAACTAGGTTCCCATTAGGCAACTGCACTGCACCTAGCCAAGACCGAAAGGTTACACTCAATGCCCAGAGCATCAAGTCCGAACACAGAGCCTCGCAGCAGTGCTGCTGACAAAGGGAAACTCGCCTTTCCCCACCCGAGAAGAGTCCACTCACCGTTCATCGTGCCATCTATGCTGGTTTCCTCTTTCAGGTCCACGCTGGGAAGCCTCTCTCGCTCTGGAGCTTCCTCCAGGTCTCCAAGTTTGAACGAGACCGTTCTCTCCTCCACTGCAGCCCGCAGGGGCCCAGTGGCTGCTGACCCTACCTCTGAGACGGGATTCCTGGTTTCGGTATCACTGAGAGACAACTTTGCTTCTTCACGGTCTTCTTTCAAGCTATTCTTTTTTTCCATTAAGGGGCTTTCAGAAGGACTAGACTTGATTTCTCCTAGAAAAGAAGGATGTTTTTGTTTGGTTTTGACTAAACTGACTTGCTCTACATTTCCCCTTTCCTCACTTCAAAAAAAAAAAAAATCCTTCTCAAAATAAGATCACATGTAAACTTCAGTGAAAATTCAGGATAATTTTCCTGTCTGCTTTATTTGCCGTATCGCTTAATCTCTCACTTGGGAAGAAACCAGCGATACAAATGCAGAACACCCTATTACTAGGGGTTGCAAAGTTTTTTTCAGTGAAGGGCCAGATGGTAAAAATCTTTTAGGCTCTGTGGACTCTGCTATAAATTCTTGTTCTTTATAGAACCCTTCACAAATGTAGAAACCATCCTGAGCTTCCTGCTGACCCCTTCTTGAGGGGAAAGGAGCTCAAGCGTGGGGCTGACAGATAACTAAAAATTCTGACTGCATCTAGTGCATGTCCTTTTTAAAAAGTGGCCCCAAATTTCAGTCTGTGAGTTCAAGCAAAATGACACAGCTCAACGCAGGCAACTGAAGGTGACTTGAATTTCCACCTCTAGAAAACAAAGACATGTGCCTTATGGTTCAAGTTCCATGACCAGGTGGGAACGTTTTCTGCCTCTGCACCAATGCCCAGTCTGTTTCCGTGTTCATTCAGGAATCCCGGTCAAGCTACCAACCAGGGTACAGAACATTAGCAAGACCTGTCTCATCTTCTCCCAGACTGAGGGAGAATCAAGGTCACGAAGTCCTGAAGGCCGCCAGACTAGCGCAGAGCCTCTCGGAGGCTCCGGAACACAGCTGCATGACGCAGCACTCTCCCGGTGCCACTGCAGTCTGTGCAGCCCTGCGCTTCTTCAAAGAACAAACTTATATCACCACCCGAGCATTTGCAGATGAAAAGGGCGGAAAAAGATCGTCTCAGGAGAGTTCAAGTAGTAAGGGAAGGAATACAAGATTTAATTAAGACCTATACTAACCAGAATGTATGCCATATTTGATTATACTGAAATACTACATACAGTAATGGTCTAAATGATCCCTTCATGACACCCTGAAAATGTCTACCTCTGGAATCTGTGCTCCAATTCTGAAAATGAACCAAATCTGAAGTCAGATAATATAGTAGCATAGCTCTGAATATGTGAATCTGAAGGCGCTGGTTTTGGTAAATGTTTCCTGTGAAAGTATTTCATACCTACCTTTTATTTTTCATTAAGGTATCCTCATCCTTCTCAATTAATGTAGACTACAACTTCTCTGTATTTATCTAGCATGTCACTGGCAAGTGATCAAGGTACAGTAAAAAAAGAAAAAACAGATTAAGTGCCTAGCTTGTCTGGCGGCCCAAATAAGGTCAAATACGCCTTATGACTAGGTCTCAGGTCATTTTAAGTTAATAAGAACGTAGTTTGGACAATAAACCTACATCCGCAAATTTCCATGTAAATTTTCTGGCTTTACCAATCTATCCAAGTAGCAGATTTTTACAGACGGCTACACACAAAGAAGCAAGCACAGCATTACTAGTTAAGATTTTCTGCTACAACGTGTTACTTACGTTCAATTTTTCTCTTCATCCTGGGACATACAAAGAACCAGACGATAAGGGCACAGAAAACTGCACATCCCACCGAGATGAGGATGGTACCCCACAGAGGAAGTTTGTCAAAGCCCAGCACTAGGAGATAAAATGGTGCATCTTGAAAACCCCAGGGCAACTGCCCCCCTGTAATAACGTGTCAACCCTCCTCTGGGGACTCTGGGGTTCCCCAAGCCAGCCCATCACCCTTTATAGCTGTTGACAGCCTTAGGTCCACAGGATTACTGTGTTCGTGGCTATACAAATCTGGGAGAAAAATCCCATAGCATGTGAAATCCACCAGTCTGGCCTACTTTAAACACCTGCTAGACTGACATCTCCCAAGCTCCTTCACATACTAGGCTTTTTCCTTTCTTTGCTTTAGAAGACAGATTACTACACTGAGCAACTGCAACTAGCTATGAAAATAAACGGAAGCTTTCCACTGCCCAGCCTCCAGATGGGAGCGGCCACACCTTATGTTTGCACATAAGATTTTAACGTTAAGAAAGGAAAGTGCCCCAGTCGTCACATTTCTCCTACTGATGTAATCAGTTCTCTGTGGAAGTTATCACATCCAAGCAAAATCCTTTAGAGCAAGATTATCTCTTAGGACGCATTATCAAACTAAGATACATTTATCTATCAAGGGATAAGAATAGTTCAAAGGGCTGTCTTTCACAAAAAGAAAACAGTAGAGTGGTAATCACACTAACAAGCGACATCTTAAACAGAGACATGCCTACTTCTCACATGGCTCAGGGATCATTAACTAGTCACCTGGTTATCACTTAAATGCCAACAGCCTCCAAGCCACTCGTCTATATTTAATGACAGAAGCAAAGCACTAGAGAACACTACTTAAACCTAAAGGATGTTATAATGATCTGTGGTTTATCCAAGAACAGCTTAGTTCCTTGTGGTTGTTTTGCATATTAGGAATTACTTATAAAATGGAAATTCTATTGTTCCTCAAAATGATTCGTATTTAAAAATCAGATATAAATCGAGGCCCCTTCAAAACCAAAGTTCTGTGATGACTAAATCTTTCCATTTTAATTCCTGCTATCAATTCTAATCATGCAGTTAGTCACACAAACTAAAATATACATGAAATTTAATCAATCTCTGTATCACAATTTAAATTTGCCTACGTTCCAAGTCAAAAAAGGAAAATGAGACTGGTTCTTTCTTGTAAATGATCGACCAAAGGACAGGACAAAAATACCCACATTCCCCTTTCAAAGACGACTGAAAATGCAAGTTTCTAATTTCACTGAACTATGAGCTTTGCTGCTACCACATAAAACATCAGTGCTTAGAGCCTCACGGAGCCTTTTTTAGTTTAACATGAAGAAGCCAATTTAAAACAGAATGGAAAGGCAGCAGGCAAGCTTTCCTTTGCCTGTAGCATTTGGTAAGGAGGCTGGTATCCCCTAAATAAGATCAATATCCTCATAAAGTTGTCTGATTTCTTTCCTGATTATTCTAACAAAGACATGGTTAAAAATACTTAGCTAACTCCAATTTTGGTCAGTGACTTATTACTTCAGTGAGGTTTCCAAAGCAAGTTACAATCCATCAGTCAGAAATGGAATCAATTTGGTGGGCCACAATGAGCATTTTAAAAAGCTAAAAAGAATACTTGCAAATATGACTGCATAGCACATAGTAAGGTTAAGTAGCTTCAACATACTATTCCAGTTCTCTTTCCCTCTCTCCCCCTCCCTCTCTAAGTATGTGTGTGCTGGGCAGCAATGTACAATGTCTTTCTTCCAGTGTGTCACAACAGTCAAAAGATTGAAAGCCACTGACTTGACGGATCAAAGGCCATCAGGCCAAATGAACCTAGACAGGAAAACTGACTGATCAAGACATGTACTGTCCTGTCTGACAAGTTACAGGTTATCAATCTTTTTCAATTGCTAAATGAAACACGTATCACAATTTAATCCATGCTTTGCCTGTGTTCCAACATAAAAGTAATCAACATTTCA
This sequence comes from Lagenorhynchus albirostris, assembly GCF_949774975.1. NCBI lineage: Eukaryota > Metazoa > Chordata > Mammalia > Artiodactyla > Delphinidae > Lagenorhynchus > Lagenorhynchus albirostris. The sequence goes on along the minus strand of NC_083107.1, from coordinate 11,825,978 downwards.
ATCTTTATATTCTCACAAATATTTTTCCTCTTAGCTGCATGAATTCTTCTTCCAAGTGCACTTAGGGCAGGTGTTAAACATCCCAACTCTTCTCATTCAAGCAGATTCAGGGGAGTAAATTTAGAAACAAAAAGGAGCTCCACTTGGGAGAGAAAAATGAGAATATCCAGCTAACCAGTCCTAAATGACTGATTATCGAAGACCAAGTATAACTAATGACTCTTCAGTAGTCGAGGTAACATCAATTCCGGTATTTTTAGCATAGATAGGAAAGAGGGAGGGAGAAGATCAAATTATCGGTGGATCCTGTGAAGACTAAAGAGTAAAGGTCTGTAGTGATTTAGAATCTGAGCAGGTCTCTTTGGTTGAAAAACTATCTACGTTAACTCAGCATACACTAGCCTGCAGCCTTCTGAAATGGGCGCAGGCCAGCCACCTTCTAGGAGATTTCAGCCCTGTAAACAAAAAGGGGTAAATTGGGCATTTAATGCAAGTTTTAGAAACAACTTTCAATTCACATTTAAATATTCTGATATGTACTTACAAGGTGCTCCAGTGTACATGATGGAAAAGAGGTTGATTCCAACTGTGCAGGCATAGAACACTGGCAAAGCTCGCAACCCGTTAGGAACCGGATCTGCCTGTAAAATACCATCATCATTAAGCTCAAGATCTTAAAAGCTGTCAAAACTTAACCCATTTCCATAGAACCTTATCAAAGGGCAGCTTCAGGAATTAGTTCCAATAACTATCTCCCCATAGTAGTTTCCAAGGCCAGATGGTCTTTTCCTACATTTGCTCCTGGAAGTTCCCCTACCAAGGCTGATCTCATCTTCTACATCCATCTGAATTTAAGTTTGTGTTTGCTTTAATGTTTGGGGGTTGGTTAGGTTTTTGTTGCCGTTATTGTTTTTTTTTTTTTGGCTTCGTTGCATCTTTGTTGCTGCGCTTGGGTTTTCTCCAGTTGTGTCGAGCAGGGGCTACTCTTTGTTGCGGTGTGCGGGCTTCTCATTGCGTTGGCTCCTCTTGTTGCACAGCATGGGCTCTAGACATGAGGGCTTCAGGAGTTGTGGCACGCAGGCTCAGTAGTTGTGGCTCGCAGGCTCTAGAGCACAGGCTCAGTAGTTGTGGCGCACGGGCTTAGCTGCTCTTAGCTGCTCCGTGGCATATGGGATCTTCCCGGACCAGGGCTCAAACCCGTGTCTCCTGCATTGGCAGGCGGATTCTTAACCACTGAGCCACCAGGGAAGTCCCTGTTGCTGTTATTCTTAACAAGGCTACCTATTACTAGTGACTGGTGATGTCCTGAATGATCAGTTTCAACCCCCAGTGCTCTAAGGTACCTCATGTCCAGATAAAATCTGAGCACACACCTGAAAATGTACTATATAAGAGAGATCAAGAAACAGACTATGAGATATTACATTTCTTACCTGACTTTATACCTGCAATGACTTCTTAAAAACAAAACATGTAGGAGAATATACCAGCAACAACCATCTTATCTAGACATTTGATAAATATGCCACAACTAGTGATTTACCAAAGTGCTAAGATAAAAATCAATCGTACACTAGGTCACCTCCTCATTTAACAGACTGTGCCAAGCACTAAAATATGGGAGTGAATGAGACAAAGTTCCTGCTCTCACAGAACTGACACTTACATTCTAGTACAGAATCATGCTATGAAGAAAAAAGAAGGGGAAGGAGGCCGTGATGGAAGGAGGCGCACACTTTAATTCTTGGAGGTGGCGCGGGAGATACTCCAAAGACCATCAGTGGAACAAAGACACAAATGTGTTAGGTCAACAAGCCATAAGCCAGGTACACACGCAGGGGTAGAAAAAGAGCAGCCAGAGAGCAGGCTACCTGGAGGGCAGACTATCCCAGAGACATCAGAAAGTACAAAGACCCTGAGGCAAACACCTGAATTGTCTGAGGAACAGCAAGGAGGCCAGTGTGACTGGAAACAAGAGTTAAAAACAAGAGCACAGATCTGAATACATGAGAAGGCTAAACTTCAAAGATGTGGTTAGCCCAAAGGTTTAATGCTATCTTGAATCACAATCCAATGGAAAATCTTGGGGAGGAACAGACAAGGAGAAGAATCAAATACATCAGAAGAGTGAGGTAATGGCTTAAGATCAAGGAAACGGAAAGTAGAGGTGCCATTCCAAATCAGCAGAGATGGGCACTTGACAAAAACCACTCTGAATATTACCTTCCCTATCCGTAGTTTAAGAGAATGCTACAGGTAGGGAATTGGTCAAAACAAAAATAGCCAATAAAACCTAAGCATCAGGGCTTCCCTGTTGGCGCAGTGGTTAAGAATCCACCTGCCAATGCAGGGGACACAGGTTCAAGCCCTGGTCCGGGAAGATCCCACATGCCGCAGAGCAACTAAGTCTATGCGCCACAACTACTGAGCCTGCGCTCTAGAGCCCGCACGCCACAACTACTGAAGCCTGCGCGCCTAGAGTCTGTGCTCCGCAACAAGAGAAGCCACTGCAATGAGAAGCCCGCACACGACAACGAAGAGTAGCCCCCGCTCGCTACAAGTAGAGAAAGCCCACGTGCAGCAACAAAGACCCAACGCAGCCAAACATTAATTAATTTAAAAAAAAAAAAAAACTCATCATCTCTGAGTAACTCAACCATGCGTGTCCCACCCCAAGGGTAGTGGGTAAGGTTATGAACCTGAGGTGTATATACATTTTTCTTCTAAGAACTCTCTGTGCTTTTAAGAAATTCTCCAAGAAACCAAAGACCACCCCCCAAAATCAAAATCCATAAGGGTTCTAGACATTTGTGGGGGCTTCTCTTTCTCCCTTTTGCTACCTCCAAACTCCTCTTAGCCACTCCCCCAGGAGGTAACCAGGGCTAACATTTTATTGAATGTTGACCACCATATGACTCACCTAACACTTAAAACTTTACCTATAAGTAAATATCTCATCATCCAGTTATATGGGATGGGAAAGGGGGTCTTCATAACCCATTTTCAACCATAATATTCATTTTTTATACATCGGACATTCCAGTAAACTAAAGAAAAAAGTTCCTGAGTTTGAAAAGATACCCTAGATATATTTAATGAGATTCCTGACAGAAGGGAGAATGCTGAAAGGCCCACTTTCTTTGACTAGAATTTAAACACTCAACAGGAAAACTCCCTTTTCCCCTTATTCCTTGTTTATTGTCCCAATCCTTAACCTCCACTCTGCTTTTTCCTACTAGACTACCCAACACCCTTGGAACATTCAGAAAATTGAAAATTTCTAAAAGCATTTTTAATGTTAATTTCTAAAACAGAATCTTTAGTTGGAAAGTATCTTAATGGTCAAATATTTAGATTTTAACAGCCAAGACCACCAAAGGTTACTAGTGTAAAGATGTTTTCTTGAGACTTAAAATCTAACAGTAACCAGAAATATTCAGCCTCATCACCTAAAAATTCATCTGTTATTGGTAGATTAAACACAAGAGTACGTGCCTGCCTCTGTGTGTGTGTGCGGGTAGATTCTCAAAGTCCATATTGAATAGTTTTAAACACTATTCCAATCATTCTTTTTTTTTTTTTAATATTTATTTATTTTGGCTGTGCCGGATCTTAGTTGCAGCACACAGGATCTCTTAGTTGTGGCATGTGGACTTCTTAGTTGTGACATGCGAACTCTTTAGTTGCAGCATGCGTGCGTGATCTAGTCCCCTTGACCAGGGATTGAACCCGGGCCCCCTGCATTGGGAGCACAGAGTCTTACCCACTGGACCACCAGGGAAGACCTATTCCAATCATTCTTGATCATGTCCATCCTCATACCCCATGAGGAATATATAATTAAGAAGTTCATATATCTAACTTAAGGTCTCTAACTGAGGATAAAGACGCCTGGCATGCATTCCCCAAATGAGAGTTCTGGGGACCTGAAAATCCCACTTTGTACCTGAAAGCATGACCATTCCTCCTCCAGAAAAGAAGTCTGTTTGGGCTTGAGACACACAAAGCCTCTGGAACAATCTGTCTCTCAATAATCCACAAAGACCCGGTGTAAACCTTTATGAGCACAAATCCACAACAGGGGATCCCAGCAATCCTCCTGCTTCTCTGGTAAGGAGCAAGCTATACAGCTCTCAAAGTACGAAGAGTTCTGATCCCTGACTACTACTAAGCCTCAAAGGGAAGCCTCACGTTATCACATTCCACAGCTGCGGGGAGTAGGAGGGTAGGTGCTATTCACTAACCGCTTGCTGAACAAGACAATGCCAAACTCTGAGTCTGTTGATATCAACCAACTGTTTACTCTCAAATTATACCAAGCTATAGAGGTTTCAAGTTTTCAAAGTATTACGCTGCTATCTTTTGCCAGACTCAGGCCATGGTAAATAGTGATTAGTGAGTCACTTTACCAGTTACTGAATTTCTATAGAAAAGTACCTATCCTTCCCCAGAGAAGCTCAGAACTAGACCAAACAAACGGTTCTGAATACATTCTTACCCCTTGGGATTAAGCTACCTATCTCCCTTCACTCAGATTTCTTCAGTTCAGAAGAATTTTTAAGAACTTACAATGGACCGTTAAGAGCCATTCACCTCAGGAAAAGGACAACTTTGTTTCCTGAGAAAAAAGCATTTATTCTTACTGTAACTCAGTCCAACGACAACATCCCTTGTTGTCTACATTTATTTTGGAGCCAGCATCAGACTTCTTGACTAAAAAAAAATGCTATCAGGTCCCTCAAAAGGGATTTTCAAATGGACAGGAAATTAAATGGCTGTCTGGAATTTTTTTTTTTTTTTTGCCAAGAAAAACAAAACGAGAATTACCTTTACTGGTTCCTTTTTACCTATTCTGAGCTATTAGAGTCAAGTCACTGTGAGAGGTAGCGTGTCCACCATGAAGCTTACAAGCTGGTTTCGATAATCAACACTCTACAAATAACTATGTGGGGACCCAAACGACTCCACTTTAACTGGCAGCTAAGAAAAAGTCACTCAGGACACTGTGATCTGTTGAACCCTAAGCTTACAATGCAGACTGGCCTGCATATGACGGTGATTTGAGGGAGTAATCTGCATACAGGTCAACAAAGCCACTCCAAATACATTTCCTTAATTTTTTCTTTCAGTCTCGGCACACTATAGTGTTCAATTTTTCCTTCCCAAATGACTTCTTGGGTATTGAAAACCTGCTTCTTTCAGAAAATTCAACATACGAGAGGCATACAAAACAAAGAATTTTTCTAACTTTCCAAGGCCACACTCCTACACACCGATCACATTTGCAATAATGCTATCGGTTTGAACACCACTGAGTGTGACTTAGTACAGGTCATGGGAGGAGAGAAAGATTACCTTACGGAGGATGAATGCACGAACAAGGAAGAATAAAATTCCAGACATAATACCAGAAAGCAGCGGTGAGACGAACCAAGACATCACTGGAATAGAACACATTAAGAAAAAAATGTCAGCTAATGGAAATCAGGAACCAAAACACACTTTAAATTTTAGTCCTCTCTTTTCAAAACTTTAGCCCGTCCCTCCAATTTTACATCATTTTCTCCCATACACAACGCCATGGTAACACGACAAGAAGAATAAAAAGCCTTTTAGAATTAAACATACCAATTTTTATCAGTTCTGACCACTTGACCCCCTCCTGCCCCTTCGCCACCAGGGAGAAACCAATGGTTGCACCAACGATACAATGGGTTCCAGAAATGGGAAGCTTCAAAAACGAAGCCACTAGTTGCCACACAGCAGAACCTGAAACACATGAAGTTTTATGAAGTACGTGACAAAAGTGACAAATTCCATTATGTACGAAGTGCATATTACTGAATGTAATAATCTGAATCGAGGCAGAGCACAAGAATGGAACTACCCATGATAAGAATTTCCTCACCCGCCACTATCAGGACAACACGAATAAAAAACTTACCAAACATCGCACTGACAGAGCCGGCCATCAGCAGCTCTTGTGTCGAGTTGTACATCTCCACGTCAATCAAGCCCTTCCTGATGGTCTCGCTCACTTTGGCCCCCAGCAGGACGGAGCCCACTGTCTCAAAGATACTAGCTAGGATGCAGGCTTGCTTCAGGGTCACTACACCTGATCCCACGGCTGTACCAAACGAATTTGCTACATCATTGGCTCCCACGGAGAATGCCAGGACAAATGCAATAACGAAGCCCAGGACGAGCATCCATAGGTAGTCCACCAATGGACCAGAAGCGGCAGTAGCAGCAATAGTAGTGGCAATCAGCGTTGCCATGGTAGATGCCATTCTCTAGAGTAGTGGTTCTTTAATTAATCAGAGAATTACTGAGCGGTTTTCGAGATGTGTAAACAGAATATGAGGTATCAAAAATGCTATAATAAATAATATATATTATATAAAATTAAATACTGTAAACTACGGCACAGAAACCGAGCTGGGGAGTTACTGCTATACGCTGCGTATGGGCATCTGTTGTCTGGGGTTTCTTTGGCTCTGGAGGGCTAGAAGCACGGAGCAGAATTCCATGGCGGAGAAGAGAAAGGACGCAAGTTCATCCTGGAAGGGGGGATGGATAACAATAGCAGCGCGCCCTTGCGGTCCCGCACCCCGCGACGGCCCACCGCGACTGGGGGCCCCGGCCGTGCCCGCCGCCCGCGATCCGGTGTCCCGCACCCCAAGCAGAACGCGCCGGGCGGCGGGCACGTGGCGCAGGGGACCACCTCGGCCCGCGCGCGCCCAGCCCGGCCCCCGCGCCGCCGGCCCGCGCGCGCCCTCCCCGCGAAAAGCGGAAAAGAGCCGTTCCCGCGCGCGCCTCCCGGGGACCGCCAAAAAGGCCCGCGGGCGGGCGGACGGGGTGGCATGGGGTAGGGTGGGGGAGGGAGGCGGGTAGCGCCGAAAGCAGAACCCTACCGCGCCGCCGGCCCCGGCCCAGCCGGCCAGCCCCCGCGCCGCCGCGTCCGCTCCGGGCCCCGGGGAGAATAAAGAGCCTTTCCAAGGTGGCGCCACCACTCACCAAAGGAAACGAAGGGCCGAGCGGGAGACGAGGTCCAGGCTGCGGCGGCGGGCTAGGGCCACGGACGCACGCACCTGCTGTCGGCGAGCACACGGCCTGGTCTGGGGCGGAGGCTCTGGGGATGGCTCGGCGGGGCTGGCAACCCACCCAGGAAGCAGCCGCGGACGCCTCAGCAGCCGAGAAGGAAAAGCACTCAGCACGCGACGGCAGCCATCACTCCAGCAGCGCACTCCGCCGGCCTCTACTTATAGCCGTCGCCGCGCACCGCGTGACCAGCCGCGCCTCGCGCCGCCCAGGAGCCCCCGCCCCCGGGATGACGCAGCCCCAGCCAACCCGGCGGCCCGGCCGGATGAGCCCGACCGCGGCGATCATTGGCCCGCCCCGCGCTGGCGGCCACGCCCCCAGAGGGGAGCCTGTCCACGTGGGGAGGGCCGGCCACCTCCCTGCGGCCTTGCCCTGGTGTCCTGGCACCTTCTGGCCGCGCCTGCTGGTTAGCGGCGGAGGCCGCGGGGCACCCTCACCCTGCCGCTGGAGGTCGTCAAGCGGGGATTGTAGAGGCCGCGACCAAGGTCATAGTTCCTCCCGCGCGAGCCCAGTTTTACGGAGCTGGCCGCGCCTCAAGCCGCACTTTGAGCGCACTTGCGATCTGCCGCATCCGGAGGCCACACCTGGCCGAGTTCCCTCCCTCCCGTCCTCCCGGTGACGCTGCAGGAGAGCTCGCGCCCCGGGGCTCCGAATCCATTCCCGGCACGTTGTCGCACCTGTGACTTACTTGCCATTGGCCGGACAGGCACTGTCCCTCGCCGCGGGAGGGAAAGGGCTCACGTGGTCGCTTTACTCCAGCAGTCATGCACTTGGGTGAAAACAGACTGAGCAGTCACGAGAACCAGGTCGTCTCCCAGTCATGGCGCAGAGCCCCAGGGCGGCTGCGAGTCGTCAGTTTCCCCGTGGCAGAGCTGCGTTTTCTGCGCCGCAGCTGTGGCGCGTGGGGAAGGACACTGCTCCGGATTCAAATCCTGACTCCTGCTCGCTGCAGCGTGGCACCTTGAGCGACTTCCAGATCTCTCTGACTGCGCTCTCAGGAATGTAAATTGTTAACAATCCCTACCTACCTGGTAGCGGGGATTAAGTGAGTTAACGTGTGTGAATGTGACTAGAACTCAGTAGGAGTTCAGTGAATGCTAATTTCGTCTTGCTCTTTCCGTGAATATTCCTGTTTTAGAATGTAGAAAAGGTTGTAAGGGTGTTCTCTTTGCATCCCGGAAGCTTTCCTATTTTGAGACATTGATTTCTGGTCCCCCTCCGTGGTATATAATGTAGTTTTGACATTAGTGAGATTTACTCTGCACATTTAGGGGCATTTCACTATTTGGCTTAAGTTCAAGACGAACCATTCATGCCAAGGGAGATTAAGGTCATGGTCTCTTGTCAGGGCTGTAGTGAGATGAAAGAATTCCCAACAGAAATATTTACCAGGCTTAGAATGTTCTGGCGCCCTCCCCACCTTTTGCCATCTCTAGCAGCTGGGCACTGATTAGCAGGAACGAAGACGTTGTAAATCGTTGCTATGTCCGGGTCATCTATGGAGGCGTAAACTCCACCGGAGTATCCTCTGACCTGCCTAGAAAATCTGGTGGAGTTATATGAGTAACTTAAAAAGCTCTAAGTCCGAAGGTCATGTCCAAAAAGAAGAAAGCGCGTGTCCAGGAGCACTGACCCTGGGGTGCAAATCTGATGTAATTCTGACACCTTAAATTGTACTCCTCCTTCCACCTTTACTTCATTTCAAGGTTATGAAAAAAAAAATAAAGGACTGGTCTGTTAAAGGTCCTTAGTGTTCTGCCATTGAAAATGATAATTTTCAAAGCAGTTATTAAGGCAATTGCCTGGAACTTTTCCCAGTATGTGTTTTTTGCATTCTGTCCATTCTGTCTACTTTTGCTGGTCTGTGGTACTAGCTCTTTAAGTGGGCAAACACTTGCTGGACAATGTCTATTGAAGGCCGTGGGGCAGCCGTGGGGCATAGCTATCAAGGCAAGAGCACATTCCAGGCCTCCTGGGGTGGGTTGAGGAGAGTGCCAGGGCAGAGATTCAGGAGATGCCCCTTGTGACACAAATGAATTCTGTGAACATCTTCAGGCTCTAGAAGGGTTCTACCCTTCCTCCTTAGGACGACACTCAGAGTGAACCAGGCTGTAAAGGGACGTGAGGGGTTGAAGGCCGTGTGGGGTGGGGTGGGGTCCTGGCTGCCTCACCTGGGGAGAGAGGATCTGTGGGATACAGCCCTTAGAGACCTAGACTTACCATGGTTGGGACGCCTTATCCTCCCATTAGGGAGAAGAGCTAGGGCTCTGCCTATGGAGAGAAGTTACAGTGTCTTGGAAATGGAAAACGATGGAAAAAATGAGGACCACCAATTCACACACAAATGGCGCTGGTTCTGACCTTACGGCTGAACACAGGAAAGAGGGCAGAGATCCCAATGATAATGTTTCTCTCTTAGAATCAAGGCGTTTTCTGTTAGAATCTTGGACCCTAGCGAAGCCAGTTGGTCTAGTGGTTTAACGTATGGACAATAAAGCCGAACTGCCTGCTCTGCTACTCACTAGTCACATGACCATGGGCAAGTACCTTCTATGCCTCAGTTTCCTCATCTGTAAAGGGGAGAGGTTAAGAGTTGCTACTTCCTAGGGCTGTTGTGAGGACTCAATCAATGTACGTAAAGTCCTTTGAGAGGATGTCTACTCCGTGGCTGGTGTGATCTCGGCACTCTTACTGAGTTCAGTATCTAGCTGAAGGCCTACTGTGCAGAGCTCATGTTTAAAAGGAACTGTGTGTCACATGGCAGAGTTGCCATCCAGGCCAAGCTCTTTCAGACTTCTCCCATTGCTGATAAAGAATGGGGGGCCACGAGAAACTGGGGCCCTCTGCCGGGGCCCTGGCGTGGTGGGATGGGGTATAGTGTGTGCTTCAGGGCACATGAGTGGGCTTGCTGGCCTAGGAGTGAGAGGCCTGGCCTGGCTCAGACCCTAACTGCCCCCAGGATCTTTGGTGAGTCCCTGCCACAGAGCCCAGGAGCTTAAGGGTCCCTTACCCACCCTCACCTCAAAGAGAATTGAACAGGGAATTCCCTGGCAGTCCAGTAGTTAGGATTCTGTGCTCTCACTGCCGAGGGCCCAGGTTCGATCCCTGGTCGGGGAGCTAAGTAAGATCCCACAAGCCATGCAGTGCAGCCAAAAAAATAAAAAAGAATTGAACAAGACAGCCTGCCATGGGCCGCTGAACAGCAACCTGGGCACTATGGGTTTGGAGTTTTCTTGGAGATGCGTCCATCTCTCACTGACTCCATGGGTGGAGTTAAATTGTAGAGAGCTGGGAAGGCTGACCCACCCGCCCCTCCAGACCTGCAGAAGCATGGACAAAAGGAAGAGGCAGTACCACTTCCGCACTTTCTGAGCTCAGAGACGCTTGCAGTCAGAGAAATGCATCTGAGGTCACCATTCACTGAGCAGGAAGGAAGCCTCCTGGAAAGGGTCTGCTTGGAGGAGGGGGGACTGCAGTGGGGAATGGGAACACTGTGGAGCCAGACTGGGATCCAAGGAAGTTTCAGAGGCCATCCATTAGGACTTGGATGGGAGAGGGGAGAGGAACATTCAGGGAGAAGAAGGTGGGAGCCTTTGAGTAAAGGAAAACCACCTCTTCTCTACCCACCACTCCCCTCCGCTCGACTGCAGTCACAAATGAATGAAGTAGTGGTAATATCTACCATGTTTACTCTGCGCCAGGCAGTTTCAGATGCTCTACATGCTAATGCTCACGTGATGCTCTAATAAACCTCTCTTAACGTACTTTTACCTCATTTTACAGACGAAGAAACTGAGGCACAGAGAATGAAGCAACAGTTAAACCAGTGAAGAACCCCACAAACTTCGAGTCTGTAAGTGCTTTTTCCCTGACTGTCAGTAAGGGCAGAGGCAAATAGGACGCCCTTAGGTGGTAACTCTTCTTTGCACTTAACCCGTTTACTTCCCCCTTCTTTCCTCTTTATTTTTGTTAACTCTGTTGCTTTTACAGCCTGTACTTTAAGCCTCTTCCAACCCTGTCAGAATAGAAAAGGGCATTTCTAGGAGACCTGACTTCAAGATTGCCCTCCCGGGCTTCCCTGGTGGCACAGTGGTTGAGAGTCCGCCTGCCGATGCAGGGGACACGGGTTCGTGCCCCGGTCTGGGAAGATCCCACATGCCGCAGAATGGCTGGGCCCGTGAGCCATGGCCGCTAAGCCTGCGCATCCGGAGCCTGTGCTCTGCAATGCGAGAGGCCACAACAGTGAGAGGCCTGCGTACCACAAAAAAAAAAAAAAAAAAAAAAAAGATTGCCCTCCCTTTCTGCAGAGTAAGAAGAGGCAGGAAGTCAAAGCACATATTCTTCCTAAAAAGTAAGTTGATGCAATGGCCTGACCATGCCTTAGAGTTGCTGAAAACTCTGTTCTCTTTCAGACTTCTCAAGAAAGGAAACGTGGGGGAGTTTCCTTTCTTGAGAAGTCAAGAGTTCTAGGCCACCAACTGGTGGCCTAGTTGCTCAGATTCTGGGCTTTCGCTGCTGTGGCCTGGGTGCAATCCCTGATCAGGAAACTGAGATCTCATGCAAGCTGCTTGGTGCAGCCAAAAAAAAAGAGAAAAGAAAGAAAGGGAACCTGTCTTGTACCCGGCTGTAGTCAATGCCTACAGAAACAGGTTCAAAATAATGATTCAAGTAAGGACCACACATCACCATCCCACCACCACACTCCCACCTGCTGTGGATGTGGCTGGCTTCCATCGTCAAATATTTCCTCACTCCCCGTCAAACAGGACTGGCCACCCAGTATCCGTGGCTCTGCCCCCACGAGGTCCAGGGACTGTTCCGGAGAGAGAGGGAAGGTAGGGGAGGGGCGCTTTCAAGCACCCACACAGACAAGCTCTGATGTGGAGAGCTGCCTCAGGCCAGCATCCCACAGCCATAAAGAGCTGGATTTTGTTTGGCCCAGACAAACGGGTCAGTCTGTTCCTCTGCCAACACAAGGGGTGGGGGACTAGTCCACCAACTCCAGACTTTATGTGCCTCCTTCCGACTGCTCATCCCTGGTCTCTTCCCTTTGGTTTTGAGTTCACACGCTTGGGCGTGTTGTGGCATAGGACCCAGACAGAGGGGGCAGCACCGAAGACCCAACGCAGCCAAAAAAGAACCAAAACGAAACAACAAAAAAAAGAATTCATATTTAGCAGTCATTCTATTTAGTTCACAAACTGTGGTCACTAAAAAAACGATCAAGCCCTTTTTTCCTGGACACTTCTTAAGAAAGGCCTCTCTGGAGACCTCACCCAGGACTCCATTTTCCCCAAGGCCCAACTTTCTCAGCTCTTACCAGGAAAGCACGGAAGAAAGGCAACTTGCTGGAAACTCAGGAACTGTGTGTAATGACACTCCTGTGGCAGAAGGGACAAGGGGTCAGCTGGTTGTCACCGTGCCCCTGGACACATGGCTTTAGGCTGAGAAAGTGAGTGGGTGGCAGGATGTGAGTCATCCTCACAGCCCTCCCACAGACTGGGTAGAGGGTAATGGCCTCAGACGCTCCATTGCTTCCGTAGCTCTTCATTCTTTTGCTCGTTGAACAGAAGTCTAGCATGGATCCGGCAGAGCAACAAGATTGACCAGCCCTCGCCCTCACAAAACACAAACTCCTCACACCCAGAATTTCACACCGAGGACCAGCCCTGAGCACAACAGCCGAGAAGGCAAAGTCAACCTTCCACCCGCCTCAGACCTCCCACTCCTGTTCCAGCCCACACAGCTCATCATCCAGGCCACTCTGATTCATCGTTCTTCTCTCAGCAGACATCTCCAGAGCACAGGAGGCTGCCCCCTGCTCTCCATGGGCGTCCCCCAGCTGGCTCAGGGTCCCTCACTCATCATCTGATCCCCTCAGCAAGAGAAAGCTGTCTGTTAGGGGAGCGACCGGCCCCGCAGGCCCAGAAATTCAGATGTTTGGGGGCTCAGAGGGGCTTCAGCTGTTGGGAACCTTCTCACGGGAGACTGAGGTTCTAACAAAGCCCAGTTTCTTCATTTTCAGTGGGGAGATCCATTTCCAATTTCCCTCTACCTAGAGCCTTGCTTCTCCAAGTGTGGTCTGCAGACCAGCAACAAAGGAGCTGGCAGAACCTCAGGCCCACCCCAGACCTGCAGAATCAGAATCTGCATTTAAAAAAATTTGTTATTGAAGTATAGTGGATTTACAACGTTGTGTTGATTTCTGCTGACCAGCAAAGTGATTCATTTATACATACACATACATTTTTCATATTCTTTTCCATTATGGTTTATCACAAGTTATTGAATATAGTTCCTTGTGCTATACAGAAGGACCCTGTTGTTTATCCATCCTATATATAATAGTTTGCATCTATTAATCCCAAACTCCCAACCCTCCTCCCACCCCGCTTGGCACCCACAAGTCTGTTCTCTATGTAGAATCTGCATTTTTAACAAAGTCCACACGGGACTCAGAGGCACGTTACAGTTTGAGAAGCAATTACAAGAAGAAGAATGATTCTTGTTATCTGGACAGTTTAGAAACAATATGTTAATACCTTCTTTTTCCTTCGGATGTTGAAAAGCCGCCACTCTTTTCTATCTTAAATCTGATCTTCCTGAGCAAGCACTCCGAGCATTTTAGCTACGGGGTAGTTCAGCACCTAGGCTGACTGTCTGAAATGAGAATCCTGCTCTACCATTTCCCTGCTCTGACCTTGGGCAAGTTACCGCGCTTCCCTGTGGCCCACATTCCTCCTCTGTAAAGTGGAGATAATAGGGTTGTTATAAGGATCAAATAAGTAAAGCGCTTGGCGCATACCTGGCATTTAGCGAGCACTCGATACACTTGGATACTAATTGGATTTGGGTGTCCCCCAATTTTCTATATACTGCACTTACCATCTGTTAAGATGAAATGCTTCTGGAGTTGGTGGTCTCATCCACTATGCACAGATGCTTCCTAGTTTTCTTTCTTTTTTTTAAAAAATATTTATTTATTTATTTATTAGGGCTGCACTGGGTCTTTGTCGCGGCTCGCAGGATCTTCATTGCAGCCTGCAGGATCTTTTAGTTGCAGCATGTGCACTCAGTTGCGGCATGCATGCGGAATCTAGTTCCCCGACCAGGGATCAAACCCGGGACCCCTGCATCAGGAGCACGGAGTCTTACCCATTGGACCGCCAGGAAAGTCCCTGCTTCCCAGTTTTCTTTTCTAAAAGTGACTTTATTCCTATGGGCAACCTACTGTTACCCCCGAATATATTCATTTCAGGACTGTCCATTTAATTTATTCCATACCCGCCATCTGCAGGGAATTGAACTTTTTCACCGTGACCTTGGGTAATGCCTCTGACGATGATTTCTGAAAACCTTGAATATTTGTGTAGGGCTCTTACCCTCCAGGTACCTTCAAAAGCATTGTTTCATCTTCACAACTGTGTAATGTAGGCAGAACAAGTCTTATTACCCTACTGTACCGGGAAATGAGAATCTGAAGAGCCCATGCACATGGTAAGTGGTGGAGCAGGGCCTGGAATGCTGGCTGGTACAGGATGCCCTGGTAGGCCCTGGATGAATGACTCAAAACCCAGCGTTCTTCCCACCACCCAGGGTTGCCTCCAATGTAAACCACAGGAGCAACTTTCAGGGGTGAGGCTTTCAGGCCAGATAAGGGAGAGAGAGCAAAAGGAGAGACCTCTGTTCCATTGTCCCCATAAGAATTCATATTTGGATTTCCCTGGTGGCGTAGTGGTTAAGAATCCACCTGCCAATGCAGGGGACACGGTTTTGATCCCTGGTCCAGGAAGATCCCACACGCCGCGGAGCAAGTAACCCCGTGCACCACAACTACTGAAGCCTGCGCGCCACAACTACTGAAGCCCGCGTGCCCAGAGCCCGTGCTCCACAAGAGAAGCCACTGCAATGAGCAGCCTGCGCACCACAACGAAGAGTAGCCCCCGCTCACCACAACTAGAGAAAGCCCCCCGCGGAGCAACGAAGACCCAACGCAGCCAAAAAAAAAGAATTCATATTCATATTTATCAAATTTGCATTCTGACTCTTTAGTTCACAAACTGTGGTCACTAAAAAAACAATCAAGCTAAATAATACGTTCAGATGTTAAAAACTACACCATACATGGTGGGAGTGTAAATTGGTGCAGCCACTATGGAGAACAGTATCGAGGTTCCTTATAAAACTAAAAATAGAGCTACTATATGATCCAGCAGTCCTACTCCTGGGCATATATCCAGAGAAAACCATGGTTCGAAAGGATACATGCACCCCAATGTTCATTGCAGCACTGTTTACAACAGCCAAGACATGGAAGCAGCTTAAATGTCCATGACAGATGAATAGATAAAGAAGATGTGGTACATGTATACAATAGGATATTACTCAGCCACTAAAAAGAATGAAATAATGCCATTTACAGCAACATGGATACCTGAGATTATCATACTAAGAGAAGTAAGACAGAGAGAGACATATCATATGATTTCACTTATATGCGGAATCTAAAAAGAAAAAACTGGTACAAATAAACTTATTTACAAAACAGAAACAGACTCACAGACTTAGAGATTGAACTTATGGTTACCAAGGGGGGAAGGATGGGGGAAGGGATAGCTTGGGAGGTTGGGATTGACATATACACACTGCTATATTTAAAATAGATAACCAACAAGGACCTACTGTATAGCACGGGGAACTCTACTCAATATTCTGTAACAACCTAAATGGGAAAAGAACTTGAAAAAGAATAGATACACATATATGTATAACTGAATCACTTTGCTGTACCAATACAACATTGTTAATCAACTATATTCCAATATAAAATAAATTTTTTTAATTTTAAAAAATTAAATTAAAAAAAATACACCATACAGAAGAGTTTCAAGTTAAAAGTGCCCCTACTTAGAACCCCAATTTTCTAATCTAACCCCCAAAATAACTGCTATTAACAGTTCCTTGTGAACTCATGACATCATTTAATATAATTAAATTTGTACAGATTTTTGTATGTCTATCGTACCTCAACAAAGTGGTTTCTTAAAAAATTCCTGTGATAGACACATAAAAAGTATTTGTTTTTCTATAATATAAAATACATACCATGTTTCTTTTTTTAATCAAGTGAAATCCTACCACACAGTTATACAACTGGTTGTTTTCACTTAACATTTTTAGATACTTTGCATATAGAGCTCCCTGATTCTTTTCTCTTAACATTTTTAGATACCTTTGCATGTAGAGCTCCCCGATTCTTTTCCCTTAAAATCTGCATAATTGTCCATCATAAGGTGTATGTGTCCGTGGGTGTGTGTCCTAGCACGGGTGGAGTAGCTGGGTTATAGGCTACGTGAATGTCCTCATTTATAGGGTATTGCCAAACTACGAGTTAGGTGCCCACCTGTAAGCCTATAAGAGAAAATGCCAGTTTCAAGGCTCAGGATGTTTTAGATCTCCTTCGGGTCACACGTGGTCAGTGGCCTAATGGCCCACCTACGTCTCCTTCATCAATATCAATCTCCCTCTTTAGCATCTCTGAACTCTCTGTCAGAATGAGACCTTTTTGGGGGGGAGGGGGTTCCCAGTGCACATAGAAGTCATGTTTACGCTATACTGTAATCCGTCAAGTGTGCAATAGCACTGTGTCTAAAAAACAATGTACATACTTTAATTTAAAAAATACTTTAGGGCTTCCCTGGTGGCGCAGTGGTTGAGAGTCCGCCTGCTAATGCAGGGGACACGGGTTCGTGCCCCGGTCCAGGAAGATCCCACATGCCGCGGAGCGGCTGGGCCCGTGAGCCATGGCCGCTGAGCCTGCGCGTCCGGAGCCTGTGCTCCGCAACGGGAGAGGCCACAACAGTGAGAGGCCCGCGTACCGCAAAAAAAACCTTTATTGCTAAAAAATGCTAACCATCATCGGAGCCTTCAGCAAGTCATAAGCCTTTTGCTGGTGGAGGGTCTTGCCTCGATGCTGTGGCCGCTGACTGATCAGGGCGGTGGCTGCTGAAGGCTGGGGAGGCTGCGGCAGTTTCTTAAAATAAGAGGATAATGGAGTTGGCCGCATCAATCGACTCTTCTGTTCAAGAACACTTTCTCTGCAGCGTGCAGTACCATTAGATAACATTTTACCCACAGTCAGAACTTCTTTCAGAATGAGACCTTTGGACCCTCGTCCCCAGCAGTAGGCTTTTTTTTTTCTCCTTCCAGCTCTTTACTTGTCATTTCTGCACAAATCTGTCTTCCCCTTCACACTGTGCCTCGCAGTGTAGACCAAGACCACTCTCCTTCATCCATCCGTCTTCCCTTCCTGCCCTGTCGTCTCTAGAGCAGCCTCCCCAGCCCAGCTGTGAACACGCACCTCCTTCCCCGCCCCGGGGGTGTATGTTTGCTTTTCCAGTGAGGTCATCCTCGAAGGCACCTCCTTGCTTGTTGATGTTCCTATATCCACAGGGCCTGTTGGCCTGGTGCTCGTTGTGGGGTCAGCGTGGGTAACCAGATCGTGAAGAGACAGACTCTGCCACCGAGAGAACTTTAAATCTGTCGTCACTCGCCACCTCAGCAAAGGCTGGCTGAGAACTTGCCGCCAAGAACTGTGATGATTAACCCAGGCCTCGCCCCGCCCCCCTTCCTCGGGGTTACCCACTTTTACTTCCTGTCTGTCTGCTTGTGCCTGGGGAGCCTAAAACCGGGGCCAATCAGAGGGCTTCACGGACGTTTCCAGCCCTCTGGACAATCACTACCAGTTCTAATGGGGGCCCCTGAGAGAGAAAGGAGAGTGGAATCCAGGGCCAGAGGGAAAAGGAATGGATGCTGGTGCTCTGGGTCCCAATGCTGAGCTAAGAACACCCCCGCCTTTCCCCCAAGGTGCCTCACCTGGCCAGCTGCCGACTTCCCTCTGCTGCCCAAGTCCAAGAGTGAGGGGCACAGACAGTGGGGGGACCCAGAGCCGGGCCCGAGATGAGGGGTGAGGGCATGCAGCCCGTTGTGAAATCCAAGCTTGGCGTCTCCATCCACCCCCTCCACCGCGCCTGAGCCGTTTCTTCATTTTATCATCTCTCCGTAGCAGATTCAGTACTTTTCTCACCATTGTCTCCTTCTGCCTTCAAACTTCCAGGACTCTCCTTTTGTTCTTACTGTCACAACCGAGCAGGACCCTACGGCGCTCTCCCAGATACAAAAGCCCCTCCGTGTCCCCCATTTCTTGTTTGTAGAAAAAGGCTTTAGACTCCTAGAACTTCCCTGAGTTCCAGAGCAGGAACAAGGAAGTTACTTAGCAGAGAAGTGAGGGAATGCAAAAACAAAGGAAAAGCAGTTAAGAAAAGTAATGACAATAGTTCAGCGAAAAAACAGAGTCCACGTTCTATATCCCAGTCCTAGCCCTATATCCCAGAGTCCTCAAGGGATATACATCACAATGTGACACTACCTTCTGCCAAAACTAAGACCTCCACCGCCACCCCCGCTCCCCCTGCCACCCAGGTGGAGGACAGTGACTACATGCTGAGCCCAGGCAGTAGACCCCAGACTGGTTGGAACCTGAAGGTTGATGATTAAGATTCCCGAAACATCACCCTGTTACCTCACCACCAGCCAATCAGAAGAAAGGCATGCCCCTGGCAGTTCTCACCCCAAATGTTGCCTTTCAAAATCCTTCCGTGAAATCCAAGGGGTGGGGGGAGTTTAGGTCTTTTGAGCACAGGTCGCCAGTACTCCGCTTGGCGCCCCGCAGATGAATGCTGTACCTTCCTTCACCACAAGCCGGTGTCGGTATCGGTGACATCACTTGTATCTACCACGAGCTCCTTGAGATAAGGAGCCTCTTCTCCACCGGTGCTGTCTCTCTGATTGTGACATATGTGGCCGTCTTCTCCACACCTGCCAAAACGTCTGCCACTCCCTGGCTCCAGACCCCAGCCTTTGCTCTGCTCCGCTTTTCCTGAATCCTCTGAACTTGATGATGTCAGTGGACCTCTTTCTTAAGGTTGTCCTCTCTGCTCTCCCTCTCCGATTCCATGCCCGTCTTCTTCCCCAATGCCTCTCCCTCTCTCTTCTTTTTTTCTCCCCCCCCTCCACATCTCCCTTGGGATTCTTGCTCTAATCCACTGCCGCCCTAAATCACCACCTCCATCTCTGGGTCCACGGTTCTAAATGCCTGCTACCTTTTTCATCCATCCAATGTAACACACTTCAATCAAAATTTCTCAACTTCTCACCCCACCCCAGGCAGCTGCCTTCTCACGACTTCCCCATCTCCATGATTCAAGAGCTTTGTCTCTGTGATGCTCTGAAGCTTCAAGCTTAGTGTCCTTGGATCCTTCAGCTTGCACACTGCCCGGTCTTTACATCCTTCAAACTTCCTCCCAGATTGGTACCTCTTTTCAGCTCCCACCCCTGTCCCCGCCCCTGCTACCTTCCTTGAACTGTTCTGTGCCACCGTCATTGCTCCCTTATGCAAACACCTCAGAGGTGCCCCCTGCTGCGTGTGGAATGAAGCCCAGCCAGGTGAAACTTCTCCAGGCGGTCCCCTCCGGTCCTTCCCCTTCCTGGAACATTCCTCCCTAGTCTCCATCCCAACATTCCTCTTCCAGCGAGGCTCAGTGTGCAACTCACCTCTGTACATTCCTCTATCATGACCTCCATGGGAGATCTCTCGTCTAAACTCCAAAAGTAGGATGGCTGTCCCGCACACTGGGTCTGGCATGCTCAGTCCTCTTGGCCTGTATGTTGGTCTTATTTTCCCAGCCATGTCAGAAGCTCCTGGAGCACCTTTGTGTTTCTTAGGGTGGGGTTGCTAAATTCATAAGCTCAGTGGCAAGACAAGGCAGGCAAATACAGGAGGCAGAGAGGGGACAAGGGAGATGTGTAACAGAGTGAGAGGGCCTGTGTGGGCCAAACAAAAGCCATCTGCAGGGGGGATGGCCCTGTGGGCCACCAGTTTGAGACCCTCACCCAGGTACCTTGCCCTGGCGGGCTAGTCCATGAATATTTCTTCGATGCCCCAGAGGCAGCAGTCGGTGCCTCAGCATCTAGCAGAAGGAAGAGGGGCAGGGTGACCTGATTTCCTTGGCCCTGGGTAGAAGGAGCCACCGGCCTCAGCAGCCCAGAGGCATCACCTCCCCTTCTCACCCAGCCGGCTGTGCCGCACCTGATGTCAGGTGCTACCCTTTGGCTTGAGCTTCCTGTGAGGTGTAGCCAGCAGGCGCTTTTCTCTCTCACAGACTAAAGAAAGGGTGGCATGCCCCTCCCGCTCATGACCCAGTCAGAGCCAGCCCGGCCCCCGGCACCCAGGGAGCACCCACTGGGCAGCAGCTGCGTCGTCTGAAGCACTGGCTGAGCCTCACGTACGCACTGACCTGGGTGGTAGAAGGACACACAGGGTGGATGTGGGGAGTAGGGGTGGCATGGAGACAGAAGGACCCGGACGGGGACTTCCCTGGTGGTCCAGTGGTTAAGACTCTGCGCTCGCAATACAGGGGTCTGGGTTCGATCCCTGGTCAGGGAACTAGATCCCGCATGCCACAACTAAAATATCCTGCATGCCGCAACTAAAGATCCTGCATGCCACAACTAAGACCCGGTGCAGCCCAATAAATAAATAAATGAATAGTTAAAAAAAAAAGAAGGACCCTGAGGAGAAAGGCAAAGACACGGACTTGGGGGCGGGAGGGGGGGGAGGGGGAGGGGGAGGGGGAGGGGGAGGGGGAGGGGGGAGGGGGAGGGGGAGGGGGGAGGGGGAGGGGAGGGGGGAGGGGGAGGGGGCTGACAGAGCACAGGGAAACCCAGTTTTGAGTCCTCCCGTGGCCACTCTCTCACACCTGCCCCTCCCCTCACTCTCTCCTCCCTCAGTGCAGCCACTCGCCCCTACTCCCCAGCCCCCAGCCTCACCCGGCTTCCAGCCGAGCTACACAGGTGCCCAGACTAATCTGTTAGGCCATGACTTTCACGAAGGCTCCCCGCACAACCAATGCCAGGACACACTCCAGACGGTTCTGGCTGGCTGGGGCCCTTCTCTGTCCATGCAGCTCTCTTTTCCACGGATTCACCACGGGAAAAATCCAGTCGGCCCAGTCTGGCTCTTCACTACCACCTTCCTTCCGCACTCAGAAGGCAACAGGCTCCAACGTCACCTGAGAAAGTTACCGACTTCTCCCAAACCTAGCTGCTGCCACCTATGTCCCCTCATTTCCCTCCTCCCAGCAGGCCTGGGTGCAGTACAGTCATCCTAATTCCAAGGCCGAGAAGAAACTGGGGCTCAGAAGGTGTCAGTCGCTTCCCGAAACCACAGGGCTGAGACCCCTCTGTGCTCCTCGCCTGGAGGCCTTCCCACGTTACCTGTCTTGAACACCATGAGCTCCTGAGGAACAAGGGCCAGGTTCTCTTTTTTGTGACAAACAAGGCAACAACGAGAGGACGGAGCTAGGTAAACAGTTAAGAGGAACAGTCATTGGTTCTGTGTCTGTTTTTAATCTATCCTGTTGCTGAAATTCATTAAAAAAAAAAAACTGAACTTTGTACCCCTTGGCAGACGGCACGATGCTGTCCTCTTAAAAGGCACTGAAAGAGCAAAGACGCAAAGCAAGTGAGGCCCAGACACAGGCGGCAGCTGGAATGTTCTGGGATGTTCTCACCCCGGTTCCTTCCTGAGGTGGCGAGCTCTCTATGGAGTGGAGCTCTGTGTTTGTTGTTTCTTTCTGCGTGGAAGATGTGTGATTACCGCCAGCACAGGACCAGCAGAACCGTGACTTACATTTTCCGACGTAATGCGATTTATGTACTATTTATGTTTCACGATCTATGTCATTCCTGACCGTCCCCAAAACACTTTCTACCCGGAATATTGGTACATTGGCACGGAAGGTGGAGACACAGCACTGACTGCCCTCCCACGCAGTTTTATACACATCATCTGCTCAGAGCGAGGCACGGCAAAAGGGAAGAGGAAGCTCCAAGGCCCCGGGGTTGGCTTTACCCGCGGCGAGTGACCTGGGTCACATTCAGACCCTCAGTGCCAGGCCCCGAGTTGGCGGTCATCCGCCACTGTAATCAGGGCTCCAGGAACCCCAGTCCTCAGAGACTGCCTCAGCGCCAAGGTTCACCCTAAGCCCAGATCTATCGTCTTGATTTCTTAAGTTGTGAGGTTTCTGGACAAAGTGAAGAGATAACCGAGTTTTGGAAATTCACTGTTGAACTCCAGTCACTGCCCCTGGGCAGCTCCTGCCACGGCCTGCCCTTCCTGCAGGAGCTCGGAGCCTTCGGCCACTCCCGACCCAGCAGCCGTGAGGAAGAGGTGACACCCGCGGACCCCCTGAGAGCAGTCCTTCATCTCTCCTCATTCACACAAGGCAGTCCTGCTGGGTGGCTTTCCCAGGCCAGGGGCCCTCCAGGCACTCAGGTGAGCAGCCAGCCATGTGAAAAGAATTGCATCACAGGCCAGTGTGATAAGATCAGTCACAGAGGTATGCATGAAATATAAGTGACGCCCCAAGCCAAGTGAGAGGAAGTCTTTGTGAGGCGGAGGTGGCCCTGTTAAAGGAATGAAGGAAAGATAGAAAAGACAGAACGAGAACGCTGCAAAGGGCACGCCCAGGCCCAGGTACTGCCCGGAGTGTGACGTCCAGCGTGTATCCACTAACCCTACCTGGGCCTCTGCTTGATAATGAGGCCAAGACCTTTGTCTGCACATCAGAGCTGGCTGAGGCCCTCATTTGTTTACACTTTAATCCTAATCTGATCCTGGCTGGAAGGGAAGCTCTTCTCCTTTCATGCTTTCGAACAGTGGCTTTCCACCTACCAAGTCCCAACAAAGCATTTAGGAATAAAATGAAATAAAAGAGAAAATCTCAAAGTGCATCTAACATAGTAAGTATTATTTCTTGAAACTCTTATTTCAATTATATACATGTGTGGATGAGTGTGTAAATTGGATCATAATGTAAAAAATATTTCTTACTGAGGTTGTGGTTTTAAGTTTAAGAAACGTTGCTTTAAGGGAAAACATCCATCAACTATTAAACAAATGCTCTCCAGAACTGTATCTTGTTCTAGGGGAGAGAAAAAAGCAAGACTTGGTTCCTGCGCTTAAGCTCCGGATCCAGGGGTGAAAAGATAAACACACCACTAGGACAGGATGTGAAAAACCACACTGACAGAGGGGCGTGCCCAGCGCCTGCCAAGCCACCGCCTTGCCCAGGGTCCCAGTGCTTCCAACTGGGCGTTGGGGTGTGAATACAGAGCTGCAGGGGTTGGTGTGGCCACCCGGGGCCAGGGGCTTCTCAGCAGGTGCTGGGGAAGGACACAGGGGCAACGGTGCCAGGCAGGAATGGAAAGATTCTGAGAAGCGGCCAGCTGAGGATGTTCCCCTGTGGGAGATGTGGGATTATTCCTATTGTTTCAAAAAAGGGGATGACATGGGGCAGGGGCCGAGGCGGGGTTGGGGGAGGGCAGGCAGCAGCTTGAGGACCAGATGTTGCGTTTGTCCCTGGTTCAAGGATTCTTCAGGTGTTTTTTTTGTTTGTTTGTTTGTTTGTTTTTGCGGTACACGGGCCTGTCACTGTTGTGGCCTCTCCCGTTGCGGAGCATAGGCTCCGGACGCGCAGGCTCAGTGGCCATGGCTCACGGGCCCAGCCGCTCCGCGGCATGTGGGCTCTTCCCGGACCGGGGCACGAACCCGCGTCCCCTGAATCGGCAGGCGGACTCTCAACCACGGCGCCACCAGGGAAGCCCCTATTTTTATTTATTTTTGAAATTTGAAATGTTACAATGGTTCCAAAGGCAAGTCAGAACAAAAAGCTGTTTCAGGGCTTCCCTGGTGGCGCAGTGGTTGAGAGTCTGCCTGCCGATGCGGGGGACGCGGGTTCGTGCCCCGGTCCGGGAAGAGCCCACATGCTGCGGAGCAGCTGGGCCCGTGAGCCATGGTCGCTGAGCCTGCGCGTCCAGAGCCTGTGCTCCGCAACGGGAGAGGCCACAACAGTGAGAGGCCCGTGTACCGCCAAAAAAAAAAAAAAAAAAAAGCAGTTTCAGAGAAGTGTCATTCCCCTCATTTCCTTTATTCTTTCAATCCTGTTCTCACTATGCTGTGCAGGTAACTAATCTCATTAGGGTTTTTTTGTTTGTTCCTTTTTCTGGTCCTTTTTCCTTGAATAAATAGGTTATTGAAAGTTATCTGAGTGGAGGTTATTTCCTCCACTCAAATGATATTCTTAAGACCATGTTCTTTTGAGACCAGATTCTCAGGACCCTAGTCATCTTTGCACTTCAGTTTGGGAGGTATTGCAAGCAGGAGCTCCATGACAATGGGGTTAGTTGGTGCTAATTCTCAAGGGATTAGTCATGGTGAGAATGAGCTGGCGTAAATCCTTGCCCAGGTCCCAAAGGTATCTCTATGACTGATAATGGAGCCACAGCCCCCATTCCTGCTACTTGGGAGCTCCTGCTACTCGGAGGCTGAAGCGAAAGTTTTGTGCCCTAATGAAGCATCCCCACCGAGCCCACCGCGGCCTCCTGAGAGGGTAGCAATGCCAGGCTGCCTGAATAAAAAAATATAAGATTGGATTTTTAGAAAACCACCCTCAGTGGTTTGCTTGAAAAACCACACCAAGCAAGTGCAGCATCCCTGGGACCTTAGCTCTTGATGGGAAAACAGCACTTTATGCTTCTTATCCTTATTTCTCGGTAAGATCTGAGGAATCAAGGTTGAAAGGTCCCTGGCTACTTCTCCGTAGGACCTCACGTCAAGGAGTAAATCCGGAGTAAATAAAAGTGCACAGCCAGAGGGAGATGGCCAGAGGAAGCGAACGCCACAGCTGGCGGTATTCATTGGAAAAAGCAGTAGGAGGAGAGGATCCTTACTCGGAGTCAGGCTGTCTGCAAGTCAGCTCCGAGGCTGTGACTCACCGCGAGGAAAAGGAGTGCCCTGTATTCCGGGCGAGGCTGCTTGCTCCAAACGGGATCGGTGGCCAGGGAAGGAAATGAAGCAATCCAAGAGTAATCAGCAGCTGCGGGGCAGGGCGAGCTGGAAGCCCAAGTCATCCCCAACTACTGTAGCTTGATATTGACCCTGTGCCTCCAAGGGACAAACAACACGAAAGAGACGGGATTGGGGTGAGAAAGGGAGTCGGGCCCTATCCTGGGCAAGTAGTTCCCCCCCCTTCTGCACCCCTTAGTTTCTCACTGTGAGATGAAGGGGCAGACCTGGCAGTCAGGACCCCAGCTCAGCCCAAGGCCATGTTTTATTTTTTCCCAATTAGAAAAACAAGTGAACGGAGGTGCTTTTGCACAAGGCTAGGCTTCCGGTTCACCATCGCCGCTGTAATTCCCCACCGTCTCGCCCTAAATCGGCATCACAAATTGAGGCTCACCGCCTGCCTCTGAAGTTATTTGAAATGGCAACTCCTGGACAAAGCAGCCCCCCGAGTTTTTTTTTCCAGCTCTGGGGCTCTAGGATTCTATGCCCTGGAAAAAACAGATTTTTGAATAGTGAGTAGAAACGGGGCAAGCAGGCTGCCCTGGGATGAGACGGAAATGATCCTTCGCCCCAGTATGCTAGAGAGGGGGATCGTGGCAGGGCGCCAGGGCTGAGCATACGCCATGCAGAAGCGACACAGCTTAGAGAGAATTCAAAACAGCATTTTTTTTACAGCCTCCTGGTGCATCCTGTTTCTCTAGGGCTGCCACCGCCGTCAGCAAGTGGGCATCACGCCCAAACTGCAGTGGGCAGTGAGGGATAGGTACCCATCTGTCCGGTTTCCTGAGCAGGTGGCTGGGATCCTGGTGCCCAGGCTCCGGCTGCCCTCTGCTGGGCAAGCACAGAAGCTGCTTCCCAAGGGAAGGAGGCGCCCCTCTCCTGGAGTCCCCGCATCTGGGAGGTGGGAAACGTCTTCCGCTTTTCTGCCACCTTCCAAGGAAGGCTGGGGAGAGTATCAGTGCCTCCTACAAAGTCTCCAGTAAGACAGTCTCAGGTCACTTAAGTCTTCTGCATTTAATGAGAATGATTTTTCTGACATAGGGTCTGACCCAATGATGTGCCCAATAAATATTAATGGAATAAATAACTAGCTCAGCAGTTACCCGAGGTAGAAACCGCTCCTGGCTTTGTTCGGGAGAACATTTCCAGTTTATTGTCCCTCTTTGTGAAATTCCTGTCTCTAGTAGGTCCTTCTACCTGGCTCTCCCAGTTCCAAGCTGCTTCTACTGGAGATCCAACCTGGCCTCCTTCCTTCGGGATCCTGGAGGCTTCTCTCTTCTAATCCCTCAACCCAGCTCCCGGTTCCCAGCGGAGATGCTTACAAATCACGTCGGATCTCGTTCACAGCTTCTCCCCTTTCTCTCTCTCTTTAAATGTTTCCTTCTGTGTCCCTTTTGGACACGGGGATTCTCATCTGGCCTATAGTTCCTTGGACTTAGAGATTTTCTCTTTTTCCCGAAGCAGCCCCAGGCTGGCTTCTCTTTCCCTCATTAATTATTAACTGTTGTTATTTGACACTTGCAAATAACATGGGCCTGGAGAAAGGGCTGGAAAGGACCTGTGGGACCCCCTGGAGTGAGCCTGGGAGAGGGCCTGGGGTAGGGCCTCAGGTCCAGGCCACTTAAGAGTATGATCGGTGAACACTGAACTTTTCTTCAAGCCTGTCTCAGGTGTTAACTAACCAAACCATACTTAAGTGTGTGTGTGTGTGTATGTGTGTGTGTGTGTGTGTGTGTGTGTGTGTGTTCCTTAAGTTTTTTCCTATTATGCCTATTTCTCTTACAACTTGTTCTTCCTAATCAATAATAGGGATCTAACTGTTTTTTAAGCTAGGTGACATATGAGGTATTAAAAAGTAAACTGAGGCATATTACAATTTTTAAGAATTTATTTGAGCAAAAATCGATTCTAATCAGGCCGCACCCAATCTGGCAGATAGAAAGGAGCCCCAAGTAGCTGTACAAAATGAAAAACTTGTATAGGCACAGAGGAGCAGGAACAAGAAGTTATATCGGGCAAAAAAGCAGATTGGTTATTGCAATGTTACTTCCCTTTAGGGGTCGGCAGGCAGAGGTTGGCCAGGCAGGTGACCTCCCTAGTGCTGGTCAGGCAATTCCTGATTGGCTGGGCTAAGATTCCATTTCAGGGAGAGCCAAAAGTATATATAAGTTTCAATTTGGTGACGTGGGGTTTAGCATGAGCAACTCCATCTTGGGCATGTCATCTTGTTTTTAACAGTTGGTAGGAAAAATTCAAAGGACTGAACAGAGTCAGGAGAAAGTTGTGCTCACTCCCAGTCCTTTCCCAATGTCCCTTGCCCACAGAAAGCCTGCTGCCATTTTCTTGTGCATCCTTATAGAAATAGTACTATGAACATACAGACATATGGGTATAGTCAGTCAATATTTACTGAGTACCTGCTATGATCCAAACACTGTTGTTGCCCAAAATATACAAAAATTCTTGCTCTAGGGAACTTGCATTCTGATGAGAGGTGAGGGGATCGGGCAACAAATGCAATAAACCAGTCAAATCTATGATATATGTTGATAAGTGCAATAGAAAAAACGTAAGCAGGGTCAGAGAGCTGGGATGTGGTCCTGACTGCCCTTCCCCTCTGCTGCCCCGGCCACACCCTGAGAACCTGGGGCTGCCCTGGGTGGGTCATGCCTTCACCACACTCCTCAGTGCTGGGGGGTGTGCCCTGCATGACCAGGTGGGGTTGTAGCAGGTCCTGGGGGGTCAGCTGGAGAGCCTCCAAAGCAGGTGATGGGCTGGGGGCTACTCATCTTCATTTATCCTGGGTCACAGTTTATGAATATTTTTCTGGCTTTAAGTAAATGTTACCAGAATTCTCTACATCAGTAGTTCCCAAAGTGTGGTCTACGGACCAGCAGCTTCAGGACCAGCATCGTCTGGGAACTTGTCAGAAATGCAAATTCTTCAGCCCCCTCCCCCGGTCCCACTGGATCATGTACTCTAAGGTTGCAGTCCCGAAATCTGTGGCGTTTTTGTTGTTGTTGTTTCGTTTTGTTTTTTGGCCGCATCACACGGCTTGTGGGATCTTATTACCCGACCAGGGACTGAACCTAGTTCCTCAGCAGTGAGAGCTCGGAATCCTAACCACTGGACCACCAGGGAATTCCCACTGCAATCTGTTTTAAATAGCCATAACATCTGCTCTACAGAAATGCTTTACCAATTCACATTCCTAACAGCTATGGTCAGAAGCACACATATTCTAGAGTTATGCAGTTAAAAAAAAAATCTTTTCCAAATTAAATCCTAGGCTAGGGATAGAGATTATATATTAGCAAGTAAAAGATGAATCGACTTTAAATGGAGTATAATCTATAAAAATTTTGAATCATAAACATAGAAGTAAAAGATAAAGCTTATAGCTCAATTATTTGAAAAAAGGATCAATTCATTTGATTCTTGAGGACTTAATCTAACCAATCTGTCATGTAAGAATATTTCTTCAACTTGATGGGTGACCTAGTCCTGAATTCCTATCCCTAAATTCTATGTTATTAAAAAACAACAAAAGTTGGAAATAAATGAGGAATAATTAAAAACTGACAATGTGGGTTGTTAAAATACAAATAAACGTAATATGCATTTCTGTTCCTCTTTACACTTTCCAGAAGAAGAAGCGAGTGGTATTGACGGTCGTTAGGCTATATTCTAGGCAGTGTGGAAAGCACTTGGTACATAATTTTATCACAGCAGCACAAACAAGAAACTATCAGAAGAATATTTTTGGCTTTCATTTACCGATGAGCAAACAGGCTCAGGAAGCTTAAGGATCTTGCCTGGTATACACCTAGCAAATGAGAGGATCTGGAATTGGATTCTTTCATCTCAGTCTGTGCTCATTTTACTGAAAGCCACATTTGTAGATAATGGTGCTTATCTGAGCCTAATCCCTGGAGTACTAGGATTCTTTGGACAGAGAGGCTTAGGGAGGTCAGGAGGAAGATAAGTCTTGGCCAGAGTCCATCTCACAGAGGGTCAAGTGGGATCCCAGACACACCTTGCGGCTATTTGGCCAGTCTTGCTTCCCTTACCAGAGGAATAATGTCTATTATGGTAGGAATGGCCAGTCAGAGTCCTGGAAAGGGCCTCCTACAGCCAAGATAATAACCTAAAAACAATTCCATGCCCCGGAGGACATTGCAGAAATTAGTTCCATAAAGATCTGAAAGATGCAGGGCTAGTGATTTCTACAGCAACTGTATTTACCTTACCTGTCTGGTCAGTGCCACAGGCCAGCGGTGGTGGGGAATAAAGGTCAGTCAACACAGACATCCTCTGGGTGTGGAATTGCCTACCTCCGCCCATAGCACTTCCGCCAGGAGAGAGGGCACCCACACTCAAGGGGAGGGAGTTACACAGGGAAGGCATGTACAACAGGGGGTGGACTCTTGGGGGGCCACCTCGGAATTCGGCCTGCCACCCCTCCTCCCACTTAGAGCGCGGCTGCCAGCTCTAAGCTGTTTAGCTGCGTCACAGCCTGGGCGTCATCCATGGTACCACGCTGGACCCCTTTTGTCTTGGTGTCGCCTGCACAAGGGCCACAAGGATCTGGCACCTCTGACTTTTCACTTTCACTCTCTGTGTGAGTAATAAACTGCCTAATCTGAAAATGGGCTCATTCTTTCTTTCTTTTTTTTTTTTTTTTGTGGTACACGTGCCTCACTGTTGTGGCCTCTCCCGTTGCGGAGCACAGGCTCCGGACGCGCAGGCTCAGCAGCCATGGCTCACCATGCCCAGCTGCTCCGCGGCATGTGGGATCTTCCCGGACTGGGGCTCGAACCCGTGTCCCCTGCATCGGCAGGCAGACTCTCAACCACTGCGCCACCAGGGAAGCCCCTTATTCTGGTTTTTTTGTACTTAAAAAAAATTTCAAAATAAAACACTAAACTATAAAAGAAAGAAAGAAAGAAAGAAATCCTGAGGTTTAGGAGTTCCCTGGTGGTCCAATCATTAGGACTTGGCGCTTTCACTGCCGTGGGCCCAGGTTCAATCCCTGGTTGGGGAACTAAGATCCCACAAGCCTCGAGTTGCTGCCAAAAAAAAAAAAAAAAAAAAAAAAAAATCCCGAGGCTTGAAGCATCATCATTCCAGGGGCCAGGTAATAACGGAGTCCTGGACCAGGCCTCCTTAGTGAGTCTACCATGTCCATGGAGCCACCTGATGGTCATTTCCCCAATCCACAAATACAGAATTGCAATGGACATGCTTGACAGTCGGAAGAACCCCTACATGGTCCTTAGCCTGTGGGGAAGAGCTATGGCAGTGGGCAAGGTCAAGTGGAAACCTCTGAACCTGCTTCCCCTGACCAAAATCATAACTCACAAATAATCCCACATCCTGGGGGGGAGGGGAGTTGTGCCACCCATAAAGATGAAGGAATGTAGAGGTGAAGGTGCCTCTCAGACCCCTCTTTAATCACATCCACTTCAAGCACAAACCAGATGTATCCTAGCAGAAGACGGTGGACAACCGCAAAGGCAGCCAAAGAACAGCCCCAGTGTTTACAGCTGCCTCACGGGAGAGGTACCCAGGTGTCTTTCTCAGGCAGAGGAACAGCATATCAGGGATGCAGTATGGGTCAGTGATCTGGCAAATTGCTCTTCTGCATCCTTATCAGAGCCATTTGCAGCCTTGCCCCAAGGCATAAATCTCCCACCTTCTGGTTCTGGTCAAAGAGGGCTTGGGGTGGAATTAGGGTCCCTGAGAGCACATCAGGGTTAGGTTAAAAAAAAAAAATCATGCAGTGTCACGAGCAGGGGTAGAACAACCAAAAGTGTTTACAAGGAATTGCATTCACATGCAACGCTTTTGGAACACAAACTCTACGAATTTGTGTTCACTTCTGGTACCCCTTCTCCTCCCTCAGGATGGACTGGGCAAGAGACCATAACAACAACAATGAAAGGGGTTAATTCTGCAGGTCTTTTAGTCTATCTCCCAAGACCCAGCTTTCTCTCCTGCCCTGGGGCCTGATCACATCCTGTAGATATTTGCATTTATCATGTAAAACTTCCTCCCCAGCCTTTCTAAACAGGAAACCTGTTCCTTCCAGCCTAAAATGAAGCTGGGACCTCCAGCCTTTTCCTGTCTCCCCACCTGTTGGCCCTTAAGCTCTCCTCCCACCACCGCCAGCATTCCAGGAGTCCTTGACCCTCAGCCTCTGAGATTTAGCCTGTGCCGCGCACATTTAACCCGCCCTGAGGCATTAATGTGAGTCCAGCAGACACAGGCAGATGCTTCAGAGCTGCCCAATTTCCTCTAAAGAATATTTTCACTTTTCTTCCTGGAGACAGCTTCTTGCTTATTTTCGGGCGTGAGTAATCTTTCAGGCAGTCAAGTCATGAGTTCTAATAAGCAGGAAAGTCTCTGGTTATTTAACAACCTAAGGTCTCCTCTTACTGTGTATTCTCTTTCTCCATCGTTTGTGCACAAGTACTTCGATCGGCAGTTAAGTCTGCCCATAGGGGAGTCGACTGTATTCCTCATACTACACCATTTTATATAAGTGGCTTGAACATCCCCAGGGGCTCCTAGAACCAGTCCCCCCAGGAAAGGACTACAGAGGGTGTGCCCCCAACAGAACTTAAGGAGATTCTAAAGAATGTACTTTGGACAGGAGGAAAGCAATCCAGAAAAAAGATCGGAGATGCCGGAAAGAATGAAGAACATTGACAGTGTAAAACAATAATACTGTCCGCTGGGCTTAAAAGAGCAAGATGAACACGTAAGAGGGAGAGGAAGTGAGGTTCATATATTCAAATATCCTTGTGTGGTTTGAAGGACCGTAAAGCTATTCATTGTAGATTTTACTAAGTTAAATAGGAATGTCAAAATATCAGGGTAAAAATTATTAAGCTGAAAATATGTCCCATACTTGTAAAAATTAAGAAAGTAATTAGAAAGAATATTTAATTGATCCAAAAAAAGCCAGAGAGGAATAAAAATAGCAAAGAAAGCACAAAATAAGATGGACAAAATAATCCAAAGAGAGCGCTGATTACCATATAAATTGTAAAAGAGTATATAAAATACAAATAACTAAAAACATTAATTTAAAAAGGACAAGAGGGAACTCCTTGGCGGTCCAGTGGTTAGGACTCGGTGCTCTCACTGCAGGGACCGGGTTCGATCCCTGGTCAGGCAACTAAGTTCCCACAAGCCACTTGGCCAAAAAACAAACAAAAAACAGATTGTCAGAATGGATTATAGAAATCGTTATACTGCTGACAAGAAATATCTAAAGGTTTAATTTTCAGAAAGATCTAAAGTAGAGGAATGCAAAAGGATACACTTGTATTTAGACAAACTAAGGGAAAGAAAGCAGATGTAGCCATGTTATTATCAGGCAAAATAGAATTTAATGCAAAAAGCATTACTACAGATAAAGAGGATCACTCCATTACGATAAAAGGTTTATTACGCCAGGAAAATAAAGCAAATACAAACTTGTATGAACCTAACTAAATAGTCAAAATACTGTATATAAATGAAAATGGACAGAACTACAAAGAGAAATTCACAATGCTACTCTCCATGAATTTTTTTTTTTTTTTAATTTGGCTGCCCTGCGTGGCTTGTGAGATCTTAGTTCCCCGACCAGGGATTGAACCTGTGCCCTGGGCAGTGAAAGCGGGAGTCCTAACCATTGGACTTCCAGGGAATTCCCTCCATGGGATATTTAACACATTACTTTCTGCAATATTCAGATCAAGACGTTACTCTATTGACTAAACTCTGCAACCAAGAAGCTTAACTTTTGGGCAGAAATAGAACAACAGTGAATCTCATAGGGAGCGTTTATGAAAAAAGATCCCACAGTGTTATTTTCATCAGATCTCAAAAGACTGATTCACTCTCTGATTCAATTGAATTAGAAAGTATTAACCAGCTCTTGCACTCTCCTGTTAGTGAAGGGCGGCGGCTGTTCCGTGGAATGCAGATAACCTCTGCCGGCACAGGGAACATCTCCCTGCCTCTCCCTTTCCCCTTGCCTCCAGTGCCCGAGCTTGCCAGCATGTCCGTGGTGCCACAGACGAACAAGGGCAAGATTCTTGCCAAGAGAATTAATGTGCCTAGCAAGTATATTAAGCACTCTAAGAGCCGAGATTGCTTCCTGAAATGTGTGAAGGAAAATGATAAGAAAAAGAAGGAAGCCAGATAGAAGGGTACTTGTGTTCAACAGAAGCGCCAGCCTGCTCCACCCAGAGAAGCACACGTCGTGAGAACCAATGGAAAGGAGTCTGAACTGTTGGAGCCCATTCCCTATGAATTCATGGCATGATGGGTGTAAAGAAAATAAAAGACTTGGACTCTACAATGCTTCTCTTAATTGACTGGAAATGTTGTGTCCCCTCCCCCAAAGAAATATTTAAATCACATTTTAATTGTGTTCAAATTCAGTGGGTGACGTCTTTATTTTTCAAATGTAGTGGTTTTGCTTCCTGAAAGATGTGAGGTAGTTTGTTGTGCAATAACTCCATTGGTTAATAAACGGCCAGATATTATTTATAAAATAAAATAATAATAATTAAAAAAAGAAGTACAGCTCTGTTGCAGCCAGATTTCAGCGCATGAGTGAGGAACTTGATAAAATTGGCAGGAGGAGGACTGTAGAAGGGGTTTTGACTGTTCCTGAGCACCAGCTACCCCATGTGTTGCTGCTACAGCTGGGAACAACTTTCTTCAAATTACCTGGTGGTAGCTTAACATAGGAGAAGATGAAGTCGACGGACAAAAATGCTTAATGGGGCTTCCCTGGTGGCGCAGTGGTTGGGAATCCGCCTGCCAATGCAGGGGACACGGGTTCAAGCCCTGTCTGGGAGGATCCCACATGCCGCGGAGCAACGAAGCCCGTGTGCCACAACTACTGAAGCCCGCGTGCCTACAGCCCACAAGCCGCAGCTGGAGAAAGCCCGTGCGCAGCAACGGGGACACAATGCAAGCCAAAAATAAATAAATAAAATAAATAATAAATTTAACAAAAAAAAAATGCTTAATGACAGAGCTATTGGGTCGTCAAGATGGAGTCCTGCAAGACTGGGACATTGATGACTGCAATGGTAACTGGTGGAGACCAAATTTTGAACCTTCTCAGTATCCATATATTCCTGCACATATTACAAAACCTAAGGAACATAAGAAGTTGTTTTTGGTTCAACTTCAAGAGAAAGCCTTGTTTGCAGTCCTTAAAAATTGCGAGCTGGTAGCTGCACCACTGTTTGAACTGTATGACAATGCACCCAGATATGGACCCATCGTATCTAGTCTCCCCCAGTTTTTGAGCAGGTTCAATTTTATACACAACTGAATTCCTGCGCAGCAGAGAAGTAAGAGAAGCCGTCTTGGTGGGGAGGGATAAACTGGGAGATTGAGATTGACATATACACATTATTGTATATAAAATAGATAACTGGGTTTCCCTGGTGGCGCAGTGGTTAAGAATCTGGCTGCCAATGCAGGGGACACGGGTTTGATCCCTGGTCCGGGAAGATCCCACATGCTGCGGAGCAACTAAGCCCGTGCGCCACAACTACTGAGCCCGTGCGCCACAACTACTGAAACTCACGCACCTAGAGCCCGTGCTCCGCAACAAGACAAGCCACCACAATGAGAAGCCTACACACCACAAGGAAGACCCAAAGCAGCCAAAACAAAAAAAGATAACTAATAAGGACCTACTGTATAGCACAGGGAACTTATATATTTATTTGTTTGTTTGTTTGCGCCAGGTCTTAGTTGTGGCAGGTGGGCTCCTTAGGGAACTCTTCTCAATACTCTGTAATAACCTATATGGGAAAAGAATCTAAAGAAGAGTAGATATATGTATATGTATAACTGATTCACTTTGCTGTACAGCAGAAACTAACACAACATTGTAAATCAACTATACTCCAATAAAAATAAAGAAATTAAAAAAAAGAGAAGCTGTCTTTGTGAGCACAGCTGTACACAGTGTAGAATAAACATGCTAGAAAAGTTTTTTGGGTTTTATCTCTTTCCCAATCCCTAAATGACCACCTACTTTCTGTTGTTTGAATAGCAAAGTTAATATGAAAAACTAGATTGTGATGTAAACAAATGTGATAATGTTTACTTTATTTTTGGTTCTACACATACTTTCTGTACAACATTAAAGAAAGTGGACTTCTTTCTTAAGAAAGAAGAGAAAAGAATTAACCAGAAGAAAATTAGAAAAATACCATATTTGGAAATTCATGAAATAACATCTAAGTAACTGATGTGTTAAAGAAGAAACTCTTGTGGAAATCACTTAGTATGCAGAAATGAAAAATAATGACAACATACTACCATATCACAAACACTCTTTAGATATTTATAGCCTTAAATGCTCGTGTTAGAGAGAAATAAAGGCTGAAGATTAAAGATCCATGTAAGTATCCTACTTGAGAAGTTGCAAAAAGGACAAAAGAAATCCAAAGAAGCTGAAACCTTACTTCATCCGCTGGAACAAGCATTCATTTTCCGTGAACCAGGCCCTTGGACCCAGTAGAGCCTCAGGTTGCAAGTTGGCAACCTGCTCATTGTGAGTCAATGTGAGAAAAGGCACTCTTCATTCTACCCCTTGATTCCAGAACCTGTATATTCTCGTTATTGGTACAATGCATAGACTGCATCCCCGGAGGAAGAAGAATGTCCTATCCCTGAATGTTGTTCCAAAGATGGTACCAGGGCTGAGGTTTTAATGGGGCATTCCAAACATTTACCTGGCTGACTACTTTTGGATGGTCTGGTATATGGTAGGACTAGTGGATTCCGTTATTAGGTACCCATGGTTATGTGTCATTCAAACTCACGGAAAATCAGGCATTCAGTGAGCCTTCACAGTGGTGCTGGCAGAGACACTTCAGGCAGTGAATTACAACCACGTGTGCAATAGGCATAAACTATAGTAAGAATGAATCACTGTCCCCTCCAGAATAGAAGAGATCAGATGTAATCAATTTGCCACCACGAGGCTGGCTGTTTTCCTCCAAGGGATGGTACCACGTGGCACAGTTGGTGACATGGTAAAAGTTAAGTTAGATCAGCCTTGGACAGACGGAGCCCATGCTGTCAATCACACAAGCAATGGAGTTATAAGAGACAGAGCCTAGCTGATATCCACCAGATACATCATCCTGTCCACATGGCTGCTGAGTGCATCTTCTGATGTGGATGCTTTTGGTGGGCCCTGACTTGAAACACGGAGGTACACACACGTGTGCTCATGCACACAGGTTCACCCTCCTCAGACCCCTTTGTCTCTAATCTTCCCATCTTACTCCTTCTAGGTCCCTGACCTACTAGACAAACTACTCATCACAGCTCAGGAGTCCATACACATTCCTACTTTAGACCTCGTCTCTTGAAATACAAAGTATATGTGGACAAAACTTGTTTCCTGCCATTCCAGTAAACTATGAACGTTGCCTGCCATCAGACCATCAGCCTCTGCACGGTGCTCCCTGAGGGGAATTCTTCAGGATGGAGAAAAATAGACACTGCCTTTATATAGTTAAGATACATATAAAACGAATGATTTCAATGATGCAGACTCTTGCATCTTCCCATACATAGAAAAGCACGAAATTCATTAACTTGTCTGTTTTTTTGTGATTAGCAGTAATTTTTTGATGTTCAACTATATGGGTTTGGTTTTCTTTTTTTTCTCCAACAAAAACTCCTAAATATCCTGGCTCCTCTCTTACCTCATTGGAACAGTTGCTCAGAGCTATCTGAGAGGCTGTCTCCTGTGCTATAGACCTCAGTATGGCCCCCGAATAAAACATAATTTCAGGTTGTATGTTTTGTTTTTTGTTGTTTTTCAGTCAATATACACTACTCACAGCTCTGATTGCTGGGAAGATTTCTCCTCATTGCTTTTTTTTTTTTTCTTCCCCTTGTCCCCCCTCATTGCTATTTTTATGGCCGCCTTGAGTAGAGCTGTAATGTGGTAGCACTCCATTTCAGCTCACACTAAGAAGGCCCAAGATTTTCTTTCGTTAGTTGATCATACAGATCCCCTGAGGTTATATGCATGAGCTGAGAGAATGGTGTCAGTGCAACAGAGGTGGATGACATAGGGATCTGGACCATTTATCCATTTAACTTACTTGTGTTCTCTGGACCTGTTCATTTCCCTTATATGATGAACTGTTGCTGCAACTTGAAAGGCAGCTCCAGTTGCAAAGTCATCGGATGCCCCATGATCAATTTCAAAGTCCCTTTTAGGGCTCAGTGGCATTACAGGAGCTGCTTCTCAAATGAATGGCAAATAGTTCTTTGTTACAGAAGGTAGAACCTCGTTCCAGATCCCTAGAGG
Organism: Lagenorhynchus albirostris; assembly: GCF_949774975.1. Lineage (NCBI taxonomy): Eukaryota > Metazoa > Chordata > Mammalia > Artiodactyla > Delphinidae > Lagenorhynchus > Lagenorhynchus albirostris. The sequence goes on along the minus strand of NC_083107.1, from coordinate 11,788,551 downwards.
TCTGTGCTGTAGACCTCCTACTAGACATTCCTGAGACTCCGCATGGCATCTTTACCTATCAAGGATATCTGGGCACCACAGGTCCTGCTGAGTTGCAGTGGCCACGGAGCAGGTAATTTGCCCTACGTCCTGGATCTACTGCAAATCTCCTCTTGCTCTGGACATTATTTGAACTAGGAAATAGATGAATCAGTGCTGTATTGCCAACGTGGTGCACGATGCCTCAAATCCAAAGAGCTCCAAAAAATACTATTTTTCTTTTTTTTATCCTATTTGTCCCTTTCATAGTGATGGGGGGTACATAAGGTGCAGCATCTTGTCCCAAACCAGTGGATCTCTAAAGATTTCACCAATGTGGCAAAGACTTTGAATTTTGAGGGAGTCTTTTTTTCCCACTAGTTGGCATCTGGGCATCCAGAGTACTTATCATATTTTGTTCAACAAAGTTCAGTTAGTATCATGTTCTGTAGAATATCAAGATGATCAAGGTCTCTGTGGATAATACTGTAGCAGGAAGCAGGAGAGTTAATGTAGCACTGGGGCAAGCACTGGGGCAAGTCAATGTATTCTGCTGGCCTTCCCACATATAAACAAAATGCCTTTGAGCCTTTTTAATGATGGAGATTGAAAAGAATGCATTTACCAGATCAATAGCTTCGTACCAGGTGCCAAAATCTGTATTGATCTGTTCAGGTAAAGATCCAGCTCAGCGAGACTTCCCTGGTGGTCCAGTGGCTAAGACTCCACGCTCCCAATGCAGGGGGCCTGGGTTCGATCCCTAGTCAGGAAACTAGATCCCACATGCTGCAACTAAGAGTTCACATGACACAACTAAAGACCCCACATGCCACAACTAAGACCCAGCACAGCCAAATAAATAAATAAAAAAAGAAAAGATCCAGCTCAGCAACTACAATTGGGACTATCACTTGGTTAAGTGGATGGAAATCCACAGCCATCCACCATAATCTGTCTGTTTTTTTATATTCATGAGAACCAAATAGGTATATGATAGGGAGTCGTGCATCTTTTAGTCTGATATAGGTGCTAATCTCTGCAATTCCACCCCTGATAGGATATTATCCTTTATGTACTGTCTTGTCGCTACATCCTAGGCTTTCCCTAACATAATTGGTGAGGGAACCAATATGTGAGGTCTGCTACCTGTTAATCCATTACCGTTAGGAGATGTAACTGCAGGATGGATCTGTGGGCCCACTAGACCCACAGTGAGGCAAACATGAATCAGGATTTCATTTATTACCTTTCATCTCTCAGCCTCATTCCAGCTGGGGGAACCACAATGGCATTTCAGATCCCCTGGTATTGGTGTCACCTCAGAACCCAGTATTCCACAGCCCTCGAGAAATCTAGGAATCCCCTTTTCCGTAGTGGACGGTTTCTCTAGAAAATGGCCACGAGTCCCTTTAAGGAGGAACTAGAGGAATACTGTGCATACTTGCAGTGGCCTTACCAAGTCCTTCCCCACAGGGAACTGGACTGCCCATCTGTCAGTCTGAGAACTGACTCAGATCTAGAAACTGGGTGAGAACTTGTGATTTTCCACTGTAGTGAAAGCCATCGGGCTTCAGCTCCCCAGATCTCCATGTTTTCTGGTTATACAACCAAACAATACTCTATTCAGATGCTGTCATATCTCTTTCCCAAAGACACTATGGATCATCAGTTATTGCCACAGATCTCTGTGTATCAAGGTACCCTGGTTGCTACCTCAAGCTTGCTGCCCATTCCAGTAATTATGTCCACATTTCTGACAGTTAAGTAACCCCACCTGCCTCTGCTTTTTCAGAATCCTGTTATTCCCAGTAACACAAGGCAGCCCAGTTCAGTGGTACCATGTCTTACCGCCACCCCAGCCTGTGGAGGACCCTACCACTGAATTTCTCATTGCTACCAGAAGCTCCCTCACCACTGTGCTTTGTATTACACCAGGAGTTAAAGGCCATGATGTTTGCAACTTATTCTCAAATTGTTCAGGGAAAAAAAAAGTTAAGAACATACAGAGAGAGAGAGAGAGAGAGAGAGAGAGAGAGAACAAGCAACAAAGCAAATGAGGCAAAATGTTAGCAATAAGTAAATCTGAGTAAAGGATATACGGGTGTTTGTTTTGTTTTGTTTTACTTTTTGGTATGCAGGATCTTAGTTCCCCAATCAGGGCTCGAACCCGTGTACCCTGCATTAGCAGGCGGATTCTTAACCACTGTGCAACCAGGGAAGCCCAGGAAATTTTTGTAATAGAGCGGCACACAGTAGTTTCCAGACAATTTCTGGTTACATTTCCTTTCTAATTTTTAATGCATCTCTTTTAACTTTTTCCTTTCTTTTTCCTTAATCAGGCTCCTGAAGAAGCAACTTGGAATTCATCTTTTTAAGCCTTTTTTTTTTTTTTGCTTTTTTATTTCCTGTTTCATTAACATCAGATTTTAATTTTATTTATTCCTCCTTTCTGCTTTTTGTACCTCAAGAGCTCAGACTTGGACCAAGCAAAATGTTTTTTCCATAATACTGTCATCACTATTCTATGCATGGCCTGCTTTATTTATTTTGTTATTTAAAATATAATAGAATAAACCCATGCACAGTCTGTGTCCAACTTCAAAACTAGAAAGAATAAACTATATCTCTATGATCTTGAGCCGTTTAAGTTAAGGTGTTATCAACTGGATTGTACTTTAAATCATTAAGTTGTGTCTCAGATTTTTTTTTTTTTAGAAAAGTCAATCTTTTTTTTTTAAGTTATTTATTTAATTTATTTATTTTTGGCCGCGTTAGGTCTTCGTTGCTGCGCGCGGGACTTCTCTAGTTGCAGTGAGCAAAGAGGGCTACTCTTCATTGCCGTGCGTGGGCTTCTCATTGTGGTGGCTTCTGTTGTTGCAGAGCACAGGCTCTAGGCACACGGGCTTCAGTAGTTGTGGCTCGTGGGCTCTAGAGCGCAGGCTCAGTAGTTGTGGCACGTGGACTTAGTTGCTCTGTGGCATGTGGGATCTTCCTGGACCAGGGATCGAACCTGTGTCCCCTGCATTGGCAGGCGGATTCTTAACCACTGTGCCACCAGGGAAGCCCAGAAAAGTCAATCTTTTTGGACTGTAGTTGAAAACAAAAGGATGACAACATGGCCTGAATGACTGTTATCAAGAAGTTCTTCCCCAAAGCTTTTTATACTTTACATGTTCACTGATTTTCCTCCAATTTTTTATTTTGGAAAACTTCAAAATAATAAACTTCAAAATAAACTTCAAAATAATAAACTTCAAACCTACAAAATGTTGCAAAAATAATACAGTATATCCCTTACCTTGATGTACCAATTATTAACCTTTTGACACATTTGTTCTCTCTAGATAGATATGTTTATATATAGTGTGTATATATGTGTACATATGTATAAATATACATATATGAATGATAGGTATAGGTGTATATGTATATACCTATAGTTATAGGTATATACATATATACACTCACATTTCTTTTCTGAACTGTTTGAGAATAAGTTGCATTTATTATGAGACTTCATCCCTAGACATGTATCTCCTAAAGAATTCTTATATATTATATAATTCTCATATATTAAGCAACTTTTTTTTTTTGGCCACACTGCATGGCTTGTGGGCTCCTACCCCAACCAGGGATCAAACCCGGGCCCAAGGCAGTGAGAGCTCAGAGTCCTAACCACTGGACTGGCAGGGAATTCCCTATAATTCTCATATACTAACTCAATATCATTATCAAACCCAAGGCACTTAACATTTATTGTCTAATATACAGTCCATATTCAAATATCCCAATTATCCCAATAATGGCTTAGAGATGGATGGCCCAAACAATGTCTCTTCAGCACCAGTCCCTGGACTTTTTCTGTCTTTCATGACACTGATGTTTTTGAAGAGTCCAAGACAGTCATTTTGCAGACTGTCTCTCGGTCCGGATCAGCCTGAGGTTCCCTCTTTCAAGTGGGGCCACAAGTGAGGTGCTTATGGCACTGCTGTGAAAACATACAGAAGTGGAATCTGGCCTCTGAGGAGGGCGGGGACAGAGCAGACTCTCTAAGGGATTCTGGGCTGAGCTCAGGTCTGAATGATGAGAAGGAATTAACTAAGCACACTGGCCATGGCGAGCAACAGCCCTCCAGGCCCAGGTGCAATGACGTGGCCATGAGAAAGGGTGAGGGGGCCAAAGGAAATGACAGACAAGCTTGGGAAGATGATGCCTTTAGTTCTGGATGGTGAGTGTTCCCTTGGAAAATCTGAGAAAAATCCATGTAGTCGGGGGAAGCCTGTGGCAGAGGCCTGGGCTGAAGGAAACCATCTGTGGCCCAATGAATTGTTTGCAATTCTCTATAAGAAATGTCACTGCAGAGAGTAGAGAATAGAAGAGGCCTGGTTCAAGGCTTGAAGAATACCGCCAGGGGTGGGAGTAGGTGGAGGGATGGCCAGAGAGGCAGGAGGAGGCCTGCAGAGTGTGTACAGAAAGACAAGGGAAGACGAGTTTCAGGGAATGGTTAAGAGAGCAAGGTTAAAGGTTAATACTGACACTTGTTAAAATGGTAAAAAAGGCTTTCCTCAGGACTGTTGCAATAGGAGTACTGCAATAGGGCACAGAGATCTGACTCAACACTGACTCCAACAAGGACAAGGGGGATTTAGAGCCAAGGGCAGCACGAAGGGCTCAGTGGATGGAAAATGACTAAGGGGAGACTTCAAGGAATTCTTGCGAAACTGACCTAACAGAATTCTTGCTAAGGCAGGTGAAGGACTTAGATGTCAAAGGCGGGGCATGAGGAACTTGATCAGATGTCAAAGATGAACCAGCTTAGCAGGATTCTTTGCTGAGACTGGGTTGGGCAGACCAGACACAGGATGGCGGCCAAGGCTGAGACCTAATCAAAAAGAGGGCCTGGGGGAAATTGACTCAAGTTTGATCAAGGAGAGAGTCTTTGTCAGAAAGCAACCCGTCAAGAGCGGCCAAGAGGAGGACTGAAAAGTGCTCACTGCACGTGGAGGTCACTGCGGCCTTAGCAAGAGCTGTGAAGAGTTTGAGGATATTCTGCATATAGTTCTATGTATATATGGGCTGGAAACACTTAATTTTAAATATAACTCATTTTTTATATCCATAAAAGGAAATATTATGTAGCCATAAAAAGAACGAGAGAATTATTTAGGTACTCATAATGGAATGATCACAAAGTTAAATTTTTAGGTGACAAAAGACCTAGAGATGATCATACTGAGTGAAGTAAGTCAGACAGAGAAAGACAAATCTCACATATCACTTATATGTGGAATCGAAAAAAAATGATACAAATGAACTTATTTACAAAACAGAAATAGACTCACAGACATAGAAAACCAATTTATGGTTACCAAAAGGGAAAGTTGGGGGGAGGGATAAACTAAGAGTTTGGGATTAACATACACACTACTATGTATAAAATGGATAAACAGCAAGGACCTGCTGTGTGGCATTGGGAACTATATTCAGTATCTGGTAAGACCTGAAATGGAAAAGAATCTGAAATACTCTTTTATAACGGAATCAGTTTGCTGTACACCTGAAACTAATACAACATTGTAAGTCTATACTTCAGTAAAAAATTGTTTTGAAAACAATATATGTATAGTAAGTTAGCATTTGTATAAAAAAGGAGGATTGAGATACACACACATATATGTGGGAATGTGTCCACATATGTATGCCTTTGCTGGTGTATACATAAGATGCTTCTAGAAAGATATACAAGAAACTGGTAGCACAGGCTGCCTGTAAGGAGATGAACTTGATGACCCGGAGCAGGGGTGACAGGGAGATTTTTCAGTGGATAGCCTTTTCTGCCTTGCGAATTTTTGTACCACGTGCAAATACTATGTATTTAAAAAATTAATGTATAAATATTCTTCCTGAGATCACACTACAATTACAGTACAATTTGCATTTTATTGGACATCTGTTCAGATGACAATATAAGAAGATCTGTCTTTGTTTGTTTATTTGTTTGTGGCCATGCCACGTGGCACGTGGGATGTGAGTTCCCCAACCAGGGATCGAACCCATGCCCCCTGCAATGGAAGTGCGGAGTCTTAACCACTGGACTGCCGATGAAGTCCCTGTCTTTGTTTTTAAATGATCTGCATCCCATTTTTTGTCCAATGTTTCCAATTTTTATTACTGTGAACTGCATTGCTGGATGCGTTCTTGTACACTTACATCTGTACACTCATGATTCTGTAGCATAAATTCCTACAAAGGGAAGAAGATTCTTCCACATTGCCTTCCCGAAAGGCTGTTCCAGGCCACACACCTCTCCCATCCACACCAGTGTGTGCCTGGTACTCTTATTCTACAGCCCTGAGTATTGTCCCCGAATTACGCAGGGTACCTATGTGGCACAGACGATGCTGAGTGCTTACTTGCTTTGCCTCCGGAGCACACAAGTACGCTACATCTCTCAGCATCCCTTGCCGTGAGGTGGGGCTGAGTTCTGGTTGGTGGCAGTAGTGATGTACACCAGCACTTCCAGAACTGGCCCCTAAAAAACCTCTCCATAATCCTCAAGCTCTCTCTCTTCCTTCATCTGCTTGACATGTGCAGAAAGTCAAGTGGAAGTCTCTGAGCCCTAGAGCATTACTAGGTTGAGCAGAGAAACAAATTTTTACCATATCTCATTGCTGCCCCCTCCCCTCTCTCTGCACTGAGATTCGATCGCATGCCCTGGACCTAGCAGCAAGTCTTTGCTCAAATGTCATCTTCTCGGAGGGCATTCCCTACCACCTGATTTAGCACAGCCTGCCTACAGATCTGAGCAACTTTGAGGGATCTGCCTGTCTTTCAAATAAGATGATACTTGCATTTCCAATGAAACTTCTTCCCCAGACGATGATGCAACCTTGATAAATAGGCTAGAGCCACTTAGGGCAGAGGTGAGGGAGTGCAATGGTGAACCCCTGGGCCCTGAGGCCTCAGCCTTACCATTTCACCACCACTCCGGGGCCCCGGACCTCACCACGACAGCTCCAGCCACACTTCCTAGGCTGTGACCTGAACAGAGCATGGTGATCACCTCCTCCGTTCATTCTAAAATATATATTGAGGGAGTTCCTGCTGGTCCAGTGGTTAGGGCTCTGAGCTTCCACCGCAGGGGGCACTGGTTCGATCCCTGGTGGGGGAATTAGGATCCTGCAGGCCACGCAGCATGGCCAAAAATAAAATAAAATAAAATAATAAAATATTCATTGAGCACCTATCAGACACTATCCTCAAGGCTTTGGATATAGCAATGAACAGATGAGACAAAGATTCCTGCCTATTCGAGTGGAAGAGACAGACCGTAAGCAATAATACTAATAAATAAGGTAGGCGAAGAGGTGATAAAAGGAGAAGAGCAGGTTATCCGAAGTGCAGGGCAAGAGGTACGGATCTGTGCTAAGTAGGGTGGTAGGAAGGTGACATTTGAGAAAAGACTTAGAGGTGACAGTCACATGTTTCTCTGGGAGAAGAAGGCTCCCAGCAGAATTAAGCAAAGGCCCTGAGGCAGGGCCACTCCTGGAGTGTTCGAAGAGCAGGAATGAGTCCACGTGGCTGGGAACTTGGAAGGAAATGAGGTCAGAAGGCATGAGGAGGAGGGTGCCCAGAGGGCGCAGGGCATCACAGGCTACTCTACGGACTTTGGCTTTTGCTCTGAGATGATATACCTTTGCACAGTTTCAGATGGAGAAGTGACAGATATTCTGACTTACATGTTTAAAAGGATCCCTCTAGCTTTTGTATTGAGAACACACTCAGGGTGGGAGGAAGGAGAAACTTGGAGAGTAGGGACGAGGCTGTGCAGAAACCCAGGTGTGAGGGATGGTGGTTCCCGCTGGATTTGGTAACAGGAGGTACTGAAAGGTAGAAGGATGGTGGATATATTTTGAAGAAGGAGCCAATGGGATTTCCAAATGCACTGGATATTGGGTGTGAAAGAAAAGTGGGGTTAAGGAGGCTCCCAAGGTCTTTGGCCTGAGCAGCGGGCAGAATGGATCTGCCTGAGTTAGGGGAGGCAGAGGTGGAACAGTTTTAGGAGGAGAATCAGAAGCTCAGCTCTGAACATGGTAATATTGACATGTTTCAAGACATCAAAATAGAAACGTTGGGACTTCCCTGGTGGTGCAGGAGTTAAGAATCCGCCTGACAATGCAGGGGACACGGGTTCGAGCCCTGGTACGGGAAGATTCAACATGCCACGGAACAACTAACCTGGTGCGCCCTATCTACTGAGCCTGCGCTCTAGAGCCCATGAGCCACAACTACTGAGCCCATGTGCTGCAACTACTGAAGCCCATGGGCTCCTAGAGCCCGTGCTCCACAAGAGAAGCCACCGCAATGAGAAGCCTGTGAACCTCAATGAAGAGTAGCCCCTGCTCACCACAACTAGAGAAAGCCCGTGAGCAGCAACGAAGACCCACTGCAGCCAAAAAATAAATAACTAAATAAAATAAAGTAAGTGTAGTAATTAAAAAAAAAACAAAAAATGTCGAGTAGGCAATTGATATGCAAATCTGGAGTTTGGCAGAGAAGTCTGAGTGGAGATTAAATTTCAGAAGTTAACCACCTGCCTTTTCTTTTTGGCCGCGCAGCACGGCTTGCGGAATCTTAGTTCCCTGACCAGGGATCGAACCCGGGCCCCCTGCAGTAGAAGCGCAAAGTCCTAACCACTGGACTGCAGGGAATTCCCTGCCATTGTTGTTGTTGTTTTCCTCCCAATGTATAATTTGACTCAGAGTATTGAATCCTCCATCGCTGCATCACTCTGAATGATGCAACTTAAATGTGTAACAAGTACATTGTAGTTGTATGTTAATACTCTGTCTCTGTGGATTAACTGTTGTACTTTGGACTGGGACGGTGATAGTTTAATATTTAACATTGTGAATATCGTGACTTTGTTTTCTAGGAGTTCAGATAATGAAAATGAGAATAATTATAGTACCAATGCCAGCATGACCCAGATAGCACATAAAACACAGACTAAATGTTTATGTTATTTTAATGACAAATGGAAGGACATATATAACTGGATTAGGAAAGTAAGTAACCAAAATACATCATACTGCACACTATGCAGGAAAAAACTGGGGATTGCACATGGTGGAAAAGAGTATATGAAAGCACATGTGGAGATTGAATCTCACAAGTTCAGGATGAGACAGGCAAGTACTTCTAAATCTATCAAAAGCCAGTGTGTTGGGACTTCCCTGGTGGCGCAGTGGTTAAGAATCTGCTTGCCAATGCAGGGGACACAGGTTCGAGCCCTGGTCCGGGAAGATCCTACATGCCGCAGAGCAACTAAGCCGGTGTTCCACAACTACTGAGCCTGCGCTCTAGAGCCCGCGAGCCACAACTAATGAGCTTGCGTGCCACAACTACTGAAGCCCGTGCGCCTAGAGCCCGTGCTCTGCAACAAGTGAAACCACTGCAACGAGAAGCCCGCGCACCACAACGAAGAGTAGCCCCCAGCTCACCGCAACTAGAGAAAGCCCACGCACAGCAACAAAGACCCAATGCAGCCAAAAATAAATAAATAAATAATAAAATAAATTTATATATTAAAAAAAAAGCCAGTGTGTTCGTTTGCTTGTTTGTCTCCCCAAAAGACACCAAAGCTCAGCTGAAAACAGCAGCCATTGAATCGACACAAACACGTACGATCAGCGTACTGTTCCCTTGACCGCGCTATGAAACGGAGTAGAATTACATTTCCTCATTCAGATATTACAACTAAAATGTCTTGTGGGCCAACAGAAGGGTAGACTCTAGAGCGTAACAGATGTGTTGGCCCCTTACAGTGCGAAACTGACTCCATCGTATCTCACCAATGATCATACTTTCTACAGTGACTCAACTGAGGCATGGCAGCCACAACAAATGTTTCCCCTAGCTCTTAGGTACTTTTTCAATGAAAACTGGAGCTTCACATCATTTCTTAATTTCTATGAAGGTTGCCTTGAAGTTGCAGAAAACATAAAACAAAAAATTGCTGATCTCTTATACAAATACAAACTAGACTTTGCTTATTTATCTGCATATTCAGCAGAGAGTGCAAATGTAAATTTTGGCAAATCCCATTCAGCATATAAGCTCCTTACCAAAGAAAACGGAAAGATCTTACTTGCTAAGTGTCCTGGACACGTTTTGCTAAAAAGAGATGTGATTTACTTACCTGTGATATTGAGGCTTTTATAATGTGCAGTTTGGTCACTTTTCCTTTTCTCGAAATGTAAAGAAGAATTAAATGAGGATTTTTTGTTTGTTTTGTTTTACTTTATCACTTTTACTCTATTATGTAAAATTCACTTTGCCTTGAAGTTCTACTCTCAGAAGGCACACATCACACTGATTTCTGGTGTCAGGCCAACGTGATGACATCGAGCTAAACATTCTCTCAACAAAAGCATTGAACACGGCATCATTAGGATTCTCAGTTTTACCACTAAATGAAAGAAAATAAGACATCCTAAAGCCTGCAGGCAGTTCAGAGAATTATTACTGGAAAAGGAAACAGAGAAAGCAAAACTATTTTACTGTATCATCAGACAGGAAGAAACAGGTCATTGTCATTTTATTCTGTATAGGTTATATCCATTTAAATTAGTACTATTTTATTTGCCGTCTTCTTTTTTAAAGTCTTGCCTTTACGTGTCTTAAGAACATATGTAAATATGCTTCCCTGGACTTGGTTCCCTGGGGCTCACGCTCTGCTGGGTACAGAATCTTTGGACTTGTTCTCTTTCTCCATTTTACCGATTTGCGTTTCCCCCCTTTTTCTCGCCAGCACCTCACACTGCTGCATCGAGGTCACCGTGTTATCTTCAATGTCTTCTCTGGGGAAGTAAGAGATTTGACTTTGGGCATGCTCTGCAGCCAGCACAGTCCCAGCAGCAGTGTCCAGGCCTCTGGCCTTGGAAGACTCAGGAGGGCAGGTCCCCTTATTGCACAAACTTGTCCATGTCCTTGACACTTTTGCTGCTTAATGCTTTTTAGAGTGACACCCTTTCCTTCTGTCCAGTTGAACTGACACACCTTGCATCCCATAATTTCTGGCCCATCAGAGAAGGAGGAGGGGATGTAAATTACTTGGATCTGACCTTGTTTCGTATGTCCCCACCTCACTGGTAAATATTCATTGGGTTAGAAATACTATTGTGACACTCACAGGCTCCCAGACTCTGTAAATTCTAGATCATCAGGGGCTTCAGAAATAGGGTCAACAACTTTCAGAACTTTATTTCCAAACAAGTTAATATTACAAAACGCAGTCACCCAAAAATGAGGAATTCCGCCAGGGCAGTGGTTCTTGGTTGCATACTGAAATAAAATTTAAAATCGGTATTTAAAAAAAAATACCCATGTCTGGGTGGGTCTTACCCCAGGAGATTCTGATTTAATTGGTCTAGGGTGTGGCAGCAGGACTTTTGAAAAGCAGCACACTTTATGGTAAAAGCTAGCTTACTTTCTTTCAAGATTATTAATTTCTTTAGAGATCTGACTTCTATTTGCACACATTCTGCCTGAAAGTTTCTGATGGTATAAATGAGGTGCTTACCCTTGGAAGGTAAGTGCTGACTGAAATATTTCTTACCATTAACATAGTGATAATCTTTATCATCAAAGTCAGTATGTTCAGTGACAGGCACAAAATCCTCAGTTCAGCCATCAAAGGTGAAAATGATGACCCTCGAAGACTCTGCTTTCTGGTTCACATACCCCGCCTCCTAACCTCCACACACCTTTGACTGGCTTTTTTTTTCTTCCAGTTTTGCTACATTTTAATGGTAGTTTTTTTTTTTTAAGTACTACTATTTTTTTAAATTAATTAATTAATTTTTGGCTGTGTTGGGTCTTCGTTTCTGTGCGAGGGCTTTCTCTAGTTGCGGCAAGCGGGGGCCACTCTTCATCGCGGTGCGCGGGCCTCTCACTGTCGTGGCCTCTCCCGTTGCGGAGCACAGGCTCCAGATGCGCGTGCTCAGTAGTTGCGGCTCACGGGCCTAGTTGCTCCGCGGCATGTGGGATCCTCCCAGACCAGGGCTCGAACCCGTGTCCCCTGCATTGGCAGGCAGATTCTCAACCACTGCGCCACCAGGGCAACCCAAATGGTAGGTTTTTTAAGGGATTAGTTTTAGGTCTTGTCAGCAACATCAAACAGAAGGTACCGAGTACTCCACAGGGTACAGAGCGCTGCCCAGCACCTCAGAAAATGTACGTGATGTGGCGAACATGTGGTTCTTGCCCCCTGAGGAGCTTACAGTCTGGGGGTCGGCGGCGGGGGGCGGGGGGGCTGACACCTCACAGTCTAAGAGTTGAGTGAGCAACAAAGTAATTTATTAAGGCAAATTCCTCATCCCCTCAAGCTACTGTGGATGGAATCGTTTTGGAATTAAGCTAATCAAGAGAGAGGCAAGACTGAATTTGGTTGAGAATTCTTCAGGCTCATATAGTTTTTTAACATCCATCATAGTAAACAGAACTGACCTAACAGACAACTGAAAGTGGAGACTAGATCTCTTGAAGTGCAAGGGCTAGAACTTGACTGTGGTTACTTACTTTAAAAAGCAAACATACTGAACGGTATGACCAGGCCTATTACACTAGTTTAAAAATAGGCCAAGTACCGGCACTGCGTTCCCCTCATGCTAGCATTGGTCATTTAAAATAGTGAATATTAAATATGTGGGCTCCACACCTAACCCACAGAATGCCCACCCCAAATCTTAATGTTCTGTGTATCAAGTATCCACCTCGTGTGTACTATGAAAGTTTTATTTATGCCCCATTATCAAGTTGAAACAATGTAAATAGTCAAATTATAAAAAGCTCATGACCTGCATATTTCCATATGTGAATGGCAATATATCTACATAGGAAATAAATGGCAATCCTATCTACCTATATAAAAAAAAATAGAATATCTCCAGATTTGCGTACTCACCACTATAAGAAGAGGTAGGCAGGTTTTAAGGTT